>NC_138047.1:36160282-36828431 GCF_964194185.1 Rhinolophus hipposideros
ACAAAAAGTTATGAGTGAAAGGGTAATTTCCCCATATTAAATACTCTGTGTATACTGTGAACAATCTCTCTCTCTCTCTCTCTCTCTCTCTCTCTCTCTCTCTCTCTCTTTCTCTCATTTATATATATGTAAGAGTTTTCATGTCACAAATGAACTTTCTTGTTAACCTATCTACTCTAGGCTGAGTTGGTGACAGTTTATCTCAGAGATAAAGTATAGTGTGTATCTAAACTGTTTCTTGTTTTGTTTTAATAACTCATAGTGGAAGAACTGGTCTTATAGAGGGATGTTGGTGAGAATGCAAAAAGACATTGTAGAGCAATTTCAGCTAGGTCAAGGTCTTCGTTTTTCCCTTTTCTCCAAAGTGAACTAAGTGTTGCTTTCCGTGTCAGTCCTTCCTCAGTGGCCAATTCAAACACTTTATCCTTTATATTTGTGGTCAAATTTAAAAGATCTTTCAGTGGAGGAAGTGGATTTTGGATTTCAATACTTTTGTATTAGTTGACATCACTTGGGGTCACTTAAACTATGACTTGTGCTCACATGGTTCTACAGCGCTTGATCAGTAGGCAGCTGGTGCCACATGGTCAACAGCACCAGAACTGGTCAATGAGAGAAGTTCATGAATCATGCACTTGGATATTGCAACGATGTCTGATGAGTACACACGTTTCTGAATGCCCCATCGCCATCTCCTGGGCAGCAGATAACAGTTGGCAGCCTGACATCTGTCTCTAGACCACACTTTGAGAAGCTGTCTGCTCAACTGGCATCTCCTATTAGTTGTGAGCTGCTAGGCTCCTCAAACATCAATCATTTGTTCTACAGAGGGAGTAGGATGTGCTGGTTAATTTGGCAAGGTGGTTAAATGGAGGGCAGTTAAGAGAACCTCTTGTATAAATTTCCCTCCCTCCCCCGTGGGGAAAAGGTTCATAGCTTTCATGAGATTCAAAGTATCAGGTGTGTGTGTGTGTGTGTATTTGTATCTATTATGTATCTGTTTGTCCCATTATTGTGAGTATCGGCATCATGCTTTCATCTGATGGAGTTCAGGACATGCCACCCCAAAATGTGCTGCTTTGGTAAGTATATTGATTATTTTGAATTGAAGGCACTTGAAAAACTGCAATGAGAGGCTTTTTCTGGACTCCTGTTACCTACCTAAAGACAGACCCTCCAAAAAGAACTCAGTTGCCATAAATCTCCTCGCTGGGAGTTTATCAGCCAGGGAAGTCTGACTCTTAACACACACCACACCCAGGCAGACTATGACAAACTCTCATACCTCCCATCTAGTCTTCTGTTCATCTTGCCTAAAACTAATTTGCTCTCCCCTAAGAGGACTACGATCATCCCTCCCCTTCCTGTATTAAGATGGTTTATAAACTCTCAAAGCTCTTCACTTTTTTGGGGTATTCACTTTTCCCCCCTGTGATGTTCTTGTGCGTAACATACTACAAATTAATAAATCTGTATACCTTTTCTCCTGTTAATTTGCCTGTTGTCAGTTTATTTCATTGACCCAGCTCTCCAACCTAGGAGGATAGAAGGAAAGTCTTTCCTCCCCTACACCATCCATCTTTGAATTCCTGGGCTTTGCATGTAGCTGCTAGGTATTGCTACATATAATACACAGATCTGGAATGTAGCCATTTCAGCAAACGTATTTTCTAGAGCCAAATTTTCTAAAGTATAGTTTTATTCTAAGGAAACAACATATTCTGAAATTCTCATTTCTCCTCTGGTCAGTAGGATTCTGTCTAGTTAATCTGTCCCCCACGAAATCTTAGTATTTGGTCCCTGTTTCCTTTGCCTGAATATATTGCCTGGGCCCAGGAGTATTTAGCTGAATTCATTATAGTGAAACATAGCCTGAAAAAAAAAAAAAAAAAAAAGATCAGTTTGGGTGTTTCGATCCTCATTTTTATCTTTTAACTAAATTGCAATTTTAAATGATTTTAAATCCCACGAACAAGGACTACTTGGGATAACTGATTTATCCTGCTTTTGTTCATTCATAGTTGAGAGAGAAGCCAGTTTTTCATGTTTTTAAAGCAAATGAAATTTTAGCCATAATTGAAACTCATTTTTATGAAAGTTATTAGTGGAGTCTTTGGTGTTGGAAAAGAGAGCAGTTGTCCTTGTAGTGGTAATAACCAGGCTTTTGAAAGAGAAGGTGACGATGAAGGCTGCGGAGGGAAATGAAAATGTACTGATGATGAGTATAGATTCATCTCAGAGTAGAAAAAGTGTGGTGTGTTAAATTTAGAAACATTTGCTTCCTTGATGTTATTCCTTGTAATTTGAAGTTTTTCAATATCCTAAAATGAGCTGACTTGACAGTCAAAAAGCATCATTGAAAAAATGATGACTTGGCGTCTTTTGCTAGGCTTTCCCCTCCTCCATCAGGTAAAAGAAAAAAGCAGTGGTAAATTTCAAGTGTATTTAGAGCAAAGTCATTGGATGTACTTGTAATAGCGATCATTATTGAGTGCTTACTGTATCCATACGCTTGGCACACTTTGTTTTGTTTAATCCTTGACATCAGTCGAGGATGTGGGTGGGATCCTCCGCCCTGATACCTGGAGTGCAAAGTACTGTGCTAAGTGCTAGCACGTGGTGGTTTGCAGGCCGGACTCAGCCCCTGCCCTCTGGATGCTCCCAAGCTAGTGGGAGGCCAAGAGCCTTACAAGTACGTAATCTGAAATGGGGGCGGGTTCTCTGCAGAGAAATTATAGGGTGCCATGAGAATGTGACACAGAGGGTTCTCATCCAGTCTTCAGGTGGGTCAAGGAGGGACTTCCTGATTGTTATGAGTGAAAGGTGTGTGTGGCGGGGCGGGGGTGGGTGGGAAGACATTCTAGACAAAGATCACAGTTTGCACTAAGTCTTCAAAGTGATGATCAAGGCTGGCTCGGACTGTCGTGTGCAAGGGGGAGAGATGCTGACGGGTTCGAGCAGCAGGCAGGGCCCAGGCCACCAGGCCTGGAGTTTGGTCTTTATTTTAAATGCATGGGGAAACTAAGAGTTTTAGGTTGAGGAAAGACATGGATAGATTTATGTTTTATAAGGATCCTGCTGGGTCACTGTAGATACAGGTCTTCATGGAGTATTATAAGAGGGGTACCCAACTCAAACAAACAATGTGCTAAACCTTTGCTGAGTTGCGCATGGGTTTGACTCTTGGCCCTTAGCTGTTCTGTTCATAATATTGTTTATTGGACAAGATTCAAAGTTTGCTGTTGACACTTCCTACTTGACAAATTGTACCTACAGTACATTCATTTTTTTGGAGCTGCCTGTTATCTTTGCAGGAAGCTGTGGAACTGTAAGTGTGGAACTCTGAGTGTTACAGGTTTGCAGAATGGTTGTTTGGCAGGGCCTGGTGGGTGAACAGCTCTATGTCTCAGCATAGTCTGGGGCCTGGCTCTCAGATTTGATAACCTGGAAATCAGTTCTTTTTCTCAGTACACCTATAAAGTGATCTCACTCCAGATTAACCCGAATCAGAAGGGGTTCATGTAAACCGAAATGCCAGATGGTTAATGTCAGAGTGAAGACTAGAGCTAATAAGGGGTCTGGACACCAATTCTGGAGGAAAACCTACATGGGAAGCCCAATGAGAATCTCACATCACGTGTTGGTTAGATCTCCATAAGGGGCATCTCTGTAGACGGGACCAGACACTTTAGTTGGTTGGACATTAATAGACATTGAACAGTTTGTTGCTGTTTGGGTTTCCATTTTATTGGCTTATACCATTTCTTGTCTATGTAAAATATTTTGTTTTTCTTAACTTTTTTATTTTCAAATAATTTCAGTCTTTCAGAAAAGTAGTACAAATAGGGCAAAGAATACCCTTACATTTTTCACCCAGATTTTTCTAAATGCTCCTATCTCACATAATCACTGTAAAATGATCAAAATCAAGAAATAAACATTGATTTAATACTGTCATCTGGGGACCTTATTCAGATTTTGCCAGTTAATGTCTCAATGTTCTTTTTCTGGTCTAGGATCCAATCCAGAACCGCATGTTGCATTCAGTTGTCATAGTTCCTTGGTCTTCTATGTATGTAACAACGTCTCACCCTTTCTTCCTCTTTCACATTCTTGGCACTCTGAAGAGCACCGGCCAGTTATTTTGTAGAATGCCCCTCAATTCCAGCTTGTTGGCTGTTTCCTCATGACAAAAAAATGCTGTGCATTTTTGTTGATATTATAGAAGTGATGTTGTGTGCTTCTAAGGGCATCACATTACTCTTTTCTTTTGAATTTTTGTAAGACTTTTTATGCGCTAAACTGATGACAAATGGGGAGGAAGATCTCAAATGCTCTCCACTCTTCTCTGTTTTTAATTTACTTTTTCTTCTTTCCAAATGGATAAAGATACAGTTAACTGGGCTCAAGTTTCTCCAACTTGAGATCATGTTGACCTCTGAGACCATGTCTGGGGCACCACATCTTGAGAACCACTAGAGTTAAGTGCTCTCATTTTAAGTGACCTTGGTACCAGCGGGCTTATAAATGCAAATGTAGGAATTGAGATTACATGACGATAATAAGGGTGGCATCTGCATGGCCTTAGGTATGCTTATATTGTTACATATGAATTTAAAAAGTCATTATAAAGCTAGAAAAATAAGTGGAACGTTTCTAAATTTCAGACTCCAGGAAAACGTCCCTGTACCCCACAGTTAGGGAAACTTTGGAGGGGGCTCTGGCATTACCCTCCATAATTGCCTCACTCACTAGAGAGTGTACAATTTTGTTAAGGGATTTGGGAGTTCCTGGCTTTGAATTGATTGTTTAGGGTGGATACTTCCCCTGACTGGCTGCTCACCTCATGTTATACACGGACTTTTAACTTAGAGCAACCTCATTCAGTTTTAGGATTGTATAGGTTAATAAAACAAATAAAACTAATCAACTTTTTTTTTAAACAAAGTTTGTTCTTAATTCTTTTCTAATTCCTCCCATTTATAGTTTTTATCTTTACTTTAAAAAAAATCCCACAGTAATCTTTTCCTTTCCTTTTTTTATTCTCTGTTAATTTTTGGCTTTCACACTGGTAAAATACTATAAAAAAGATTAGCTAAATTTTAGCGTAAATGCAGTGAAAGCCAGCAGTTGAAATGATTGCAGTTTGGAAAAATGTTAGATGGAGGCACTTAGAAGAAAGATTTCAGCATATCATAAGCTGCTGCTTTGAAATAACTCATGTTTCTTTCCCACCTCGAAATTGTCACTTTTCCAATTCTCCTTTTTGGAAGCTTCAATATGCAAAGCTTTGACAACAATTTAGGAAACTGAAGTCACTACCCACTGTGTGTGACATTTGCTTGAAGATAATTCATTTGGCTCAAAGTTGGCAGTTGTTGAAATGGGTGAGACAATGAAATGTTTGCCTTGGTTCATTGTATAAAGGAAGGAAATCCGTCAAGGAGGTCATTTAATTGCAAGGCTGTGAAAAATCTTTATCTGATTATTCATCTTTGAATGGATATTTTCTTCTTCAGTTTCATGTAGAGTTTTTTCTGCTATGATTGGAATTCTTGGTTCCTTTGCCTGCGATTTATCTTATACCTCCATCTTTGTCCTTTTTCTTACTTTACTTTGGGCTGGTAGTTAGTACCCTGTATCAGGTAAAATCGTTTCTACTGAAAATGGCAGAAAATTCAACTCAAAGAGACTTAAGCAACAAAGGGTATCTGTTGATTCACCTACCTAAAAAAAGGTAGAGAGAGATCAAGAATCAGGCTTACGTATCATTTGATCAGAGCCCAGTTCGTCATCTCAGATCTTGGGACCAGTGCTTCTCAAGCTATCTGAGGAAAGGAACTGTTAAAAATTTCTAAATCAATGTAGACCAATACTTTTATAAACTATAATACAAATGAATTGCTAGAAAAGGGAAAATTAAAATGACAAATAATAAACCCCAGATGTTTTTCCCCCATTTAAAAAAATTTATTGGTGTGGCATTGGTTAATAAAATTATATAGGTTTCAAGTGTACAATTCTGTAATACATCATCCATGTATCACATTGAGTGTTCACCACCCAGAGTCAGTTTTCCTTCCATCACCATATATTTGACCCCTTTACCCTCTTCTACTACCTCACCTCCCCACCCGCTACCCTCTGGTAACCACTAAACTGTTGTCTATGATTTTATGTTTGTTTCTTTGTCTTGTTCATTTGTTGCTTTCAGTTTTATATGCCACATATGAGTGAAGTTATAATGTTCTCAACTTTTTCTGTCTGACTTACTTTACTTAGCATGATAATCTTAAGGTCCATCCATTTTGTTGCAAATGACAGTATTTCATCTTTTCTTATGGCTGAGTAATATTCCATTGTATATATATACCACATCTTCTTTATCCAATCATCTGTCGAAGGACACTTTGGTTGTTTCCATATCTTGGCCACCATGAATAATGCTGTAGTGAACATAGGGCTACACACCGTGTTTCCCTGGAAATAAAACGTAGCTGGACAAACAGCTCTAATGTGTCTTTTGGAGCAAAAATTAATATAAGACCCTGTCTTATTTTGCTATAATATAATGCTGGGTATAATATAATATAATATAATGTAATATAATGTAATATAATATAATATAATATAATACCCAGTCTTATATTAATTTTTGCTCCAAAAGACTCATTAGAGCTGATTGTCTGGATGGGTCTTATTTTCGGGGAAACACTGTATGTCTTTACAAATAAATGTTTCCTGATTTTTTGGGTAGATACCCAGAAGAGGGATTGCTGGGTCATATGGTAACTCTATTCTTAATTGTTTGAGGAACCTCCAAACAATTTTACATGGTAGAAGTACCAGTTTACATTCCCACCTGCAGTGTATGAGGGTTCCTTTTTCTCCACAACCTCTCCAACACTTGTTGTTACTTGTCTTTTGATAACAGCCATTGTAACAGGTGTGAGGTGATATTTCATTGTGGTTTTGATTTGCATTTCCCTAAAAGCTGGTGAAACTGAGCATTTTTTTCATATATCTGTTAGCTGTTTTTATGTCTTGGGAGAAATGTATGTTCAGGTCCTCTGCCCAGTTTTTGATTGGGTGGTTTGTTTTCTACTGTTGAGATGTATGAGTTCTTCATTTATTTTGGATATTAGCCCCTTATTGGAGGTGTTTGCAAATATCTTTTCCCATTCGGTTGGTTACCTGTTTGTTTTGTTGATGGTTTCTTTTGCTGTGCAGAAGCCTTTCAGTTTGATATAGTCCCATTCATTTATTTTTGCTTTTACTTCCTTTGCCTTTGAGATCAAATTCATAAAACCCTCTCTAAACCCAAGGTCAATAAATTTAGTACCTATGTTTTCTTCTATGCAGTTTATTGTTTCAGGTCTTTGACCTATTTTGAGTTAATTTTGGTGTATGGTGACAGATAGCAGTCTAGTTTTATTCTTTTGTACCTGGCTTTCCAGTTTTCCCAGCACCATTTATTGAACAGGCTTTCTTTTCTCCATTGTATGTTTTTGGCTCTTTTGTCAAAAATTATTTGCTCATATACATGTGGTTTTATTTCTAGGTTTTCAGTTCTATTCCATTGTGTCTGTTTTTCTGCTAATTTCCATGCTGTTTTTTTTTTTTTGAAGATTTTTTTTTTTTTATTGGGGAAGGGGAACAGAACTTTATTGGGGAACAGTGTTGTACTTCCAGGACTTTTTTCCAAGTCAAGTTGTTGTCCTTTCAATCTTAGTTGTGGAGGGTGCAGCTCAGCTCCAGGTCCAGTTGCCGTTGCTAGTTGCAGGGGGCGCAGCCCACCATCCCTGTGGGAGTCGAAACTGGCCTCTTCGTAATATAATTTGAAGTCAAGGAGTATGATACTTCTGGCCTTGTTCTTTTTTCTCAGGATTTCTTTGGCTATTTGCGGTCTTTTGTGATTCCACACAAATTTGATGATTTTTTGTTCTGTTTCTTTAAAAAATGCCATTGGGATTTTGATGGGGATTGCATTAAATCTGTATATTGCTTTGGGTAATATGGCCATTTTAACTATGTTGATTCTTCCAGTCTATGCACATGGAATATCTTTCAATTTCTTTGTGTCTTCTTCAATTTCTTTTAATAATGTCTTGTAATTTTCAGTGTATCGGTCCTTCACATTCTTTGTCAAGTTTATTCTTAGGTGTTTTATTCTTTTTGTTGCAGTTGAAAAGAGAATGTAAACCCTAGATTTTTAACTATTAAATTCAACAGTTGTAAAATTCTGTCAAATGGCTATAAGTGTTTCTAAATATTCTTGTCCTCAATTTCTCTTCTGGCCTTTTAGTAGACTGTTACAGGCTATTGAAAAGCACTGCTTTGGTGCTCATCTCTTCTCCCACCTTCTGTTTTTTTCAGTGTGGTTCTCCTCAAGGTGGCAAAATGGCTGCCGGTAGCTTCCAGAATTATGTGTACCTTTGTTCATATATAGGAAAATAGTTTTCCCATTTATTGTGCAAATGTGTTGAGCCTCAGATTGGTCGGACAAACTCAAAGCCCTTCACAGTGATTAGGGGAATAGCACTGGATCCTTGTTTGTGTTTTAACAGAACTAACATGACACTAGTGTGCAGTGAGGAAACGTACGTGACTCGGCTAACGTTACAGAGCTGAAAATTGCACACCTGGGGTTCTTTGGATTCTAAAGTTCAAATTGTCTTCCTTGACATGGATTTGTTGCCGACATCGCAAGTGTTAACAAGTAAAATATAAAATAATCAGTATTTCTGTGAAGGAAGTGTTAGGGATATAATGGTTTTAGGAAGTGGTTTATTACTGTGATGGTAAAAATTTCTGCTAATGGGGTCAAAGGGAAAATACACCTGCTTAAAATCCTTTGTAAAGTAAGTCTTAAAAAGGAAAATGAAAATCCAGCATTACGGACTCTTAGAAGGTGGGCATTGTATTAACCTTGATATATATGAGTACTTACACACCCCGATTTAATGTCGTCCTCTAAAAATTAGCCATGTTTTAAAGGAACACTTAAGAACAGTGAAAGGGATTCCTAAGTGAAAGGAATCAACTTCTAAGTTTCAACTTTCTGCTGGTTCTAAAAACATAAGTAATTTATTCTTTGTGACTGTGTTAAAGCTGGTGTGATATAGGTAAAGCTGATCACAGATAAAGCTGACTGTGATATAAAGCTGGTGGTTTGAAATCCAGAAGATAAAATAGCCATTTTAGTTATTTAGAGGTTAACATTTAAGGAGACATGATGTTATTTCACTTTTTCAGGCAATCTATAAACTATAGTTCTTTTGTTACTTTTTATGATAAATTTCTTTTAAAACACTATTGAGCACTTAATTGGGTCTGTGCTGTCTGGTACAAAGAAAGTACTGTGTTCTCTTAATTAGACAAAGTGAAGGTATGTGTCTGGAGATCTTCTCTAAATCAAACCTTCTCTTGTACCCCGTGTCAGTGTCTTGGAAATCTGTAGTCCTAAATGACTGATTATAAAATGTTTCTGTACGTTCAAAAATCAGTTGTGAATTCAGAGATTGTGATTTAAACACTTGCTTTCAAGTGGAAGGGGTGGGGAGTAGGTGGGTATGGAGAGTAAGCAAGGTGAGTGGTGAGCTGGGGATTGGGGGAGCTGGATGACAGCTGTATGGGGAGTCGTTCTTTGGACTTCTTTTATGTGCTCGAAAGTTTTTATAATGAAAGGTAGGAAAAAACGTAAGGGATAAGACAAGGGTCTTGTTAGTAAAGAAGGGAAAGAAAGAACGTGAAGCTGGAATATGGAAGGCCCAAGTTCTAGCCCTTGGCGCTCTAGTGACCTGAATGGCTTGGTGTTGCTCATTCAACTCCTGAGTGAAGGAGTGTGTCACTGGTTGGTGCCCTCGTGGGGACTGGTCACCTCGAATGCTGTCCTCTTTGAAAGAGCCTTCGGGCCTTTTTTCAGGAAAATAGATTCTAGAATTAAGGAGCGATGTCTGTGAAGAGCCTGGTTTCACTCAAGCTGTGTGTTTGCCAGATTGTCGTTCCAAACTCATCGCTTCCTCTTGCCCTGGGAAACCGGCAGCATTCTGTAATACACGTTGTCAGTTAGAGTTGGTAGAATTTCAGCCAAAGAGCAAAACAGCGTCATATAAGTAGCTGGGTCGTCTCATCCCCGGAGTTAATGCTGCATGTGTGGTGTGAGAGCTCAGCCTCCGGAGGCTAGGTTCAGATTCCAGCTTAATCACAAGCTGCGTCCCCTGGACGAGTTCCTTAACCTACCTTCCTTCGAGGGTTGTTGTGAAGGTTAAATGAGCTACTACATACCTGGCACATAGTAGTGACTCAATAAATAGTAGATATCATTTCTACCAGCTCCATTAGTGTTGTTTGTATTTTGGATTTCCTGTTTTTACAGGAACCATCCTCAGTTTCTCCCTTCTCCCGCCCCCTCTCTTTAGGATAGAAGCGCATTGAAGAACTCACTGCTGTCCTTGGGAACTGAGAGGGGAGGCCAAGGTAACCTGTGAAGGGAATGAGGTCACCCTGGCTGCCCTTCCCTTGGATGCTGATGCTTGGAGCTGCTGGGGGATTTGCCTGAGGTGCCACAGCCACGGCATTAGTGGTGTGCCACTTTGAATCAAGTCTCCTGACTAACGGGGATTTTTGCTGCGTAATTCAGCTTCCTGACATCTCCTTTGGCATTCTAACTGCTAACTAGGGTGCAGCGTGGAGAGAGAAGTTCTGTCTGTTCTATCTAGTACTTAAAAATCATCCCCTCTGTCGCGATGTCTGGTAATGCTTTAGCATGTGCAGGGAGGGGGAGTGGGAGGAAGTGTGGTGTCCCTCAGTCTCTGAGTAACTGCTTAAGCAGCAGGGCCTCCGTCATTTCCTCTCTCAGGACTGGTGATCTCAGGCCCGTGTCTGGGGCCAGGCCGGCAGCACCTGTGAGGCCCCCACCGGTTCCTTACAGCCAGCTTGCCTTGGGCCCTGGGTTATTGTCTTACGGTTGTGTGAATCAGCTCCCTGTCCTTGTTTTTCATCCTTGCCATTTCCCAGTAAATGGTATTGTTTCTCCAGCACCCATAAAGCAGCATCCTGTGATTTTTTTTTTTCTCCTAAGCCTATTGCCTTAATTTTATTTCTTGATTGCCTTCATTTTTCTTTGGGTGCTTCTATTTATTTTCTGTTCATTAAGTTGAAAATGGGTTTACAAACTTCTCTTATTTATTCCAGTTTATAGATTATCCACATCCCTTTGCTTTTCCCGCAGCTTTGAGGACCATTATGGCTCATGGAAATTCCCTGACAACAGGGAAAGTAATATCTCTACAAGACTTGACAGATTACATGGTAATTTTATAGACAAAACTAGCCTACTAGACTTAAGAGTGGAAAAGGCTAGATTTTTATCCTGGGCTTGAATTTCCATTCACAAACTGTGGGTCTTCTGACAAGTTATTTTGACCTTTTGCTATCTGTTTTCTCATCTGAGAAATGGGACTCTCTGGGGGTTGTCGGGAGATAATGTGTTCTTGACACTGATTAAGTTCTGTAAATATTAGCTAATATTACTGTGGGTGTTGTGATCTTATTTGAGCTTTATAATAAAGTAGTTTTTTGAGGTAGATCAGGTCATTTTCTTCATTTTATCTATTTCCCTTAATTCATCTATTCCTTTCCTTTTGCCAATAAGAAGAGAGAGAGACAGACTTAAGGCTAATACATTTCTGTTGTACAGATGTAGTATTAAGGCTAGTGAGTTTGACATTTGCCTTGCATCTTCTGGAGGAGAAGGTGAGAGGTAAGTGGAAGACCCCGTCGTGTATCTCTAAACTTAACTTATTCCTGGTTCAGTACAAGGTGAGAGAAGACCTGGGCGTGGGATGTGCTGTCTGTGTGGAGCTCCTCCTTCAGTCTTTGATTTGGAACCGAGAGTTCCTGAGCACGGGTGACAGGCCAGGAGGCAGTGTGGTGCAGTGGGCAGACGCACCTAGGGTGGAATCGGGGCTCTGCTACGGAACCTCTCTGCTCCTCGGTTTCTTCCTTTGCACAGTAACTGTGCCACAGGGTCATCATAAAGAGTAGTGTGTGTGTATGTGTGTGTGTGTGTGTGTGTGTGTGTGAATATATATTACACACATACACATATGTGGCCTGACATGCTGTAGATACTCAGCCAAAGTTAGTTCCTTTTCTAGTTTAAAATGTATTTCTGACTTGTGCAATGGGAAGCTCTTAGTAAAGGAATTTCAGGCAGCAGCAAACAGGTTACAGAGGCATTTTTATGGGCAGTGGTACCCTTGCAACACTCCTGAACTGTCCTCACCTTGCCAAGAAAGCCTGGTCCTATAGAGTTGGGACTTGCTTTTAGGTAATGTTTCTCACCTCCAGGTGGGCATTAGGGAGACAGTGCTTTGTCAAAATGCACATTCTGGGCTCCAAACCAGGCCTGCTGCCCAGGCATGTACCTTTTGGAAAAGCTTCCCAGGTGTACCTGATGCTACCTGGCTTAGAGCCACTGCTATAGACAAACCAGAATGAGTTTCGAGTGTGTCTAGAATATGATTCAATTTATGGAACTTTAGTTTGGGTATAGCCTCTTTTAGTTTGCGTATAGCTGGGTATAGTCTTTTTTGGAGAAGAGAGTATATCCTCTTACCCTCTGCCTCACTAATGAGAATTGGGTGTAATTCTTTCATAGTAACAATAATAGCCAACTTTCATGTATATTAACACACTCAGTTCTTACAACAACCCTACAAGTTAGTGGCTATCATTGTGCCCCTTTTGCATGACATATCCAAGGTCACACAGCTAGGATGGGAAGGAGCCAGGTTTTGAACCCAGGCAACCTGGCTCAGGAGTCAGTGCCCTTGTCTCTGGCATTATCCATCTATCTTAATTACAGATAAAATTTCCTTGGAAATGGCCTTTGGAGTGTAGTAGCTCTTACCCAAGGGCCGTGGAAATTTGTTAAGAATCAGGAGCCTCTTTCTCCACTAACCCTGTATTGTTTCTTGGCATATCCAAGAGGATCATACATCAGAGCAGTTGTGTGTACTCGCAGGTGTGGATGGAGATGGTAGAGCAAATTTACAACCCTGCCTCTCATATTTTCTCCTACTCTCCCCCTTATTATTCTAGGGTGGGATTAGCTTGCTCCAGGGGTGGAAATTTAGGGATCATTTTTTTGGTTTCTTTTACTATAGCTAAAATGGTAGACTGAGCACTCTTCGAGGGTGGATGGTCCTTTGAAAAAGCCTGAG
The DNA here is from genome assembly GCF_964194185.1 of Rhinolophus hipposideros. NCBI lineage: Eukaryota > Metazoa > Chordata > Mammalia > Chiroptera > Rhinolophidae > Rhinolophus > Rhinolophus hipposideros. Next base: position 36,173,512 of record NC_138047.1, read on the forward strand.
GAGAGTAGCTTACAATTTATCTGTACTCAGGAGAGAACAGAATGCAGTTCCTGAGGGCCTGTGGGCCCACAGCTTTAACAAGTCTGGTGGTGGTAGATGGTCAGTTGAGGAGGACTTTCATGCGAGAGCCCTTTGCAGCCTGGAACAAAGTGTTTGATAGTCTGGGTAGTAGTTGCTTCTGACTCTCCTGCCCAGACAGAAAATTGCAGAGCCCTCAGGCAAAAGCAGCAGGTGTGAAATAACAATAAAAACAGCCACTTGCTGTGTGCTGGGTACTGTGCTAGGTCCTTTAGGACACTTTGGCCCTAACCTCACTGCATCCGGAAGGGAGATGTTGTGGGCTTCTTTGTGTCGAGTAGGAAATGGACTCAGAAAGTTCAATGATGTATCTCAAGGTCATGTAGATAAGTGGGGCAGTCAGGATTTGCAGCCATTTCTCTCAGACTCCCAAGCCCATGAATTTTCCATGATATTTTGCCCCTTCTGTGAAAGAAAACTATGCACTCAGCTTCACTGAAGACATTAATTTGTAACTAAAGTTTTCTTTTCAAATTTAACATCATAATTTACTTTTGGTTAAAATGAATAAAATAAACACTGCTAACTGTTACCCTGAAGTGGAAGAAGTAAAAATAAATGAATGAGTGAGTCAGTGAATGAATGAAACAAGCTGAACTGATGCGGATATATAGAGCACAGGAAGACCTCTCCTGCTGTGTCCTCAGGAGCTTTGATAATTTTCTTCTGAAGAAGTCTGTTGGGCATTTTTATTCCCTCTTTTGTTAAAAATGATATACCACAGTAACTGGCTCATGAAGTAGCAATTTGTATTTTTAGATACATTTTAATTCCTGACTTCTTTACTCTTGATTTTTTCCCCCTTAGTTGATTAGACCTCCTATCCCCCCACCCCCACGACTCCCCACTTTTTCCCCACCTGTCCTTTCTAGTAGGAGGTTTTGCTTGCCAGTATTACTTGGTTTTAGGTGGATAATGTATGTAATTTTAAAAGTTCAGATTTTGTTGAAAAAGTCTGAGAAGAAGCCATCATCCATCAACTTAATGAATTATGAAAATGTAGGATGAGTTTTCCAACAAATGTTGTTATGTTTATGGTTCCATTTCTAATTCAGCCATTATAGATGCCCCGAGGAAACAAACACAGGGGGGGAAATAAGATGTGATCATATTAATTATGATTTCATTTCTGTGGTTAAATAGATTTCCAGCTAGAGCTGGAGTTGCTTCTTAATTAAACAAATATTTCTTGAGGGCCTGAAATCTTCCAAACCCTGTACTAGTCTTTGATTTCACCTGTTCTGTGGGTGATAGTGCCATTTCTGCTTTGAGTTGGTTTTAAAAATTCTTAGCAGCAGCTCTCAGCATAATTTATTAGGCCAGAGTTTTGAAATGTTATTCCATGAAAGCTACTTTTCCACATGCTTGACGGGTAACACCATGTCTGTCTGTCTCTTCTATATAGCGTGTCTTTTGGGTTCTCCAGTATTCTTCCTTTATTTCTTTTACTTTCTTGGCTAGGTAGAAATACTACCAAAGTTAAATTTTAAAAAAATTGAATAGACTAGAGTTTCCCATCAAGTAGCCTTCAGACCACCAGCATTATAGTCACTTATGTTTGTTAAAAATCCATATTCTTGTGCCCTACTCCAGATCTGAATTTGAGAATTGCTGAATTAGAATTACATGTGGTCACTATGTTATTTTAACACTATCCGCACAACATTCTTTTTCTTTCTTTGAATTAAAAAGGTAATCTCATTCCCCCCGCCCCCCAGTTAATGTACTCTGATTCAAAAGCAAAAACAACAACAACAACAACAACAACAACAACAACAGGAAAACACTTCCAAATAATAATCCTGGAAATAGGTTTCAGAATTTGAGATACTTTCATTGAAACAACAGTGTGAATATCCTCAGGTTATTTTTAGCAAAATATCAAACTACTTAACCTTTTTTTTTTAAAGAAACAAAAGTTTAATGATGACCAAAGTCGTTAATTTGAAGTCTTAGTTCAAACAATTTATGATTTAAAATGAGTCAGATGAGTCAGAGTTGGATTGGGTGGCAAGACTTGATAGAAGCAGATTCTGGTCTCTGTCCATCAGCCATGTGGCCCCAGGGAAGCCGTTTCAGTGATTTGGGCCTGAGTGTGCTCCTCTGTCCAGTAAGTGATTGCATGGATATGCTCTGACCTCCCTTGTGGTTTTGATTGAGTCAGACCCTGTGGGAAGAGAAAAGATGGTGACACATGGGTCAGTATGGTGGAGAGAGAAAGTTTTATCTTGGTAGGGGGACTTTTAAAGTGAATTATTTCAAGGTTGAAGGAACCATAGTCCATCAGTCCATAAAGATTAGGAATACAGAAGTTGAAAAGAAATGATTGGGAGTTTCTTGTAATCATTCAGAACAACAATGCTTTACTTACCAAGAATCCCGGTTATTGAAACCCAACCAGGAAATGGACTTCCTTGAGGCAAGGACCATGCTTTGTTTGACACATTTTGCTGTACTGTTGCCAGGTACGTATGTACTAATTTATAAATTATAATAGAAATGGGAAATGGTAGGAACTGGGGAGAACAGTGTTTCTGCTCTTACTTAGTAAAAAACCACCCCATTAGAGCAAAGAAACAAAGTGTGCTGCCTTAAGTGATTCATCAGTATTGAGTTAGTTCAAACAGCTGGAGAATTGGAGTTTAGTAAATGATCTCTTGCTTATGCTGTTGTATTCCATTTCTCTCTATTCATTTATGAAGAGAATTATGGATGTATCAAAGGGGGCAAAATATATAAAGAGCGGTGTTCCTTAAGTCTTATGAATTTATAGACCTCTTTACTTAAAGAAAAAAATTCTCACAAGTCCCCAGTACTGACATAAATATTTTTATAACGAAATAGCTTAAATATTCCCAAATAGAAAACTAGGTATAATTAAACTCCGTATGTTTCCAGTTCTTACATAAATATAAAACAATGCCAGGTTTATACAATAAATTCAAGCAAAACTGTAAAAGCAGTAAAATTTAAATTAACCTTAATTTATCATGACAGATAATTTTGTTTGACTAAAATTAAGCCTCTCCTTGAAAATGTGACTATGTTTCTGACAGCCCGAGTTCCGGTTCTTCTGAGATCGTTGTGAAACTCAGTTGTCCTTCCACTTTCCTGTATTCGAACCTTTTTCATATAAATCACCTTCATTTGGCAGGAAGACATGATTTTGATTTTAATTCTGCCTCATTTATTTTTCTTACTTGTCCTTGATGATTAAAATGACGCTACTAGGTACCGCCTTGACCAGAATATAAATGCAAACCCACTTTTAATCAGGCAAGAAGTTAAGACTTGGTGCCTGATGGCTCATGAGGTAGAGGAGGAAAGAGAAGGGTCGTTGGTACCTGCAGTATTGGGTTTCAGATTTCTGTGAGAGTGAATAGTACCCTTCAGCAAAATGTAGAACAAAAGAAGTAAGTTTCCAGGGGTATGATTAGTTCAAGACTTAGGTTTCTAGCAGGATGGTGGACTGACTGGATCCTCTAACACACTTCCTCACTAAACCTGTGTATTCTGGTTAAAGCATTTTTTTAATGCACTTCTGGGATTATGACCTAAGACAACGCCAAAGTCTCCTACCCCCGTTATATCAACCAACCATCAAAGCTGAAGATCTTTGTGTAAACACAAAACACAGATTGTCTCAAGAGCATATGCTGAGCTCCGCTATGGTTGGAGGAAGCGTTGGATCAGTGGCAAGGTAGGAGAGCCAGCATTCTCCTAGGACCTGGAAAAGAAATGGAAGTGGCTCCCATGTAGTGCTTCTTAGCTTTTGGCAAAAGCAAAATGCAAATCCTTTCTGAGGAAGGCCTCCTCTCTTTAGACCTTAGGATGGTTCTGAGTAAGATCAGCCAAATATGAGTTCAGAATTAAAGCTCTCCAGTCCTACTAGAAAACAAGTTCCCGGGAGTGAGTGTTACCAGATACACATAAAAAACAATAGATTTGGAACCCTGAGGACTTTAGATATTAAAATGATCTGATACAGAATATAAAGTAACTATGTTTGAAATGTTTTAAGGAAAAAGTAATGTAATCCCAAGTGCAAATAGCATGAGATAGAAATTGACCAATATTAGTTAATCATAAAAAAGAAAGACATTCTGCCATTTGCAACAACATGGATATATGTTGAGGGCATTATGCTCAGTGAAAAACTATACTGTATGATCTCATATGTGGAATCTAAAAAATACGAAACTCATAGAAACAGAACAGATTGGTAGTTGCCAGTGGCAGGGGTTTGGGGGTAGGGGAAATGGGTGAAGGTGGTCAAGGTACAACCTTTCAATTATAAGGTAAATAAGTTCTGGGGATGTAATGTTCAGCATGGTTGCTATTGTTAACAGTAAGTAGCGTGTTGTATATTTGAAAGTTGCTAAGAGAGTAGATCTTAAAAGTTCTCATCACAAGAAAAGAAATTCTGACTATGAGGTGATGGATGTTAACTAAACTTACTGTGATCATTTCTCATTCTATAGTACATATATCAAATCATTACGTCATACTAATACAGTGTTATATGTCAGTTATATCTCAATAAAGCAGAAGGGAAAAAGAATATGTACAAGGGCAACATAAATCTAGGTGTTTTTGTTGTTAAAAAAATTGACCAGGCATATTTGGGGGAAAAACAAAAAATATAAACAAAACCTAAGAAAAAAATGTAACTAATTAATGAACTAGAGAAAGGTTTTGAAGAAATGAGCCCAGAACAAGAAGGAAAACATGAAAGTTGAAGGATAATACGAGTATATTCACTAAGATTAGAAGCATACCTTTTGCTGATCTTAAGTAGGAATGGAAGGTAATTAAAATAACTGCAGACCCAACCAAATGCCTCCCTAGGGCTCTCAACAGACCACACGTTATATGTGATTTTCACAACATCCTCTTAAATTACAGTCTTTATTACTGAATTTTGGGATTTAAGTTCTATATTAAAATCCTTACTGACTATGGTGTATTAAGATGAGTAATCAATCATATGACATCCTTAGACTAGAGAGTGGAAAAGAGACTTGCTAAAGGTCACCAGATCAGAGTGCTAAGAAAATATGGGGCTGATAACACTTGGGTAAAAATCCCAGGTCCTTGATTTAAACACTATGTAACATCAGTCATATTATTTGTCTTCATGCCTCGAATTTTCCCATTTAAAAATAGGCCTAATAACAGTTCCTACTTCAGGATGGACATGAAGAATAATGGAAAGCATTAATTAGCAAAATCGTTACCCATTATTATAATGTAAATATTCTGATATTTTTTTCAATAAGGAAATACAGTAAAACAGTATTATTTGTTCCCAATAATAAATTGGGAATTTATTCCCAACCGAGTTCCTAACCATTTCTGTGCATCAGCATTATTTGCGGACAGTTAAAAAAATAAAGATTGCTGGCCACGACCCCCGACGTAGTATTCAGAGTACTTGGGCTTTGGACTTCATATTTTTTGTGAGGACCCCAGATTTGGGAACCCTTGCTCTGGAGTTGAGTAGCATTTTGGTCAGTTTCACCCAGGTACTTACTTTCCTCCCTGCCGCGGTATTTTGAACATTGGCTCTTAGTATGTATTTATTGAGTATGTAAGCTTTTAGGTTATTAACCCTGACCAGGGTGTGGGTCTTCACTCCCATGTCTTCCTTTCTCTTTCTTTCCCTTTCTTATCTTTCCTTCCCTTCCATCTCCTATAGAACTTTCAGATAGTCGGGTTGAGTATGTCCTGGACAGCCTAGGTCTCAGGCCTTTTTTTTTTTTTTTCAATAAAAGTATTTTAAAAGAAATTTTGCTAAGGCAGACATGTGGCATTTTAAAATTGAACTTCAGTTTAATTTCTAAATTAAATAATTCATTTCTTTTTAATCCTTAAAAAAATGACTGCAGGAGGTGCTTCTAAAATAACTGATATTCCCTTTGTTAAAAGTGGTGTTGTTATTGCATAGATTCCAGAATGTGTTCTTTTTCCTTGGGGGTGGATATTGTTGTGTAGCGGGTATTCCATTCTGTGCTAACACATACACAAATCATAATCCCTCAAACTTAAGAGCACATTTTATATGATGGCAGTTACTTGGTATATTGCAAAATGTGGCCTGGAGATAATAAGATATAAAATATTTACTGTATTTAACTCAATTAAAATTTTGGCTTAAAAAATCATTTATATATATGATGTATTACAGAATTGTACACTTGAAACCTATGTAATTTTACTAACCATCATCACCCCAATAAACTTTAATAAAAAAAGATCACTGTATTGCAGCAGAAGCAGCCTTGCTGCTTAAATCTATTTAGTGCATGTATTTTGCCTTTCAGATAGATGAGCAATGACTGAAATATCAGTTCCATTAGGGCAGAAATTTTGTTCGGTGTTAAGTCACCAGCACCTAGAACAGTGCCTGATACATAGTGAGTGTTCAATAGAAAGTGTACTAAATATTGAGCTAACAATTAGACAATCAAAACTGAAAACCGCATCTGCCACTTTTCACTGAGAAACTTTCTCAGGGGCTCGTAAAAGTAACAATACGTGATATGATATGTGTCTGGTGTTTGGATCAGAGGCTGCCTGCCTGTTCTCACAGCTCCTTGTACCTGCCTTCCCCTCGGTCCTTGTGGTTGTATTCTCAGTGCCACGTCTGGCAGGACTGTAGCTATTACAGGACTGTAAATATTTGTTGAACGAATACATAGTGCCTTCAAAATTTCTGTGCTACTCTTGCATTTGGTTTCATCGGTTGACAATCCCATGAAGTTGGTTGATAGTGTCATCCCCGTTTTACAAATGGTGGAACCGAGGTTTAAAGAGAATAAGTTAGTTGTCCCAGGAAACCTTGGGTCATAAGTAGCAGAGTTGGGACTCGAACTTCTAACTGTGCTAATTTCTTCATCCCATGTCCTTTCCAGAACAGTCTTAAAACATTAATAAGCATACATTTCCCCTCTCCACCTATTCCCCCCACCACTGAAATTCTCTTTACTGGAGAGTATGACAGGGGAAGTTACTACATGAAACCTTTTTCAAATGGCCATAATGTCTTCCTCCACCACAAACTTTGTGGGCTGCCAGTTTGGGTTATTCATTTGGTCGCCCGTGATGGGCATCTAGGATAGATTCTTTTTGGAAAAAAAGTAAACTAGAAGTAAAAAGTAAAAGCCAGCATTATTTCATAGAATTTATACTTTCCTCTCCCAAACATTGTAAGATGTAAATTTGTTGATACTGTGAATCTAAGTTTTTAAAATCAAATTTCCAAAGCTGTGAGGGGAATGTTCTCCAACATATGCTTGCCTGGTCCTCCTGATCATTCTGAGTTAGAAATTTCAGAAGTGTTGAATTGGCCTGGCAGATATTTCTGGAATCAGGCTCGAGAAATAGAAACCTTCCCTGTGGCATTAGAATAAAAAAATAAAATGCTAGCCAAACATTTCAGATTCTCACATGGTGGCAATATCTGGGCGCACATTTTGCCAAAGGCAAAAACACCCTAAACAACACACAGCCAAGGTTTCAGGTAAGTAAGGATTTTAAAATCTGTGAATCTGATCCAATTTCTTTTTCAGTCTCTGTGGAAAAAGATAATTTGTTGACTTCAGCAGGATTGTCCCTGATTTGATTAGTAGGTCAGAGTTCATTCTACCAGACTGCTAGATTTAAACATACTGCCGTTACCTTACAAATGACTTTCAGGAGTGATTTGAACAATACTCACCACAAAGCTTTGATTTCATTGTGAAATAGCAACAAGAATCTATTTCCTGGTGCTGGTGGTGGACGTTAACCTTGAGTATTAGAACGGAGTCATAGATGGGAATAAATTGCCTGTACGGTCTTTCCTGCAGGACCCAACCATGGAAATATATGGGGACTTGAGGAGCGGTTTGGGGAGGAAAAGACACGGTTTGGGGAGGAATCAGGCACTCATGAGGTGCCTGATTTCTCAGATGAGGTGGGACAGGGCCATTGTGTTTGTTCTGGCTCTTACAAAGCGAGATCACATCATCCCTCCGATCACATCATCCCTCGGTGCAGCTTTTTATTAGCTGCCTCACAGTTCATGCCTTTGTTGCCCTGCTGCACAGTAGGGGAATGGCGACGAGAAGTGAACTCCATAAAGGCTTTTCATAGAGCGATTCTGAGTTTGTCATTGCCATCCGTCCTCTTCTCTCTCCTTCTTCTCAGGCTATTTTCACATTTTGTGAGGGGCTTTTAGGTTTCTGATTGGTGTGGTGTGAGTAAATGCTAAGAAAGAAGTGGAGGTGAGCAATATTTCAAATAAATCATTTAGAAGAAAAGAGAAAAATCCTGCTTACTCTGTAAGGTCATATCAGACATAAGATATGAAGCATCTGAATTATTTTAGTTTAATTTAGTTCTTTGGTGACTCTTATTTTCTTAGTTTTTGGAATCATGAATGTCTCTTCCCTAAGACTTGAGTCCTTTTGGAAGGAAGAGACTAGACTTGACGCCAATAAATCACTTATTTCCCACACTTTGGTGAGCAAGCCTCCTACCTGTCTCTTCCAGATGGCTTGTGCAAGTGTAGTCTTATCTTGTTGAAAATCTTCTGTCCAGCTTTGAGCAGTGGGAATGTGCTGTTATCAACAGAGCAAGTACTAGGACCAGAAAGGCAGTTCTGTGTGATAGGCAGTTTCTGTTCAGGACACCTGCTGCCCGAGCACACTGCACCCATTGTTTCTCCGATGGAACGTGTTCTGGGCAGTCTTTTTTAGCCTGCGGTTGAGTCTTGGCTTTTTTTCCTGCATGCATTTCATTTTTGGTGCAACAAATTTCTGTCTTGTTCTTCTGGTTTTGCTGATATGAATTTACCATGGTAGGATGGTTCATACAAACTTGTATTGCAAAGAGTGCGTGCTGAGACATTGTCATGGTAGGAAAGCACTTGGTCAAAGTGGAGGCAGGTGACCTGGACTCTGGTCTCTGCTCTGCAGACTGTGTGGCCTCTGTAAAAACATTTGACCTCTCTCAGCATCCGTGTCTTCATTTGTAAACTGGGGGTAGGGTGGGGCTCCTTGGAATGCTGGATTGCCAAGTCCTCCAGTGTTAAGATTCCACCATTGTGTTTTCTGAGATGCTAAGAGTCTAGGACATGGAGTGGGGCAGTGTCCACTGAGGGCTGTGCTCCTCTGCAATTGTAGGTAACACTGAGGAGGCACTCTTTTTAATTCAATGACAAGTGTATGGCGTGGCCAGTGATAGAGAAGTTTGGGGGCATTAGTTAGGGAGGGAAATAACCATGGTCTTGCTGTCTCTTAGTGGCGAGTTTGCAGAAAAGAAAAAATTTTTTCTTCTTTCTAGGAAAGTACTGTTGTTAGCCTTGAAAGGGTTACTGGACATGGGTTTTGAACTTCTAAATTAAAAATTACTGGGTTCAGATAAACGACGACTTAATTAGTCCTTATTGTTCAGATAAGAGGAAGCCCACAGATCAGGCTAAAACAGTGTCCTATCCCATTTCTGACGTGTATTCCGTACTATTTATAAAAATCTTATTTAAAAATATTCGAATACTACAAGCAATACATATTGTAGAAAATTTGGAAAACACCAAGAAGGACATAGAAATACCTTCTAATTCCATGACCCAGAAATAGCTTTAGTTATAGTTTGGTGTCTTTAGATTATATACACTCGGTTTGTATAGAACAAAATTGGTATCATACCATCCGTATATAACTTCATATCTTGCTTTTTTCCTACTGTGTTCCTTTTGAGATGATTTTTGGAACTAAGATTCCGAATGTAGGGAGAGATTAATGTAATATTATGCTTGGCATGCTTGTGACGGGGTGTGTTTTGACTTACAGAAATAGAATTATGGACCCAATATCTGAAAATAACATTTGTCTTGTTCCCTCTTTTTTTTTTGAATAGGCTTTCAATATTTAGCATGTATAGATGCTGTCATAACTATTACTATAATTAACAGATGAAGATTTCCTAATCTATTAGTTCTTAATTGTTCACTAATTACTTTTATAAGGTCCACTCAGTTTAGATTTCTGTACCAGAATTGTTAGCTGCAACGTCAGGGAGCATACACTATTTTAACACTGTTTTTCTGGATGCCATGATTCTTCATGCTGAAGCATGGTAGCTATCTACTGTGGGCCAGGCCACAGGTTTGGCATGAAGTAGGATAGTTAAGAGATTTCTTTTGCTCAAATATATTATACTTTTGATAATATTTATGATTCATGTGTTGAATATTGGTTTCATATATCGTTTTCCTCTGTTATGAGGTGAAAGGTGATTAGCTTTCCCTTTGGATTATTTAGCCTATAAAACCTTCTGTTGCACCATTCACTTTGCATTGAAAATACGTTCTAAATTCTGAACCACTTGGAATTTTTTATGACCTTTCCCTTATGTGTCTTTTGGTGGTGCCTTTGAAGTCCTGAAATGTTTTTATATTTGATTGCGATTAAATCTGGGTTTCATTTTACTTTTTTAAAAACATATTGAGCAAGTTAATTTTCTGTTCAAGTTCCTAAGGGGAATGATTCCAGCCCTCTGTGTCCCAAGAATTCAGACTGAGCCTTGCCAGAACATTCCTGTGGTTTTCCACAGGGCAGATCAGTGTGTTCATGAAATTTTAGTTGTAGCTTGTGTTTTCTATGGTTAATTAAAACATCTGGCTTTTAAGTTTTCCACAAACAGTATAATCATTTAGCCAAACCTTTTCAATAGTGATTAAATACTTCAGCCCTCCCCCTTAGAATAGCCCAAGCTTGTATTTAGAACACCTCATAAGCTATTGTCCCTGTTCATTAATGATTTTAAATATTTGGGAGAGGTTTGGAGTTATTCTGCCAAACATACACTCTTGAGAGAGAGAGTGTTTGTGAATCTACATCCCTATAACGGCTTCTGGCCTTTGCCCTCCAGGTTGGAGCTGCTGTGGGTGAGCTGCTGCGGTCTGTAGCCAAGCATGGTGTGGTCAGATCTGCCCAGCGGTGGAACAGAAACATTTGCTGGATGGAAAATCCATAAAAGAAAGCTGCTGTGAAAGCCCGAGACAGACCATAACTTAAGCAAAATCAGGTTGGTATAAGGTAAGAGAGGCTGGATAAAGTAGATGGGGTTTGGAAAGGAAAAGTTGCTTTGTTTATTCCATGAAGTGATTTTGCAACAACCCCACGTAATCATTCCAGTTATCTAAGAGATTTCTAGCATCACATAAATGGCAGCTATATCCTGACAAACTTCTGTGTACAATGTGTTGTTGTCTTCCTCTTTCTCTCTTCCTTTTTCCTTTCTTCTCTCCCACCCTCTTTTGCTCATCTTTTCCTCACTTAGAGAAGAGAGAAAAAAGATCACAAGCGCAAATATATAAGAAGCCACCACCAGAGGCCACCCATAACAGACTCGGTGATTTTCGCTTTAGTTTCCAGAAAAGGCAGTGACCCTGAGAAAGCAGGGACTGGTATTGGTACTTTCCGAGACTTGCCCTCGTTTGCGTATTTACACCGTCCAAGGTGGATCATGGAAACCTGACTTTTGTTTGGTGCGGGGTATTCTGTGCTACTCTAGTTTGCTTGGCAAGTTTTTACTTTTATCTTCCCCAAACAAAAGCGAGCGACACGTTTGATTTCAGCAGTGTACTTTTGACATTAAGATATTCATGTAGGACAAAGGAGAAGAAATGTTCTGAAAATAATAGACATATAAATAAGTGCAAAATAGGTTAACTGTGGACCAGGAGAAGGAAACTGTATAAACAACTTCACTTGTGGCAATAAGGTGGAAAATAATTCATTTTGAGAAAGTATATTGTACAGGGACAGGCAGTGCAAACATTTTCTGTTGGATAATCTGTGGGTAACTTGGATTATGTATATTGTTACATGCATAATAATGATAAATACTCGCTAGAGAGGAGCGAATCAGCAGTCTTAAGAGCCTGTGACTGGAGATGTTGACTTTGCCCACCCCACATCCTTTTTCTTTCAACAAATGACCCACATTTTCCCTGGGCAGTCAGTCACCCTTGCTTTGTTTCCAGCCTGTGTAGTTAGACGAGATGATCCCACTGTCTCTGTTACGGGCATGTGCTACAAGCTTGGCCGCTCAGGGTCCCAAGGATCAGTGTATGGAGGAGCCCCAGTATTGTCCCTGAAACTGTTGCAAAGAAGTTTTTCCTTTTCGTGGGTTTGTTAAGTTGGAGCTGCTCGTGACTCTCCTTGCTACCACTTCGGAAAAGCCTTTTTGAGAAGGAAGTCAACACAGAGGACATCAGAGCAGGGAGAGGGAGGAAATGAGATGGGGATGGAGCGGGGGGGGGGGTGGTGATAGTGGACACACACACAGACACATGTGAACACACGTGTGCACACACACAACACACACACACTGGGATTCTATAGCACCTAAAGCCAGCACTCTGGTTTCACTTTCTGGGCAGGTTAGCTAGCTCATTTGAGGTACGTGTCCATCACTTACATCTGCAAACATTGTGATTGGTGATGCCTTTTAGGTTTGGCATGAAATGACTGTCACAGTTCCTGTATTCAGGAGCTCCAAGTGGAGGGGGTAGACTAGATCGGTATTCGGCTAGCTGTGGGTGTGAAAATGTATCACCAGATGTAAGAACTAAGTTCTATGAGAGTAGAAGAGATGGAATTATGAAATCTGCTGGGTGGTAGAGGGACTAGCAGAGAGAACTGTTATTTAACAAAGGGGAAATAGGATTTAGTCTTCAGAAACAGTTAGAAAAAATAATTCAATTAAGTATTTCTGAATCTGAAAGAAAGGGAGGCTTTCCAGAGTCTATAGTTAAAATAAATTGCAGATAAGGAAGATAATTTCAGAGCTTGCTAGTAGTAGCATCTTAGTATTTACTGTAAACACAATTGTTTTGGGAACAGCCAAATGAGAGGTTATCAGAGAGCCGTCCAGAGTTTATTATAACACCACAGGGTCACAGCAGCTTTTCTCACCAAAATCTCAGTTGTCTTTCTGTTCTAAGCAGAATTCCGAGTGTGTCATGAATTTTAAAGATTTGTTTCCTCTCCTTAATGTTTGATTTTATTATTATTTTATTTAATTCTTTAATAATTGTTTGCTTTTTTAAAAAAGTTAATAGACTTTATTTTGGGGAGGACAGTTATAGGTTACAGAAAAATTGAGCAGAAAGTATAGAGCCTCCTTCCCCACGCCCCACCTTGTTTTTCCTGTTATTCACATCTCGCAGTAAGTAGTTCGGTACATTTGTTACAATTATTGAGCCAATATCGATCTATTATTATTAACTGAAGTCTGTCGTCTACATTAGGTTCACTCTGTTGTACATTTTATGGGCTTTGACAAGTATTTAATAATATGTATTTACCGTGACAGTATCACACACAGTACTTTTACTGCCCCGACAATCCCGTGTTCTAACTATTCATCTCTCCTTCCCTCCCCGTGAATTCCTGGCAACTACTGATCTTCTTACTGTCTCCATAGTTTTCCAGAATGTCATATGGCTGCAATCATATGGTATATAGCCTTGTCAGATTGGCTTCTTTCACTTTGCAATATGCATTTAAGATTCCTCTGTGTCTTTTCATGGATTGATAGCGCTTTTTAATGATGAGTAATATTCTATTGTCTGAATGTACTGCAGTTTATTTATCCCTTTACCTACGGGAGGACGTCTTGGTTGCTTCCAAGTTTTGGCAATTATAAATGAAGCTGCTATAAACATTAGTGTGCAGGTTTTAGTGTGGACATAAATTTTTAACCCCTTTGGGTAAATACCAAGGAGCATGATTGCTGGATTGTATGGTAAGAGTTTGTTTGTTTTGCCCAACTGTTTTCCAAAGTATCTGTACCATTTTACATTCCTACCAGCATCCACAGCTTTCCGATCAACTTTGCGCTGCTCTGTAATCTTGTATTTCTCTTTCTCTGTGCTGAAGATCTCACCCTTCTGGTGTCTGGGCTTGTGCAGCTTCTTCTTGAAGTAAGCACCAGTGAGATGTTTGGGGATTTTCATACCACTGATACCGATTTTGGTAGAGGTGGAGATGACAGATTTCTGGTGTGTCCTACGCAAAGGGACTAGATTGAGGGACAGAGGTCCAGTCACAAGTCGCAAGCCACTGCCCAGCTGCTTCAAGAAAACCACCCTCTGGCCTCTATGACACCCAGTGAGGATGACCAGAATGGTCCCAGCACTGATGCTGGCTCCACATTTTCTCGTCCTGACTGAAGGGTTTCTTGCCGCGGCTCAATAGCTTTTGAGGCACATCTTAAGCAGTGTCGTATGTAGGCATTTTGCGAAGTTCAATCACACAAGTGCCACCATTCTTTTCACCAACAACTGGTTTTGTGACAGTAGCTAGAACCTTCTCCTTTTTTTTCTTTTCAATCCTGGATTTAGCTGCTGAATTCCTTTAGGAAATTCATAGTTGATCGGAAACATCTGCCAGTTGCTCTGACCAGGACAGGGTTTGGGTTGCAGTGGGGCTTCCCCTTCTTAGACGTTTTGGCCTTGAGATTGCCCTTCTTAAGTGTGCCACAAGCATCAGCCTGCTTGGCTTCAGGTTTTTTCTCCTTCATGTCCGACTTCTCAGCTTTTTCACCCACCATCTTGCAAGATGGGAAAGGGTGACAATTTTTTTTCTCATAGCAGAAATTTTTAATGTTAATGAAGTCCAACTTGTCAGTTATTTCTTTCATGGATTATTGCGTTTTATATCTGAAAAGTCACTGCCAACCCAAGGCCATCTAGGTTTTTACCTATGTTATCTTCTAGGAGTTACATAGTTTTACATTTTACTTTTAGGTTTATGAGTTAATTTTTGTGAAAGGTGTAAAGTCTTTGTCTACATTCATTTTCCGTATGTGGATGTCCGGGTATTCCAGCACCATTTGTTGAAATCATTATCCTTTGTTCATTGAATGGCTTTTGCTCCTTTATCAAAGATCAGTTGACTGTATTTGTTTCAGTCTATTTCTGGGCTCTCTGTTCTCTTCCATTGATCTATTTGTCTGTTCGTCTACCAATCCATACTGTCTTGATTACTGTAGCTTATGGTAAATCTGCAGATCAATATTGTTGGTCCTCTGACCTTGTTCTTGTCCTTTAATATTTTATTGGCTGTTCTGGGTTTTTTGCTTCTCCATGTAAACGTTTGGATCAGTTTATCAATATCCACAAAATAACTTGCTGGGATTTTGATTGAGATTGTGTTGAGTCTGTAGGTCAAATTGGGAAGAACTGATACCCTGACAATTGAATCTTCCTATTTATATATGTAAAATAACTATTTCTTTAGATCTTACTTGATTTTTTTCATCAGAGTTTTGTAGTTTTCCTTTATGGATTTTGTACATATTTTGTTAGATTTATATCTAAGTATTTCATTTATTTTGGTGCTAATATAAATAGTATGGTATTTTTAATTTCAAATACCAATTGTTTATTGCTGGTATATAAGAAAGGAAGTGACTTCTGTGTATTAACTTTGTATCCTGTAAACTTGCTATAATTGCTTATTAGTTCCAGGAGTTTTTTTGTTGAGTCTGTGGGATTTTCTACATAGACAATCATGTCATATGTGAACAAAGACATTTTTACTTCTTCCATACCAATTTGTATTCCTTTTATTTTCTTGTCTTATTTCACTAGTTAGGACTTCTAATATGATGTCTAATGGGAATGGTGAGAGGTAGCATCATGCCTTGTTTTTAATCTAGTGGGAAAACATTAGTTTCTCATTATTAAGTATAATGTTAGCTGTAGGTTTTTGTAGATTTTTTTTTAATCAAGTTGAGGAAGTTCTCCTATATTCCTAGTTACCTGAGAGTTGTCATGAGTGGATGTTGGATTTTTATCAGATGCTTTTTCTATGTATATTGATATGGCCATATGATTTTACTTTTTTAGCTTATTGATATAATGAATTATATTAATTGATTTTTTTGATCAGCTTTTTGATAGGAATTGTGTTGAATCTCTAGAGAAATTTGAGTATTGCCATCTTGCCATCTTAAGAGTTCTGATCCATGAATATGGGGTGTGTTTCCATTGATTTAGGTCTTCTTTAATTTCTTTCAAAGGTGTTCAGTTGTTTTTAGGGAACAAAGCTTGTACTTCTTGTTACATTTATTCCTAAGTATTATTTTTTTTGATGCCTTTATAAATGGAATCAGTTTTTCAATTTTATTTTTAGAGCATTCATTGCTAAGTGTATAGAAATAAAATTGATTTTTGTATATTGCTCTTGTTTTCTTCTACCTTGTTGAATTTGTTTATCAGTACTGAGAGTCTTTTATTTTGTATGTGACTTCCTTAGGATTTTCTACATACCTGGTTATATCATCTGTGACTAGAGATAGTTTTTTTTCTTGTGCAATCTGGATGTTACTATTTTTTATAGTAAGGTGAAAACTTTACTGATATGAGAATCACAAAGTAACATGCTTTAGTGTTTCTAATGAAATCATTCTATTATGTAGATTTTTGGAAAGGGCAGGAGATGGTAATTATGAAATTTATCTCCTCATAATTAAATTAAGCTAGTAATCGAATCAATGGAGTGGCTTCTTTGCTGCTCCTGTATCTTCTTTGGGGAAATGCCTATTTAAATCCTTTGCATATTTTTATTTTGGATTATTTGTCTTATTGGACATGTGAGTTTGCATATATTTTCTCCCAGTCTCTGGCTTGTTTTTTTGCTTTTTTAATGATGTCTTTTGAGGATCAAAAGTTTTTAATTGTAATATAGTTCAATGTATTATTTTTTTCCCAAAGCTCATGATGTTTGTTTCTAAACATTCTTTGCCATACCAAAGGTCACAAGTATTTTCTCTAATGTTTCTTTCTAGAACATTTGTTTTCTTAGTCCTTACATTTAGGTCTATGATCCATTTTTGGTTAAGTTTTGTGTGTGGTGGAAGGTTCAGGTTTATGTTCAATTTTGTTCCATTTTGTTTTGCATATGAATATCCAATTGTCCCAATCATTTGTTGAAAAGACTATCCTTTACTTATTGACTTATTTTGGTACCTTTGTAGAAAATTAATTGACCATAAATATAAGGGTTTATTTCTGTACTTTCAGTTTTGTTCCTTACGCCAGGGCCACACTTCACTTAGGTTTTTGCAATACACTTTTTCTATGAAAAAAGACTTTTCAAGAAATGGGCATACACTGCACTATATCGCCCTTATTAAAAAATTAAAAAAAAATTTTTTTTATAGACTATTATTGTATCTTTGCTACTCTTCCTCTCCATTCCTGTTTGGGTCACTGTTAAAAGTACTAGTCTCTGGTTATTTCTCTGTGGGATAACTATGGGAATCTGAAATGGTAGAAGAGAATACAAATCAATCTAAATGCATTTTCTAGATTACTACATAAATTACTTTGAATCAAAAAGACTTTTTTTTCTGATTTCACTTTTTTGTGGAATCTAGAAAACAAAACAAACGAACAAACAAACCAGAAACAAACTTATAGATTCAGAGAACAAATTGATGGTTGCCAGAGGGGTGGGTAGTTGGGGGGCTGGGTGAAAAGGTGAAGGGATTAAAAAATACAAATTGGCAGTTACAAAATAGTCACCAGGATGTAAACTACAGCATAAGGAATATAGTCAATAATATCATGTTAAGTATGTACATTGTCAAGTGGGTGCAAGTCTTACTGGGGGGGATTACTTCTTAAGTTATATAAATGTCTAACCACTATGCTGTGCACCTGAAACTGATATAATACTGAATGTCAATTATAATTGAAAAATTTTTTAAAAATAGCTTCTTTTTTATAAAAGTGGTAAGCATTTTTATGCAAATTATCCATTTGAATAAAGCAGATTAAATTAAAAAATTTTGATTACCTCTGTCCTCATCATTACCAATAACTACTAACTGAGGATTTCCAAGTTTAGTATATTATTTCAAGAATTTTCATTAATAGTTATTATACAAATTGGGTGTTTTATACAGAGAAAGTTACATTTCACAAAAGTATTATTTACTAAATGAAAAATTATGAATTACTATGTCTTGGATTTTGGGAACATAGTATGGTTTTCTGTTTTATGAAAATTGGACATTTTTCATAATATTAAAATACTAGCTGTATTTTTGTATTTATCTGTGCTATTTTTGTCTTTGTATTAGTATAGTTCTCAATAGATTACTGTTCAGACATGAATATATCTGTATGAGAAATGTAAAGACTGTAAATTTATATCTCTCCTTTAGTTACAACTCTGTAAGAATTGTGAATGCATAACGATTGAAAAGGAATAAAAACATCAGCGCTTTATTGGGATGTTTGGATTTCAGTAGGTCATTTTCTTTCATTTTGTTTTCTAGTGAAGTTATAATTTTGTTTGGGGACAGACTTTTATTTTTAATGTAGAAACATATATAAATTTGGTATTGGTGAAATTCACGGACATTTCCTTTCTGTGACGTATAGCTAAAAGCTGATTTCTGCCACTAGGTTTTCCTCAGGTATTAGAGTCACATTGTTAGATTTAAAACATGTTTTCTACAGTTCCATTAGTAGGTCAAGCCATGCCTCCCACCTTCCAGAGGGCTCAGTTCTCCAGGATCGCTTATCTGCTTCCTGCTCTTTCTTTGCAATCTTCTCATTTCAACCTGGTAGACCAGCTTGATGGGAACTGAGATGTTTGTTACCTGGCCCCTTTGCAGTCCTTTGGCTGATGATGTCACTTCATAAAAATGCATCCACAGAGCAATGTGGAGTTATTCTTTTTATTCATTTAAAAGAAAAAGCCATAGATAAGCTTTCATTTATATCCCTAGGATCCTGGAGGTGGGTATCACAAATCTTTTAACCCAATCACTCCTTTCAATCTTTTTTTTTCTTTGGTGCCCTTTTAAAAATCTTTGTGACCTATTTGCAGAATGATGAATGACCCTATGAGAAATGTAATATAATGTTCTAGGAGGATTTGGTCTTGTTGGTCTTGTTTTCCTTAGGAAGTTGAAACAAAATATAGCTGGGTGATGGTAACCTCTTATCTGCCCTTTCATTGAGTAGAGTGTTGTGCTGATGAAGTTAGAGTTCAGAATGATTGAGCTGTTGAAAACAGATTTGAGTGGTGGTACAATTACATTGTGATGACTCCAGCCCGTTTTTAATCATTTGGTTGCAAAGGAAGATAAATCAGATCAATTTAGACACATTCAGTGAGCCAATGCAAGAATAAAGAGAGTGCCTGGCACTTGTTTTTATTAGGAGAAACCATTTTTGTGTAAATCTGTAATGAGGATTTTATGACAAATATATTAATAGAGTTTGGAATATTACGTGTTTTGTTTTTTTGCTTGTCTTTATATTTTTATGTTAAATAATCTGTGAAGTATTAGGTTTTCTTTATAAGCCTCCAAAGATACCATACTAGAGTGACATATAGTCAGTTGTTATTTATTTTAATGTATATATTTTAAGGTAGTTACAAGTAGTGGTGTCTCGGTCTGATAGAGACCTATAATGAATAAAACATTTAATTTGATATACTGTCCAAATAAGATCTGTATTCTTGACACTGAACTGTTCAAACTTCCAAAATTTCCAAATTGATTATTATTTGTTCAAATAAGAATTGATCCTCCATTTCATTCATAAATAAAAATAGTCTGTTGGATGTTTTTACATAGTACCTAAGCCTAGTAATTTGTTTAAAAATGATTACCAACATCAGTCTAGCTTGCCTTAGGAAATTGCTTTGTACAATCTGCTACCGTACCCTTTTTTTTAATTGGGGAATATTGGGGAACTGTGTGTTTTTCCAGGGCCCATCAGCTCCAAGTCAAGTCGTTGTCCTTCAATCTAGTTGTGGAGGGTACAACTCACTGGCCCATGTGAGAATTGAACCAACAACCCTGTTGTTTAGAGCTCGTGCTCTAACCAACTGAGCCACCATCCAGCCACCCCTACTGTACCCTTTATAAGAATTAAAACAGTTTTTCCTGCAGTCATCATATAGCTGAGGCCCTTTTAGAACAGATTTTAGAAACTTATTAATGATTCTACGCTTGGTTTAATAAAGGTGATTTTATTTTTAAGATTTAAAGTCGCAAATAGTTTGTTAGTGCTGTGTCTCTTTTCTTGTTTCTGGTTAAAGCGTGACAGTGCCCAGGAAAGTAAGAGGGTAGTTAGTGACTGCCAAAGACTTACCTCAGAAATAAAAAGTCTGGAGTTCCAACCATGACTTTAGGCCCTCGATGATTGTAAAATTAGATTTAAAATGACCACTGATCTTGAGCAGGCATTCATTCACTTATGAGTCATAAGAGATGCTGACTTTTACTTATTAATAGTTCAGTGCAATTCAGTTACATTCCGAGTTAACTTGTCAATAGTATCTATCCTCTATGGAAATCTACTTTGGTAGTTGCTAGAGGGAATAAAATATAGTATCCTGGGGGAGAGACAGCCAGAATGCAAGCTCTTTTGGGAGAGCTAACACTTTATTGAGCATGTCTAGTGTGCTAAGTACTTAAGCACTTTCTCAGCCTTTGATGGGGGTAGGAATGGGGGAAGGAACTTGATTTGAATTTCACATCAATCCTCTGAGAGAGACAGTGTTACCCTATTTTATAGATAAAGGAGCTGAGAATTGGAAAGATCAAATGGTTTTATCTAAGTCTCACATTTACCAATTTAAATTTGGGTCTGAACTTTTTCTCAAACTTTAATATATCCCAGTGTAAATAAAAGCATTACCTATAAAGTGGTTGGCCTGTGGAAAACTCTCTCTCTCTCTCTCTCTCTCTCTCTCTCTCTCTCTCTCTCTCTCTCTTTATCACTTTTATATCTTTCGTTATTTGTATAACTGAATGGATAATAAAGGCCCAAAGTCATATATGAGTAGTATGCTCTGGAATTTTCAAGGAGAAAATAATGTGGATGTAGATTAATCTGGAGAATTGGCATTTTATTATTTTTGATAAATGAGTAGAAGTAGAAGGTTGTCGGGAAAGGGAGTTTTCAAGCCCCTTTACCTGAGGAAAAGACCTAATTGGACCCTCAGAGGTAGAGATAAAAATGTGGGGCATATTGGGGAGTGTGTCCCAGGTTTTATAGCCAAGATACGTGGCCCCACCTTGCACTCCACCAACTTGCTGCGTGGACCAACCCAGAGGTATGTGATTGCCAGGGGAACCAGACACTCCTGAGCAGCTACTTGGTGAAGGAAGGAAGGACATTTCTTCTCGGACATTCCTGACTGTCCCCACCCCCATTCTACAGTCCTTGTTTGGGGAAGGAGCTTCCTACATTGACTGCCATAGGGGACTCCCTAGACTTGGACAATGGGGAGGGTCCACGGTGTTCAACTCCGTGATGGTTTGAGACTCCTGTGTATCTACTGCTTTCCTAGTATTTTCAGCTGCTGGCATTCTTAGTTCAGTACTGCAATGGTCTAAATGAATGTGTTTCCTCATAAGTCATACACTGACATCCTAACCCTCAAAGATGATAGTGTGAGGAGGTGGTGACTTGGGGAAACTTGGGGAGATGCTTAAGTCACAAGGGTAGTGCCCTCATGAGTGGGATTCCCTGTGCTCTAGAGAGCTCTCTAGGCCCTTCTACCATGTGAGGACACAGCAAGAAGGCCAGCCGTGAGCCAGGAAGAGGCCCTCACCCGAAGGTGACTATGCTGGCATCTTGATCCGGGATTTCCAGCCTTCAGAACTGCGAGGAGTACATTTGTGTTGTTTGTAAGCCACCCAGTTTGTGGTCTTGTGTTATAGCAGCCCAGATGGACTAAGGGAAGTATCCAGCAGATGATTGCCCCTCCTCTTCCCCACCTTCTTTTCCTGCAGTTGTGTCTCAGGCAAAGAATGTAGGAAAAAGCAAAAGGTCAGCTATCCAGAACCCTTTGCAAAGCCGTGACTGCCAACCTCTGGTGTTGCTCTAAGGTGTTTCTGGTTTGGTTCATAGTCTGTGTTGTCTGGAAGAGCTTGACATGGTCTGTGATGGGTTGGTTGGTTGTCAGTACTGTGCTGCAGTTTGAGACAAAACAGATTAGTTGTGATACAACACATGCAGAAAAGGGAATACTGTTTGAAATTAAAGTATTTTTTAAAGTAGACACCACTGGAGAGTAATTGAGCAATGTATGATTGTTTCAAAATTTAAAACTGCCAAGCAATTACATAAATAGGTTCACTGAAAACTCTGCCAAGATATTTTGTAAGTTATATTATAGCATGTTTGTAAAGAATGAAGTAGCTCTGTATGTGTGCTGATTTGGAATTATGTGTGTGTGTGTGTGTGTGTGTGTGTGTGTGTGTGTGTGTGTGTATCTATATAAAATGAAAAAATGTTTTGCAAAATCTTATGAATACCATTCATTACCTTTTGTATAAATTTAATATATATGCTGGTCTATACCCTTTCCCCCCGAAAAGATATGAACTATTAACATACTGGAAAAATTTTATTTTTTTTCTTTTCTGTATTATTTGAGTTTTCTAACCATGTTCATTTATTTATTTTCTTTCCTTTCAAAAAAGAATCAGGGGTTACCTGGGCAGTATGATCATGGATCATTTTGCTTCATTACGTTTTGATGTAGTTTATAAAACTTTAAGTATTTTTTAAAACACTGTACATTTTTTCCTAACGTTCATTTGTCAGTCTTTTTGGTCCTCTTTGCATGCAGAGAAAGTAGGTAATTTTTGTGGGAAGAGAAGTAAAGTATGTGCTAAACCAGCAGACATTCTCCTGAAAGCTTAGTAGTTAAAACATTGAGTGAGAAAGAGAAAGGAAAGAGACAGAGATATTTACCAAGTGTGATTTGAAGGCCAAAGAATCCCATCCTGCTGAAGTGTGTCTGAAAGTGTACCTCTATGCTTAGTTTGTTTGCTTTAAATATGAGCTTTAGACTGAACTGTGTTTGCTTTTCAGGCCAAAAGGCTGGAGGTAGCCTTGGAAGTTTCCAAAATCTGATTGCTAATCAGGAAATCTGTTTGCTAAGAAAGGCCTGCCTGTTTGGACTAGAAGTAATGACTGATGCGCAGAGAAAGCCAGTTGCCTTTTAAATATCTTTTCACTTCTGTGTCCAGATTTTGGTCTCCTCTTAATTAAAACCCCTCGACATGGGTCATAGGTCAAAGGAGATGACTCCCCTCTTCCAAAATTAACTCCTCAATTGTTTTCTTTTTAATTAGACTTATTTTAATTATAATTGACAGTGTTATATGATTTCAAATGTACAACATACTGATTCAACATTTATAAATCTTAGAAAGTGATCACCACAATCAGTTTAGTAACCGTGTGTCACCATATATAGTTATTACGATGTCATTGACTCTGTTCCCTATGCTGTACTTTACATCCCACGACTTATTTTGTAACTGGAAACCAAACCTCTCTCTTTAAAAATTTTTTGTTTTTCAATTACAGTGGACAAACAATATCATATTAATTTCAGCTGTACAACATACTGATTAGAAATGTATATAATTTATGAGGTGATCACCATAAATTTAATACCCATCTGACACCATACATAATTATTACGTTACTGACTATATTCCTTATGTTCTACCCTACATCCTCATGACTATTTTGTAACTACCAATTTGTACTTCTTAATCGCTTCACCTTTTTCACCCATCCCCCCATTGCCTCTCCCATCTGGCAACCCTCAAAATGCTCTCTGTGCCTATAAGTCTGTTTCTGTTTTTTTCATTTTTTTTTTTTTTAGATTCCACGTATAAGTGAAATCATATGTCATTGTTGTTCTCTGTCTGACTAACCCCACTCAGCACAATACCCTCTAGGTCCATCCATGTTGTTGCAGATGGAAACATTTCACTTTTTTTATGGCTGAGTAATATTCCATTGTATATGAGATCTGACAATTAAGTTCGTGAACTTGTTGCAATGATGTTGCTAACCTTTTTTGGTATCAGAGAGATTATTCACGATGAATTTGTACCAACTGGACAAACAGTTAACCAAGTTTACTATTTGGGAGTGCTGAAAAGTCTGTGTCAAAAAGTTAGACGACCTGAACTTTTTTCCAATACTTCATGGCTCTTGCATCACAAGAATGCACCAGCTCTCACGGCACTGTCTGTGAGGGAGTTTTTTAAACAAATAACTGTATTGGAACATCCTCCCTACTCACATGACCTGGCCCCCTATGACTGCTTTCTTTACCCAAAGACAAAGGAAATTTTGATGACATTCAGGACATCAAAGGTAATATGATGACAGCTCTGATGGTCATTCCAGAAAAAGAGTTCCAAAATTGCTTTGAAGGGTGGACTAGGTGCTGGCATCAGTGCATAGCTTCCCAGGGGGAGTACTTTGAAGGTGACTGTAGTGATATTCAGCAGTGAGGTATGTAGCACTTTTTCTAGGAGGGGTTCGCAAACTTAGTTGTCTGACCTCATATATGTACCACCTCTTCTTTATCCATTCATCCATTGATGGACACCCAGGTTGCCTTCATCTCTTGGCCATTGTAAACAATACTACAATGAACATGTGGTTGCATACATCCCCTTGAAGTAGTGTTTTGGATTTCTTCAGATAAATACCCATAAGGGATTACTGGGCCCTTCTTTGTCTGTTGTTATAGTCTTTGTTTTAAAGTCTGTTTTGTCTGGTATAAGTATTGCTACACCAGCTTTTTTGTTTGTTTCTATTTTCATGAATTATCTGTTTTTATCCCTTTACTTTCAGTCTGTGTATATCTTTTGATCTAAATCAATCTCTTGTAGGCAGTATATGTAACGGTCTTGTTTTCTTATCCATTCAGCCCTCCTATGTCTTTCGATTGGAGCATTTAATCCATTTACATTTAAAGTAGCTGTTGGTAGGTAATTAGTTATTGCCATTTTATTATTGATATATTTTTGGTCTTTTTCTTTCCTTTTTCTTCTTAAAGAAGTCCCTTTAATATTTCTTGTACTACTGGTTTGGTAGTGATGAATTCCTTTAACTTTTTTTTTTCTGGGAAGCTCTTAATCTGTCCTTTGATTCTAAACGATAGCTTTGCTGGGTAGAGTACTCTTGGTTGTAGGTCCTCGCTTTTCATCACTTTGACTATTTCATTGTCATGCCTTTCTGACCTGCAAAGTTTCTGTTGAGAAATCAGCTGACAGTCTTATGGGCGCTTCCTTGTAGGTAACTAACTCTCTTTTTCTTGCTGCTTTTAAGATTCTCTCTTTGTCTTTAACCTTTGGCATTTTAATTGTGACATTCCTTATCTGTATAATTTCAATCTATAATAATTGATGTTTTCTTTTTAAAAATCAACAAGCCATATAATTTTCTACTTTCAAAAGAATTTTTATTGCTTTTTTCCTAAAATGACTTGATACGTAACTCATCAGAATTAGTAATATTTATTTTTGCCCTGTCTTCCTTTTCTTCTTTATAGCTTGTGTACTGACATCTGACCTTCATGCGCTTAGTTGTGGCAGGACTTGTAACCCCCATGTTTCAAGTTACTTGGCACCATAGTGTAGGAATTGTAATCTATTAGGCAGATTAAGGAGATAGTGTTCAAAATATGTATATGTGTATATTTGTGTAGGTATATAGTTGACTTTATGTTTATAATACAGAAAAGTCTGAAACAATACCTTTGTCACTGGGTATCATTAATAACAAAAACTGAGGAGACTGATGTAGGTGTAGGGCTTTGGAGCAGGTCTGTACTCTGATGAGAAATCCCCGGTGACCAGGTTCTGAGTACCATGCTGAACACCAATCCTGCTGCAGTTTGTAGGATGAAGAAAGGAGAGAATTGTGAAAGGGAAGAACAAATTTGAGACTTTCACAGCCATCTAGGATTGAGGAGAAGGGCTAGGCTGGGGCTTTGTCATTATCTATGAAAAGGAAGAAATGTAGACCTGTGTACAAGGGCCAGTCCATCAGAAAGGCTTACTGACTTGATCTTCAGAATATATCCATTGTTGCCACCTTGACCTACCATTCTGTCTCACCTGGATCATTCCTGAGACATTCTAATTGCTTTCCGTAATACTGTTCTTGTCCTTCCACACTTTATTTTCAATAGAGTGCTTCTGTTAAAAGTCAAATCATGTCATGGCAGTCCTGTGCTCAAAACTTGCAAAGATTTCTTTGTCCTCACAGTAAAAGATGAAGTCCTTACGATCCCAGAACATTCCATGTGGTGCCCTTGCTTTCCTCTCTGACCTCTTCTCCTCATATTCTCCCCTATCTAACTCCACTCCACCACACTGGCCTTTGAACACACTGGGAATATTTCTGCCTAAGAGACTTGACATTACCTCTTTCTTCTTCCCTCAGATATCCACATGGCTAAATTTTTTTCTTATTGAATGTTACCCTGTATGTGAAACCTACTCTACCTACCCTGAATGACATACTGATAACTGCCAACCTTCCTGCTCGTCTCCCCCAAATCCTTACCCATCTTTAATTTTTCCTGTAGAACTTATCCCTTTGTAACACAACATACTTTACTTATGTTTTAAGTTATTAGCTTCCCCCCCACTATAATGCAAATTCCAAGAGGAGTTTATATAAACATAAATTTATAACTATAAATTCCAAAGGCAGGGATAGTTTTGTTTTGTTTTGTTTGTGTTCACTGATACATTCCCATCATCTAGAATAGTGCTCAGTGGAGGTTTGGTGCTTGATAACTATGTGTTGCATGAATGAATACGTCGCTTTCAAGAGGCACTTAATATATCCTGAAAAGCAGTCACTGGGAATAAAAAAATTAAAAAAAAGAAAACAAAAACAAAAACAAAAAACACAAGCCCTGCCCTCAGAGTGCATGGTCTTTTGAGGAGACAGACAGAAAACAAAGTGTATTGACCTAATACAGTGTGTCCAGAGTTCTGTGCAAACACAAGCAAAGGAGCAAGTCATTCTTCCTTTCTGAGTCAGGCCTGCAGTGTTGATTTGGACATTCCAAGGCACATAGGTGGGGGAAGAGTCAATGACATTTCAGGGAGAGGAAGCGGTGTGAACCAGTGTGGAGGCTGGAGTGTGCACGGAGGCTGGAGTGTGCACGCAGGCGTCCAAAGACAAATGGATGTGTCTGTGAAGTCAGGAGATGTGGGTGGTGCGGAGGGACTGACGATGGGCAACACATGGAAGTGGGGCCATGTGCGAAGGCACCTAGAATGCCAGGTGCAGGAGGACCGACCTCCCATGCTTATTGAGTTCCTTCTGTTTGCCAGGAGCTAGGGATTCAAAAGTGGCTGGTTCGTTGTTCCTGCTGTATGGGTTTCATCTTCTAGAGAGGATGTGGTACCAGCTGAGAAGGAAAATGACCTGGATTGTGGTGGTGGGAATGGAGAGGCCAGAAGAGACTGGGGAGGGATTCCAGGTGTGGGATGAACAGGGTTTGGTGAGTGGCAAGGAGTGCCTGGGGAGGAAGTAGGGTCATCTCATTCATAGATGGGGTTTTTAGGTAGATGGTGATAATGTTATTCTATCAGGAAAGTCAGGCAGAGGTGGCAGGGTTGAAATGGTGATTGAAGAGCCCAGGAGGATGTGAAGGAATGGGAAAAATGTAAAATAGCTCCTAACTTTTGTCTTTGGGAAACTAGGAGGCTGCAGATACATGTGCCCTCCGGGAAGTTGGGAGGGGAACTGTGTTGGGAGGGCATTAGAAGACGTGATGTGTGTATCTTTCCGGAGTGTCAGTTTCATGAGCACAGGGGTTTTGTTTGTTCAGTGGCGTATCTCGAGCACCTAGAACACTGCCTGCTGCGTAGTACAGTCTCAGCAAGTGTTTATGGAATTAATGAATAGCATGGTCGAATTTGGGGGACATAAATTGTTATAAGGTCATAAATTATTAGAAGGCTTAAATTGAGATTAAACTCATTGAAATGAGAGAGTTTTTTGGTGTTTTTCAAAGGGCTTTGATGATCATTTAGATAAAGGACCTAAAAATGTCACATTTTGCTGATGATATTCCTGGTCATACACCTGGTTTGAATAAAGGATTGGTCTCTAATAGGGTTATTTTTTTTAAAACCCATTTTAGCATTAGGAGCAGGCAGTACAGATTAACCCAGCATTGGTAATCCTTCATGCAGCGACATGAATGTCTGCATGAAAAGGCACATGACATGAGTGAGAATGTATTATTTTACACTTGCGTTCTGTTATGATGAATGTCAAGTGAATGTCCTGATTTTTCCTTGGGTTGGGTGTTTGTTACGGTACACATTGCTTTTAAAATGTGAGCTGGCAGCTGGTACTTAGTGGAAATCTTTTGGGTGTGCCCCTACCCCCAAAGACTTTTCTTTATGCTTGGATTTGGTATATAGTGAAGTATTTCATAAAGTCGGTGAAAATGACATGTTGATTTTTTTTTTGGTAATCAAAATCATAATGGTGTTGGAACATTGCTGAATGTAGTAACTTTTCATTATAAAAGAAAGATAGTTAATTTTCTAAAAAGTGAGAATTCAGTTATCAGTTTATTACACATAAGTCTAATCTCTGACCCTGGTAAGAATAAACAGAAATAAAGCTTTGCCATGGAAGTGGTTCCAGCCAGGTAAAGGGCTGAATTGTGTCCCCTCCCCACAAATTCATATGTTGAAGTCCTAACTAACCCTCAGCACCTTAGAATGTGACTGTATATTTGGAGATAGCATTTTGAAAGGAGTAATTAAGTTAAAATGAGGTCATAAAGGTGGGCCTTAATTCAATATGACTGGTGTCCTTATGAGATAAGGAAATTTGGACACACATACATAGTGGGAAGACCACGTGAGGATACAGCAAGAAGGCAGCCATCTATAAGTCAAAGAGACTCAGGAAAAAAACCAACTTTGTCAACACCATGATATTGACTCTTGGTATCGAACACATATAAATCTGTTGTTTAAGCCACCCAGTCGGTGGTCGTTTGCCAGGGCAGCCCTAGCTGCCTCATACAAGCAGAAGCCAAGACTGTTCGGGGAAACTGCCTCCTGGTGACTTCCTCCATCACCTGGTTTCAGCATCAGTCTCCCTGGACTTCTGGAAGAGGGTGATTCAGTGGTACCCTGGTCTTCGCAAAACGGATGTGTTTCTTTGCATACTCACAGGATTGCCTGGCAACTACAGTGGTGATTCCTTGGGTTAGTCATTCATTTCTGATCATTTTTGTTTGAAGCTGCATGCCTTGTCAGCATTTTCATTTCCCTCAGAAACTCAGTGAAGAGTGTGAGATGAAGCAGAGGCACTTATCTTACAACTTTCTATGGTTCAATGCATCAACTTTCATTTATGTGGGTAGTCCCAAATTCACCAGAATGGAAGGGATTCCTGCCGGGAGAAGGTGGCTTTGTGGATGGCTGTCTTTGGTGTGGATTGGACCATGTGTGTGAGAAGCCAGGATTTCAAGCCAAGTCTCCTTTCTCAGGAGACTG
Source organism: Rhinolophus hipposideros (assembly GCF_964194185.1). NCBI lineage: Eukaryota > Metazoa > Chordata > Mammalia > Chiroptera > Rhinolophidae > Rhinolophus > Rhinolophus hipposideros. The sequence goes on from NC_138047.1 coordinate 36,202,990, forward strand.
TCCCTGGCAGCTTGGAATTTAAGTGAAGCTTAATTTAATCCCTGTTTTTCCCAGTAAATCTGTAGGGTGTTTTACTTACAGTAGGAGTTGGAAAACCATTAGCTTGCTTTGGCTTGTTTATTTGAATTTGATATACTTGGAAATTGTTCAGGAAGTAGAGCACTAGGGGTCTTTCAAAAAACTTAATTTTTTTTTTCACTTCACATTTCAATAGATCTGCTTTCAAAATGGGTAGGTCAAGTGTAGTCTGTAATTAATTAGGTTATAATAAGTTTTGGGTTTGTTCCATGTCTCCTAGGCTTGGAGAAAATGAGGTGAGTAAATGTTGAGAACTTTTCTTTTTTATTCTTTCTTGATCGGGTTTCTGGGACACCGAACAGCAGGATATTTAAAACATCTGGATACCTAAAGCCAAGTGTTCCCATTCTCTACTGTTTATTACCTAGGGTCAAATAGACATCTTTCATGTAATTAAAGCTCTTCCTATGTTTCGTCGACTCCTCTGAGTAATACCATGAAGAGTTCTTGAAATTCCTTATTTTCAGATATTGCTACTATGTAAGAGATATGAGGCTATTATTATAACTGAGCAAAACTTAAAATCTTCTGCTTTAAGTTATGAAATAACATGTTTTGGCCATGCCCTCTCCCAGCCTGGCCTCAGCAAATTTTTGGCTCTTGGGGACAGATGACCCTGAATTCTAGCAGCACCTGCAATCAAAATAGTTCTCATTCCAGAGCCCACACAACAGGGTGTGTTTGAAAGTACTTGAAAGCAGAATGTAAGCAGCACGTTGTACAGTTAATCATAAAACATTATGCTAGAACCTGCTTTGCCCCAAACCTGGGAAGCCATCCTCTTCTCTGTCCTAAGATTTTGTTATAGTTCTGATAAAGGAAGAAGGACTAGGACAGATCTTTTTCACTAGGATGGAAAATAAAATACTTAGATGAGGGAAAAGATGCTAACAGAACTTGTGTTTGAAATGACCAAAATCTAGGTGAAAGACAGTCTTACTGGGAGAGGAGTGAATTAGGAATGTTTATTCACCCTATAAGCTGTTTTTCCAGTTTATTATTCTTTAACAAAGGCAGTTATTCCATGATTAATTTAATTGTAGATATCCAGCAGATCCATGGGCTACACATGTTTTATCTAAAGAAAGAAAGCCACCCTTAGAAATGATTTAAGTCAGGGGTCAGCCAGCTACAGCTCAGAAGCCAAAACTATCCTGCTGCCTGTTTTCATACTGCCCACATGAGAATGGTTTTCACATTTTTAAATAGTTGTTAAAAAAAAAATATCAAAAGACGAATAATATTTTACAACACCTGAAAATTATATGAAATTCATATTTCAGTGTCCATAAATAAAGTGTTATTTATGGCTATGCCCATTCATTTATGTGTTGTCTATGGCTGCTGTCATGTTGTAACAGCAGAGTTGAATAGTTGTGACAGAGATTCTGTGGCCTGCAGAGTGTAAGTTATTATTATCTGGCCCTTTATAGAAAATCTTTGCTGTCTTGGTTTAAACAGTCATTTAAATGTATTCATATTTTTGATTGCTTACTGAGTACTCTACTGGTTTTCATGTGCAATGTGGAAAATCCTCATGTAAGATGGCACGTTATTCCGTAAACTCATCTTTTAATTTAAACAGAATCCCTTCTATTACATCTTCAAAAGATGGCCACTGAACAACTTCTCGTCATGGGAAATGTAGCTGCAGTCATTAAGAAAGCAGACCAACAGTTCTTTTTATTTTGCCCTAACAAACTAATTCATTTATTCAACAAATATTTAGTGAGTGCTGTCTGTATGCCACTGACTGTTCTGGGCAGTAGGGGTGAGCTGTGATCCTAACAGATCAGGTCCAGGTCCCTGATCTCTGGGACCATGGATTCTCATGGGAGGAAATGGACCATAAGTAAATATATGTCAGCATAATAAGCACAATGAAGAAAAATCAAGGGAAGAGAGAGAGCTAGAGGCAAGACAGGGCTGCTTAAGAGGTAGTGATGGGCACGGGCCTCCTAGAGCAGATACAGGTGAGCAGGGATCTGATGTGAAGACCCAGGAGGTGGCATTCTAGGTGGAGGGAACTGCAAGGGCAGAGTCCCTCAGGTGGGAGCCAACTTGGCACGTTTGAGAAATAATAAAGCAGCCCTGGAGGCTAGAGCAGAGTGAACAAAGGGAAAAGTGATGTGGAGGTGAAACCAAAAAAATAAAATAAAATACAGGGGTGGAATGAGGGCCATATTACAATGGGTACGACAAAGCAGAATAGGGACCTAAAATATTTGTTTCTGAGAGAGATGGCAGGGTTTTGAGCAGAGAGCTTACTTGATCCGACTTACATTTTTAAAAGGCTCACTTATGCAAGTGGGACTGCATCAAACTAAAAAGCTTCAGCGTAGCAAAGGAAATGATCAACAAAATGAAAAGGCAACCTACAAAATGGGAGAACATACTCCCAAATCATATGTCAGATAAGGGGTTAATAGCCAAAATACATAAAGAACTCATTCAACTGAATGGCAAAAAACAAACAACTCTGTTAAAACGAGCAGAGGAACTGAATAGACATTTGTCCAAAGAAGACTTAGTAATGGCCAAGAGGTACATGAAAAGATGCTCAACATCACTAATCATTACGGAAATGCAAATCAAAACCACAGTGAGATATCACCTCACACCTGTTAGAATGCCTGTCATCAAAAAGACAAGAGACAACAAGTGTTGGCAAGGGTGTGGAGGAAAGGAAACCCTCATGCACTGTTGGTGGGATTGTCAATTGGTGCAGCCACTATGGAAAATGGTTTTGAGGTTCTTCAAAAAATTAAAAATAGAAATACCATATGATCTAGCAATAACACTTCTGGGTATTTATCTGAGGAAAATGAAAACACTTAACTCAAAAAGATATATGTGCCCCCATGTTCATTGCAGCATTATTCACAATTGTCAAGATACATAACAACCTAAATCTCTGTCAGCAGATGAATGGATAAAGAATATATATATATATATATATATATATATATATATATATATACACATATATATACATATATGTATATATGTATGTATGTATATGTATATATGTATATATATACATATATTCATATATATTATATATACACACATATACATACACAAGCACACGTATACCTATATGCGTACATATACAATGGAATATTATTTAGCTACGAAAAAGAAGGAAATCTTGCCATTTGCAACAACTTGGATGGAACTTGAGAGCATTATGCTTAATGATATAAGTCAGACAGAAGGATAATACTACATGATATCACTTATATGGGGACTCAAAAAGTCAAGTCATAGAAACAGAGAGTAGGAAAGTGGTTGCCAGGGCCTGGGTGGTGGGCAAAATAGGGAGACCGTAAAAAGTTACAGACTTTCAGTTATAAGATGAATAAGGTCTGAAGATTTAATGGAAAGCATGATGCCTATAGTTGATAACACTGTATTATATAATTGAAATTTGCTGAGAGAATAGAAGTTAAAGTTTCTGACACAAAAAATTGGATAAATGTTAGGTGGTGGATGTGTTAATTAACTAGATGGGGGAATCCTTTCACAATGTATATCAAATCACCACGATGTACACTTTATATGTCATTATTTTAAATGTCAGTTATACCTCAATAAGGCTGGACAAAAGGATCATGTAAGCTACAACTATATTTCCTCTACTGTGTAGTTTATTGGAGATGATGACAGTTTGTAGATTTAAAAACAAACAAAAACATGTCAGTATACCAGCCGAAACAGTGAGCTTTAAAAGGCCCTGAAGTGTTATTGTAGAGCAGGGATCTCAAAACTGCGGCCCGCGGGCCAACTGCGGTCCGCAATCCATTGTTAATTGGCCTGCAGCAAATTCCAAAAATATGTTTAGTTTACTTAAATAAACCAGGTGAGGCAATACGTACTTCACCTCCAGTGAGTGGCCCGGCTGTTTATGTATTTTACTGCATATGGCCCTTGGTAAAAAACGTTGAAAAAAGTTTTGACACTCCTGTTGTAGAGTGACTCTTCTTTGACATAATTGATGCCAGGTTGCCATAAAAGCCAGATCAAAACGGTACTAATTACAGGGCACTCTCTTGTTAGGTGAGTATTTGAAGGTGTTAGGTGTACATGTCAGTCCAGGTCCCATCAGGGAACAGGTGGCACATTCAAAGTGGGAACTTGGGCCGAGTGTATGGGACCACATAGAGCAATGCAGTGCTCTGGGGCTTGTAGCAGCCACATGGGAGTCTGAGGGGTGCGGGAGGGAGCAGCTTCGGGGAGACAGAGAGCTTCGTGTAGTGGTCACCTGACAGAACTGGTGACCAGAGAGGACCTTGTGGGGCAGGAGTTGTTCTCCCTCCTCTTCCCTCCTGGGGGTGCCCTCCTGGGAGAACCTCTCCATTGGCCAAACCCAAACAGGAGCCAGAGGGCAAAGGCGCCTGTTGTTAAATGATCAACGACCTGGAGCAAAGGGTGGAAGAGCAAAGGGGCAAGTGGAGTCTTAGATCCTAGGAGACAGCTAAGGCACTTTTTATGAGTTCCAACTCTGATGCTTGCCCTCCCCCACATTAATCCCACCCCCAGACACAGCACCGATGAGCACCCATAAGTGTGTACGTAACACACACACACACACACACACACCTAAGTCGTCCTCTCTGGTATTTTGTGATCACTTTTCTGATGAGGGCAGAGGAGCATTTCATTAACTGTAAAATGTGAGGGCATTTCTAATTATTTCTGTGGTGTTTGATTATGTAGTATAATATATGCCATTGTATGTACAAGGAAGGGTTTTGAAAGCTCTACACACCCTATCTTTTCACTCCTAATAAAAAATTCAAAGCACGTGCTTGTTACTGATGGTAGAATAAAACATTTTATTATTTTTTAAAAGTCTCTTTCATAGTTGGACACTGGAGGAAAAATACAGTGAAGCAGAAATTTAAAACCTTGGTGAACTGTATTCAGTTTTGGTTATTCTGGTTAAAAACAAACAAAGCAAGCATTGAATTTTAGCCTCTTTGATCCAAATGGTTTTAGCTTTCTACCGTTGGACATATTAAAACTTTGAAGACACAGAAGTACTATTCAGTGAACTGTTTCTTTCAGCAACTTCTGTGATGTCTGGGTGCACTGGAAGCCTTTGGTTTCCTTTTAACCAAAAGTTAGCAGCAGTTAACTCTGAATTAGTCACTCTCTATGCCAAGTCAGGAGCTTTATATTTCATACGAGGGGACAGAGAAGAATTTTTTTTAAAAAATAATTTGATCTTTAAAAATATTTGACTTTTCATTTGATTTAGATTCTGAGACTCAAAGGTTCTAACAACAAAATGCTCACCTTGGCTAACAAGCCTATAGAAAGAGAAATACACATAGCCGATTTTAGGTGTTATTTTGTAAAGGGTAGTTCCTGTAAGAGGAACTCAAGTGATATGGATGGTAAAATTTATTTTCCTCTGCCCCTCTTCTGGAATCTGGATGAAAACCAAGACCTGTGGCACATTCCCCAAATGTTCTTGGCCCTAAATCGGAGTCCTAGCTGAGGACTCGGGGAAAACAAAACTCTCTTTTCTATTTATGGTTGTCAGCCATTTTGTAAAACAGGATCATAATTTATTTTTCTTTAAGGTCAAGGAAAAAAGTCATCTTGAACGTCTCATTAGTTTTCAAGAACCAGAACAGGACAGGTTTTTGTTTCATGCCTTTTGTCCATGGGTAGGCTTTGCAGCACACGATCATGTGTTCATGGGCCACTGAGTTTGGGGAGCACCCCGTCAGGGAGACATGGTGTTAACATGTGGGGGGCTGTAAGCATGAGCGAGGCTGTGTCCTAGTCTTGAGTTGGTTTATATAATTCTGCTCAGGATATTGGATGCATGAATAGATATATGACCTGGAGAGAGAGAGAGAGAGAGAGGGAGGGAGGGAGGGAGGGAGGGAGGGAGGGAGGGAGGGAGGGAGGGAGGGAGGGAGAGAGAGAGAGAGAGAGAGAGAACCTCCAGAGATGATGGCGGTACTGTGGAAAATTACAGGGCAAGAGAGCTCCCATCTTTCTGACTGGAGAGAGTAAAAACACAGATGGTATTGAGCCATGCCTGGAAGGATCCTGAGTGGACTAAAGTCAGCCATGGTGGAATGAAATGAGTTTTGACTTCAATTATATGCCTCCATTTTCCTTATCTTTAAAATGGTGATATCTTTACCTCCCATATCACAGTACTCTTATGAGACTAAATTACAAAATGCACTATAAACAGTGAAGTACCCTTAATGCTGTTACTTATTGTTGTGGTTGATGTTATCAAATGCTGCCTGTTAAATATTTACATATTTGTTATGCTCTGTCTTTCCTGCTGGTCTGTAGTTTTCTAGGAGTTTGATCTAAAAAAAGAGTTATTGGTACTCACGGTGATTTATTAGGCTAGCTCCACATAAGGTTTTTATATGTGGAAATCTAGCAAATCTCACAAATGCAATGGAGAAAGTCATTTAGATCAGTGGAGAGAATTCCCTGGAAAGGGGACCTGAAAGTTCCCTCCCTTTTTTAGGGAAGAATCAGGCATCATGTGGTTGAGTATGTTAATGTCCAGATGCCTGAAGTTCCAGGTTTGAGCTGTCTACATAAGCTGAGAATCCAGACTCTGATTTTTAAGACGAAAATACCAACACTATTTTTTAAGAAATTGAACTTCCTAGAGTCTTTCTGAGACTTACTTTAAGAGCTTGAGTTGACTTAGAGAAGTAGGAGATGTACGAGCGATTCCTGGGAATATTGATTAAAACATAGTGCATTAAGCTGGAGAACTTGGAGCCTGAAATATATTAGTTTTCAATGAGGGGAGGGATATAAATGTATGAGATTAGATTTTAAAAACACATGCCACACATTCAGCGGGAGAGCTTTATTCAAGTTCAGTCCACAAGTAGGCCCCACCCACATGTTTTAGGGACACACCCTGTGTGAAAGAAGTCTGGACCAGTCTTCTTGGGAATTGGTGTAAGAGGCAGCGTATGAGCCGAGCAAGAAAACTGAACTCAGAGTCACACTCTTTTTCCCTTTTTAAAAATAGACTTTATTTTCTTAGAACAGTTTTAGGTTTACAGGAGACTTGAGAAGAAGACAGTACAGAGTTCTCATATACCCTCTGATTTTAACAAGCCCCCTGTTATTAGCATATTAATATGGTACATTTGTTACAATAAATTACCAATATTGATACATTATTATTATTAGCTAAAGTTCATAGTTTGTTCAGATTTCCTTATTTTTTATCTGTGTCAAAAACTGTCCTTTTTCATTCATCACTTTATTTTTTTCCTGGCAGTAGTGGCTTTTCAACAAATATTGGATGAGGGAATAAATAAATAAGGTGCTCTGCCTGACTTAAGTTGTTATATGTAGTAAGGAAGGATGAGGCCACTGTGCAAATTACATGCACACGAGTGCTTAAGAGTTTGGGAGCAGATGAGGCTCTGTTTGAATGAAGCCTGGAACTGCCATTTACTAACTAATCTTGTGACTTGGGTGAGTTATCAGCCTTTGAAAGCCTGTTTCTTCACCTGTGAAAAGTGGGTATTAACTACCTCTGTGGAGTAGGAATAAAAGGCGTAAATGAAAGGACGCATGTGAGAGTAGGTAGAGACCAGGGCCACACACAGGAAGCTCTCAGTAAATGTCAGCTTCAATTTTTACTGTGCAAGATAGAACATGATAAGTGTGATGAGAGGTACAAAGTATCCTGGAGAGTCAGAAAAGAGGAGATGCATAGAGTTGGGGGAGTTAGGAATGTTTTCCTAGAAAAGGCACATTTGAAATGGACCTAAAAGAATAAGTCGGCTCTCACCAGAAGGATAGTGACTGGAGAGAGAAAATACCAGGTGGAGAGAATATACTACACACAGGCATGATGGTGGGAAGGAATGAGAGAATGTCTTGTGGAGGAAAGAAAATCAGCTACTATAGATGGAGTTTAGTCTAATTTGGCAAGGTAATAGGACAAGGGAGATAAACCTGTAAGGGCATAAATATTTTTTATGGATATAAATTTAAACTTGTAATTCTAAAAGTTTTCAAATATAGAAAAAAGTAGAAATAATACTACAATGAACACCCATAGAACACCCATCTAATTTTAATAATTATTAGCATTCTTTCCTATTTACATCTGTATAAATTTACATATATTATGTTTTGTTGAAATAAATTATATATATCATGACATTTTACTCCTAAATATTTTAACATGCATCTCCAAGAAATAAGGAAGCTGCTGTAAGTAAACATAATACTGTGATGACACCTAACAAAATTAACAATAATCCCCAAATATCATTTAGTAACAGTCCATAGTCAAATTCCCCAAATTTATCCTCCAGGTCTTTACCATGTAAAAAAGCATTTAAATGAGAATCCAAGCAAAAGACCATATATTGCTTTTTTTGTTGTTGTTTTTTTTGTTGTTGTACCTCTTAAAAGAGTTCCTTTAAATTTAAAATTCCCACTAAGATGTTAAGACTGTTAGGCTTTAGAGCACTGAGAAGTTTATGGTGCTTTCCCCTCTCCCGCTGCTATCTACCATTGATATAATTGAAAATAAAAACAATACTGAATTTCAATAAAATAAATCTCAGGAAGTCCAAATAGATTCAGATTTCCCCCAATCAAGATGATGATTTTGATGCTAGTTTGGAAATCTTAAGTGATCACACTTTTTAATAACTCAGCATGTGCTTTCTTGTCTTGAGTAGTCTGGTACTAAGTGCACAGAATTCAATAGACACAATGGCATATTTTCAGTTGAGCCAAATGTCCGGTGTTCCTAAATTTCACAGGTATGAATCCACCCCCTTCCTAGTACTGTATAGACACACAGGAATGATTTTCAGTTCTGTTGTGTATATAAGCCTTCCAGACATTAAGTTGCAATCCTTGCAGGTAATTTCACAGTGAGTTTCACAATCTTTCTTTAAGGCCCCAAATCAGTTAGGACTGTGGGTGAAATGGTAGCCTGAACACTGGAAGCCTGCAAGAGAAACTTACTTGGAAGTTGGAAGAGAGTTGAGATGGAAAGCAGAGGGTGCAGAACCTGGTTCATCCCACTTCAACCAGGAACGCCCTGGTTATACCATGGGGTGGCTGGGCTCCGAGTCACAGACACGTATGATTGGGCAAATGTCTAGGTTTGGAGTGGGTGTGAAATGCCCATCTGCTGGGGCTGCAACTTCTACAACTTACAGAATAAACCTGGCGTCCTTTGGAACTCCAATGAAGGGGAGTTGGGTATTTGGGGAATGTTTTCTTGCAGATGTGTACCCATAATTGCCTTTTCCTAATGATCTCTCCTTGTTATGCTCCAGAATTGGGGCTCTTGCCACCTCGCTTGCAGGTACCCAGTGAGTGCTGCTTTAATTTATTCCATCGAACCTTGTTGTGGAACCCAGCCCACCTTGCCTGTGCTGGGAGACACGCATTTCCACCTCTGTTTCAACTTGCATGCGGTTCTGTTGACCCACTTGGAAGAGGTTTAGTGTAGCACCTGCTTGTTTTGTCTTCTGTCCTTAATTTGGTTTGCCTTTTATTGTGTTCCAGCTGAATGGGTTCTTTCTCTTTCTTTTAAGGGAAAGGAACCTGAGAAAAACAATGCATGTGGTGGTAACTGCTTGTTAAGTATAATTGCTATTTTATGTTCATCTGCATGTTAAAATAAGTATGTAGGGAATTGCTAAATTCACCAACCTGTTGTCTCCCAAGTCTAGTCTGTTTAAGTATGTTTGTTGGTTAAATAAAGATATAGCCATGCTGAGTGAAAATGTCCAAATGTACAGTTCTTTTATGCATTTAAAATTTTTATTTCCATCAGCAAGAGTCATTATAGAATACGTGGAAATTATTACAGAAGAGCAGAAAGAAAACAAACAGAGATAACTAGCATTAATACTCTGTGAATATGTCTTGTCATTTTAGTCTATATGCTATATCTCTTTAAACAGGCATGATTTCCCTCTAACCATCTAGAACTTTTTGCTACTCAAAAGTGCGGTCTGTAGTTCAGCAGCATCGACGTCTCTTGGGAGCTTGTAAGAAATGCAGCATCTTAGGCTCTGCTCCAGACCTACTGAATCCTAATTTGTATTGAACAATATTACATCTACATTAAGATTTGGAAGCTGTAGAACATGGCATACCCAGGGTAGCAAGTGAAGTGGATATGACCCAAAGGGCCAGGACGTGTACTCCTTCTTCTCCATTTCCCCTTGTCACTCTTGCCTAAAATAATTTTCCTTGGTCTATATAATGATAAAAATGAGGTCCACATTTTTTTAGCAAGCTGTAGCCACGCTGTTGAGAAACCCTACTGTGTCATGCGTAAACATTTCATTCAGTGAACATTCCTGAAGTGCCTGCTGTGTTCCAGGCACACATGCAGCAGTCATGCAGGCTGCGGTTAAGACTTGCGTACACTGCAGTAGAAGCACACAGAGGGCCAGGAGGACTGGTGTTTGGTTCTGTAGGGATCGGGGCTGGACGTCAGAGAGACAGATGATCTCTGGGCTGAGTCTGGAAATATAGATCAGTGAACATGAGTGATGAGTATGCTAGGCTCTGGAGAGAGCACAGAGTTGGATAAAATGTACCATTTCCCCGAAAATAAGACCTACCCAGACAATCAGCTTAATGTGTCTTTCAGAGCAAAAATTAATACAAGACCTGGTATTATATTATACCCTGTCTTATATTATAGTAAAATAAGATTGGGTCTGTAATGTAATATAATATAATATAATATAATATAATATAATATAATATAATGTAATATAATGTAATATAATATGTAATATAATACTGGGTCTTATATTAATTTTTGCTCCAAAAAACGCATTAGAGCTGATTATCTGGCTAGGTCTTATTTTCGGGAAACACGGTATCCCTTCCTTTAAGGATGATATGTTGGTTTTAAGGACAGCAGATAGTGTTTCAAGCTGCTACTAATAACAATGCGAAGCACTTTGGTATTAGAGTAGAACCGGGGTCCGAATATCAGCTTTACCATTTGGTGACGTTAGACAAGTTATTTCATCTGCCTGAGTATCCATTCATTTCTTCTGTAAAATAGGAATAAAATAACATAAACTACAGTAATTTTTAAATGAGATAACATGGCAAAGCACTTGCCTACAGTGGGTGCAGAATCAACGCTGTGTGGCAAAGATATTAAAAGAGTGCCACAGACAAAAATATTGAGGAAGAACAAAGAAAAGAGGATCGTTTCTGGCTGGAATATGAGAGACTTTGTGGCCAATATGGCCTTGAGGATGTGAACAAAGAAGAGAACGTGTGAAGAATGGGCCATTGGGAACTGAAGTGAAAGATGAATCTGCAGTGTTGAAACTGAACAGACTAAGAAAAGAGATAATAGAAGCAAGAGAACTGTGCTTGAAACATTGGTGGGGAGAACTGTGTTTGAAACATTGAGTTTGAGGCAGTTGCTGAAAGCTGGAGTTCTAGGATACATGTTTGCTTCAGACACATGCCCCTGTCCCAGGCTTAACCAGCTCTGGGCACCAAGTGACATCCATAGCCTTCCCTGGTCAGGGCGTTTGGTCACTATAAATCCTGCAAAGGGACTCTTTCTGGCTCATCGGAAATGTCCCCACCCACACAGGGCTTCTCGCCAGGATGGGAAATAAGGCAGCTTTTTTATAACCTTGAGACCTAATTCTTCAGAATGGGTGGAGGAGAACTGAACTTTTCTGTTGCTAATTTTTATCCATTGTCATCCGCTTCTTTGGGTTTCTTTTTCAGTCTTCTTCCTCCCAGCTAACAATCATTAATTGCTACAGAACAGAGATGAATTGGAAAAAGTTTTTTAAAGAATGGATTAAATGCTCTAATACCTGTGGGCTATATTCCTATTTGTGTCAATTTCCTTTCCACCATAAATCCCTTTATGATCTCTTAATATGGAATGGATACAGCCTACAAGTAACCATGGTTACTAGTTTTTATAGGTTACAGTTAGCCTGCCATTTAAGATGCTAACATTTTGCCAAATTTGCTTTGTCTCTGTATATCTCTGTTTCTGTGTCTGTCTCTCTCTCTACACACATATTCTCTCTCTTTCTCTCTTTAAAAACCTTTTGCTGAACTATTTGAGTTAGTTGTAGAGATCATAACCCTTTATCCCTAAACACTTTAACATGTATCTTCCAAGCACAAGAATATTCTCCTACATAACCCATAACACCAAGAAATATTATTTCCCATATAGATAATATTTGAATACCTGTTCAAACTTCCCCACTTATTTCAATAATGTCTTTTAGAACCCTTCTCCTCAACTAAGATTCATCAACAATTTGTTGCATTTTGTCTCTTTAGTTTCCTTTAATCTAGAACAGTTACCCTGTTTTTGTTTTGTTTCTGTCATTAATGGCACTGATATCTTGGAAGATTCTAAAACAGTTGTTTTGTAGAGAGTACCACAATCTGGGCTTGTTTGTTACTTTATGATTGGACACAGATGAGGCATACTACACAGTTCTGGTGTGTGTGCATGACGTCCAGTGGTCCTATAACTGATGATACCAACCATCACGTGAGTAAGGTGGTGTGCCAGAGCTTATCCTTAGGTAAGCGGCAAGTAACCCATGGAGTGATACTCTGAGACTGTGTGAGTATCCTGTCCACAGCAACCATTTCCCTAATGGTTTTAGCACCCATTAATGATCCTTCACTGAATCAGTTACTGCCTCCGTGGTTGCAAAGTGGGATTTTCTATTTCTGCTATGCCTTTGGTGTTTATTAGCTGGCATTCTTTATAAAGATGAGCTTATCACTATCCTCTTCTTCATGAATATTTATGGTTTATGGTTCCTTTTTTATTCAGTGTGTTCTAATTCATCCATATCATTCTTTTTGTTGTTCAAACTGTCCCACATTTGTCCAGTGGGAACCCTTTTAGGGCAGCTCCTATGTCCTTTTGTCATGTCTGCATAAATATTTGAGTACTTGCTTGCTTCCTGGCATAGTAAGATATTCTAGGTTTATCTTCTACTCTCCTTGCCTCAATCCTGGACCGAACTGTTTCTCCAAAGAGATAAGGTATTTAGAAACAAAGATCTGGGTACTCTTCTTAAAACTGCATTTAATCCAGAGAAAGTTAAAAGCCATTAATCATTTGTTTAAGTTCCCCTATTTCCCAGCTACTGCTAAAATATTGCCATGGAGGCATTGGGAGTTTAGAAGTTGGAAGGAAAGGACCAATAAGAGGAGGAGGTTCATGGAAAGTGAAGGTCTTTGGGCTTTGGACCGAAGGTGGCACAATGATGCAAAAAGGGATATGAGAAGGTGCCAAAGGCTGATTTGGATTATGTTGGCATTTGGCCCAGGGAGTGACTAGAGAGCCTGAGAAAGTAATTTCTGCTTGTTTTCCAGGTAGACTCTGAAAACATTGGTTACCCTTTTTTATATCCCATAATGCTAAGAGTCTGTATTCCCCTGAGCTATGCATATGCTAATTCTTACAGCAGTTTAAGAAATATAGGTTCCATACTGAGAGTTCCTAAGTGCTTTATATTTTCAGAGTCAGCGTGAGGAATGTATAGATGGATATTACAGCATGTCTTCTTTTAAAAATTAAAATTCGTAGTTTTTGTTTTGAAAACTTCCCGTTGAATATAGTATCTCAGTTTACTTGCTGATTATAATATTTGGTTGCAAATTATTAAAGGTGCATTTGTGCAACATTTTAGGCAGGGACTTGTGAGACACAGAAACCAAGAATTTCCAAGTTATTTTCCAAAGTAATCAACGTGCATTTGATAAAATGATAGAATCTCTGCAGGGGATCTTGAGCTTAAACTGAGATTATTTTGGAACTCAGTATCTCCTTTCTGATCTCTTATACACCCCCACAGTTAAAATGTTCATTTGCCTATTCTATTCTTTCAAACAAACCAAAACATGATGCCATAGCTTTTGTTTCCATTTGGTAGGGAATCTATGACAACACTTAAAAGTACTAAAGCACATTTGAAACAGAAGGGTTTCGTTTTTCATCGAAGTCAGCATTTTTAGAAATAAAACAAAAAACAAACAGACTACTACATCTAAACTTTGTGCATCAGGAATATGGTTATCATTCAGATGTATACACTGAATGTTACAGATGCTTTGTAATTTTATGAAACAAACTGCACGCGCGCACACACTAAACCACTGACTTAATCCTCAGTACATTCTTGTGAATGGAGAATCACGTCAAAGCAACGGCTGTATACCAGTTACTGGGTTGTGGTTTGCGAGGAAGGTAAAACTGAAAATCAGAAGGGACACATCATTTGAATGTGCTGCCAGCAAGCACAGGTGAGTGAGCAGCCAAATTGTTCCAAACTGTCCCTTGACTCCCGGGTGCTTCACCATTCAGTGCTTATGTGATGTTGGTCAGTACACGGGATTAAATTACGCACACTCATGACGAAGGAGTCACCATTTTTGGCAAATGGATTATTTTTGAAGTCAAGCTTTGTTGTTGTTGGGAACATTCGGATACTACTGAGTTCTTTTGGAGGTCATAAAGACCAATCTCTCTTTTCTTGCTTTCTATTTAAAATGCCCAAGTGAGGCATTCATCCCTACGCCCACATCCATTGCTGCTTGTGTGTCTTTCAACTTGATCTTGTTTGAAAGGAGCTTTATCCAGAACAGTTTCTTCATTCAGAAGGAAATTTCTTTCAGACGTTAAGACAGCTTGTATACAATTATATAATTAAAAAATCTTTTTTCATCTGGATTTTACCAAATCCATGACCGTTTTAGCCAGTAAAAGCAAATTATATTTTGGCCTCTCATGGATTTATATACTTTGAACATCCCTGTGGGGACTGTGTTTGCTCTTGAATTGCGAGATTAAAAAATACTTTCAAGGGTAATACTTGAGGAGGAAGCTTTCCGTGTCCTTGTTCCGGGGTTGGCCTTCTTTCTATTGGCTGGATTCACATGTGAAATTACAACTGGGATAAAAAGAGGTTTTCCCTCCAAATGCCTGTCTTATTTTTATGTTGCATATTGTTATTTTTAAGTAAAATTAGATGTGATTATTGGGGAAAATTTGGGTACTGCAGGATAAGTCAAAGAAAGTAAAAATTATTCTACTCTACTCTTATATCTAATTAGCAGCTATTCCGATGTTGACTTTTTACCTCCTAGTGGTTTTTTTCTAGATATAAATACTTTTAAGCAAAATTGAACATATTGCTTTATAGTCTTCATTCTCAATGAACATTGCTTAAAAACGTTTTCCCATTTAATTAACTGTCTTACAGATTTTTAAAAACTGTTTATTGTTGGATATTTATATTTTTTAATTGCTTAAAATGATACTATGTATAGCATAAAACTTTTTTGTACATATTTTTATGTGTATCTTACAGTTTTTTAGGATAAATTCAGTCTTTTTTTAATTTGTTGATTTGAAGGAATGAAAAGTAATTCAATTGTTTTTTCTTATCAGCAATTACGGTTCAGCCCTCCTGTCTGCAAGAATCTATCTCTATAACACCGTATTCTTGGTCTGTACAGAATGGCTCAGTAACACCTCATTTATCTAACACCATTAGAGAACTTATCATAAATAATTTTTTCACATAACTGAAACAGACCCTTAAGGGTCCATACTTGGTAACTGTAAATATTGTGAATGAGAATCTTTCTAAAATTGTATTGCATATGTTGCGATCCCCTTTAACATAAGTAAGAGATACGACAATCACAATTTAACCCGGTCTGGTTTAAATCACAAGCATCCTTACAATCACTAGGTATGATATAGTCAGTCCTGCTGAAATGCGACCTATCTATGCATTTCTAAAAACCACCATCCTATGCAAAATCATGCAGTAAAACCCACAGAACTTGGGGGCTTATAGGGTCGGGGACATACCACTCAAAAGCCTTTATCAGTCTTTACCACTGATACATTAAAAAGGTAAGATAGGAACTGAATAAAAATTGTAGCACAATTTTACATATATAGTTGGTTAAGGAATAAATAAATTGTAGAATAAATATGGCAGTTTACTTTGACAAAATCCTGACCTTTTCCTGTGGATTGAGGCCTTGGAAGAATGGTTGCAGCTTGGGACTTATTCTGCAGTGGTGGAAGGAGGGTTACCTGAAATCAAAAGGAAAGTTGGGGCACCCGATGTGGATGGGTGTGGCGCATAGCACACTGGTGGAAACTGAGATCGGTGGTAAATGTTTGAGGCTGGGCTTTGTACATTCCGTGTATCCTTACACAGCTGGGTTTATCTGGATACAACGTTCTGCGATTTCCTAGCATTGCTTGCAGTTAAGTCATACATAAATGAACGTGAAATTCGAGTTATGATCTCATTGTTCCCTATATCAGTCTTGGAAGAAACAAGCTTTAGAGCAGAACTGAGTGTACTGTGTGGGAATACAGGGATGTGTAAGGGATATTCTGCTCATCTCTATCTAGAGTTAATACATGTAAAATACTTAGAGAAGAATCTGGTATGAGAGTCAGCACTGTGGAAGTGTTGGCAGTGATGAGGACAATAATAGTAAGTGATGCCTGGTGATGTTTCTGGGATTCTGTCTACTTTTCAGTTATGACTGCCTACTGTAGCAGCTCTTCCTGCCGCCTTCTAATTGACGTGGTTTTCAGTCTTGTACAGCTTGTAAATGAGTTTATCCTCTTAGAATTACATCTAACGTAAGGCCCAGAATGGGAGAGAGTAGACTTTAGGTTATGGTTCACCTGTGGCATTCGTTTTACGTACTCAAACTTTTTAATCATAGGAATGAGTTATATTCATTTACAGGATTGTGGAGAAGTAAACTTATGTTTTCACTGAAGTTATTATCATGCAGACTTTGGGAATTTTCTGTTTTATTAGAAAAAAATTAATAGGTTTCTCTCTTCTCTTTCTCACCTGCGGAAGTGAAAGGTGCTGAAATGAATATATCCGAAGGGCATTTAAAAGTGGTTGATGATTTTCTTTAAGTTGTTATTGTTCACTTCTGTTTACATCCACCTCTGTTTGTGAGATGAGCTCATCTTTGGAAGGTGGGGCAGACTTTCCCTTCCAAGTCATAGTATAATTAGAAGTCCAGATCCTCCCTCAGTGCTTTTTATGACTCCCTGAGAAGGCCTTTTTCTTTCTTTCTTTTCTTTTTTTTTTTTTTTTTTTTACCGTGAATGGTTGCCAAGAAGCCTTGCTGTTTCTTGCTTAAGTAACTTTAATAAGACAACAGATCAAAATACCATCTAGATTTAGCAAGACTTGTTAGTATTGTTCTGAAAGAAAAGTAGCTAACAAAGCTCATCATTTAGATATTCCAGTGAAATCTATTTTAATTATGCAGAGAGATTGAATAGCAGTGGGGTGTTTTGATTTCTAATTTCCAATCTGACTTTGAATTTTAACTTTTTGTCTCTACACAATTTTTAGATATATTTGGGCTGCCTGAATTCATTGAGTGATTGCTATTAATTAACAAGACTTTGGAAAAAGGGAACTTGCCTTCTGAGCTTTGTACCAAAGACCTGGGAAGAGTAAGTAATTTTTAACTTGCTTTTAAAAAAAATTGTTATACTTCTCTCAGAAAGTTAACAGTGACTCTGTGGCTTTTCTACTTTCTTTCTTTCCTGGCTTTGTAAATTTTATATGCTCCTATGGATTTGAAACAAGAAAGAGACTCAGGAAACCTTTTTTGGGGGAAAAATCTTCTAAAGAGATTAGGATGACTTTCTGCATTGTGCCATTTCTTTGGGGTTTCATAAACTGAGTCCTCAAGGTTGTGATAAAATCTTTTGTCAGATGTGCAGTAGATGGATTAAACTTTAAAGGTAAAGGAATGTAGTATGTTGTGCCAGAAAAGTGAGTCCAGTTTTCTGAGCTTCAGCTGTTCTAGATTTTTAGGTAGGCTCTTTGGTTCTGCATTTTTAGAATAAGAAGGAAGTCCACTTGGTTCTTTTCTTGTCTGCAAAAGAAAACAAAATATGGTGTTGCTTGTTCAATAAGCCCCTCATGAAGCTTGGTCTTGGAAGATTTGATGTACCTGTCAGTTTTATTATTTTATACCCTTTTTGAGCTACTCTAAGATATTCTAATTGAGACACCTGTATGAATGGTTTTGCTATCTTTTAGAAAAAATTACTTGCGACTATAAAGTTTTATTCTCCGATCTTTTTGAAAAAGTAAAATAGGCCTTAAAGATAATAAAGTCAGTGTGCTTTTTTGTAGACAGGACTTAAAAGTATGAATGGCCCATAAGAATGTAAGCAAAACCACATACACACACACACACACACATCCTTTCTGGCATGTTCCAGAAACAATCTCATTGACAATAGGAACTGTTCACCCATTAAATTGCTAGATAGTTTTCTAAAGTTGGTATGCCTTCTGTCTTACAGCTCCTCTACATTTCTGACAGGACAAATGAGCTAGTTCAAACATGTCTAAAATAAAGCAAAGCAGAAAAGAACTTTGTCTAGAAGTTCCGTAGAAGTATTAAATAGTAAGATCAGATTATATTGTTATATTGTATTTACCATAAAGTTATTTATAATGAAATTGTGTATTATTTTGTTATACCTATGATAAGGTAAGGGTCTTTAATTATGAACCCTATTTGAAATTTAATAAGATATTTGTATTGAAAAAAATATTATATACATACACCACGAATATTAATTTCTGAGGGCTGTCAAGTCTCTGCTAATATAAATCTGTTGAAAGCAAGGACTTTGAAAATTTTCTCCCAAAACAATTCTTTTGTTACAGCGAAATGTTTGCAGTAGTGAAATACTATTGTCAACAGAATTTTAAAAAATGATAGCAATTTATTTGGTTGGATTTTGTAGTCTGGTATTCACACATTAACCTTAAAATAAAGGAAATCTTATGTGGTGTAGTTGTTATTCCATCTTGGAAGGATATTTGGAAAAGGATTATGTTGAAAGTCACCAATCTGTCCACATAAATGGAATGAAAAGGGCAAAAGATTAATTCTCTTGGCTTCAAGATCCAGATATTTGCAGTG
The DNA here is from genome assembly GCF_964194185.1 of Rhinolophus hipposideros. Lineage (NCBI taxonomy): Eukaryota > Metazoa > Chordata > Mammalia > Chiroptera > Rhinolophidae > Rhinolophus > Rhinolophus hipposideros. Next base: position 36,222,103 of record NC_138047.1, read on the forward strand.
GTATTTAGATTGGAGATATAACTTAGCCCCAGAAAGTAAGCTGCTTAAACTGCTTTTCAAATAATTTAGCATCTCTTGAAAATTTAATATTTTAAATTTCTCTGGTGAAATTTTTTCCCCCATTTATACCAAAATATTTTCTTGGTGACGTTGTTGTAGAAGTTATTTTTCCATTTTGTAGAGACAAGGCAGCTAACAATAATAAGCTAAAAACAGACATTGTGTTACCAGAGGGACCATGGAAACCAGTCTCTGCTTACTGAACCTGATGTCATAGGTGAATATTTATGTGCACCGAAGGATGGTCACAGCTCACCTTTAGGTTAGAGAAAAATAGAAGACTGTTATAACGTATAAGTATGATTCACATAAGTCTAGTCCTGAAGAACCAGTTATATGGAAGTAAACATTAAGGGAGAAGGTAGAGTGGTGAGGGGTTGGGAGGGGAGATAAATCCTTTCTGAAATTTACAAGTCATGAGAGAATATTTTTTTTTAAATTAAAGTTTATTGGGGTGACAATTGTTAGTAAAGTTACATAGGTTTCGGGTGTACAATTCTGTATTACATCATATATATATCACATTGTGTGTTCACCACCCAGAGTCAGTTCTCCTTCCATCACCATACATTTGACTTCTTTTACCCTCATCTACCACTCAAGAGAATGTTTTTGACAGTACTTTGAAGACTGTATGGGGTCCTTAAATGTATTGGTAATTTCTTTTTTGGGGGCGGCAAGTGCTGTTTTGGGGGAGGCAAAGGAACATTCAGAACCCCCCAAAAAATCTTCACATTTCTTTTTATCTCCCTTTTGTCCTCTACTTTTATTTTTTTCTTAATTACAAATGTGTTTTCAAGGTCTTTCTTGTTTTTCAAGCATTTTATTTAATTATTGGAGGTAGATTTCTAGAAACTTGAGTCTGTAATGTTGGCAAAGTGTCGATGCACTTTTGAAAAGTTAGCAATGGATTACTTTAAAACAAGTGAAAAATAGTTTCTACTTTATTATCATATTTACTACATATATACAGTATGTTAATACTAAAATAGACTATGCTACCAATTGTATAGTAGCCTCCTTTTTCCATTTAACAATAAATAATGAATTCCTTTGTCAATAAATTTTTATTTACAATATCATTTTTATTGAAAGCAAAATAATTGGATCTTAGCTTTTTGTTTAATTTGAGGCTATCCTGCCTTTCAGTTAGGAAGGAATATAAATGTGTGAGATACATGGTGTAGGTTTTTCATCTGCAAGCAGAGAATGGATTAGGATTCTCTTATAATCCCTACAGTATTTGCTGTAACCAGGCATGTTCTGAATAGGAGGCTCATGGGATTAAATAACGCGTTCAAAATTGTAAGTGTCACTGTCTGACAGGTACTACCGGTACTTGTTAAATTAACAAATGGAATAAAGTTAAATGATAAATTTAGAACAATGATTTTAAAACCATGTATTTGTGTGTGTGTATACCTGTGTACACACACACACGTATATTTTTTATATTTACAAACCTCTATACATATAATATAGTCATAATTTCTCCTGGTAGAGTAGGGTACTTCTTAGTTCATGTGCTATAATGAAATATATCAAGATTTCATGGCATTCTGCCCTGAGAGTGGCTCACTGTTTGAAGAGATATGGAAGCCATAGCTTCAAGTCACTGTGTTTTCACACTAATTCTTGGAATAGGGATTATTGAAACTCAGGGGAGAAAGTAACTTGCCCACTTTTATGCTGCTAGAAAATGTTTGTGTTAGGATTCCAATTTCAATCCATCTTACTTGAAAGCTCATGCAATATCCTCCCGACTCCCATGAGCTGGTGGGGAAGGTAGACTCACAAATGCTCTGGGCCTGCTGAGGAAGGGACAGTCATTTCAGCTGAGGCATCAGGAAATGTGTTCGCTGCACTAAAGAGCTGGCGATGAAGTAAGGCTTGTGGGCTGAGTTAGAAGACAGAGAGAAAAGGGGAGAGTAGCTGGGGCTGCAGGAAAAGCATGTGCAAAGGCACAGAGCCTGTGCAGAGTGGCAAGAACTCCCCAGGGGTTGGGATCTGGAGCGTGTTGGAGAGCAGAGTAGGCTCAGGTTGCAAAATCTTGGTTCCAGAGTGACGAGGGCCCCACGTGTGCCATGTGAGAGACCGGGGGTTTCTCAGTAATATAGAGACATGAGAGGTTTAAGGTATAGAAATTTCACAACTGGATGGGAGGTTTACAAAGTTCACTTGGGCATATAGCTTGCAAAAGAGAACCCTGGAGACTGGAGACCCAGGGCTGCCCTGCGAGGCTGTATAAATTGTTCCCTGCACAAGGGTGGGTGGGAGCTGTGGGGATGATACCCATTCAGTATTTTACTCACCAAGCTCTGTGCTCTTGGGGTTGGGGCTGCCTAGGGAGGGCACCTTTTAAAATTTTCACAGTAAGATGCTCTACTTGCCTTCTAATTGCTTATAAAATAATAGGAGAGATTAAATTGGTCAAAAAAATAATCATGTACCCTAAGGCTCAGGAGTCTGGAGGTGGATGTGGAGGTCCTAACTATGTGACATTGGGCATGTTCCTCGTCCTCTCAAAATCTATTTCCTTATCTTTAAGGGAGAGTTGATAATAGGAATCGAGCAGGGCCCTGGACAGAGCAGTTAAGGGGCATTGGTATGAAAGGGAGCTAGAGATGGAGAAATAGCAGGTCACTGCTGGCAGTTAACCCCTAGAGTGTGCTGGGAACTATGTTAAGATTTTTACATGTTTTATCTTATTTAATCCTATGTCAATTCTGAGAGATAGATGTTATTGCCTCTTTTTAAAAATTTTGAAACTTTGGCTCAGGGAGCTTAAATAACTTGTCTACTGTCACCCAGCTAGGGAGTGGCATAGTCAAGACTGGAATCCCGCTCAGTGCGACTCTCTTGTGTATGCTCTTAGCCACTGTGCTGTGCTTGGAAGTCGTCTTTTCTGTGTGTTGCACTCCCTTAGTGTCCTACTTGAATCCCTGATGACTTTGATTTTTTCTTTCATCGGTTTTAAAACTTAAATTGGGTCATAGTTATTTACATAATGTTTTATTTAATTTGCTGGACTGAAATCCTGAGGACTGGAATCCAGTCTCGTTCATTTGCTCTTTGCTCAATAAAATATGCCTTGATAAGATGAATAATCTCTAAGATATTTTTCTGTCTCCTAAAATTCAATAATTTTTAATGATAAAAGTAAAACTTCAGTTGCAATTCTGGTCAAGTATCACTTAAAAAGGAGTCACTGGGATTTTACTTTGATATCTAGATTGATTGCTAAGGTTTGAGGACGTTCCTAATTGCCATTTAATCTGAAAAATAATTTGTGACGTGCTGTCGGAGACTGAAACCAAGACTAAAAGGCACTTGGCAAGCCCTTTTTCTCGGCTTTTTGTAGGTAAAGCTGGCATGCAGCTTCGTTGCTGGGGTAGGTATACAACTCAAATGTCTTACATGATAATTTGGAGACCATAAAAAATGTTACACTGTCATTCATTTAAGTAAGAATGGAAACTCCTGGGGAGCCTTTGTGCTGAGGGTCAGTCACTCTTGTTTGGTCCCTGCTGGACGCAGATTTAGACAACGAAGAGATGTGCTACCCCAGTTCAGGGCAGATTATCAGAGGCCCAGGGGTCAGACTGCCTCAGTTTACATCCCAGCTTCTCGGTGTGAGCTCTGTGATCCTTGGTAAGAAAGTATCTGTAAAATGAGGATGGATTAGAAAGCAGGTTGTGGTAATAGGTTCCCATGACTGGTTCATTGGGAATGTAGGGGGGGAAATCCTCATCCAGATGTGAGCCATTTTTGCTCAGATACTCTTTGAGGGAGACCAGAATTGTGAGCTTGACGAACAGAATTTGATGCTTCAGTATTAGCGCCCATGTTTATCCCAGGATGACCCTTTGCTGTTTTTAAAGTGGAGTTCATGTTGTCTTCTAACTACTGCATGTGCTTTGTGATCTCTAAGCAGGCAGGTTAGGCTTTGCTCCATGCCCGAGGAGAGTAAGAAATGATGGTATTTAAGAAAATGGAAAATGTTCTTCGAGAGCAGCATTGCCTCTGGGCTTTGAGAAACTCTGGGTTTTCTTTCATTTTTCCAGAAGAGTAGCACGAGTGAGCTATGAGAAAGGAAACCAAACTCTGGGGAAGCTTCGTAGCTTGTCTCTGCCATTGTTACTGGAAAAGAAGATGGTAAAGGCCCTTCAGTAGCTCCTTTAGCCTCAGTAAATGGCCAGTTCAAGAGCCCTGAAAATAAGCACAATGGAGCCTCTTATTCCCCTTGGCCACCGCTTGGCCTGAAGGGAAGAGCAGCAGAGTGGGTCTCAGAACATGGCTCTCCGTATGCCTGTTGGTCACAGGTTTGTTTTCTTTCATCAACATGAAGTTGCACATGTGTTATGAGGCCCTTCTGAGGTTTCCTATCTTAGATTGCTAGAAGAGCAGGCAAGTTGGAAAACAATACTCCTCAGACCCAGTCTTATTCTTGGAGTGTTTGACTGCTTACTTTGCACTTGAGAGTAAGGGCAACCTTGGCGTGTGCATTCTTGACCATGGAAAGCAGGAGGTACACTACATTTTGAATCTGAAACCCATTTCCAGAGTTATCTTCCTCCACTGTGTGACCGCTGCAGAAAAAGCTGCAGTCTGCTGTAAGCTGGTAATCCCTTAATACATGGATATTTCGGTGGGGAAAATGAAATCAGACCGCATACCTTTCCCTTTTACTTGTGAACTAATTATTGTTTTCCTGCATTTAAAAGCAGATGTTAAACTCTTCCTTTGATGTTCAACAGCAGACAGACTCCAGTTGTGTGTTACAGCTTTTTGTACGTATCTGTTGTTTGAATAATGATCAGCTTTGGCAAATTAGATTTTGATGGTTACATTTTTGACCTGGAGCCACAGAATGGAATGGTTAATTTATTCTTTCATTCAACTCACATTTATTTGATTTCTGCCTGGCCATTTGCATAAGTTGTTTTCAAATCTCACAAATACCACAAATACCTTACAAACTAGAGATACTGCTTTCTCTAGTAGAGGAGAAAAATAAGGCAGATAGAGTGATTAGGACTATTTCATAGATTAAAAAAATAAGGCATAGAGAGTGATTAGAAAACTTGCTCACGGTTACACTGTCATTAAGTGGCCGGGGATTTGATACGGGTATTTTGGGGCTGACTCCAAAGCTGTTTTTACACTGGCGTTGCCTTTTAAGAGATAATCAGTGGGGTGAAGATCTTGAGGACTTGGAGTAAGGAAAAAAGTAGTTAACCAAGAGCCCTCATTCGTTCATACACTCAACAGATATTTATTGAGTGTGTATTTGTGCTAGATACTTTGAAAGGTGCCACATATTCAGGAGGGCAAGGCATAATCAGTACCTCACCAGCTTCAAGGAGGAAACGGATTCAACAAAAGGTGCTCCAAAAAGCTTCAGTGTTTTGGTAGAGAAGGCTTTCATACATTGTTTTTTGAGACGTAGAAATGTTGATACCTTAACAAAAGATGTTTAGTTTATTATTCTTTTACATCAGTGTATATATGAAATCATGCACAAATAGACAAGGGGATAGTCACTACAATACTTTGGAATTGTACTCTTTGCCTGAGCTGCTTAGGACGTGCAGAAGTGGAGGTTGGAGTGAAACTGTATTGAGTTTTAAACGAAGCGTTGCAATAAAAAATCTGAACAATTACCTGGCAAGGACTGTGTCTATTTCGGCTTTGGATTCCTCATTTTATATAGGAGGCACTTACATAGAACAGTGCATGGTATGCAGCAAGTACCAATACCTGTGGGTGATTGGCTCAGTGATGGGAAATCAAAGAAGGAAGAGAGGGGACAGGAAACTCATAGGAAGGGAGAGAAGTTACAGTAATATCAAAAAGGGGAGTGGGAGGGCAGCAATGAAATAAACCGACAAATAAGCAAGGAGAGCATGTGACACATGCCCGGCTTAACGGACATGTAAAAACTGTTTTCATAGCCAAGGTGGGGAGGAATTGTGTTTAGGGAACCTGGAAACGCCATTGTGTTTGGGTGCTTGAGAGAGACTGCAGCCTTCTTTTGATCTTCTAGTTTGATTTTTCTGACTTCCTCTTCATATGTGAACCCGTTATGTCCCCTTTCCTACCATGGTCTTTATTTATTTATTTTTTTTTTTTAGATTTTTGGCTTTTAAGTGCAGTATTTGGTTCTTTAATAAGTAGGGTGACCAGATGTGTCATTTTGCTGAGCTAAACCTAACTATGCCTGTTCTCTGTTATTTTTCTCTGTTATTTTCTGCCCTTTCAATATCATGGGCCCTGGTTTGGATGATAAATTAGATGACCACCCTACTAAGAAGGGCATTTGGTGGCATTTTATAACGTTAAAGTAAAACCTTTACAGCATTCAGACTACTCTGATGAATTAACTCAATGTGCACAGAGTACCAGTAAAATTGTATATTAGCGTCTGATCTCTTAAAAGAAGTAGAAAGAAGAGAAAATGAGCAGTAGCTGAAGAGAATCAGATGTCGAGAGAAATAAGTTGATTTCAACAAAATGAACTTTAATTACAGCTAGTGGCTGGCAAAGCCATATGAGGTAGGCCATTTAAAGGTTATCATCATGATGCGTACCGTTTAAGGAATCTGGCATCCCTCAAGAAAACCTCGTCATCATCACTAGTTTTGATTTAGTTTCAGTGTTTCCACAGCAGTGGTAATTGAATTCAGATGTATTTTCATTTGTTCTTTAAGTACAAAGTGAAATAAATAATTTCTTAGAACAGAGGTTTTTCTCAGAGATTTAAAGAAATGGCTGGATGGAAAATTGTTCAATTCGTGTTTCTTTCACCTTAACTCTTCTGTTAAATTGTGTCTTTTGTTGGAAAAGGTAGTAGTGTTTTAATCAAATGAGACATTCACATAGGGACTTCAAGGGCATTAATAGAATTATGTTTTAATGGAATGCATTAATAGAATGCATGCATTAACGCGTGCATTAATACAATTCTATTAATTAATAGAATGCATGCATTAATAAATGCATGTTGGATTTTTTCTCTTAATAACTAGAGTTAAAATGGTTTTTGTAGTTCATTCACCTGGATTTGAAGAAACAAACTAGTATTTGTCATACAGATATACGAGTATGTAAAAGCTTTAGGTTTTCAGGGAATGCTTGACAATAATTGCAGTATAAGAGTTGGGTGTAGGATTAAAATCATGCTTTTGATCAGTCTTTTCCATATGAATATTTTATGAGATAGGTGCATTTACTTTCAAGTCTCATTGTTTCTTATTCCCAGTGTTATCTTTCATAGAGACTGTTCTTATACAATCCTAAAATTCTGTTTGTTTTGGAATTAAATTGGGGCTCTGCCATTAGCTGTCTATGGGTGAGTTCTTTCTCTGAGTCTCAACTTTCTAGCCTATAAAATGGGAATACTGATATCAGTTGCTTAGAGTTTATGAAATTGATATTTATTCATTCCTGGATCGAGAATAAACACTAAGCATATAACACAAAGGCTAGTGTTCTCCCCGGTTTAGGAATCCATAGCAGATACTGAGGGTAGAGAGACATGTGTTATTGTTGGAAGGGTGAGACTCAGAATACATAGCAACCAGTTTCTGGCCAATCAGAATGGATGCTGACTGTGAACATTCTGGATACTCATCATGGTGCTTCCTCACTGAATATCCACCTGTATTGTCGGTATCAACAAATCTGTGTTTAACTTATGATGATTTGCAAAGAAACCCATTGTGTTTCCTAATTATAAATTATTGCCATCTCTTCTAATGATCAGGAAAGGACATTATCTTCATATGATGGGGTGAGCCTAAGCTTCATGCCTGGATTCCTGTCCCAAAGTTTTCCCTTTTCTGTCAGGGACTACAGGGGCTAAGCATTGCTGCCAGCATTTTAACAGCTCTTTGGGGGCTGTGCTTTCCCACTTTGCGCTCCATCCCTAAGCTGGAAACATGTCCTTAATTCCCTAGAGCAAATAAAAGTTGAATTTATGACTGAAAAAAACTCTGAGAGTCCCATGAAATTGGCTACTAGATATGGAAGGCCTGACTGGGCCCTGTACAAGGTTGCCTGTCTGGCCTAGACCCCCAACCCCCAACCCCAGAAGTGACTATCAGCACACCCAGATGTAGAATCCAGGTATCAAAGAGACTGAGGCCCTGGAAGAAGGAGGATTTCCTTGCTAGTTCCCATTTCTTAACTCAAGCTCTGCCTCTTTCCTTGACATTTGACATTGGGAAGTCCCCCTCTCACAGGGCAGACCATAACCCCCTTCCATAGGGAAGGGACAGCAATAATCACAGCTATCCGAAAGTCCAGTACAACAGCTTTCATGTAATCCTAGGAGGTTTCTTTCCTAGGGCGGGGGTGAGTTGGTGTAACTATATTGGGCATGTACAGATGTAGTCAACAGTCTTTGAGAAATTGTTTTGTGATCACCTCAGACCTGTTGGAATGCCTGTCATCAAAATGACAAGAGATAAAAAGTGTTGGTGAGAATGTGCAGAAAAGGGACCCTTGTATACTGTTGGTGGGAATGTAAATCGGTGCAACCACTATGGAAAACAGTATGGAGTTTCCTCAAAAAAACTGAAAATAGAACTACTATATGATCCAGCAATTCCACTGTGGGTATATATCCAAAGGAAATGAAATCACTATAAGAGATGCCTGCACTCCTATGTTCATTGCAACATTATTTACAATAGTCAAGGCACGGAAGCAACCTAAGTGTTCATTAACAGCTGAATAGATAAACTGCACTACATATATACAACGGAATATTATTCAGCCATGAAAAAGGAAATCCTGCCATTTATGACAACCTGGATGGACCTTGGGCATCATGCTGAGTGAAATAAGTCCGACAGAAAAAGACAAATGCTGTATGCTCTCACTTATATGTGGAATCTGGAAAGACTGAACTTACAGAAGCAGAGAACAGATTGGTAATTGCCTGAGGTGAGGGGTGAGGGGTGAAACGTGAGGGGTTGGGGTGGGGTGAGGGAAATGGGTGAAGGTGGTCAAAAGTTACAAACTTCCAGTTATAAGATAATCTAGTTGTGGGGATGTAATGTACAGCATGGTGATTGTAGTTAACAGTACTGTATTGTATATTTGAAAGTTGCTAAGAGATTAGTTCTTGAAAGTTCTCATAATGAGAAAAAAATTGTAATTGTGTGGTGATGGATGTTAACTAAACTTATTGTGGTGATCATTTTGTAATACCGGGGTGCCAAAAAAATGTACACATTTTAAGAGATGTTATCTATGTATTATTTTTCAAAGTTGAATTGAATTACAGTAGCAATGTGTAGTATGACGTTTGCTCAAAAGATGGCGTTAATCATTGTATTACAATTTTAATACAGTTTTTTCCTTTCTTAGAATGTGTATACTTTTTTTGTATGTACATATATTAAATCATTGTGTTATAAACCTTAAGCTACTACGATGCTATATATCAATTATATCTCAATAAAACTGGCAATTGGGGAAAAGGTTTTGTGTGGAGACTTTTTCTGCCAACATGCTAAGGTAGTACTCCCAAATTTAAGCTCAGTAATGCAAAAATTTTGTCATTACCAAAAGTCAATGAGTGGCCCTCTCTGCGATTATGAGCCAATAGGCAGTTTCTGTTTCGCTTTCAAGGGAATGCCACTCAAAACAATTCATAGCTTTTTTTTTACAGGAACTAAACATTTTGTTCAGGCCTCTTGGTTTACCTTAATTTCTTATTGATAATCCATTTACTCAATCCATTTGGACCAGATACATTTAATCTCAGGGGCATGATAAAGACGTGCCTTCTGTTGTGTGATGTCCTTCTTCCTTTCATTACCCCAATTCTCCTATAGACCTTCTGTGTGTGGTCAAACGTATTGTGATATTTTGTTAAGAGTTTCCTATCAATTTTTCCATAGATTTGTTAGTTTCTGCTTACCTGATCATTACTAATGATCACTTGCATTTTACCAGTAAAATAGTTACTTATACAGTTATTTTATAATATGTTCTATTTCGTTGATTCTAATACATATATCTTTCACATTTTCACATTTTTGAAATTTGGTGCATCTTGGCAGTTGCTGACGTTTTACAACTGTTATTGGTAACATGTTTGTCCTTATTCTTAGTATATAAAACAGTGGCGCATCTTCCAATAGCACTTGGATTTGATGAAATACCAGTTTACATTCTGTGATACTGGTGAAATCAATGCCATTTTAATTACACCTTGTCATATTTGTTTAGTTAAAAAATCAAATTATGAAGGTGTTTGAGAGATTATATAATCCAATAGAGATTATTATAGTAAACTCTAAAAATCTGCTATTTTGATGGTTGGAAGCAGAACCTTATAGAGGATAAAATAAAACCCCTCTGTGTAAATTTTGGGATGATCTCTTAAGCCATTGTACAGGGGGAGAAACAGAGAAGTATTTCTATATACTTCAATATTAATTCAGGCATTGGATACAATAACTGTCTTGGAAATAGCTATTTAGGGTTCCACGAACCATTTTGAAATTCATTAGCTAGCCATGAATTTGCCTCCTTTATATTGTGTATGACAAAGTGACCCTTATTTTTTAATTTCTCAAAAAGATAGTCTTGGAAACAGCTTTTGAGACTGATTTCTTGGGATTTCCCCACCCCTTCCTTTTTTCATTTCTGAAACCTAAGTAGCAGCATTGTACATAGTTACTTACAGACCTGTGGTGATTAGATTGTAAATTTACTTTGATACACACACATATGACTGTACGGAATCACTGTCCATTGTGATCTCCAAATGAAACAAAGAGGGGGGACGATCTGAGACTGACTGAGATAAATTTATCTCCGCTTTCAGAACACTGTGTGAACACCGTATAATTCATTTGGACAATTATAAGATGATACTCTTGTTTTAGGGGCCATTAGATTATTTCATGGCAACTGACTGCACATAATATATGGTAAAGATGGTTTGTCAGTTGATAGAATTTGAAGTACCATTTACATCACCAACTGAAATAAAATTAATTTTTTGCCAAGGTGATTCATAGCTTGACTTCTGTGATTTAGGGATTGATCTCTTGGCAAGTCTTTATGAAATAACACCACAGGGAATTTATATGCCTTCCTCAGGCTTTGCATTTATTTTGTTAACCTTCTCTGTGGGGTGTGAATAGTCTTATTCTGTACAACTACCAAAAACTGTACTTAGACTTTGTCATGACTTGAACTATGACTGTACTTTGTCATGAAAGACTTCCTCAGTTTCCAGAAACAATGGGCACCACAGATAGAGGCTGGCTTTCTTTGCACCCATGTTTCTATTACTGTCATTACTGCATTTGACTCTTTTACGAAACCCTTTTGGTCCCATCAACAATTTGTTCTAAGCTATCTATCTTAACTTCTAGCTTCGTCTGCAAATTTTGTGTGGTTAGCCTGAGACATACGCAGATAAATTGCCTAGGGTTCAGCTTTCTCAGAGTTGGAACTAAATATGCTGCAGTGTGCTGAACTGATGGATGCAGCTTTTCAGCAATATTGATGTTGCTACAGTTAGGTATAAATCTTTGGATGCCTTGGTTTGCATTTTCATATGTGCAGTTCTTGACCACTGGTTTTCAAATGGCTTCATCTCTCAGAAAACTGTTGTAAGTAGAAAGACAAGGAAAATTGTTGCTCCTCATCCACTGCTCCTCTGCCCACTGGAACGAAAAGAATCATGAGCATAGCCTTTTGCCAGATGTAAATAGTGGCAAGTCCCAATTCACAAACTGATTATATTCCCATGGCCTGTTGTAAAGTCAGTGGTTTTGAACTTGGAATGTGTTTTCTAATGGGGAAAAAACAATTCAAACAATAGATGAGCCTGTCGAAATTTCTTTAACCCATAATATTCCTGCAGCATAGTTTTATTTGTACCTTAAAACCTAACCTTCCCTCATGTTTCCTTGTGGGAAAATGTCCTTGGTTCTGCTTTGATATCTTAAGGAATATAAACATCTCATTCTTAACTTCAGTAGATAGCCACCTATTTCTACTTGTGTATCGTGGGGTAGTATATAGGCAGTGTTTTTTGATGGAAGCAATGGAAACTGGCTAAATGATTTAAGCAGAGAAGGAACTTATTGAGAGGATACTGGGTAGTTTCTGGAACTGCTAGAAGTTGAAAAAAGGGCAGGAGCAAACAGAGACTACACAGCCAGATTCACAGCCAAAGTCATATGATATGATTAGTTCTATGCATGAGGGACCTGATCGCTGAACACTGGACCATGCTGATTCACACTGATGACACCATTAGGTACCAGACACTTGTAACCAACTTGTCACCTCAGCTTTTACTGCCCCTGGACACTGGATATTGCTACCATTGCCCTCAGCCGCGATAATTTCCTCTTGCCCCTGCCTCTTTGTAGCTCCAGCTCTAGATTGAGGGTTGGCCAAGTCTAAGTCCTGTGCCCATTGCTTAGTTGCAAGGGAGTCTGGGAAAGTGAGTGTCCAGCTATTTTTGCCTGTGTGTCTAAAGATGTGGCTCTTGTCAATACTCACATGACAAAGAATTCCCCAGATATTGGAAGGGGGTGTAAATGCTGGATATTCTTCATCCTTCCTCCGCCTATAAGGACACATCTTCACTGTAAGTAACCACAGTACGGGTTCTGGTAGAGGGGGAATGGCCGTCATGTTTAAGTATCTGAGACTGTGGTTAATGATGTCTTTAACAACAAAGATGGCTGATCTTTCCTGTGCACAGGGGTTCAGGGACCCCTTTACCACGTATTAGGTGTGACTTGCTAGAGGTGTGACTCGATGATGTAGGCATATTTGACCTCTTACAGTATGTTCCTTACTATTTTAAGATAAAATGTATTAAATGGAATTTTAATAACTTGATTAATTAGGAGGAGCAGATTGAAGTTCATTCCCTTATTTATAGTATAAAATGAAATTTCATATTGTCACTGTCTTATATGGTTCAGTGATTTGTATATTAATCAATTTCTATTCTTTTTAAAATTTATTTTTTTTATAATAATGCACATAGCTTAAAAATTCCTTCCTGCTTATTTGCATTGTCATTTTCTACTTGTCAGAGGCAATTACTTCAATTAGCTCTTCTTCTAATGTTTACTTCCATGTAGCTAATTAATATGTTTATATTGATATTTCTTGATTTTTTTTTCAATTTTAGACATTAAACATTGAATTTCTATTAAGGAAGATAAGGGGTTCTCTCTCTTTTATTCCCCCTCATTTAAATACCTATCCGTCTTTCTCCAAGATAGTTATATCTTGATTTCTTTTTATGTAAACATTTTTCACAGTTGTGCTCTGAGTAAACTATGATCTTATTTTCTTTCTTGTACAGCGTATTAAAAAATTCTTTTTTGGGGGGGTCTCATATTCTGTTTATGTACTACTTGTTTATTCCCAAATTCTCAGATAAGGTCCAATACAATGGCTTGTCTGTCAGTTCTTTTATACGTATATATGTGTGTGATCTGTTCCCCAGAGCCCTCTGCCTGCTCTATTCTGAACTGTTTACTCTTGAAGCATTATGCATAGCTGTTGACCTGGAATTTTTCTTTACTATCATGCTGGGAATTCTTGACCTGTTTACTGGATGGCAGCTTTCTTGGTTTCTTCTCTGTCTGGAGGAAGCACATTGCCCAGTCGCTTCTTGAGAAAGAGTGTATGTGATGTAATTTTCTTGAGATCTGGCATGTGTAAAAATATAATTTCGTCTCTCCTTACATATAATTGATATAGAATTTAAAGTTGGAAATTATTTTCCCTGAGAGTTTTCTAGGATTTGTTCCATTATCTTCTGTTTCCAATTTTGTTATTGAGTTGTTGGATGCTTTTCTGATTCTGGGTACTTTATATATGACTTTTTAGGGTGAGACAGGAACGTGTAGAGTTTCTTTTTTTTTCTTCAATGCTCTAATGTTCATCATAATGTGCCTTGATGTGTAACTTTTTTTCATTCATTGTCCAGGTTTTTGCAGAGGGTGGTGAAGAATAATTTTCTTCCCACTATTCTCTGTATTCTCTCTTTTCTGACAACTTTCAGTTGTCAGATGCTGGAAGTTTTGTATTTTTTCCTCCAAATTACTATCATTGAAAAAATTCCTGGTCTCTCTCCTTGTAAGTTGTTGTTCCACACTTGGGAATGTTTACCTCTGTTATCTTTTTAATGCTTCTGTGGAGTTTTTATTTCTATGATCCTAATATTAATTTCTGGGAGCTCTTTCTTATTCTCATGATATTTCTGTTTTATAGCATCCTATTCTTTTTTGTTTTATGGATACAATATCTTTTACACCCTTGGACTTATTAATAATGTATATATGAAGTTTTTTCCTGCTCCCAGCATTGACTCTGTTTTCTCCTAAAGTTTCTGTCTGTCATACTAGACTCTTCATCACATTTCTGGTGATCATATGCTGTCCCTTTTTATTTATGTGAAGGCACTGAAAATTGATTGGAAGCTCTCCGCATGACCAAGTTGATAAACTCTCTTGTCAACTGGTGGCCTTAACATAGGATGACTTTCTATTTTCAGAAGCTTCTTTTCTCCCTAGTTTTGGTAACTGTAGATCTCTTTTCTTCGGCTGGTTAGTGTCTCCAAAAAAAGTCTTCCAATCTCCTAGCTGGCCCGTTCTCTACAACCCCAGTAAAGGAAGGGGCTGTGGATCTGTCCAGTCAAAGTGTACCCTTTCCCTCCGTCCTCTCTCTGCACGGTCACATCTATCCAGTCACCATCTTACTGTTCTGAGTCCAGACCTTCTCCGGTTTAACCTTTGCAAAGAGAAAGCCTCAGGTGGAAGAAGAGATAATTGACGAGCTTCATGGCTTAGGAAGGATCTGGAGGTTTACTCCTTATAATATCTTGAAAGTAGTCCTCCAGTTTTCAATGCCACCTTTACACTGTCCCCTCCTTCCAACCCCCACTTTAGATGTAACTGTGCCTTAACTTGCACTGTCCCAAGTCCTATGCCCTATATTGGCTTGCTTCTTCCTGACAGTCTTTCTCTTGGCATTGAACGTTTTTCTGTCCCTCCTTTGAAAATTCACTCATCGGACCATCTGTTTTCCATTTTCCAAAGAGTTTTTCTATTAATTTTCTCCTCTTCCATTCTCTTTCTTCTTGTGAGTTTATCTCTGCCTCTTGCTTAGTGTCATTTAGTGGAGTTTTGGAGGGAATGGAGTTAAGCACATGATTGCAACCTACCACATACAACTGCAAATCCCTATCAATGAACTTTTGGGGTTTGGTCTTTCAATTTGGGTATATGGTTGTCTGGTCCATTAAAGGAGAGTTAATTTGGTTATTCTAGGATGGATTCCATTTCCTATACTTTTCAGGTTCATTCACAGATTGTTACTCTTATCAGGGATATCAGCCTATAATTTTCTTTTTGTAATGTCTTTGTCTGGCTTTGGAATCAGGGTGATAGTGGCCTTGTAAAATGTGCTTAGAAGCCTTCCTCCTCTTGGATTTTTTGGATAGTTTAGGAAGAATAGGTGTTAATTCTTCAAGTTTTGGCAAAATTAGCCTGTGAAGCCATCTGGTCCAGGATTTTTGTTTGTAGAGAATTTTTGATTCCTGGGTCGATTTCGTCAGTAGTAATTGATCTGTTGAGATTTTCTGTTTCTTCTTGATTCAGTCTTGGAAAATTAACCATTTCTTCTAGACTGTCCAATTTGTTGACATATAATTGTTCATAGCATTTTCTTATAATACCTTGTATTTCTGTGTTGTCTATTGTCACTTCTCCTTCATTTCTGATTTTATTTGGGTCCTTTCTTTTTTTCTTGGTGAGTCTGGTTAAAGGTTTACCTATTTTGTTTATCTTTTCAAAACATGAGCTCTTGCCTTCATCGATCTTTTGTATTTTTTTTAGACTCTATTTTGTTTATTTTTCTTCTAATCTTTATTATTTCTTCCCTTCAACTCACTTTGGGCTTTGCTTGCTGTTCTTTCGGTTCCCCTAGGTGTAAAGTTAGAGTGTGTATTTAAGATTTTTCTTGTTTTTTGAGGAAGGCCTCTATTGCTATGAATTTCCCTCCTAGGACTACTTTTGCTATATCCCACAGATTTTGGGTTGTTGTGTTCCCATTTTCATTTGTCTCCAGGTATCTTTTGATTTCTTCCTTGATCTCATTGTTAACACATTCATTGTTTACTAGCATGTTACTTAGCCTCCAGGTGTTTGTGTGTTTTTCAGTTTTTTCCTTGTAATTGATTTCTAGTTTCATACCATTGTGGTTGGAGAAGATGCTTGATATGATTTCAGTCTTCTTAAATTTGTTGAGGCCTGTTTTGTGACCTAATATGTGGTCTATCTCAGAAATGTTCTATGTACCGGTATGTGCACTTAAAAATGGCTATTCTGCTGCTTTGGGATGAAATGCTCTAAAATGTCAATTCAACCCATCTAGTCTAATGATTATTTAAGGCTGCTGTTTCCTTGTTGATTTTCTGTCTGGAAGATCTATCTATTGATGTCAGTGGGGTGTTCAGTTTTCCTGCTACTATGACTGTATTACTTTCGACCTCTCCCTTTATGTTTGTGAATATTTGTTTTATATATTTTGGTGCTCCTGTATTAGGTGCATGAATGTTTATAAGGGTTATATCCTCTTGTTGGATTGATTCTAGTGGATTGATCCTTTTATCATTGGGAAATGTACTTCTTTGTATCTTATTATGGCTATTCTTTTAAAGTTTATTTTGTCTGATATAAGTATTGCTACCACAGATTTTTTTTTTCATTTCTATTTGCATGAAATGTATATCTTTTTCCATCCATTTGAGTCTGTTTGTGTCTTTTGATCTGAAATGCGTCTCTTGTAGGCATCATATGTATGGGTTTTGTTTTCTTATCCATTCAGCTACTCTATGTGTTTTGATTGGTGCAATTACTCTATTAACATTTAAAGTAATTATTGATAGACATGTCATTTTATTATTTATATTTATGGTCCCCCCCCCCTTCTTCTTAAAGAAGGCCCTTTAACATTTTTTGTAATACTGGTTTGGTGATGAACTCCTTTAGCTTTTTCTTGTTTGGGAAGCTCTTTATCTGTCCTTCAA
This sequence comes from Rhinolophus hipposideros, assembly GCF_964194185.1. Lineage (NCBI taxonomy): Eukaryota > Metazoa > Chordata > Mammalia > Chiroptera > Rhinolophidae > Rhinolophus > Rhinolophus hipposideros. The sequence goes on from NC_138047.1 coordinate 36,239,255, forward strand.
TTTTAAATGATAGTGTTGCTGGGTGGAGTAATCTCTGTTGTACCGTGTTTCCCTGAAAATAAGACCTAACTGGAAAAATGTCCTAGCGTGATTTTTCAGGATTACATCCCATGAACATATGCTGCAATGTGTCTTTTGGAGCAAAAATTAATATAAGACTGGGTCTTATTTTCGGGGAAACACGGTGGGTCCTTGCTTTTCATCACTTTGACTATTTCATGCCAATCCTTTCTAGCCTGCAAAGTTTCTGTTGAGAAATCAGCTGACAGTTTATGGGAGCTCCTTTTCAGGTAACTAACTGCCTTTCTCTTGATGCTTTTAAGATTTTTTTCTTTGTGTTTAACCTTTGGCATTTTAATTATGATGTGTCTTGGTGTCAGATTATTTTGGTTCATCTTGTTGGGGATTCACTGCACTTCCTGGACTTGTATATTCATTTCCTTTCCCAGATTAGGGAAATTTTCAGTCATTATTTCTTCAAATAGCTTCTCAATCCTTTGCTTTCTCTCTTGTTTGGTACCCTATGATGCAAGTGTTGGTATGTTTTATGTTGTCCCTGAGGCTCCTTATAATATCTTCATGTTTTTTAAAATCTTCTTGTTTTCCCTGTTGTTCCAATTGAGTGTTTTCTGCTACTTTGTTTTCCAAATCATTAATTTGATCCTCTGCTTCATCTAATCTGCTGCTGTATTCTTCATTTCAGTTATTATATCTTCATTTTTGACTGGTTATTTTTTATCATTTCGATGTCCTTTTTATGCTTGCTATCTCTTTGTTGAAGCTTTCATTAAGTTCCTTGAGCATCCTTTTAACCAGTGTTTTGAAATCTGTATCTGGTAAATTGCTTGCCTCCATTTCATTTAGTTCTTTGTCAGGAGTTTTGTTCTATTTTTTCATTTGGGACATGTTTCATTGTCTCCTCATTTTGGCTGTCTCTTTGTGTGTGTTTCTATTTATTAGGTAGATGTGATACATCTCTCAGTCTCGGCAGTGTGTCCTTATGTAGTCGGTGTCCTGTGGGGCCCAGTGGTGAAATCTCCCTGGTCTCCTGAGCCAGTGTTCCAGGATTGTCCCTTGTATGGGTTGTGTGTGCCCTCCTGTTGTAGTTGATCCTTGATTGATGTTGGCATGTTAGTGGGTGGGATTTAACCACAGGCTGACTTGCTGTGAGGATTCTCACGACCACAGTGTAAGAGCTGACGTACGGGGATATACCTCACAGTGCAGGATTCACCCTTGTGGGCTCTGGTGCCTGCTGAGATTACACTTTGGGTATGCTGCTTGTGGGGCTAATCTAATGGTGCCCTGTTGTGGTCTGAAGCTGGCTACTAGGTGTGCGGGTTCTGGGGCCCCTCTTTGGAGGGGCTTCCATGTAGCAAAAATCAGCCACTGCCTCTGACTGGCCTGGGGCTACCTGATAGGCTCTATAAAGCTACCCGTGGTTGGTTGCTGCCTGTACTGGACCTGGAGGAATGTGGCAGAGGCCACGCTGGGAACTGAGTCTGCCTGCCACCAGTACTGGGCCTGGGGCAGCTTAGCAAAAGGCCCAGGGCACTTCAAGCCCTGCCACCACCTACTGGCTGCACATAAGGCTCAGCCACTGAAAGAGCCTTGTATGGTACATGAGTTTGGTGAGGTGGAGTCTCAGGGAGTCATCCAGGTGGGGCTTGTGTTCACCAGGTTAATGCAGACTCAGATTTGGCTGTGTGTGGGAAGGGCCCAACAGAGGAAAGATGGTGCCTGCCTGCCAGGTACACAAAAGGAGAGCTGAACACAGGGACAGTGGTGGTTATTTCCTCTAGCCCTTGCCATGATGCCACACAATTCATTCTTTTCCTGTATGCCTCTGATCCCTCCTGAGCTACAGTCCATCTCTCCGCTGGAGCCCTGGGTGAGTGCCTGGGAGCAAGAGAGTCTGTGCATGGGCCCTTTAAGAGGACATCTGGGTTTCCAGCAGCCTTCCCCTCTCAACTGGATGGACAGAATCCCCACAGATTTTTCACAGCCAGATGTGGAAGCTTCTAACCTGGCATTAACCTGGCACTAGTGCTTGGCTTGTTTAGCCCATTTTGGGGCTGGGACTCCTCATTACTCAGGGGGGACCTCTGCAGCTGAGCTATTTCTCCTGATTTTCAACTTTTACACGATTTTCAACTGCGACAACTGTTTCATATCTCTGCCCCTCCTACCAGTCTCGATGTGGCTTCTTTTGTATATCCTTAGTTTTAGGATTTCTGCTCAGCTAGACTTTAGATGGTTCTCCGGGTTGATTGTTCTATAATTTAGTTGTAATTTTATGTCGCATCCAGTGAGGATGCAAGCACAGTGTTTACCTGTTTTGCCATCTTGATGGGAACCTTTGGTGTCACCCTTGATTTGAGTATGTAATGGGAAAGAGGGTCTGTTATGTCTAAGGTATAAATTCTAAGTCCGACCTCTAACCCATTTACAAGAATGACATTGTTGGAAAAAACAATTTCCAACAGTATAAAGAAATGACTTTGATTGCTTGGGGTTTTCCTACTAGTTTGACTTGAGTTGTGTATAAGCTGGGAAAACATTCTTTTCTAAGAATTATTCTATCCAGTGGTCCCAGTTGTATTCTGCGGGATACCGAGTTTTCACAAGTCATTGCTAGATTCTGTAGAAGAATGTTGGACTATGACATCCTTCTCAATTCCTAGGATAAAATCACTCAAGAATATCTCTTGCAAAATACAGGTTTTATAATATGTAAAAGGCTTACATTATTGAACATGTAAACACCACAGCAGAGTCTTTCAATTTCAGAGTCTTTCCTTAAATTTTATTATTAGGTGCAAAAGCAATTGTGGTTTAAAAGGTTGAAAATAATTGCAAAAACCACAATTACTTTTGCACAACCTAATAGTAGTCCAATTTTAACAGTAACAACTGATTTTTAAAAATAATGTTTAATATATCAAGGTACGTTAAGAATTATTATAAATTACCATGGGCATTATTCAACCATTTTAAAGCAAAGGAAAGCCACTCCAAATTTTAAAGGGTTTGTGTCCTGTAGGGTTTGAATTAATTATAGGAGAACCTGATCTGATTCCCAATCTAGAGTTTACAGAATCTTTTTTTTTTTTTTAAATAATGTTTACCTTCACATGGTAGAATTAATATTTTTTGTTTCAGACACCTCGTGTTCTTTGTTGATAAATGAAGATTGAGAGTATGTAGAGGTTCTGAGAGGAAACATTTCTATTTGAAGATTCCTGTTTTCATCACGATAGGTAAAGAATGCCAGGCATCTGTTTTTGTGCTAAAGCTTACTAGAAGTGTTGCTGCCTCTGAGCAACAAGGAGGAAGCACTTCTGTCCTTAAAACCCAAAATAGATGCTCTTTCTCATTATCATAACTCAAAAGATCATCTTTTTTAATGAGTTGGCTACATCCCTTTTGGTTTTCACAGATTTAACGATCACATTTTTAATTCAGAGCTTGGAGAAAAATAGCTCTGGGAATATAGATAATGGAAATTTTACTGAAAGCTAAAACAACAGCAACAACCTTTTTCTTTCTGCAAGTGTTTTAGCTTCTTCTTTGTTTTATTTTTCACGTATTATTTTTGATGATTCTTAAAGGGATTCACCTTTCTTATTTTAACATATTTAACATTTACACATTTCTACCTGTATTTTAACTTCACAAGATCATCACCAGGGGAGAAAAAAATTATTTGCAAGAAGAATCGGATGTGTCAAGATTTAGGTATGCTGTATATAGTCTAACTTGCTTTAGACAGCTCTGCAATGTACTGTGTATTAATGTCTTGGCAGTTGGAAGGAGAGAAGTTGCTTCTTTGCTGATTTTAGAAAGTTCTGCCTGTGTTTTGGACAGTGAAGCAAGGGAAAATCAAAGTTAAGAAAGTAGACACACAATGGGATTTATAGATGATGTAGAACAGAATTGTACACCTGAAATCTATGTAATTTCACTAACAATTGTCACCCCAATAAATTTTAAAAAAAGAAAGTAAAAGCAATTTAAGGGAAATAATGTATATGAAAGTCACTTGTAAACTGTTAAATAACATAAAGATGTTAGTTGCTATTATTGCAAGGGTTTAACTTAAAGTAAGAAAAAAGATCCACAAAGATTCAGTAAAGAAAAGTGGGAAAAAGAAAAAAGAAAAAACTTGGATGAGAAAAAGTTAAGGAAGAAACAAAGTGGGAATGTCATAATTAGAGAGCTTTGCATTCTAGTTTTTTTTAATTTGAAAATGCATAAGTACTTGTACTGACTGTTTAAGTAGTTACATTTAAAACATATTAACCAAAAGGAAAGTTCTGTTGAAAATAATTTGGAAAGAAAATACTATCATATGAGGTGTTGAGAGTTGGATAGAAACCACTTGGCAGATGACTCTCTCTGCTCTAAATAAAGATCTGTGTGTCATAGCAGGTTCTGTACCATTTCGACTTAATTAAGGTTTAATTTACATTTGTTGATATCATCTGATCCTTTCATTTTGTTTTCGTTGATCCCTTTGCAAGTTAGGTAGAGTTAATCCATTTTACCGATGAGGTATGGAAGGGTAATTGACTTGCCCTTATGGTATGGAAGGTATGGAAGGTATGGAAGGATAATTGACAGACACTTATCCAGTGACAAAGCCCTCCATTCTCCAGTTTTTGAGTTTATTTCCACATTTCCACAGATACTACACATTAGAGCAATTGATCTGTTGTGTTTGTGGATATGCAGCTTATTGGATTTTTCTAAAAGAAGTTCTTGTTAAATAACAGTGATCATTAACAAATAACATCTCCAGGACATGTTTTAGGCTTGGCTGTATTGGTACTAAATGACTTCCAATGAGTCCTACTTAAGGATTAGTATTTGAATTTCTGAGAACCGAGGAATAAAGAAAAAGGACATTTCAGCTGCCCAGGTATGGGTTCAGAGTCTGTGCAGTGTGCCTGTCAGACCTTATCTGGAGCTTGGAATTTTAAGTTCAGTTCTCTTATACTTTTTAAGTTTTATTTGGTTTCCAAAATCATAGCTGACTTGAAGAAGGGAAAAGGTTGGTACTCTGACAGCAATGAGACTTGACTTTTGAGGACAAAGTAGGGAAGATAACCAAACTATTAAAGGCAGACAAAATATCTCCCAAAGCATAGCAGTCAGTGGCCTTCGAGTAGAGGAGCAAACAGGACTCTGTACCTTGGAAGGTTGTCTTGCCTTTATAAGGTGGTGTAGTCAGGTTACCAGCAACATATGCCTAATGCCAGTCTCATACCCTGTCCCTCTTTTCCATTGATTTGTCGTCCACTCAGATCCTGACTCTGTAGACCTGTATCTGTATCTTGGACCTCACCTTTGACTTTACAAAGTGTACTTATATCTGTGCTTTCCTTGGTGTTTGAACTTCAGCAATCTCTTTGTTTTTGATTCTCAGAGTGTCCCGTTGCTTTCATAGTCTGTTGTCAGTTGGCCTCAGGTTAGTAAAAACTCAGTTTTTGCCTGGTATCCACTGGGCCAGCTCCTTTTCCTTAGATTCAGTGGTCTCATGTTCCAATAGAGCAAGATCATTGAGATTCATATTGATGATCCATGTCACCAAAGATAAATCATATTCTGGATTCTCTGTGATTCTCTCTATCTTTTAGAAAAAAAGTTAATCCAGTATGATTGGAAGTATACTTACTTTATTACCTAGATGGGTAGTCCTTCAACTATTAAAATCTTGATCATTTTCAATACCTTCTTACTCCTGGAGGTTCTTAAAAAGAGATTATACAACATAACTAACTACAGAATGATTCAGAGAATTGCAATTTAATGTTACAGAAAATACTGTTTTTGAAGAACATAACCTACTTTTTTAGTAGCTTGCACAGGTTTCATTTCAAAAGTTGCATTAAACAAAGCCTTTAAAGAAAACATTTTGTTTACAAACTTGTCCTTTAGGTCAATAGCAGCCAATACTTAAGGAGAGATATTAATGATATAAAATAGCTGGAAAGGGAGATAGTAGAACAAGTGGTTGTTGACATGAAATGTTTATTTTGAGAGAATTCTTGGCATTTTTGCCCCACATCAGCATAATGAGAATTTGTAGGAGAGGAGGGAAGCATTAATGTATCTGTTCAGGATTAATGGCCTTGTAGAGTGTGTGTTACTGAATATATTACGGATAGTATCGTAAACACAGTAATTAAAAAGTTGCACACTACACACTTTGTGGGTTGGCATAAATATTCCTTTTCTTCCCTTGATGGCGTGCATTCAAGTGAACAGTGTATTGTTTATTTTGGTCCCTTAGCATTTTTAATCACGAATAGCAAGAAGGATAGCAGCCTCAAAGAGTTATTTTCTTCTCAAGATCTTGCTGATCAGAAGCGCAGAAACTTTGGGTGTTTTCCAGACCAAGTTGGTTTTTAACAGTTCAGAAAAATGTCACATAATACATACTAAGTACAAACAAACCACCACTATTCCTCACTTTTGGAAACTTGGTCATTAATTTCCAGATAGCACCGCTGTGTGATGTGTAAATGTGTTCAATATGATCAGTGATCCCTCAGAACGCTAGTGTTATAAAAGAAATGAAATGATGAATAATATAAATATATATTAGGACAAAATCATAGACCCGTAACTGAGTGAATGTTCAGAATTTTCAAGGCAGTGAGACTTGATTATCTCATCACCGTCTATTGCCCCAGTGGGTTGAACCTGAGCAGGTTGCTATGTGCGTAAGCGTCTGGGAGGAGAAGCACCTTGCTGTTAGAGTAATGATGTCCTGTCTTCACACAGAAGGACAACAAAGAAGGCAGACGGATGTCAGATGGGCAATTTCTATTTCTTTGTATGCTCAAAACGTTCGCACTTACCTATTTTCTCATTTAAAAGGCATCTTGCTCTTTATAATTTTATTATTTCTGAATCCTCTTAACACACACTATTTATTTATGAGTTCATAAAGATTTTCTTCTGTGAAGAGGAAAGGAAGTGCAGTTGAATGCGATTTGTAGCTTGGCTTTGAGTCAATTAGGGTGGGAAAGGAAGGAATTGAAAGACTATTTCTGTTCTCCCTAGTTAATTGGCCTCCTTCTTAGTTGTGGGAACTCTTCACTTATACATCGGTTTATGGATTTATCCCATATTTATTGACTGCTTGCTCTGTAAGCTGTGCCCTGTGGATAGAAAGATGAACGGCCCAGTCTGCAGGCCTCTGATGGCTGTGAAACCATCTCAGTCCTGACTGACTTCAAGGATGATAATGTGTTTATCTAAAATGCTAAAATATTGTCATCTTCCAAAGATAGCCTGGAGATGTCCATGTTAACCCAACAGACCAATTGTGGAGTAGCCTCAGAGTTTTTAGGTCAGAAAGGCTGCCTGGAGAACATGAAAGCTGCTTTGCGTTTTCATTGCATTCAATTTTCTAATAATCCTTGCTACTTTGGGCATTATCGGAGTGCTTTCCAAGAACCAAGTCACTCTTACTTGCTTCTGAATTTGCTAGACCTTGTGGTTGAAGAGTGGGCAGGAGACTGCAGTGGGACGCCACCTCTGCATTAACGCTAGAAAGTCTCAGGAGCGAGGGCCCCTGCCAACTCCACTCTCCTCTCCTTGACTTTACTTCCAAACGTGTGCCTCTTCATTTTTGTTAGGCTGGTTATACTTAGGAGGGAGCTTTGAACTAAAGATCTTAAGAAGCCTTAGGAGATAGTGAGTGGTAGTTTTCACTTAATGAAACTATATGTTACCATTGGAAAGACTGGCACCCTAAACCTAGCATCATTTTAGGAAAAGCATTCTTCTGGATCTTTTGTTTATATAGAATTTTTTGATACTATCAAGTTCTACTGTGGGCGTACTTGCCCCACAAATAACCCCTTTCCACCTGGTGCACACTGGCATGCATGTTTATTTGCCTTAAAATGGAGTTGGACTACTTTAATTTTGGAGGGTAGCATGCCAGAAGCCAAGATCTTCAAGATTTATGTCCTCAAAACCGTTTACATGTGAGCTTATTCTCAGCAAAGAGCCTTGCCAACTGTTTTATCTCCAATACTGATGTTATTTGGTCTTTTGCGTCCAACATCCCAATGCTGTTACGTACAAACTTGCTATCACCATATTTCTTTACTTTTCTAACCCTGATATTCTCCTAATATCAGAGGATTGTGGAGTCACCTTTCTCTTCAAGGTCACCCCTTTATCTGTAACCCTGAGCCTTTTTCCCATCTCCTTTTAGATCTTATTCCATCCTTCCATCCTCCCTCTTGTACTTCCAGTCTTTCTCTCTCTACTGATTCCCTCAGCTTATCAATATGGACTTCTATTAGCACATATCCGTTCCAACGACTGTTCATTCTCCTTCCTCTTTTTTTCCGCTTGCTCTGTTTTATCTGCCTCCACCGCTTCACTGAAACTGCCTTCACTCAGAGTAGCCTGGAACTTCTTAAGTCTCAAATCCAAAGGTATATTTTTCATTTCTTACTTTATTCATCTCATTGTATCCCATGGTACCTCTCTGCCTTTCTTCTGTGGTCTTTTTCAAAAGATCTTTTTCTCTGCCCATTCTATCATTGTTCATGTTTTCTAGGGTTCCGCTTTTAGCACTAATCCTCTAATCTTCTCATTTTATCCCAGTTCCTTCAGTGATACCACCCACTAACAATTTCTGCCACTCGCTGTGTAACGGTCACTTATATGCCTTTACGTTTTGCTCAAGCTTCTTCCCCAAGCTTCACACTCAAGGATATCTGGGTATCCCTATCTAAATCTTCTACACCTCAATTTCTAATGCCCCAAACTAATGCCCTGTCTTATTAAGTGTCTTCATTCTCTTGTATTCTCTACCTCAGTTGTCACTCCCATCCACCCACATGGAGTCAATCACCAAGTTGTTCTGTGTTTGGTGTCTGGATGTTTCCCAAGTACTGATTCTTCTCTCCTTTCCCTCCCCCCACCTACTTCCACTGCCCTAATCCGCCCCCCCCCACCTCTCGTTCTGCTATCCAACAACCTAACTGGTCTCCTCCCCTCCACTCTGCCCACTTTGAATCTGTCCTAAAAGAGTGACACTTCTGAAACCTAGACCTGACCCATCCGTGGCTGTCTGTAATCAGGATATAGTCAGAGCTCTTGGATGGTGCACAAGGTTATGCTCTGCTCCAGGCTTCTTTCCTGGCCTCCCCCTCGGGGGTCCACAGCCCTGAACTGTATGTGCTGTTTCTTACCTCAACCTTGCCGTAGTCTTGTGTGCCATTCCCAGCTTGGCTATGTCCTACCCAGCCCGAGGGCATGCCACACATCCCATTTTCTTGGAAGCCTCCCCCGACCTCTCCATTTCCAGGTTAGGTGCCCCTGCTTGCCATGAATCTGAGTCATGGCACCCATCCTACTGCCCTGCCGGCTTCATTGTGTGTGTCTCTTGCGCCCACTAGACTTCACTTTCCTTAAAGACAGAGACTGTGTCTTATTCCTCGGGACCCCCAGTGTCTAGCACAGTGCTTAGCGTGGAGTAGGTGTTCAGCATGTGGTTTTTCAATGAGAAATTAGTAATGATGGTAACTCAATTTGGCGTTTACAAAAATGGGCAAAAGTACTCTATGCACAGTGGTGACCTCTGGGAGGGGGCATAAAGGGAGCTTCCGGGTGCTGATTATGTTCTGGGTTTTGATCTGGTGTGTGTTTAGTTTAGGGAAAGTCGTGGGGCTGTCCACTTGAGGTATGTATACTTTTCTATATTTATGTTAGGCTTCAACAAAAAATGTTTAAAATTTAGTTGGATGTCTTATTTACCCGATAACAGAAAACGTATTTTTCCATTTAAGCTTTTGAAGTTTTTCAGGATATTAGTTCAGATGTTACAACAAAGAACCAGGCTAGTGCTGTTCCTTGACATTAAGGAAGAGTGAGATGAAAGAGCATCAACGAAATATGGCTGGGATTGCCTGGTCTTCTACAGAGGGCCAGCGAGGCCAGCCCTGATGGATAGACTTTCAGTGACCTGCACTTCTGTCCCACTCATTATAGGGGCCACATGCTAATCATCAGCGAGCTCTGTGCCTGCCTGCAGTGACAGGAAGACTTCATCTCCTTTGTGACTATGAATAATTCATACATGTAGTTATCTGGAAATTTGTGGTCATCATTAGCATTTTAATGAAAAAAATGCAGTCATTATTCTAAATCTCTGTTTTGCTTCTGCTTTTTTATTTCCTCCCCCCACCACAGCTAACCATCTCATTCTTTCCTGAGTGCTTGGAAACTGCTGAGGACCTTGCTAATGTGCTGACTGGTCGCTATGGGCAGACGGTACCCAGAGGCTCACTGTCGTCCAGGCAGCTCGTGTACGTATGTGATTGGTCTCTCTCTCTCTTTTTCCCCTTTAATTTTCACTGTAGAATATGGTGGAGTACTGAACTGCTGTAGGGTTATAAGAGTTAACTGACAGTGTTTAGAAATGCTGGAGAAGAAATCGCTCTAGGTTAAGTTTTTCATATCGAATGATGAGAAATCTTATCTAAATTAGGATTTTTATAATCCAGTGGCCCTGTAAAACTAGCAGTATATGTCAGTAATCTCCCTTTTTTGTTTCAGGGCATCCAGTCATGTACAGTGTTTTTTTTGCCCCTCAGCTTTCCTTTTTCATCACAATACATAAAATTCGAAAGAATAGCAATGCCATAAATTAAAAATATTTTCTACTGATTGTGTTAATTCTTTTGAAATAAAAAAATGCATGGAGCTAGAAGAGAGGTCCTCTGAGTATGTCAGTGTTGAATAAGTGTTAGGGAGAGAATCTTAGCTCTTAACATTGTCCAAAGGAAGAAATTCTTGATTCCCTCAATGATGACTATCAATGTCTCACAGCACTTAAGTGTTTCCAGTAATCTCTTATGGGAATCGCAGTCTTTTCCTGTTTGTTACTACCCCTGATGAACTTAGGGGGAAAATGATTATTGTCCATTTAATGATGTCTCTTCTATAGAGGAGAGTTTGTCTCATACTTATTTTTTGCTCCTCTTAGCCTATCAGCCTTAAACCAGCTGTTTATTATTTGTTTTTGTTGCTTCCCTGTGGCCCCGTAGAATTTTGGCTTCAAATCTGGTGGGGCGTGTTTGAGGTAATTCCCCAGTGTGCCCTTGCTCCCGTATTCTGTGCATAGTTATGCTTGTTTGTAGTCACCTTTAAAGCCCCTTTCCTTGTACAGTTCAGTTTTTTCTTCCTAGGAAAGTTAGAACCACCCTCAAGCTCACACCAAGACAATTGCTTCTAACATAAGCCAGATGGTTAAGAGCAGCAGTGGAAAGGGGGCTGACAACAGTGTGGATTCAGACCAACGCTGGCAGGGGTGGGATAGATGGCTTTCACACATAGACTTTCGTAACCTCTAAGGCAGGGCTGTCCAAACTTTTTTCAACGTTTTTCACCAAGGGCCATATGTGGTAAAATACACAAACAGCCGGGCCACTCACTCGAGGTGAAATATGTATTGCCTCACCTGATTTATTTAAGTAAACTAAATATATTTTTGGAATTTGCTGCGGGCCAATAAAAAATGGATCATGGGCCGCAGTTGGACCGCAGGCCACAGTTTGGACACCCCTGCTCTAAGGGAATTCCTATGTTACTCTAAAATGAGCAATTTTCATAGTGAAAATTTCCACTATGAAAGTGACTTTCACTATGAGAGTGGAACTGTGAAACTATGAAAATTTTTTCATAGTGAAAAAAGTTTACCTTTATACTGTAGAATAGAGGTTGACAAACTATATCCATGAACCAAATCCAGCCCAGGCCTGTTTTTATAGGCGCTAACAATGGCTTTTATCGTTTTAAATGGTTGCATTTTAAATGGTTATATAAATACCTACGTAATCTCTGTTTTTTCTCTTGCTCCTCAGAGCCTAAAATATCTATGATCTAGCCTATTAAAAATTTTTTTTGCCTACCCTGCCATAGAAGAAAGTTGGAAGCCACGTATTATGATTGAACGATATGAAATTGTTACTATTTGACCTGTTCTGTCTACCAAAATGCTTATTTCATATGGTTCAATCTAGTATATTTTAAGGAAATTCTTTCAAGTGGTCAAAATTCTAAAATTTGTGCTCTTGGAGTGGAAGATGTAAATTTTCTTGGAAAATTCTCAAATGTGGATATCCTCATTTTTCATCATTTTGGTGAATGATCCATCGTACCTCTCCTCTCCAGAGCTTTCCAGAGGGCTCCAAGCTGCAAAGTCTTGCGCTGTCAAATAGTTGAAAGGAAGCTTTCTTTTTCACTTGACTTATTTCTTACCAAGAACTCTCTAGGAGAACACTGTCTTCTTATCTTACCCTTGCTGGGTGCCAGGAACTCGCTAGCCATCCCCAGAGTAGAGACGGCTGTGATTGCTACCTCAGGCCTCTGCTGAGTGTATCACTTGTGATTTTTTTTCTGGTGGGAAGGAGGGTGAGTGGCTGCCTTTTCCATGGGGTGCACAGGATGGTTCCTTGGCCTGCAGTGTGTGTGTATAACATGTTGCTTGAAATGTCTTTTCCTGGAACTAGAATGTGATTCTCACCCTTTTGTACTTTCCATTTCATTTTTCCCCCCAGTAGTGTTGATCCCTTAGTCCAGTGCATTAAAACCACCGTTTATTTTATGTGGTATGTTTTCCATTCTCCCCTTCTCCCATTTGTACCTCCCTTCTCCAGACTATTAAATAAGTTTGGCTTGTTGAAACCTCCAGCTGACCTTGTTTAGTGGCCACTCAGTGGCTTAGCTGCTCAGTGTCCTGTCACTTAAGACAAGAAGTCTAAGATGACTTGGGGCCTGTGGGCTAGGCCTGGCTCTCAACAGGGCCACACCGTTCCTTGGAGAAGAGAATCTATTTCAGTTGGAAACAATTCTCTGGAGTGTATAATTTTGTCATTAAGTGTGGTCAGACCTATCAGTCAGGAGTTGGTAGTACATACTGCTGTGTTCTGAATTGTTTGAGGCTCACATGGCAACTCAGAGTTTCGATTTTCTTTCCTTCGGTTTTGGGATCGTTGTTCTGCCTTTCAAGGCTATCTTCTTTCAGGATAGGGTGCTGTTCTTTGGTGGAATGTGGAATGGCATCCATTGATCACCAAAATAAGAAGTCAAGAGCTAGAGCTGACCTCTCCCGACTTTTCATACAGATATTTGTGCTTGTGTTAGGACTAGAGTTAAATTATCCTGCGAATTGCTAATATGATTGCATCCTTATTGATGTTTTGCTTGCACCACTCTTTTCTTTTGCATGGCTGCAGCTGTGCTCTAACCCCAGTTGTGAGAATCGAGGCTGGTGCAGTAGTCTCCCGATCTCTGGCCAGAAGTCTCCCGCCCAGCATATTTGACTCATTCATAAAAGCCAGATGAATCTAACTGAAGCAGAGCTCTGGTCACGTCACTTCCCTGCCAAGAATGTTAACACATCCCCACTGTCAGGGTCCAGAAGGTCACCCTGACATTTGAGCCCTCAACATTTTCTTTCACTATTCCTTACTTTAATACCCATTACTCATGATTAATAATTATTCCTGTTGCTGTTTGTAGTATTCCTCAAGAGATATCTTACGCTAGCCTAAGGGGGTGCTCCTGCCAAGACCCACCATCTGCCCTCGGATCACTGTGCCGTTGTCCATGCTGTTCCCTCTCTGGAATGTGGACCCATCTTTTGACAACCTGCTAAACCCATACTCTGACTTGAGGGTGCAGCCGTGTTGCCCTCTTTCCCAGGTAGCCCCCCTCGCTTCCCAGCTGGCAGCACAGGCCCCTGTGGCTCTTCAATTTCCCTCCTGAAGCTTGTGTCCCAAATTATTCTTTATATTTTGGCATGTGTGTGTGCTTTAAACTTTGCCACTGAACTCTTTTTCATTTCCCTCTTGTCATCTCTGTGTGAGGACAGTGCTTTATCTGTGGTCCATGCTCAGATATTTGTGGAATCACCATGGGCTTAGGGGGGGACTGGATAATAACTGACCTCTGGAATCCCCTGAAAGCATTTTCCAGAGTACTTGGCAGAGTCTGCGTGGGCCACGGCCAAGGGGGCATAATCCGGGCCTCCAGGGCAGCCGTGTGTTGTACGTGTGCTGCTCACCACCCTTGGCTCTCCCGCACTCTCACACAGAGGGTGGGTGCTCCTCCCATTCTGCACGTCAGAAATTGCTATTTCTGAGGCTGAATCAGTAACAGGCACTTATGATTATTTCTTTTGGCCTTCCTTCCTTCCTTCCCCGCTCCCACTGAGGATGAAAGGCATTGGTTTTGTTTGTGTTCCTCCTCCATGCCATACACCGTGTCCTGAGTTTGCTAGTTTTTCACTTTGAACTTGATGAACTCTGGAAGTTCATCTTTTTATCCTCATTTCACAGATGAGGCTTACAGTAGTAGGAAACTTGTCAGAGCAGAGTTGCACTTTGAGCCTAGGTTTCTCTGTCCCCCATGTCTGTGCCCTTCCCCCCCCCCGGGCTTTCTAGTGACCTGGCGATCACTTATTTAGATGGTGCTCACTCACCTGTTCTCCCACCACAGCTGTTGGTAATACGGGTCTTCAAGGCCGAGAAGATTCCGCATGAAGCATGCTGACACCTATCTGTCTCCTCTGTTACCCACTGTGAAACCTGGTAACCACGGGTAACGTGAAGGCCCTGTAGGAGAGCACTTCGTGTAGAAAGAGTAATGGTAATATAGCCATAGTAGCAACACTTTAGACTACATACAAGTAACGCATGTTTAATATAGAAAAAATTTTAAATGAAGAAAAGAGAACGTAAGTCTTCACAAACCCTACACACCAAGCGATAACTACTTTTAACGTTTCGTTGAATACTTTTCTGTACCTCAGCCATTCCCCCTTACTATATTTATTTATTCTGTTTAGCCACAGACATGGGATAATGTTGTACATTGTGTTTCCCCAACCAAGTGCCATAAATATCTTTCTAGACAAGGACATTTGCTTTCATAGCAACTCAGAAGGAGCGTAGCCTGTGGTGAGCTTATTTATGTAACGCTCCAGAGGGAGGCAGTGAAAGCAGGTGAATGCAGAGGCTGATTCACCTTGATAGGAGAAGGAACTTTTACGGTGGTTAAAAAATGCTAGTCAGGGCCTATTAAATGGATTTTCACCGTCCATTAATAGGTTTCAACTCTCCGTTTGAGGAGGAGCCCTGGCCTCGAGAGCATGCGATTCTGGTGAGTGTGCTTGGGCAGAATTGGCTTTTGCAGGGTGTTTGGTGGAGGTAGTTCTGAACTTAGCTAGGGCTCGAGGAGCACACGTTTGGAACTTGGTTAAGACCAGGAGCCTGAGAGCAGTGCTCAAGGTCATTAACAGCCAGCTGGTCTCACTGCCCGGAACAGGCAGGACACGACGTGGTGTCCCGAGAGGGACTTTCTGCTCTGGTTTTAATCGCTTTTCCTGCTGTGGGAGGAAGTCCTGCAGGCTTGCCCAGGCACAGGTGATTGCAGCAGACGAGCCCATGGGGAGCCTCACAGTGTTAGTAATAAGATTCCATGTAGGAGTTGGGAAAGGTTAACGGCAACAAGATTTTTTAAATAACACTGATTAGATTTTTATTCTGTCCAAGAGAAAATAAAGAAAGATCCGTTTATTTTAGAAAATGTGTAAATACCAAAAAACACAAGGAAAAAGAATATCCTTACCATTTTGCATGTGTCTCTATAATCTCTGTGTGGCTGTGCATGCCCCTGTACCTTTATATTAGGCATTAATTATTGCAATCATACTGTACATCCTATGTTATGACCTGCTTTATGTCACATAATCCATCATGGAAATGTCTGATATTATTAAGTGTTCTTCCCCTATGTGAGTTTTAATGATCTTATAGTTCATTACACTGCATGGATGTAACATAATTAACCATCACCCATTGTTGAACATTTAGCTTATTTCCAGTCTTTTGCTATCCCAGATTAATCATGGCTCATAACTCATTTTTTTTCCTTAAAAAATGTCCAGGAGTTAAATTGCTAAGTTAAAGGGTTGTGCTTACACATTTTAAAGACATTGCTGCACACGTCCAGACTGTCCTCTGGAGAAGTTTTATCTATTTCTGTTCTATCGTCCTTGTGTGAGGACTGCCCACATCCTCCTACTCTGGAAACAGAAAAAAACACTTTCCAATAGGATAGGTGAGATATGCTATCTTCATTGTTGTGATTTGCATTTCCTTGCTTTTTCTTAATTAGTGAGGCTTAACTTTTTTATCTGTTCAGTGGTCCAAAATCAGCCACCTTAATAGATGTGATGCAAATGAAAAAAGATGTCAGGTTGATTTTATTGATAATGTAACTTGTATGTACTGCATTTTACCATATGTAATGCTCACTTCCTTGCCGAAATTTGTGAGAGGAAAAATAAGTGTGCCTATTAGACACGGGTAGTACTAATTCCATATCTATATAAATGTTTTTAATTCTTTTTATTTATGCTTATGAGTTAAAAGTATAACTTTAGAAAACAATAACGATATCTGTATGCAGAATAATACGCAAGAATATGATAATCGGTTTTGTTGAACTTACAACAAACTTGCAATGTCGAAGAATTCTATGATGTGTAATGATCGTAAATTTGTTACCGGTACGTAAAATTTCTTGTACCTTGTATCTGCTCTTGTGTTTTGTAGTTATTTGTTACATAAAATTTCTTGTACCATAACATGTTAAAAATTAAATGCTAAAATTCCTTTATAATACAAAAAACAAGTTCCTAAATGTAAACAAATAAAATTTTGAATTAAAAAATTAAAACAAAAGATTTTTTTCCCCCTGAAAGTTTGGGCCAAAAATGTGGGTGCACATTATACCCTGGAGTGCATTATATACAGCAAAATACAGTAGTTTGTATTGGTTTTTAAGCTAAAAATCTGATTCTTTAAAGCTAAAAATCTGATTCTTTAAAGAGCTAAGTTGACAGGTGTTTCATATGGCAATGCTTGGGGAGTTTAATTAAAATAGGAGATGGAGGGGTGGCTGGTTGGCTCAGTTGGTTAGAGCACGGACCTCGTAACACCAAGGTTGCTGGTTTGATCCTCACATAGGACACTGTTAGCTGCGCCCTCCACAACTACTTGACTTGGAGATGATGGGTCCTGGAAAAACAGACTTAAAATAAATAAAAGTTAAAAAAGAAAAAAGGAAATGGAGCCCTTGGGCCTAGAACTCTGGATTTAAAAGTGGGCAGCCTATGAAATGGGTTATCTGAGGCCTGTCTCCTGACAATAGTTTTCAGATACCCATAAATATAGAGCTCGTTTTCATGTTTAATAAATAAGATTATATCTTGATATTAATAGTAGTAAAGAAAGGTTACTTTCCTATCTTTATCTTTCTCTGAATAGAGAAATTAAAATTCCATAATTGAAATTACAATCCCATTTGTAAATTTCTTCTTCTTTTTTTAAACCCCCTCTGTAATCTACTTCTTCTGAGGTGGAGATTTGAAATTTTATTTTGTTGTAATAAAGAAGTCGACTCTTCACATGGATGCTCTGGGTCTAGCACTTTCCACTTTGGTAGCAAAAACAGAGTGCAGAACCAAGAAGCCCTACATTGTCTTCAGTAGTAGGAATTAACACCCTGGAAAGAGGACTGTTTGATATCTGTGTAGGTGGTGGAATGAGACCAGGAAACATGGCAGAATAGTCCTCAGAGGGAACCAGATACGACTTTCTTTTTCTCTTTCCATAGACTAGCTTTCTTATTCCAAGGAAACCTGTTTGTAGAGAGTGGTGAGTACCTGCGGATCTCATGCTCTGCTTTTGTAGGATAACAACTGTAGGAGGTTCTGAGCAGCCTTTTACCATACTCCATATGGAGAGGGCTTGGATGGTGGCAGTAGGTTAGAAATGGTCCCTTCTATATATGCGGAGAGGCTGTCATTCAGAGGGAGATGAGAAAAATGTGTTGTCTGAGCGGGTGGCTGAGACAGCTCCTGCTATCCGAGTGGCCAGGAGGAAATGCCCCAGCCAAACTTCGGGAGCTTAAGACCTATCTTCTGGGAGCAGCCTCCAGAAAGGAAAGAAGAGAAATATGTAACTTTATGGGACAATTTTGAAGCTAAAGCAAATAGAGATATTTTTCCAGATTTCCTAGACACTTTGCTCCTTTACGCAAACCTGAAGTTGTTCTCCAGGGACGTGAACTCTGATGACCTGAACAAAGGCCACAAAAATTCTTGCAAAATGAAACTCATTAAATTCTGGAAGGAATGACATGGCATATTTCAGAGTCACAAGATAGGTCAGTTTGTTGTTAGCCTTTGAACCTTCTAGACCTTTCTTTTATGAGTGTATATGTTTATTTATATATATGTGTTTGGATGGATAGATAGAATATATAAATAGAAAGTAGCAAGCATATTGAATATTCTATCAATAATGCTTTATTAAAGGTATATCTACACTTTTTAGTCATTCTTTCTCTTTAGGTTTATGGACAATACTTAAATCCATGGGATTACATTTGTTTTCTCTTTTGAATTCTTTCTTAGGGGTATCCAATTATGGGAAAAGTTGATGCCCATCTCCCAGGATACAAGAAATTTCCCAAAGAGTTTAAGTTACTCTTTTGGAACTTAAACTTTTATTTGTTTATTTGGAACTTGATACCAATAAATCCAGTATGATTCGGGTAAATCATGTATACCTGCTGCCATCCTATCCTGGTAACTGGGGCTTGGTTAAAGGTAAAGAGATTTTCCTATTGTTTTGGACTTCAGGAGAAGATAATTATTGATTGTGGTGCATGCTGTGGAGGAACCCGTGGCATGATGGAAAGTTACTGGGCAGGGCCCACATGACAGGGTGACATAGGGAAAATCTCCCCGAAGAAGTAATGCTTGACATGTGATCTGAAGCATGGGAAAAGCCCAGCCATGTGAAGAACTGAGGGAAGAGCATTCCACTCCATAGAAATAGGGACAGATCAAGGGATGGGAAGGAGGCCAAGGTGGCCCAGCAGTGGGCATGGCAGGGCTTGGTGGGAGTTGAGGTTGGAGAAGGAAGCTGGGTTAAATCAGACTTGAGGGCCTTGGTACAGAGTTTAGGTTGTTTCCTAAGAGCAGTGGGAAGCCACTGAACATCAGGTAGGTGGGTGCCAGCATCCCATGGGAGATCCAGGGTGCTAAATAGATGCACCTGTCTGATCAGGCAGGGGCAGGGAAGTGGATGAGAACAGAGGAAGAGCAGGGAAGGGAAAGTACATTTGGGATGCTTCTTTCCTATCTGGCATCTGAGCATTTTGTATCGCAGCTAACATGGCCTTTCTGCCTGGGGAAAGGTGAACCTCACTTCAGGTAGCACTTTTTAGTACTCAGGTTGTGATCGGAATACACAGCAGCAAGACTTCACCTTTTAGCTCTTTGCCAATTATACCTGTATGTAGATAGATACATAGATAGATCTATAGATTTCAGAGCGTATGAGCCTAAAGATTAAACAGTTTTTGTTTTTATAGGCATTGGAATTTTAAAAATATTCTTTTATATGTAATAGATGCTTTTGAGATGAGGAGCAGAAAACTTTTTGGAAATACTATAATTATCTTCTCAATTTATTGAGTGACTTTCTTATTCTCAAGATGAAGACTCAAAATGGAGGCACAGCGAATTGCCCGCTCAGTACCCATAGCCTGCGCCGTTTTTGCTAACAGACCTGGATTTCATTCAGGGTAGGTAGCATGGTGATCAGCCTCAGACAGTAGATTGTGATGGTCTAGGCCGACATACCAGTCCTGACCCCTGACTTCCCAGCATTCCTTGTAGCTAGTGTGTCTGTGGGACCTATCTCTGGCTGGTGAGCCCTAAGAATAAGCTCACCGGGATAGAGGTGGGATTCCTGGGAAAGCACTTATTGTCCTGATAAAACCTGGCAAATGAGCCTGTTAGTGCCCTCTGTTGCTTTGCCCTGCTTTCTGCCTTGAATACTGGTAAGATGTCAGAATGCACGGCGGCCCTCTTGTCACCATGAGGTGACAAACATGAAGGAAAAGCCAAGAGCATCATGGAGATACCGGCTCTACCAGTGTTCCTGTTGAACGAACACCAGCGCCCTGGGCCTTCCAACTACTTCCTGTGTGTTGAACCCACTGTTAGGTGTTCTGATACTTAAAGCTGAATGCAGTGCCAGCTGAAGCAAATATGAAGATACAAATGTTATAAGCTTTTCCCTGTGTGCTGTGATAGCCTTATAAATTTTCCTTGATGTTCAGTATGACCTTTAGCCTGTGTGAAAACCGTCTCTGAAAAGGACGTTCTAACTTGTATTAAATGTTGTTCACAGTTGAAAGTGATGAGTTGTGGATATAGAAATGCAATTTTCAAAATAAATGAACTTGTCTGTGTGAACCTGCTGTAGCTCGCACCGTAGAGACATACGTCATGGCCAGTATCTTCCTGATGGCCTTTTTTATGATCGTCTTAGTCAGTGTTCTGGGAACTACACTGTGTATATTTATGGCTTCATAGGAGATGATAGCAGTACTAAGGGTAATAGCGTAAATAGTCTGATTTCTTAAAAATGTGAAGCTCCAACAGGCTTTATTGGATTTCAGGGTAATGGTATTATTAAATTTTCTGCTACTTTTGAAACTTTTTATGGCTAAGTTTCACCCTGGTGATTTCCAGAAATTTGGAGGCTGGTTCTGTACTTTTATGGAAAACTATTTATTCTGGAATTCTCGATTGCTGAAAAGAGGGGTGGGGGAACTAATTTGGATTTTCTTTTTTACTGTCTTGGACTCAATGCAAGCCCTCAGTGCATTGTTTTCCACATGGAAGATAGAAGTGGCTCTGTGGTATGTGTCGTGGAGGTAATATCAGGTATAAAATGAAAATAATCTTCTAAGCTGTTAGGAAAATAGGGACATACGGTTGACAAACTGTAAAGAGAAAGGGATTTTAGACATTCTGTAGTAAAATTCCACTTTTTTCATAACCTTCGCACTTGACAGCTAAAACAATTTACACCATTCATTTAAAAAATAAAAACATATGCACCCTTTTCTTCTTTAATGAAAGATTGTTCCAAAGGATTGAGGAAACATGGTTTGTGTTGCCTCAGGGACCTTCAGAAGAAGGCCTTATACACCGTTTGCTCAGATGCTGCATTTTCTCGAGAGGAGACTGAAAGCCCAGAGAGGGGGAAAGGTTATGTCTTGGGCAGGTAGGGACAGGACCACAAAACCTGCTAGATGCATGTACATCTTTGATGCCTTCTGTTGGAATTCTTGATGGCGGTGCCTTAGGTGGGATAAGTGTTTTTGTCTTTGAGAATTAGTGAGGGTTTGCCAAGAGGCAGGGCGTCCCCAGCAGAGCACATAGTGGGAGCTGGCAAGGTGCATGTTTTCAGTGGGTGCAGTAAGAGTGCAGAGCCCAGTCTGCCGCCCCTTTGAGATTAGGAGGTAGAGGAAGGGCTACGTCCACAGAGATTAGGGACAAGATGGGGCTAGTTCCAGCCATTTTGGGCCAGTGTGTGGAAGATCTCGAAAGGGTCTATCAATGGAGTGAGCTTTTATTTGGTAGCCAGTGAGGAGCTCTTAAAATACGAATGATGACGACCGACACTTGCATATAGTACTGACTGTGTACCCCTATCATTCTGAGGGCTTCACACGCCTTCACTTGTTTAATTCCCACAACAGACTTTTGACATAAGCACTCCCATTATCTCCATTTTACACTTGAGGAAACTGAGACCCAGAGAGGTTAGGTGATGTACCCAAAGAGACAGTCATAGGAAGTGATGCAGACAGAATTCCAACCCAGGTGGTCTGGCTCTGGAGTCCCACGTTTAGTGGTCTGCAGCGCAGTGATAAAGGTGGTGGATTCTCTTAGGACGATGAATCTGTGGGCGGGTGCAGAAGGCCCGGAGTGAGGGCAGGCAGCCATTCAGGAGGTACACTGCAGACCTCGGGGAGAGTTAATAAAAGCTTGGGCTAGGTGATGACCGAGGAAATGAAGGGAGGAGAATACAGATGCCAGGAACTTGTGAGCATGACTCACTGGTGCCAGGGCCCCAGGGAGTCATGGGGGCTGGGGAGGGACAGAGTCAGAGATGGCTGGGACGTCACTTGGATGCCCGCCTAACCGGATTAGGGAAGTTGAAAGGAGATGTGGTGGGAGAGTGATGATCTATTTTTACAGAGCCCTCTTTTCTCACTGTGATCAACTAGTGCAGTGGTTCTTAACCTGGGAAAACTCGAGAAAAGATCCATGTATAATAAGTGTCCTAACCAACTTCTGAGTTTCTGGACCCTCCCAGGCTCATCTGTCTCAGTGTGGCATTGGGTCCACAGTAGATCTAAACAGGTTTATTTTTAGATAGTTTGTGACTTTTACGGCACTTGTCCCCTTCCCAGCATAAGAACATGAGAGGTGATGGGTGTGGTTCTGCACTGCGGGGGCCACCTTTGTTTCAGCTTCCCTGGCAGTGATGCCTGCCTTCCGCTTTCCTGTCTGCCCTTGTGTTTTGACAAGGAAAGCCGTTCATGGCTAGAGATAGAGGAGACCACTGGTGTTTCTTTGTGAGTGGGCATGCTGTGTTGAGAGGAACGCCCTGTTCCTGGCGGTGCCCTCAGCCTGTGGGTCAGGGCTGCGTGCAGTTTTCTTCCCTCCTGCTACCTTTCTGAGAGGGGTCATCCTGATGGCCAGTGTCCCAGCTGAAGGGCTCAGAAGGGACAGCCGGTTGTTCCAAGATCAATAGCTGATACCCTTGTGGAAAAAAACAAATCCTGAAGTGGATGAGAAACACTGAGATAACATTTAGGTTTATGTTTCATTACCATTTCTCCAGTCCGGGACATTTATTTCTCTCTCTTCTTTCTCTCCTCCTTCCCTCTGTCCCTTCTTCCCTCCTTCTGTTCTTCTCTCCTTCCATCATTCCGTCTCCCTCTCCCTCTCTCTCCCTCTCCCTCCCCATCCCCTCACCATTCTCCTCCCCTCCCCCTTCTTTTCCCCCCCTTTTGATTTTTTATCATAGGAGTTGGTAATTGTGTAGGAGTTGCTAATTAATCAGTAAATATGACTGCACCCATTTTTATCTTTGATTATGGTTCTCCATCTTGCTTTCTCAGGGAAAAGTGACACTGGCATGTTACATAAGTATTAGTTGCATGTGGAATTTATAGAGCTATGCACTGCTCTGTGTATGGCTATATGGAGATGGTCAAGGGAACTGGAAGACGTGGCTATCTCCATCCTGAAGCTCCCCGAAAACCATTGGGAAGACATTATGCGTATGTGGGTTTGACTTCTGGTTCAGTCTCTAGCAGAGTGTCCATGTGTGATTTCTCTAATCTCTCATCTGTAAAGTGGGGGTGGTAATATTTACTTCAAAGGGGTGTTGTCTCACAAATGACTGAAAGAATACTGAGCATGTCTCTCATCTAATTAAAAATTTATGGATCTTACCTTGGAATGATCCCAGGAATACTAGAGGGAGAAGGAGGAATATAAAATTAAACTGCTTTATGTATGTTTATTCCATTTCTGCTGAATAACTATGTAAAGTAAATATTATTTTTATTTTTGAGATGAGAGAACTGAAGTTTAGAGAGATTGAAAACAAAATAGTTTCACTGCCTGCTAGATGTGTGACCTTGGGCAATTATTTAGTATCTCCCTGACTGTTATCTACAAAATGGGGATGATAGTTCCCACCTCAAAGGCTGGTTATAAGGATTGAAATGATAAATATATATAAAGCTGTATTAAGACAATGCCTGATAAGTCGTCAATGAGATATAAACATTAGAAATTGTTATCATTAAGAAAATTGCTAAGTGTCTCCTAAGCCACTATATGGTAAAATAAGAATTGATTCATATACATAATGTGTTGAAATGGGATTTAGCTGTAATTGTTGAAACACAGAGTAGATTTGGTTTTCATGGAGAGAGATTGGGGAAGTGATGTTAGAAAGAAAAGTCCAAAGGAAAGAGGAGAAAGGATTTGAGGAGTGCAGGGAAAATAGGAGAGATCCTATTAATAGGAGAGACTTAGGAGGGAGATCAGAAGACCACATGCTTTTGTGATATGGCTGAAGAGAAGCCATTTCCTAACTGCTTGGTGATGACACTCACTTTCTGGAATCAGTGTGAGGGATTGATAAACTCTGCAAATGGGATCTTTGAGTCTGTTTCACCAACTCCATCCTTCTTTCCACTTCCTAGAAGAGACAGTAGCATAGAATTAGTTAAACTAAGGATTCTGGAATCAGTAGACCAGGTTTGGAGTCTGGGCCCTGCTGCTTATTAGCTGCTTGAAGTTTTGCAAGTTTCTTAACATTGCTATAGCTCCGTGTCCTCTGTGTAAAACAAGGAAAATAATGGTGCCTACCTTCCAGGACTTGTGGGAGCTGAGAAGATTGTACACACTGTTTATGATCAGCCCAGAGGAAGCCCTCAATACTTGTTAGTTACTTAATATTGTCCCCTGGGCTTTGGTTAGAAATTCAGGCGCAGTAGGCAAGCCATGTGTGGTAACATTTTGGGGCAATGCTCTTTCTGACTGAATCCTAGCCAGGATCCTAAAAGACCCTTGGCTCCTATCACTGTCTTGATTAGAATCTCGGTCAAGAATCTGGCATGGAATCTTGCATTGCAAGAAAGTAAACCTTTTGAGGTTTACTTTCACCTGCCTCTCCTTTCCCTCAAAAAAGTATCTTAGAGCTTAGAAGAGAACAGAAATGGGCATAGTCTCTTCTTTTGTTGGGTTCAGAATACCTGGATCCTCATTTCCCTTTCCCCTGATTTTTAATTTTCAACAAATCGGCACAATGGCATTTTTATATCTGGCAATGAAACGAAATTCCATTATAAACTAACAATTTTCCATTTATAGTTTCTGTTATAGTTTCTCATTCTCTCCTTTGTTCTCACTACCAGGATAGGAGAGGAGAGTGAATAATGGGTTCCTCTAAGAAAAATGAACAGGTGACAACATGAGCGAGTTTCCTCCAAATCACAAATCAGCTCAAATCCCATGTATTCTGACTCCTGTTCCAGTGCTCTTTCTACTGGGCCGGTTACCCCTCAGCCTACCTTCTTGCCTCTGTTAATAAGGCCTGCCAGGGTGTTTCATACTGTCAATGGGAACGGCTGGGAACTGCCCTGGGAACGGTTTTCCTTTCTAATATAGGCATTACCAAATGACCTGTGTCAGCTCTGTGGGGAAGCTCGAAGTTCTTTCCTCAAAAACTCATGCATTCTACTTCAGATGAGATCATTTTCCTTGGCCAATTTAACAAGATCCTTGCTCTTTCGTTTCCTTTAATTATCTTGTTAGAAAAAAGAAAAAAGAATTGGAGGAGACCATCTGCTTTAGGAGGCAGTTCATCTCTTATGTTTTCTCTAACATATAGATGAGGGCTTAGGTAAGCAAATGAAGGCTTCATCTCATTCTTGTTTGGGATTGTTGTGTTTGGTGCTTTTTGTATCACTGCCATCAGCTTCTTTCGGTTGTGTATTTGTGATGTCTTGGAGTATAGATTTTATGAAAAGATGTTATCTTTGTTCCATAAATTGCAGGCATTGTGAGCCATTTTCTATGTAGTGCCAAACTATCACAACAGGGTTTTTGCTTTTTTAATCCTTTCCTCTTACCACGAGAAGTCCTATTAATGTGTTTTCTGAGCTACAGAGTAAAATCTATCAAATATTGCATGGAAAGCAGATGGGGGTAATTGCTGTCTTCCTTTTCACCAACTCTGAACCTAGTTCTCCTTAGAAAACTCAGCTTTATCATCTTTTACCCCAGTGCCTTCATTTATGAATAGAAGGCACATGCAGTGAGCGTAGCAGGGTTGGGATGCTATTCTTTCTTTATTTTTAAAGTTATGTGGTATGTACATATATAACTTCATGTACAAACTTTATTTCTTCTTCCAAATTGAAAATAACTCTTGCTCTGAATGTGAAAATGCTTCATACTCGTTATAAAAAATTTACATAAATCAGCAACATGTAAAACATTAGGAGACATTTTTCTAAATCCTGCTACCCAGAGATTACTGCTGTTAACATTTTAATGAGCTTTTCAGTACATTCCTTTATGAGCTATTTATTGAACATCTGCCATGTGCCAGGTAATAGGATTATATTGATTAATGAAACAGACATTGTGCCTAGCTTCATGGAGCTTTTCCAAATTGGGGAAAGAGAGATATTAAGTGTTATAAATTATATATAGATACTCCTCGACGATGGCATTATGTCCCAATAAACCCATAGTAAGTTGATATAGTAAGTCAAAAATGCGTTTAATACATCAAAACTACCCAACATCATAGCGTAGCCTAACGTACTTTAAGTGTGCTCAGAACACTTACATATTAGCCTATAGTTGGGCAAAATCATCTAACACAAAGCTTGTTTTATAATAAGGTGTTGACTATCTCATGTAATTTTTAATGAAAACTATAATATACTATTTCAAAAGAAAGTAAACAGATGATTTTAAAAATAACACAAGACTTGAAAGAACAGCACACATCTGAATTAGAAAATATATACAGACAGTTGCCCGACTTTCGATGGTTCAACTTAACAATTTTTTGACTTTATGATGGTGTGAAAGTTGTATAGATGTAATACTTTAATCAGTTTCTTATTGATGGACATTTAACTTTTTTCTGATTTTGTTCCTAGTAGAAATAATGTTGCCTTTCTGTCCTTATGAAAAATTCCTAAGATTTGCCGTCACAGGGTATTTTAATGTGCAAAACGTACATGGTTGTGTGTTGTGAATGAACACCAGCAGAGGCCAAAGATACCGCGTGTCTTGGTGAAGACAGCCCTGTGTAATCTAGCGAGGGCATAAATCTCCAAGAAAGAACTTGATTCCCACAAACTCATAGACACAGACAGCAGATTGTAGTTACCAGAGAGGGAGAGGGGTGGGGACGGTGAAATGGGTAAAGGAGATCCACTATGGTGATCCACTATGATGATGGATGGAAACTCGAGTTCTGGTGGAGAGCACGCTCCAGTGTATGCAGATATTGAATTACAATGTTGTACACCCAAAACATATATTATTAACCAATGTTACCTCAATTAAAATAAAAAGTAAGATATGATAGCCTTAAAAAAACACCACAAAAACCAAACTTGATTCCCTACAGTGGGATTCTCACCTAGCATCATTCCTCCCCTGGATCGATTCACGTTTAATCCCAATGGCTCTTCTGTTATCTCATTTTGGTTGTTGTGTCAGATTTATCTGTTGTCACAAAAGTGCTGCATAAGGAACCACCCCAAAATATAGTGGCTTACACAGTAACCATTAGTATCTACAGGATGGCTGAGTGATTGTTAGTGGCGGTGCTGGGTTCACTCACATGCCTGCAGCCGCACGTACAGCGTGCAGGTCTTTACAGCGCTCTCCTGTTTGTTTGATGGTCAGTTGGCTTAGGTTGGTCTAAGGTGGCCTCAGCCAAGAGGATTCAGGTTCTTCCCAAACATCCTTCTAGCAGGCCAGCCTGGGTTAGTGTTCGTGGCAGTAGCACAGATTGTTTCTTTTTTGTAGGGCTGGAAACGGGCCATGCTTTTCAAGCTCCTGCATCTCTCATTTGCTAACCTATTGCCCAAAGCACGTCACAGCTAGGTCTGAGTCTGCAAGTCACAGAGCAGATTGCAGGGATACAGAGGTTATTGATTACGGCCATTAATGCCTCGTCTTCCGCAGCTATCCAGCAGCATGTTTTAAATCGACACTTCTCACAAGTATTAACCATTGCTGTTATTTCTAAAGTGCAGATGTTATGCCTTTGAAATATGAAACATGGGGATCAAGTATATTTGTGGGGGAAGCTTTTGCTTCATTTAAGAAATATCTTGTTAGGAGTTATAAAGTTAACTTGTGAATGGAAACAAATCTACATTTATAGTTCTGTCTTGAAAATATTTCTTTTCCAGTTGTTGGTGTTTTCCTCTGAGATTCATTTCAAGAAACAGGGTTTTCCCCCTTCTACGCTTACTTTTCTTTGTTTGGTAGTCTTTTAGGAATTAGTTTTGAACTCTTGCTTTGAGAATATTGAATCAAGTAAGATAAAGAGCTAGATAACCATGTATGATGTCAGATGGGTACTAGACTTATCGGGGCAACCACCTTATCATAAGGTATATAAATGTCTTAATCACTATGTTGTATACCTGGAACTAATATGATACTGTATGTAAACTCTAACTGAAACATAAATTAAAAAACAAAAAAACAAAAAAAAAATGCAGTGGCAGTTAATAACAACAACAAAAAGATAAAGAGCTGGAATCACAAATCAACCTCCTTTAGTGTTTTTGCTTAAGATTTAGACATTAGAGAGAGAATTAGTTCCCTGCACTTTTATTGCTTTTTTCTCTCTGCTTTAAGTTATAAGTGATAAATTTAGGCTCTTCCAGAATAGTGACTCCCAACAGCAAATATGCAGCACCCAGGTATGCAGATGGCAAGAAATTGTTACTAGTAATTATATCTTAAAAGTTATTATAAAATCAAGTTTATTCCCACAGAGTGCAATTTTATATGCCACACCTCTACTCTCTTCTCTGTGTAAACACAAAATACTGAAAAGTTTCACATACGTATACTTACTAAATACTTTTCATGATGTGTGCATTATAAAATTACACACTTTAATTGTTTAACAGAAATTGTGTGTATTGTACTAAGTAGGCAATTTAAAGGATTTTTCAAAGTAAGTTTGACGGTTGTTGAGTTTTATTTTCTTGGACTCAGCTTATTATTTGTGAAACATTTTCGCAAGAGGGCAAGACAGGACAGGGAGAGAACACAGAAGATGTGGACCACCCAAGTTTATTGAATGCTCATGGTGAGTGTGCAAAGATCTCTAAGACACTTTGTGTACAACCTCATTGAGAAAACAGGCGATCTGTGTAAGAAAAAATTATAATAACGAGTAATAGCAGTTGGCATTTATCGAATGTTTGGTATCTTCCAGGCATTAAGCAAAGCAAGCAACCTGTTGTATCTCATTTGATCTTCATAGTAACTGTCAGATTGGTGATAACCACAATTTGCAGTTGAATAAGACACGCATCAGACATTAAGTATTGGTTCAAGATCATACAGGACCTAAGTATTGAATGAGTTAAGGAGAGGAAGAGAGAACTCTGGGCTGAGGTTAGGCTTTTCAAAGTTGGGGGTTGGCGGTGTCTAGAGCATCCCTCAGGGAGTGTGGAAAGGTACCTACTACTTGCATTTTGGGGGTGGAGACCAGGGATGATAAATGTCTTGCATACCCAGGACAACACTGTGTAACAAAGAATGTCTCACCCTGCAAAGCTTGCAAATGCCCTATCAAATATTCTTGTTGATGAACAACATGTGTATAATTTCCTGAGTCTAGCAGTTCTAAACACAAAGTGTTTTTTATGGCTTTAATATACACGATACATTCCAGAAGTGGATACTCCTTCTAATTAATAAATAAATATATTTAATTTGGGGGGAATTTTCTTAAAGAGTTGTGCAGCATTATGAAATTGATGCTCTTGACAACAATGCAAATCATGATATCCGGGTTGACAACACAACATACGCCTCTGTCACTTTGCGTTAATAGCTGTCACGCTCAGTGATTCTACCCATAGATGCAAGCATCTCATGACTGTTCGTTACGACCGCTGGTGTCATCAGGTCCGAGAATTTGCTTATTGAAATGTATCTCTCCTTTAATTTCTCCTTTTCTAGAATTTATGTGTATAGATATGTTATATTATCTATGAGCTTCACTTCAAGATAGTAAAGGAGGTGTTATAAAATACTTGTTACAGCAAGAGAGTGTTGGGTCTAAAAGGATTGTACTGGGTTTGAGTTTTCAGGAAAGCAGTAGCTATTGGAAGGTAATGAAGGACCTGAGTAATGAGAGCTTCTAGACTGAGTTGGGTATTAGATTGTCAGTGGCTGACAGAACTTTATTCTGGATGTTTGGGATAAGAGAGTGATTATGTGAATGGAGCAGTGTTTATCTGGCACAGGGGAGCTGGATTAGATAGACCTGGGAGAAGGTGTGGGGTGGGATTAAGCTGAGGCCAGGGCAAGAGAATGGAACTAAGTGAACTACTAAAGGTCCAGAGAGGGAGTGGGCAGAACAGAGAGTGGGATAAACTGAGAAGAAGAATGTGTCAGACTTTTTGGACTGTATTTGGGGAAGACAGGTAAACTTCTTTGATTTTTATTTATATCTTTTGTCCTTCTTTGGCATCATTTAACAGTACATAAAAACTTCTCATCGCAAGAAAAAAGATTTTGTATCTATGTATGGTAATTGATGTTAACTGGACATATTGTGGTGATAATTTTACAGTAAATACAAATACTGAATCATTTTGCTGTACACCTGAAACTAGTATAATTTTCTGTTAATTATACCTCAATAAAAAATAATGAAAATAAAGTAAGGCAGTTCTTTCTTCAAGGAATTTATCCTCTATTAGGAAAAAAGATAAACACAAACATTTAATGTCATGTGTTAAGTATAGTAATAGAAATATGTACAAAGTTTAGTGGTGGGATGATAGTAATTAAAACACGTATAGTTCAAAGAAAATTTTATCGATATTCTAAATGGATGAACACGTGATTTTTAATCTGTTTCTTTGAAAAAGAGGCGTTACACACAACTTTAGCTTACTATTGAATACATTTTCATCATTATAGCCAAAGATCAGGCAGGGAGAACAGAAGAAGCAGCCAGTTTTGACAGGATTGCGGAGAGCTGGCCGTGTACCTCTGTGGAAGATGGTGGCTGTGTTGGGTGGTGCGCTCTTCGTACACAGCTTTCCCTTCCTTCAGACCTGGGTGGTAACTTGTTCTTACTTGTTCTGGGGTCTACATTGTTCCTTGTAGTTTTTCTACCCTGCCAACCGTTTTTGGTTTTGTTTTTTTAAAAATAATCCCTTAATCAAACCCTCCTCAAATTATTCAATTTGATTGTGTTGTCTGTTTCCTACTTGAAACCCGATGGGTACAGTAATACAAGTGGAACACATAAGGGCGCGATTATAGTGAGATGATCTACTGTATCATTCTTGGTCAGGGTCGTATGTTGACAAAAATAAAGCCATTGAAGATTGGATTATTATATAGAAAATTGAATATATATATATATATATATATGTATATATATATATACATATATATATGTGTGTGTGTGTGTGTGTGTATATATCTCCAATGGGGGAAAATACATAGCATCTTGTACTGAACACAAAGAAAGTTGAATTAGTATATATAAATATCTGTGTTTATGTCCAATGGGGCAACAGGTACACAGCATCTTATACTGAACTTATACAAGTGGGCATTGACTTATTTATTCATTTACGTGTTTAATAGTGTTTTCGTGATTTCTGCTTGGGGATGCTTCTCTGTGGTCCTATTGGACATATACTGAGCTCCAGTAGCATTACCACAAAGCATACGCATATAAGCATTATGGATTTTCATTAATGGGACACATGACATGAAAATGCTACTGGCAGGGAAACTGTTATTGCTAGGTTGTCTCACGTAGTTTTATGCTTTGTTTTAAACTCACAACCATATTCTTAACATAGAGTTTGTAGTGGTCTACCTGGCAGTTCGGGTGTCTTTGAACTCAGTACGTGATTTTCTTGGTAACAAAGGCACTTACTCTGAATTTTGGCAAACCTTCTCCAGCTTTACAGCTGAGGTAGCATTTCTGCTTGTCTTTGCTTTTATGGGAAAGGTAGATAATATTTTGATTAGGATAAAGTTTCAGAATGTGTCGGTATTATCTAGATCAGCACTTCTCCAGTAGAGTTATAATGTGAGCCACATGTGTAATTTGAAATGTTCTTGTACCCACATTAAAAAAAAAGAAAAGCGGGTGAAATGAATTTTAACAATATGTTTTATTTAAATCACTATATCCAAAATATTATAATTTCAACATGTGATCAATATTTAAGAATTATTAATGGCATACTTTACATTTCTTTTCATGTAAAGTCTCCAAAGTCAGCATGTGTTTTACATTTATAGCATTCAACCTGCACGCATGCAGAATTTTCCTTGGAAATCCTTGATCTATAAATTTCATAAAATTTATAGTTGAAAAAGTAGAATCACCTACCCAGGGAGTTCCAAACTGATGCCCAAGCAGGCATCAGTTTATAAATTCGATTGAAGTTAATTATAATGAAATAAAATTAAAAATTCAGTTCCTCTGTTGTATTAGTCACCTTTCAAGCATTAGTAGCTCCATGTTGCTCCCAGCGGCTACCATACAGGACAGCTCAGCTGTAGATTGTTCTTCATACCATACTTAAGTGCTTTTCTATTTTCTCGGGTTGTTACTTATGTAGAGTTAGTCCTTGCCACAAAGTCCTTGGAAACTGTTTACTAGGTTAGACTGATTCATCAAGGATATCAGTGCCGAGGGGAAAATAGCTCTGCAGGATCAGGGAGTCCCTTGTGCATAGTAGGGCTTTAATAAATGTTATCTAGGTAAATCCTCTTTAGTCCTCGGGTTTAGTCAAATTTCACTTTCTTAAGAAAGTGTTTCCTGACTCTCCAGTCTGGCACATGTTCCTTCTTCATTACATTTTCTCATAGAACGCAGTTCTTTTCCTCCAAAACACGTGCACTGATTTGAGTAATTTTGTGATTAATGTCCATCTCCCAACTAAGCTATAAGTTCCACAGGAGAGGGTGTGGGGACAGAGCCAGGAGTGCAGTTTCCAGGCTCTCGGCCTCACGTGGAAAGGTGCTGGCTCAGGTAGTAAATGGCCATCAATTGTGATTGGATGGCCATCAGCTGTGGTTAGTTGGCCGTCAGCTGTCACCAGTGAGCCATTGGCCACTAATATAACTGCTGTGGCTACGCTAGCAGGAAAAAAAAAGGGGGGGGCTAGCAAGAAGATGGTGGCTGAGCTAGCAAGAGCGGATTGCAGTTAGCACGGCAGATTGCAGCTAGCAAGTGAGGTGGGTTGGCAGAGAGAAGTGGACTGCAGGTTGTGGATCCTGCTTCCTGTGTCTCTAACCCAGCCACCAGCGAGAATATGGTAGTATGACTCCCCTATCTATGGCTCCATGGGTGTTCCTTTTTGGCCTCACCATATGTCGTGCTGGGTGGCCTGCGGGGTCTCAGCTCCCTCTCCCCACATAAGAACACAGGACATAGTGAGGCCAAAAAGGAACACCCACGGAGCGATAGATAGGGGAGTCAAACCAATATATTCTCGCTGGCGGCTGGGCTGGAGACGCAGGAAGCAGGATCTACATAATCTGCAACCCGCTGTCCTAACAGCAATCCGCGCTTCCCAGCCACCATCTTCTTGCTAGCCCCCATTTTTTGCTAGCGTAGCCACAGCAGTTATATTAGTGGCCAATGGCTCACTGGTGACAGCTGACGGCCAACTAGCCACAGCTGATGGCCATCCAATCACAGTTGATGGCCATTTACTACCTGAGCCAGCACTTTTCTATGTGAGGCCGAGAGCCCGGAAACTGCTTTCTGAGGTTCTGTCCCCACACCGTATCATGCGTTCTTATGTGGGGAGTGGGAGCTGAAACCCCACATGCCACCCCTCATGGCACATGGCGCAGCGAGCAGGGTCTCCCGCATGACTCCCCACATGACAGAGGGGAATGTGTTTTTGTTCACTAAGGTATTCCCTGCCCCGAGCATAATGCATGGCACATGGCAAGTACGGAGTAAATATTGGTCAGATAAGAATAGACAGGGCCATCTGAAATACGAAGTGATTAGCAGATTGTCCAGTTCGTAACTTTATAGAAGGTGGAGTTTGTTTTATGTTGGGAAAAAAGGAATATTTTATTTTAAGGAGTATACATACTAAATAGTGTATAGATTCTTAGGTTTTGTTCAAGCCTTTTCAGAATGTTCATGTAAGTATGCCTTTTCTTAGCTTTCTCTCTATGTTACTGGTATTTATTTTCTTGAAATATCTATCACCTCACCTCTGTCTCTGCTTACAACTTAAGGTGCACTGAAGACAAAAAGTAAAAGAAAGGAAAACTGAATTGTGAAATACTTTTACGGAGGTGAGACAGGTATAGGACAAAAGCAAAGATGATAGAGGAAGCATCTCTTGCTGTTTCAGGGCAGTTAAAAATAAACCCATCCTTTTAATTATACCAGAGTAATGAGCCTTACCCACAATATGTGAAAATATGATTAAAAATGTATTGTGGGCCAGTCAACCAGGTAGTCAGCTCATTATCTGAATCATAAAGTTGGAAGTAATACCTATTAAAAGTTACTAGTTTAGAAAGGTTAGATTAGAATTTAGTCTTTGCAAATACAAAGTTTCTCAGTTTGAATAGTGCTTTAGAAAACCTCTAGCATCTGACTTTTTCTTTGAACCTTTCATGGAAGTGTAATAAGCATACTGAAATGAGGACATAAGGGTACATACTGCTCGATGAATTTTCACATCCAGATCAAGAAACAGTGTATCACAACATCCCAGAGGCCACCCTCTTGTTTTCTCCCTGTTTCCTGTCCTCCAGAGTAAGTCATCATCCTGACAGAGATAAGTTTTTCCTGTGTTTGTACTTTGCATAAATGGAATCCTGCAATATCCGCACTTGAATTAATATAACAGATTATCATTCTAAATGACATTACTGATAGCAACGTTTTGAGCAAGGTCTGTTTTCAGTTTTCCTTATGATGTACCTAATTTGGTAA
The DNA here is from genome assembly GCF_964194185.1 of Rhinolophus hipposideros. NCBI lineage: Eukaryota > Metazoa > Chordata > Mammalia > Chiroptera > Rhinolophidae > Rhinolophus > Rhinolophus hipposideros. The sequence goes on from NC_138047.1 coordinate 36,273,982, forward strand.
ACTGGCAGTTTACCACTGTATCTATTTCTTTATTAAATCCTGAGGAAATTTTCTGTGTAAGTGCCAGAGTGTGTATATGTACATGTGCGCTTACATGCATATGCATGTGCTTTTAAAAATTTTACTCAATTTTAATCATGCTATGCTTGTGTATTATTCACTTCTCAGTGATATGTCTCAAAGCCCTTTTCACATCAGCTCACGTAGATCTGCTTCATTTTTCCTAATGACAGAACAGTTCTCCGTTATATGGATGTATCATAATTTAATGAGCCAGCTGTCCACTGAAGAACAGTTAGGTTGTTACTGATTTTTACTTTTAGAACAATAGAGTCCATGTGGGTTTATTAAATAAATTCTTAGAAATGGAACTGCTGAGCAGTGGGGCCCATGTATTTTTAATCTGCTCTGGTATTTATAATGGCACTCCCAAGAGCTTTGCCAATTTTTGTTCCTAACAGCAAAGTTTAAGAACGCCTGTTTCCAGTGTCCTTGCCTTAGGTTATGTGTTATCAATCTTTGCTTAGGGTGTGTGTTAGTTAACCTCTGTAGTCTCTTACAGGAAAACCAGTAAGTCGTTATTATTTAAATTCACATTTTCTTTAGTTATAAATGAGGTTAGTTATTTATATGTTTCTTGGATATTTGTGTTTCTTTTGGGACTTGTACCTGTCCTTTGCTCATTTTCCTGTAGGCTTGTTTGTACTTTTCTTATTAATTTCAAGGAGCTCTTTCTATATAAAGGAAATTAGCTCTTGTATGTTATTTTTGGTGTTAAATTTTTTTCAGTTTGTTTTTTTGTCTTTACTGGGCATAGCCATTTTTTTCCTAAACAGAAGGGTTAAATTTTTATATGATGTAATGTACCCGTTTTTTCTTTACTGGCTTCAGAGTGGTGTGTTTTTAATGAGAAAAAGTAGTGGAAACTTTAGATAGATAGATAGATAGATAGATAGATAGATAGATAGATAGATAGATAGATAAATAGATAGACAGACGGACAGATAGATAATAGAAACCTGGTATGGAAAAAATCTCAAGAAATGTTTGTGGGAAATGTGGAAATCAAATTTTAGTTGAAAGTGGTATGTACAACTGTAAATAAACAAAAATTTGGGCATTATCTGCCAAAATTTGTTTAACTTTTTAAGTAGCTTTTGGAAGGATTTTCAGTGCTATGCCTTTTTTCTTTTATGCTTTGTTATTTGGGGTTTTAATTTCTCAAATGATCCCTCTTTTCAGATTCCAAATTATAACCTATTTCCTGCACCATTGCTGACGTCCAGTGATCCATGTCAGAAGTACTTCCAGGTCAGATACACTTTAACATGTTTCAATGCAGAGAAGCAGTTGAATATTAAAAGTTTAACAAATGTATATGATAGATAATTGTTTCAATGTTAAATGTATGATTTTCTGGAATAACATGTTTTTGGTTTTCATTGTTCTTCACTAATGTAATGGAAAAATGAATCTTTAAGATGGAGGAATCAATTGGACTTAACTGTATTCATTTACTAATTTCACAATTCTGATTATAATATAAAAATATTTTAGTTGGCTATAATGGGAAATTAAAACTGAATTTTCCATCTAGCATTGTACATTATAGCCTGTGAACTGTTAAATACGAGCAAAGGAGGTGCTCAGTTGGGAGCACCTGGGATAAGATATGCCACAGTCTCGTTTTCCAACTCTTAGGAGCTGTGACTACAGAGGGCCTTTGAAAAAAAACAAACGTACCAGAATCTATGCCATTATCTGCCTGGAAAATTCTTGTTGAACGTGCCAGGTTCAGCTTAGGAATATCTTCCAAATAGGTCTTAGCCTGTGACATAATCAAGTAATTACCCTATTTTAAGGCTTCTTTCATTGTTTAATTTTTTTTCCCTTTTGGAATTGACTTGAGGCCAGCTTATCATTATTCAAGAAGACCTGTGTCATTACTTTATAGCTTACCTACTTTTTCTTCATCTAAACCAGTGTTCCCAAGCTTAATCATTGACTATATTCATCAGAGTTGGCCATAAAAGTCTAGAGTTATATTTAAAAAAAAAAAAACCCACAACTTATTTTCAGAAGACATTGAGGCTCTTCTAAACAATGAAAGCAGTTTAGAAATTGATCAGAGAAATATCCTTGAGATAAGCATACCATATCCCTAGGAGACTACTTCAAATGTCTTAATTCTTATTTGAATAGAGATATTCTAATTTGTGTTTCCCAAGTAACCAATCATCACATCTGCCAGGTGTGATGTTGGAATGCCAGGTTTTCTCTCAGCTGTAGTACCGTTCTCTTCCTTGGCAACTGGTGGACTCCTACCTACCCTTTAAGTCCCACCTCAGCTGGTTTTTGTTGTTGTTGTTTTGGTTTTTTTTCCTGTTTTTTTGTGGGAGCCTTTCCTGAACCCCTCCCCTCATCCCTAACCCATTCTTCTCATAAGACCCTGTCTACTTTAGCTTATTGTTTAATAAGTTATCCTTCTCACTCCACTATCTGAGTTTCTTAAAGGAAAGCATTTGGTACATTTTTCTTGATTCTCCTCAGTTCCACTTGGGATGTTGAAAAGAGTGAGCCCTCAGGCAATTAAGTTGAATGGGAAATGGGAAACCCTTAGGTGGGTAAGACCTAACTCTTGAAGTACCCCCTTTATCTCAGAGAGCCTGGGGAAGCCGCCCTGTGAATCAGCTGTGTGTGTGGTTCCCCTGGTTTATAAACTTCCAAGGCACCAATCAATCCTGTGATCTCTCCGACCCAGTGACCCACGCTGCCTCCGAATAACCTCTGTGTCTTTTGCTCACAGAGAAGTTCTTATCATTTTTGTCACATGAAGGGTTTACTTTCATGAGTCATTTCAGGAAACCAGCTTTATTTTGCCTCTCCTTCCTAAAAGAAAAAAAGTCTGAGTTTATTTCATTTCCGTCATACTTTGAGAACTAGTTGAAAAGGCACCATTCCTCAGGGTAGAAGTTTTGCTGTTAACTCCTCAATGGAAATAAAATTTTGTAGCAGAAAAAACAAAAATGAAGAACATGTGAAGTCTCATTTAAGAGTGAGGCAAACATTGGGCTTCCCTGGGCCCATATGTCAGTTTACGATTTTCTAAGCATGTCAGGGAAGCGGAGAAGGAGCGGGTTACTGAAGAGAGGAGTTTCCTGTCACTCCTTACAAATTTTTTCTTTGACAGAAGGCTAGAGGTCTCAGAAAAGATGTAGAGGAGAGCAGGTTTCACTACGGGCTCCAGCACAGGTTTGTATTAGGATGTCCTCCGAGTTAGGCTGTCACCTGGGATCTTTGTGACTGTGGGCTTGAGGAAAGCTTTGTTAGCCATGGAATTAAAATGACCCTGGTTTACCTAATTTTGTTTAGGCTTCACAAAAAATACTCTGTGTATTCCCTAAGGCCCTTTTAGTTACTAAAAGAGAAGAATAGCTTAAATTGGTTTAAGAAAAAAAAAATCTACTGGCTTCAATACCCTGGAAGTTTTGGGGTATGATGTTTCAGGCATGGCTTGTTTCAGGGAGTCCAACAATGTCATTAGAGCTTGTTCTCTCTCTCTCTCTCTCTCTCTCTCTCTCTCTCTCTCTCTCTCTCTCTCTCTCTCTCTCTCTCTCTCTCTCTGTCTCTCTCTGTCTCTCTCTCCCTCCGTCTTTCCTCTCTCTCTGGTCTACTTTCCCATTTGTTAGGTTCTTGCTTATGCAGATTGTCTTTTCATGGCACGCCTTGAAGCTTATATCTTCTAGTTCAAAAAAGAAAAGAGAGCACTTCTAATCATTCTTGCAAAACTCAGTGTTGGCTCTGTGTGGGTTACATGCCTTTCCTTGAACCAGTCACTGTAGTCATGGGGATTTGCTACTCTGATTGGCTGGGCCTGGGTCATGTGCCTCATGAAGTAAGGGGTAGAGTTATCTCTACCTGAAACACAGGGGCTGAATCCCTAGAATATAAGCTCCATGAAAGTAGGTGTTTTTATTTTGTCAGTTTTGTTTACTGCTATATGTCAGCAGTGAGAACTGTATCTGTTGCATTGCAGTAGACAGAAAAAAATACCTGTTGAATGAGCATGGAGAACATTATATATATAAAATTATAGTTGGCATTCATTATTGTTTAGCTTCTGGTGTACAATGCCATGATCAGGCATCCACAGTATCCCTGAGGTGGTCTCCCAAATAGGACACATGTCCATCGGATACCCAACAAAACCATTACATTATTGAATACGTTCCCCAAATTAATTTTCAAAAAACCCTGAGGCCATCTTGTGGTTACCAGCTGCTTCCTAATCCCTTCACCTTTCCCCTAATCCCTTCACCTTTCCCCTTATCCCCCGCACCGCCCATCTAACTAAATGTCTATTTTTATGCCATCAAACTTCAATTTTTTTTTAAAAGTCATTATCCTTGTGTTTTTTCCTTGTGACTATTTCTAAACTTTGTCTATCTCCTCAGGTTTCCTGAGGGGAAGACTCTGTCTTCGTAGAGAAAATTGAGGCTATCAGCTTTGCTTTTCCTCGATTTTGTGTCACTGCTGTGACATACATGCCTATCCCCATCCTTATTCCTCCTCCTTTCTCACTCACTTGAAGAAGTACCCCTTATTTTGGGCAAGGCTGAATCTTCTACATCTGCTGTGGTCCCTGCTCTCCTCTCATCACCTGGATTCTACCTTATGGTCTGTGCCTCTTTTGTGTTTCCAATTTTCCCCCCTCTACTGGCCTCTGCTTTTCTAGCCTATAAACAAAAAACATGACTAAGACTCTCATCTTTAGAAAACAAAAATTTCTTCCCATAACCTTAGATCCTTCTCCAGCTGCTCTTCTCTCTCCCCTTGCTTTGTTCATAGTGCAGTTCCTTAAAGGTCACACTCTGCCCACCTCTGCTATTCTCATGAAGCTGCTATGGCAGAAGCCACCAATGTCCTTAGAATCACTCAGTGTACCTGGTTCTTTTCTTACCTTTATATCCAGGTGGCTAATGAAGACCTCATCTTCATATCCTGGTCAAGAGATGAATGACCAGAGGTGGCACTATGACAGTGTGAGAGAAAGACTTTCCCCTACAGCTAAATCTCTTGTGCCTACTTTGTTCTCGTCCTACTGTCTTGACTGGACTATTGCAGTAGCCTTCCAGCTGGTCTCCATGCCTGGGTTTTGCTCCCCTTCAGTAAATGGCAGAATCAGGTTCTAACACCACACAGAGGAGCATGAAGATGGGGCAAAACTGCCTCTTTGGTTAGAGAGGCTCCCTTTGTCTACTCTTTCCAGATGACCACTGATGTTTAAATTACCGAATTTACATTGCTTCTTTAATGCCTTTTCATCAGTCATCTCCTTCTTGGAGAATATTCTGGAGGAAAGATACCCTTTCCCCCACCACATAAAGGAATACAACACACACACACACACACACGCACGCACGCACGCACGCACGCACGCACGCATGCACGCAAGCGTGCACGCCTCAGATTCATTCTTCATGCTGCTGTTGAAGTTTCTGAATCTTCTTCTCTGCCTCAGCGTCAAGTCTAAATTGTTAGAGCATGTCTTGTAGGATTCTCTGCCCCATCTCCCACTCCTTCTTTACCATCTCTCCTTTCATGTCTTGATTTGCTCTGCCTGCCTAGATGGTGATCCTTCCTCTCTTACCTTCAAATCCTCTCCAATCTATGCTTACTCCTTTGTATCTTCCCCGCTCCCACCCTGGTTGGTTTCTGTCACTTTATTGTGCATTTGCCTTCCACAAGGCTTCTGCACTTAGCAGGCAGAACCTTAGACCTTGTATGTCTTGATTTCTCCATTGCCAGCACAGTGCCTGGCAAAAAGAAAGTGCTCGATAAATGGTGGCCTGAGGTATGGTGCTTAGAGACAAGTGTGCAGGCAAGGAGGGAGCTGTAGTATAATAATCCCTAACATGTGTAGAGCTCTTATGATAGGCCAGGCTTTAGGTCAAACTGAAGGCCCAGTGTCCTTGATCACTCAGTTAGTAAGGAGCACAGACAGGGTGTGAGCCTGTCACGCTGACCCTGAGTTCTGTGCTCTTCTCCTCAAGGGTACTGCCTCCCACTTTTGTGGGCCTCCTTCCCACAGCCTTGTTCTTTCTCAGAGTTTGCTAACCTCTGTCTACTTCATGACCTGCTTGAGCCCAAATGACTGCCAGCTGGAATACTCACTCCTGGAGACAGCTGTAACTTTATGGGGTTACCTTGGCTGCCTTAGTCCGACATCTGAACCTTAATTTTGCCTCCAGATGATACCATCATTTCATATCTAAGGCACATTCAAACGCTGTTCAGGCTTTGATCTATAAAAACAGCCTGGACAGAGCTGTTTTGTACAGGATACTCCTCTTGTTCTAACTTAACTCCTCCATTATGATTTCTAGCAAGCAGATAGGGTTACAAAGGGCACAGGGAGAGGGCAATGGGATCAAAAAGGCTGATGAGAACATGGCTAAAACTTTTCGTCTGTCACATCCAGGATGTGAAAGCCACTCAAATATTAAAGCACCTAGAAATTTTGATGGTATTCTTTCTGAAAATGTTTATGATTATAAACAATGTAAATAAAGATTTCTCCCTAATAACGTCACTAGAATGTAGTGCCTAACATAAAATAGCCTCATAAAAATTTTTTGCCATGCTTTTCTAAAAGCCAGCAGATAGATTTCTAGCTTTCTCATGATAATGTCAGTCTAAATGCCCGAGTCTAAATGTAATTTTCTCTTGTGTGCCTTTGTTATGGATATGAGTCTTAGGGAAAACTTCATGTGGGTTCAAGATGAGCCTTTCTCATATCAAATGCTACTCTTAAGTGAGGTTGAATTATAAATGGAAACATATGTTTTCCATAAAATGGTAGTAGTAGCCAAAATAGTATTAATTTTTTTTTAAATGTTGTCATCAGAGAACTGTTTAAAAGGGAGAAGCACACTACGTTTTCTATTCCTGAATGAAGCCGAAGTGTTGAGATGGGGTGCTGGATAAGCAAGAATCCTTATAATTCTGAAGAATGGGGTCCAACATCTAACCTCTGTGGCGTACAGCCCTTAAGTATCTCTATGGGCCACATGATCATTCTGTTATAAATATGTATGCTGCCTAGACTGCACAGAGACGTTGCCTAGTTTCCTAGAAGCATACAGACTCTAGGATGAGTGGGGGACTTTTTCTAAAGTAGCCCATCCTGTATATTTAATGATAAAAAGAGGTACTTCTAAGCTCCTGAATGAAACATCCTTGCCTTCCTCCCCAGTGGAGGTCTCTGCTTTGCATGGGGGAGGAAGAGGGAGTTGTCACAATACAATTTTAGGAATGTTAGGAGGTGTGCTTTGGCTTATCTACCCCTGGTGTAGAACTCACCCAGGTCTCTGTGGAGGGCAAAGGATCAGATAAGAAGTCATTCCTCATTTTCTGAGAAATGTGAAACCTCAGGAATTCTTGCTGATGAATTTTATTCCCTTCTAACCTAAGAAACCTTTCTTTCTTCCTAGCAAGAGACACATGGAATAAATCACTGATGGTGTGAACAATATTTGAGATAAATGCAACTGTCTCATAGTTTCCTAGGAGTTCTGCAAGAGCACATGGTGGCTGCAAACAGCTGAGTCTGTATTTTAATTCAGTGGAACACATTCAGACTGCTTTGGGGCTCTAATGTCCGTAGAAATGGCCTCAATGTTACATTATTAGAAATAGTTGCGTGTGTGTGTGTGTGTGTGTGTTTTGAGCAATTAAGGCATTTCTCCAAAATTTCTGTTTAGTACAAACATTAAGCCCAAGTCAAAAATATTCACAAAGACATTAGCAAAACACTCTCACGGAGGTTTGATTTTTCTAGATACTCAGAACACACCTTCTAAACATGGTTGAGAAAAATTACCGTAGACGTATGGTGCATCATTGAACAGTGACCTTTCAGGTTACTTAAGAAAACTGGAGCCCCAGAGGATTGTTGAACAACATTTTTTGTTGCCTTAGGGAACAACAAAATAGAAATATGGTGTAAATTTTTAGAAAAGGGGTTTTTTTTCAAGGTTGTGAAAAATGAAGACCAGCCACCAGAAGTAAATGCTTGTCTATGAATTCAAAAGAGAGACACTTTAATTCTAAGTAAAATTTGGACCTTCAGACCTTTTAGCTTTTTTATAAATTGGCTTTTGTGTATTCACATTAAGCCTTTTATTTGCTTCTATTTGATATATGAGCAAACTGAAAATAAAGAGGAAAATGGGTCAATTCTATAAGAACATAAGCAACAGAAGCATTAATTCTTTTAATTTTCTGTATAAAAATGTTTACTCACTCTGTATGCTAAGTAGTTTAATCATGCCATGCATCTAATGACCAGATTTCTTTTTTCCAGCTGACTCAGGTGTAGACACTTTGGCGGTGTTTATGGCCAGCAGCGGAACCACAGATGTCACGAATCGGAACAGCCTGGCCACACCACCAAATACCCTTAACCTCCGTTCCTCGCACAATGAACTGTTGAACGCTGAAATAAAACACACAGAAACCAAGAACAACACACCCCCAAAATGCAGGAAAAAATATGCACTAACTAACATCCAGGCGGCAATGGGCCTCTCGGATCCAGCGGCACAGCCCCTGCTGGGAAATGGCTCTGCCAACATCAAGCTGGTGAAAAATGGGGAGAACCAACTCCGAAAGGCTGCAGAACAAGGGCAGCAGGACCCCAACAAAAACGTGAGCCCCACTGCAGTCATCAACATAACTTCTGAGAAGTTAGAAGGTAAAGAGCCCCTCCCACAGGATTCCTCGGGCTGTGAAATTTTACCTTCCCAACCCAGGAGAACCAAGAGCTTCCTAAATTACTATGCAGACCTGGAAACCTCAACCCGAGAACTAGAGCAGAACTTAGGCAGCCAGCAAGGGGTTGTGGAAGAGAAGTCCCAGCTGGGCCAGGGCCAGTCCTCCACCATCACTGGGAATGGCGATTTGCTGCTGCAGAAACCAGACAAACCCCAGTGTAGCCCTGAAGATGGCCAAGTAGCCACAGTGTCATCCAGCCCAGAGACCAAGAAGGATCATCCTAAAACAGGGGCCAAAACTGATTGTGCGCTACATAGAATCCAGAACCTGGCACCCAGTGATGAGGAGTCCAGCTGGACCACTCTGTCCCAAGACAGCGCTTCACCCAGCTCCCCAGATGAAACAGGTACCCCTGGGGAAGGTGTAGTAAGGTGGCACTTTCTTGTGGTGTTTTCAGTTATTGACGGAATTAATCTCTAGACTGACCTAAAAAATTCATTTGCAGGCAGAGGAGAACGTGAGTCTTTGCGGGGTAAACTTGAGCAATTTGTGTGGAAAATATTGTTAGATTCCTCAAAGTTTTATTTTGTTCATGCGTAAGTCGTTTGTTCTAGCAAGCATTTATATATATAAATATATAAAAATATGTCCCTGGTGTTAAGTACAGTAAAACATCATCTATTTAGAAATTAGACTGCTGGTGCTTAAGTGAACTATATTTATATACCATCTAGAAATATTGGGTTCTGTTAAGCAAAATAATAAAAGAAATGCAGTTGCCTGGGGCAGGATATAACCCGATGAAGAGAACCAACTATTTTGAAGTCCTCAGAACTCATTTATGCTCAAGCTGATAAAAAATTAAAAGTTTAAACAGTTCAAAGTCTGTTCATTAAAGACCTTTCCCTTTTGACTTTTACTGATGAATATGTTATTAGCCTTGTTCAAGTGATATTAGAGAATGAGAAAGTGGTGGCTTTTAAAAAAATACATATTCAGACGTTTAGGATTTTAGATGGTCTGGCTGAGACCAGTCTTTCTTGACTTTTGTCTGTATCTATAACATTGTCAGATTTGTCAGAGGAGTCAAACTTGTGACAGAAATGAACAGGGTCTTATAAGTCAGCTACTTTTAACCTCATGTTCTCATATCCCCTCCCAATTTACTGAGCATAAGACTAAAAGATGTGGCAAACGTTGTATCTGAATTCAATGTAAACAAGCACTTGAAGACTTGTTTCTGTCACATAACCCCTCAACTACCCTGGTGGGTCCTGGGCAACGTGAATGGGATACAGGTACAACAGAGAGAACCACCAGGGAAGGAAATGACATTTTTCCAGCCTGTCAGGCAGAGAAATTACAAGGACTACAGATAAGGAAAAGGGAAGGGGAAAGTTAAGACATTAACTTGTTTAAAAAGAAAAAGAAGAAGAAGAAATATTTTGGAAGTGCTTTTTAAAATTGCAGTACTTTAAATGATAGGTTTCATCAGCCTGCTTGCTGGAGCTGGATGTGGCAGTAGGGAAGTTGAGGTGAGTTCATTTCATTTTGTAAATGTCTGGACCTGCACATTATTGGAAGGATAATTATGTTTAGTAATGTTACTGAGTTCACAACTCTCTATTGTTTGTTACCCATTGAGAGAATTCATATCCTATAGCTGATGGTCACTGTGGTGTTTGAATCTACATAAAGAACTCCTTGAGTGTCTTACATCCAAACTCTACTGCCTGTTTTCAGCACCCCCATCTCACCTCCAAGGCCTCACTCTCTTCCTCAGGTTGTGACAGCCTTTCTGCTCTTCCAGACATGGTGCTTCCTGTTGTAGTTAAATTTTAAATTGGACTGAAAGTTACTTAATGAACAGTAACCCGCACCCCCACCACTCCTCCCACTAGCTCCTTACCTCAGTGATGACCACTACCTTTTTTAATTTTTGTTTTCTTGTGGAAAACCTTTTAGGCATATACCCACATTTATAAATTTTAAAATTCACCCAAATTTTATGATAATGATATTTTTAAAAAGTCTTTACTTTTCAGAGATATATATACTATTATATATTAGTATAATATATGTAGCATAACATTATATAGTATAAACTAATATAAATGATAATGGTATATGGAATTTTCTCCAAAATAATTGGGATGGGGGTGAAAAAAGAGACAAAGTTGCCCATAAGTTGATAATTGTTAAAAGTGGGTTTATGAGGATTCATTATTCTGTTCTAATTTTGTATGTTTAAAATTTTCTAAATCAGAAAGTTAAAGCAAAACAATTATTCACATTAGATTGTTTTATAAATGCTTTGCCTTTTCCACTTAAGTATGTATTTTGCAGAGCAGTCCATATCAGGACATACCTCCTCCCCCTTTTTTGTTTCACAGCAGGCTTTTAAAACTATTAGGCATGCTATTCCACCATATTCAAGCGCTGTGATTTCTTGAACAATTTCCTCACTGCTGAGTATTTAGATTATTTCTGTCCATAGCCCCTTCACTTACTGAGCGTCAGGCCTGTGGAGAGCATGAAGTTTAAGCTGAATGTGTGCACTCCCGCCATCAAATTGTCTAGCTCCAGGAAACCTTCCCAGGTCGCCTCTGTCACCACTCCTTTGCTCAGTGTCCTGGTGTTACTTCCTGTCTGTTTTCTCTACAGAACCGTTACAGTGCTTGGCACATGCTGTGAACTGGATTAGAGTTTTCTGATGTTTATTTTTCTCTTTTTAGGTCAGGTTTGAAGACCTTTGAATTTTAAAGTAAGGGTGACAGTACAGTGATGGTCCTTGATGGTTCTCTAAGGATAGACATTTTTGAATCAAATGTGCTCAAAAGAATGTGTTAGCTGTGACACAAAAACAGAGATTAAGTTTTTAAAACAACGTCTCAGAAGCCAAACCTGTGCTGTTCTTCAAAATGGTCCCTTTGGGATCTCTGTACCTACTTCAGCATACTGCAGTGTCTCAGAATATTAATATTAATCATATTTGGGAATTCTTTTGGAATTTCCTCAGAGCCAGTTATAAACTCCTACTGAAAAGAAACCTCTTCTTGATCACGCTACAGAGTTTCAGGTAGTAACCACTACATAAATTAATGTATACGAGAAAATAAATGATTATTCAGAATTGGTATTTCTTTTGATTTTATCTTTCCAGTGAAGCACACCATTAGTATTTATAATGATCACAATCAGTTTAAATTAAACATTGTATGTTTTACTTCTGATAGTAAAATTAGTATTTATTATATATGTTTTATATAGTATATCCATGTTTATATGTAATAAACACAAATAATACCTGTTAAAACAAGGAAAAATAAGAGCTCACATTTTGTAAGATAACTGGTATACAGTGCCGTAGTACATACACAAAAACTATATATATTTGCTTATTTGCTGGTTATTACTACTCATTGGTGTGTGTTTTATGACTAAATTATGACACAGTTATCTTTGGATTGTAGATTGTGCTTTGGGAAGCCTAGAGAACTAGAATAGACTCATTTCTACCGTAGGGGTATTTTTACCAACTTAGAATGCTATTTATAAAATAAAATGCACTGCCTAACCTAGAGATTCACTACTTTCTATTTCCTTTCTTTCTGAATTGCCTCTCCAGCGTCTTAGTAACTTTTTTTTGCACAAACTTGTGTGCACAATATGTCTTCTCCTATGTAGTCTGTCCTTTGAGACAACAGGAAGATATGAGAAAAAATAAAAGCATTTGTGAAATTACTAAGTTTCATAGGAGTTTAGGAAAGTTCAATAGAATGCCTTGACCCTGATTCTTAAAGAAAGGGTTGCAGCGTTTTGGTACTTGAAAGTGAGAACTTTTAATCTGTCAGGCTTGGCCAGAGATACTGTTCCCTCTGTGGACTCAGGCAAGCACGTGACTCAGTGCAGGTGGGTCAGATTGTGTGTGGTCTTTCTGTTAGTCACCTGGTGTTTCTTGTTTGCTTCATGGAAACTTTGGAAGTTCATGGAAGACACAACATTTTGAGGCTACCTGGGTGCAGGTCTCAGTACCTTGCTAGTACCAGCATGTTCCTTAGGTTTAATTTGGGGCTTAATAAAATTGAAGATAACGGAGTTTGAAACTGGCTGGATCTTAGGGAATAGCCGTTTCCAAATTAGGTTTATTACTAAGTGAAATATGCAGACAAAGTGCACAGAGAAAACCAAATCTAGTTTGTGCACAGTGGGTCTGATGCATGATTCACTTATCACTGAGAGCGTGGACTTTAGAGTCAGCTCCCTGAGTTCACATCCCAGCTGTGTTACATAGAGGCAGCTTGCATGGCCTCTCATCTGTAACGTGGGGGTGATAGTAGGGTTTGGGCATAGACCTGTTGTGAGGATTAAGTGACAGCATCTTCAGGGAGCTCTTAGAACAGTGTCTGGCTTATAGCAACAGCTTAATAAATATTAGTGCTTATTATTATTAGTGATTGCTATCAATACAAAAGTGGGGTATAAAATCTTACTTCTCTCTTAATTATGAATCACCTATATTTTGGCCTCTGATGTTAGTGAGGACTTTCTGCATGCTAAGAGCAGAGCTTGGTTTGTCTTCATCTTTGTATTATCAGTGCCCGAAATATAGCAGGTAAACTTAGTAAGTACGTAATGACTAATTGAATAAAAATGGAGGTCATCTACATAGCTCTAAATGGTCCTGATGTATTGAGTAAATCATTTGATAGTTTATCTTAATCAATGTCTAATTTTGAGTACATCTTTTATAACTTTAATTGATGACGTTGCCCCATAATAGGCACAGTGAAATTCTGTGGGCCTACTATGTGCCGGATCTTGTTCATGATACTTTTTCATACTCAAGTGGCCATGCTGGGACTTGAAGCAAGGTCTTCAGACACGGCATCCAGGGTTTCCACTGTACTGTTGTCTTGAGATGTACGCATGTGCCCCCCCCCCCCCCATGGCTGAATAACATCAGACTTCACCCACTTCAACTAGAAGTGTGTGGTCGTTATCTTAAGAATCTGGAAAATGGAAGGTTGTATTTTAGAGGATGTTTCCATTCCTGTAAGCAATCACGATTTAGCTCAAATGTCTTTTTTTCTGTGACACCTTCCTAGACTCCGAACTGTTGAAAGTCCTTTCTCTGTACCCCAATGAAATGTTTCCAAATCTCTGTTGTCATGTTCCTCTCAGCAGTTTGTAACCTTCCTCTGAAGTTCCCATTTAGACATAGAGTTCCATGCAAGTAGGAGCCAAGTCTTCAACATGTGTGTGGAAGTGAACCTCTTCATACACCACGTAACATGTAATAAGATACACATATATAATGTTATCTGTTTTCTGGTTGGATGGCTGGAGCGGGATGACACACAAGTATGTTCTCTGAGGTCTGCTATATCAATACACCTATAGAACTAGAAAGAGTAAGCACAACTTGTATAAAATAATTGTTTAGAGAACCTAATAGGGAGATTCTTATTTATATTCTAGGCTCCTGGAAGGGATGAATTGGGGCCAGTCATTCAGTCTATCACGAACATACTTTGTATCGGAATCTATAGGTCTCCAAGTCAGAAAGGCCCAAGGGAAGGGACGTTTCCGGCTTCACTTGCTTTCACAAGTTGTCTTGCATTGCAAATTGATCTCTGTTGCTGGGGAGTTTGCATCCTTTGATGCCATGAATTGATTGGTTTCCAATCTCAAGGTAAGCAAAGTGGAACTCTTGCAAGCTGGATTGTCAGTCAGGGTGAAAGCCAAGGCACAAACCTAATTATGTCAACATAATTGCTAGCCCTTCTTATTTCTGGCCTCAGTTAGCTTAAGAGTGTTAGAGCTTTGGATAAGTTTATGTTATTAACACTTTTAGAAACTTCTTCTAAATGTTCATTTTATGTCAGATCGTTTCTGGTAATTTCAACCATAAATGATTTTTAAATTGCTTATAAAAAGCTCCCAACCTCTTTAAAAATGAAAAAAGAAATTCCAGAATATAAGAAAGGCTCAGTTTTCAGCCAGTGTGCCCTGCTGAATTAATTTTAATCTTTTAAACACCCTTTAGTGATTTGCTGGCCTTCCTGTCTTGTCTTCTCAGTTGAGAGTTCCATGATGTGACAGGAGGAATTCAAGAAGACAGATGTGAGATGTTTCCAAAATAGCTTGGGCACACTGTAGATGGTGTGATTTCCAAATTAGATTTTAGTACCTTGGGGGTAAGATGTATAAAAATACTTCTTATCTCACCCCATGAACTTAGGGAAGAAAATGGTTTTGCTCAATTAAGTATTTTTAGAAAGTTCTAGAGAAAAAAATGTATTCGATGAATGTTCAGGATAGTTTTTCGTTGCCTTCCGTTATAAAATATCCTACTAGGTACTTCAGCGGACAAAAAGATAAATGCAAGGAAATGAATGGCAGCAAAAGTCTAACAGGCTGGCGGTGAGCACAAGTCCGTGGATCCAGGAAGGGGCTGTGAGAGGCCAGAGTGCTGTGGGGTAGACGGTGCTGAGAGCATACTCTGGACACTTGATGTTATCTTGTTGGAGATTGAACAGATTTTCATTGGATGGAGATCTGGGGAGATCATTGCCCCTTAGAGCTGTTAAACAGTGAGGAATCTCTTTTCTTTTTTATTAATCACCGAAGAAGTTTAATTCATGACTATTTCCTCACTCTTTTCTCTGCTTTACTGGCATTCTGAAAATAAAAATTTTAGCTCCTATTTTAACACATTGTTTGCTTCTGGGGAGCAGATAGTGTGGACAGAGAGCAGCAGCTTAGGAGGTGACACGGTCGAGTCCTCTAGTGGAGTCTGTGTGAGGTGCTCGCAGAAATTCCAGGTGATGCTCTCATGCCCTTAATGGAGGGTATGTCGCCTCTAAGTTTGTGACTCTGACCCATAGCCACGAAAGCACTACCAGCCACTTTCAGAAAATTCCTGGTCAAATTTCGTCACAAATTATCTGCCTGGACTCGTTATCCTCACAATAGAACTTTTAATTTATAAATACATGTAGAGATTTGTGGTTTTAAGAGCCAAGAGGCTACAGAAACATCCAGCTAGTCAGCAGGCTTGAACTCATATACACCCATGGGGAACTGAAATGGATCTGTAACTTGACCATGATTTTTACTGAGCAGTATTATCCATGGACGTTAACAGTTCAAGAGTTTGTGAATTTGTTTATCGTTGCTTTCTTCGTTAGTTCATCCATTCATTCTCCTCATGTGTTCATTCATATTTACATACAAATGCCAAACATTTTTTAAAAGTCTACTCTGTGGACAGTGCTAGATGCCCAAGACATAGAAATAAGAGGTCATAGAACCAGTCTATGACCTCAAGTAGTTCGCATACAGTTTCCTGTCTCCATGATGAAGCCCTCACCATTTTTTGAATGCCTTCTGAATGTATCCATGGGTTCTTTGTTGCATTTTGCACATGTCACATGTCAGTAAGTACAAAAATAAAGCCTACCCCCCAGGGCATGGGCAGCCTGTTTCCAAGCAAAGAAAAGGTGTTTAGATGTTTTATTAGTTTCTCAGGTCATTTTTTATAGGTCGTTTGCTGTAATAAATGACCATACACTTGGTTATTTAAAACGACATAAATTTATTCTCTCACAGTGCTGAAGGCTGAAGGTCTAAAATCAAGGTGTCATCAGGGAGACTCTTTCCTTGGCTCTACCAAAGTTCTGACAGTTCTCAGCAATGCTCGGCATTCCTGGGCCTGTAGCTGCATCACTGCAACTCTGCCTCTCTCTTCCTATCCTCATAAGGACACCGCTCATTATAAGGACATCCCCTAATCCAGTATGACTTCACCTTAATTTAATTGATTACATCTGCAAAGACCCTATTTCCAAGTAAGGTCACATTCTGAGGTTCTGAGTGGACAGGAATTTTGGGGGGAGACTATTCAACCCAGTACAGATGTCTTCATAGATAATGCCTTAAGGTATGCAACATGGGAGATGTGAGAGGATATTTGCAAGAATTATCCTAGTCAAAGTTTTTAAGAAGGAAAGCTAATATGTGCAGGTATTGTGAGAATTGATAAGTGAATAAAATATGCTGTAATGGACCTCAAGATAGTTTTGGGTTGCCTTTGTCCACATTCTTTACTCTAAAGATGAGGAAACAGGTATGGACCTGATACTGGTGATCTGAAACCACAAACCCAGATGAGATTGGGAATAGATGTGGAAAAGGCAGGAAAACATAATAAAGATATAGTAAAGCTTAACATTTAACAATATGGCTCATGTGTGGAGGGTAGGATAGTTCAGGGAACATATGGAGAAGGAGTTATTCCTTTTGATCAAAGCTTAAGAACAGACAGGCAGGGATATAAATGATGTTTTTCTTAACTCTGTTTAAGAGACATTGCTTTCCAAACGTACAGGATTTTCTTAGGAGGAATGTAGAATATAAAAGAGAAAGATATGACCCTAACTTTAGGCAATGCAAAGGTAATACGCCACGAGAGCTTCAGAGATCCCAAATGGACAGTGCTGGGAAGTGCAGGCCACCCACAGAAAGGTTTTGTCCAGTAGACAGGGTTTTAGAAAACTGAATTAGATGCCAATGCTTAGAAATTGGGAGCTTTTACATTCAAATAGGGGTTTCTTAGTTGTCTCGTAAACCCAGTGTGGTAAAACACTTGGCTGAAATGCCCGAGGCAGCAGTCAGCAGCCCTTTCCATGGATCCTGTCCTCAGCTCAGGGCATTGGCTGTGGAGCCCTGCTCCAAGTGTCAGTGGACTCAGCTGTCATGACACAGGAAACTATTCTGGTAGCAAGACTGAGGCTAACGGTGGTCTTGCCCGTTATAGCTGCATCCTAGTGTAATGCCACAGTGGCAACATCCTTGGATGTACAGATTTAATCATAGCCGTCCTCGTCTCAGTCCCGTACCTTCTGGTAGAATCGTAAAGTGTGACATGAACTGTTAAGCAAAATATGCTTGAAATTTCCAAAGGCATCTTCAGATGACTTCTCCAGAGTTCTCCATCTGTTAATCTGGTTAGAAGAGGGAAAACATTTAGTTTTCAAAAGCTAGGATGTAGGTGGAGCATACATTTTGTGCCTCAAGTCTGACTCAGTTCATATACCCAGTTCGCTTTCATAAGTGTGAGGATAATTACCAATTCTCCTTATGATTTATATATGTGTTTCCCTTTTAGAACCCTTGAATGCAAAACAGTGAAATAAAAGCTTCATGTTCACACAGATTTGACTGGAAAAATCAAATCATTTGGCTAGTAGAAAATTACATGTGGTCTGCATTCCATGTGGAATGGCCGGAAAGTGAGGGAGGACTCCAACTCCAGAATATTGTTGGTGCCTAAGAGGGGAGATAATATTTATTATATGTGACCTTTCATTTGTTTCTTTTTGTTTTGCTCTTCGTAGATTTACTCTTGAATATTATGGAATATAATCCCTGCAAAGGTTCTTCCTTAGTCTCATTAGGGGTATTGCTAGTTGATTATTTTTCTACCTCAGTGTTATTTGAAGAAGTCTTCATATAGAACTGCCCTGACTTGGTATATCCAGGATATTATAAAGGTGGACTTTCATCCTATAAATGGCTTAATTTAAAAAGCTGATTTTGGTCTGTTTGTTACCAAGACACTTTCTCTCATACAGATAGTACATGTGATGATTAAGTATTCAAGACGGCTGGCTTATGAAAGCCTGTTTAATCCCTAATAGAATGTAGAGCAGTAGTCATAGAACCTTAGAACCTTTTCTCAGAATGTTATATAAGAAAATGTGGTCATTGTTCCGTGTGCAATTGTCAGAAAGTGAGAGAATAGAGATGACCCCAACTCCAGACAATTGGGAAGGGGATGATGGGATACATAGCAAGGAAGTTCAAGGGCGGGGGGTGGCGAGATACCTGGCGATGGAAGCCTCCAGGGACACTTATTAGTAATGGGCTAACGGTCCAGTTCCTACTTTGCTTTTCTGTGTCTGCTCCAGGCATGTGTCCTGTGGGAGACCTTTGACCAACATTTCCTTTTCTCCCTTGCTCACTGTGGACAACGGACACATTGCACGACCTCCCACTCCTCCTTCCTTTCCCCAGAACAAGCATCAGCTTCTTTCATGACTTCTGAGTGGCTTTCACCTTTTAGTTGATGTCTTGTCCCTCTGTCTCCTGTTTATTTTTCCTCCACGTGTCTGGAACAAGAGTCCTGAGTCATAGAATGGACGGAGGTCCATTATGTCTTTAATGGAGTTAAGGATTATTGGATTGGTAAAATCTAGACTGTTCATTTTTAGGATACTTTTAGGTAAGGATGATAAGTTAGCCTTAATCTACTCACGTACTTTCTATTGATGAATGTCTCCTGAGTTCCTCATATGTGTAAGGAACTGAGCTAGTGTTCTGGGTGATTCTAAGATTGAGGCATAATCTTTCCTTCAAGGAATTCACAGCTTCCTTCCTCAAAATACTTTTAAATCTCTTTAAATGGCATAACCATTTTCTGGGTGTTAGAGTCAGACATCCTGACTCATTCCAGCTTCATCACTTTCTTAACCTCTGAGTTCCAACTTTCTTGTGTCTAAAATGGGAGTAATAATAGTACCTACCTTATAAGATTGTTATATAAAGCCCTTGGCACAATACCTGGCCCACAGGAACCTTATTTTGAAATGTTAGCTATCATTAAAATTAGTATTGTCTTGTCTTTGCTATGAGATGGAAAGCTTCTTCAGGATACAGGCTGTTTTGCCTTGGTTGTTGTTTTTTCTTGTAATCCCCAGATATAAATTCATACACTGGATATTCATGTTTGAGTGAGTGATTCGCATACCAAGTAAATTAAATTATTTATACTAGCAGTACCACAAATTAAAGGTAATAGTTTACCTCCAAGAATCTCACAATAATTAGGTAGATGCATAAATCCTCTGCTTCTCAAATGTTAATGTGCAGGAAAATCTCCTAATGATCTTGTTAAAATGCAGGTTTTGGTTCTGTAGGTCTGGGCTGGGACATGAGATTCTGCATTAAAAATTAAAATTAAATTTTTTAAATTGTGGAGTTTCTACATTTTTGACAAGCTCTGTCAGGGCATGTGGGTCCATACTTCTGCTGCTGGACCACACTTTGAGTGGTAATACTGAACTGTAAACTGTGGGGCGAGGGAGTGCCATCTGTTTTGTTCACCGCTCTGTCCGGTGCACATAGCATACACAGTGCCTGGGACACGCTTGTGTGAAAAACCAATGTGGAATAAATACACTTACCTCAAAACATAACTAGTGATACCACATAGATTTTTGCCAAGTATGTGGGACAGACAAGGGCCATAGAATTCCAGGTAGGGCATTTCTTGATCTGGAAGTTTCATGTGGTGCAAGAAGACGACAGAATTGAAAAACAAATGGGAGTTAGAAAAGTAAAAAAGTAGTGGGCAAACAGAAAATAGAAACTGGAAGAAAGCAAACGAAGAGATTGTTGTAAGGCAGTATTCTCAAACTTTCTGGTCTTGAGGACCCTTTACACCCTTCAGAAATTATTGAGAGCCCTAAAGATCTTTGGTTTACATGAATTTGATCTATCAAAATTTTATTTTATTACAAATTAAAACAGATGTATTTAAAAGTTATCTATTTAAAAAAGAAAAAACCCATTGTTGTTAACAAAATAAAATGTATTCTATGAATCAGAACCAGTTTTTTCAAAGCCAACAACAATTTAGTGAGAAAAGTGATGTTTTATTTATTTGAAAATCTCTTTGACTTATGGCTTTATCTAAGGCAGCTGGAGTCTCTTACCTGCTTCTACCATTAGTATGTCTCAATAAATCATCGTGATTAAAGTAGATGAAGAAAATCCTGCTGGCCTCATACAGATATGTAGGAAGAAGAGAGGAGTATTTGAGTAGTCTTTTCAGGCAATTGTGGATATTCTTTTCTGATGTTATACCGAAACTTGATAATTGGTAGTTTCTGGAAGGTTAGTTATGGAATCCGAATGTGGAATCCGAAACCACAATAGTAAACTTTTTTCTACTTTGCTTTGTTAAAATTCAATGGTTTATCATACATTTTGAATGGGTGATTTACCCATACATAATTTTGTAACATCATGCGTTGGTAATTTGAAAAATATTGGTTCGATGAGTTATGAAACTCTTCCAAATGTTGACACATTTCATTATACAATATGAAAACATTATATTCGTTAATCTCACCACATCTCATCAGAAAAGTCATTAATTACTGGGAAGCATCAAGCTCTCAAGGGCGGATACAGGTTTTCCAAAATTCTAATTTTTGCTTGAAAGCTCACATTTTATCTTTGGCAACAAATACTGTCAGTTGTTTTCCTTGAAGTGACAGGCTCACCTCATTCGTTTTTGAGAAAATGTCTGCCTAGTACCCAAATTTGAATAGCCAGAGTTTGTCAGTGGTTCTTTCAAGTACAAAGGGTGTTCCTTGTGCTTTTCTTTGAAACAAAGTTCATATCTCCGTATGCAGCAGAAGTGCTTTATGCATACTTACATTAAAAATGTGTACTGTTATGAGTTGAGATCTTACAAAATTAAAAAATTTTACTGCTTCAGGAAGGACCTTGTTAAGTGAAACTGGCATTGTTTTTAGCTGGAGTATGTAGCATTGGGGAATACAATGATTGCTAGTACAGTTTGTGCATTGTCTTGCTTCATGCTGAGATGCCAGCCATTGTATCCATTATTTTTTTGCACCCTATCAGTTAAATGTCAGCACAGTAAAAAAGGCTGTAAACAACATCTTAGTATTATGGAAATAATTACGACCTCAGAGACCCCCTGAAATCCCTTTTGGGAACTTTTGCTCTCGGTGTGAGGATCAGTGTTCCCAGCAATTTGGATTGAGAGGAGAGACTATAAGAGATAATTGTGAGAGAGGTCAGTTATGTAGGTAAATGCAGGCCAGACTGGGGAATCCTAATAATTGTGAACTTGCTTTTGTTAATGAAAAATGATTGATGGGTGTGAGAAAAGGAAAGATATCCAATTTTCAGCTTGAAGACTTAAGAAAATGCTGTTTTTCAGAAACAGTGAAGTTGACAGGAGGAATTAGTTTTTAGAGAAAGATGATGTTTTTGATTTCAGATGTGTGAGTTTGAGATAATGTGGGAATAGCCAGGGGGTAATGTCCTGCAGTTAGAGTTGTAGCTCTACCTGGACTCCAGATTCTTCCGCTACACCTGGGATTTTTATTTCATGTTCTCTTGGTGTGTCGTTTTAACCATACATAGCTTTAGAAGAGTGAAAGAATAAGTGTGGAGGGGGAAGATGGGTGGCTTAACCAGGGTGAATCGTGTTTTGGGTAGGCCTGCCAAAACCAAAAAACAAAACAAAACAAAAAAACCCCAATGAAATAGTTATGATGGTTTGAACCAGTCTCTTCTTTTCTCCATTTTAACTATTGAACTTAATTTAGCCATACTTGTAGAATAATAACTAGATATCTCATTCACCAGTGATTGAGCTACAGGGATGACACATTCTATGTCTCTTATTTTTACTTCTCCATAGTAATGTGAAAGGGCCACATGTAGAAAGAGAAGCATATTCTGCCACTCATAAGTTGATGTTGAGGGTCTCTGCCAGGTAAGACACCCAACAGATTTTGCCAGGTGGCATTCATGACATTGGCCTAAGGTCTGTCTGACAGGCTCCAAACCAGGCTCTAAAAGAAGATTTATGTCTTAGGGATGGACTCATTAATCAAGTTCATGAGACTGAAATACTACAGACGAAATATCAGTTTATTAATTTGTGATGACAATGATCACTCTCCCAGGCACTGCATTTTTTGATACGACAAAATCAGTGCATGTTCTCAGTGCTGGTGTGTTACTTCCCAATCAGAAGTCTTTATTACATGGCCTGATTTGCCCTAAACTGTATGACTAGGCTTTCTCTCCCTCTACATAACCACACAGGAAACCCAGGCATAAGCACAAGTTTGCTTGGGGAACATGGTCTTCACCGAAGGGGAGTCAGAGGAATCACTTGTCTAAATGACATCAGGCCGGAGAGTCTGTACTCTTTCCCCTTGGGAGGATGTGACTGTGTTTCCCCAAAAATAAGACCTAACCGGAAAATAAGCCCTAGCATGATTTTTCAGGATGACATCCCCTGAACATGAGCCCTTAATGCATCTTTTGGAGCAATCCTTAATATATGACCTGGTTTTATTTTCGGGGAAACATGGTACCACGGACCTAGAATCCTTGAAGTGCATTGGCTAATATTCCCTCTTCCTTGGAATTTGGTTCTATGATCTGCTTTTTCTAAGCTTCCTAAGGTTTCTGAGCGACACAGTCTTTCTTAAGATACAGTAATATTTTCTCCTGAGTTAAAGATAAGGCATTCCTGCCACGGCGATCTGTTTTTTACCTACACAGAACAATTCTGACACCAAATGTGTGGGTTTAGCACACCAAATACTTCATCAGTTCTCTGCAGACACCAGCTGGGCTTCCTACAATTTAATTCAGTTCTGACACTGCCCAGAGTTAGTGCAGATTTCAAAGGTTAAGGGCTCAGTCTGATAAGACTGCCCCCCATTTCAGATGCCAATCACAAGTTGTGTGTCCCCAGGTTATCCACAGTTCTGTCCAATTTAGCTGCAAATTAGGGGTTCCAAGGATCCTCTCCTCAGAATGCTAATTTGTTATAATGGCTCACAGCACTCAGGAAAACACTTTGCTTATATTTACTGGTTTATTATACAAGATGCAAATAGATAGCCTGCTGAAGAGGTACATAGGGAGAGGTCCAAAAGGATCCTGAGTGCAGGGGTTTCTGTCCCCATGGAGTTGGGGTGTGCCACCCTCCTGGCATGTGGTTTTGTTTACCACCAGGAAACTCTCCAAATCCCTTCATTTGGGGTGTTTTTTTTTTGGAGGTTCCGTTACAGGGGCATGATTGATTAAGTCATTGGCCATTGATGATTGACTCAATCATCAGCTGGAGAATGAGACTGAAAGTTCCAACCCCTTTGATTTTGCTGTCCTCTGGCAATAGGCCCATATTCTGAAACTAGTATCCAGGGTCCCATCTAGAGTCATCTGATTAATACAAACACAGGTGTGGTTGACAGGCTTATTAGGAATAACAAAGGACGCGCTTGACCTGAATCACTCAGGAAATACAAGGGTTTTAGGAGCTCTCCAGGAACTGGGACGAAGACCAAATGTATATTTCTTATTATATCACAATATCAGTCATGCTATGTTAGGGAGTCATCCTGTCTCATTCTTATCCTGTTTGTTTCTTGGCTTGGCTCCATCGGCTGATTCAACTGTTATATAATAACTCTTAAAAAAAATCTTATTTCCTTCATGTTTAAGTCTTGGAAGAAATCTCATTGCAGCTATTAAGTCACTGTTTGCTGCAGGTTGGCCTGTGGTCTACCTGCATCAGACTCTCCTAGGCGTGTCTTGCAGTGTAGCTGCCCCACCTGTGCCGTACAGAATTGGACCCAGAAGGTGGGTCTCAGGAACCTGCATTTTAACCAGCTCTTCAGCGGCTTCCTTTGCACACCAACCATGGGAAGCGCAGCTCCAGTTCTAACACAGGATCTGCGTTAGTCAGGGCTTTCAGTGGTGTTTAAAGTACAGGGTTTCTCTCAGAGTCAATACAGATCTGCCAAAATTTAACAAGAATTGCAATTCAAATGAAAAACATGTGTAAGGCATTCATTTCCTTTTTAAAAATAGTGCTTTGTTTTGTTTTTGGTAGCCACCAGCAGAGTTCTTAATTGCTATAGGTTCCAGAAATGAAATCTCTGAAAGTCTTTTCTCTGGTTCTTGACCCTAACATGGTATCTGTGAGATAAGCTTTCATGTAGCATAAAGAGTGAACATTTAAAACCCCAGCCCCGTCATTACTGAATGGATGATGGTGGCTGAGTCACAGCGTGCATTTCTCCCTCAGTAAAACAGGGTTATTCGTAGCGCCTGCCTCATGGGTGGTCGCGAGGATGAAATGAAGTGAGGCGTGCAGAGCACTTAGCACGTCACGTGCACAGTGCTGGGCGTGCAGTAAGGGCTCAGCAGAAACTGGATTTTACAGATATTCCTGTGTAGAAACTTAACTCCTGCTCAATGAAAGGCATAGACTGAGAGTAAAAGAGGGACTGTGTTTGTGTATACAAACAAAATTCTTTGACCTGAGCAGCAGAATAGAATGTGTGGACCAGGAGACAGTTCTTAATAGAGACTTTGCCAATGGAGGGCTGGCTGGCTTTCTTCCATCAAGCCCTACAGGGTTTGGTTGGTAGGTCATTCCCCATGAAGACAAGCTTTAATGGAAAGGGTAAGGGAGACCGTGGGTCCTGAGGCGGGTGCAGTCCCCTGGGTCTGGACATCAAAAGGTATGGGTGCTGCTCTTGAGACTTCTGTTCGCTAGCTTTATGCCAGCATAATTTGCAGGGTGTCCCAGTGTTTCTATCCAGCCATTTCATACTCCTCACTGAATGGTTTTCCAAGTGGCATTTTGCTCTCTTCCTTACTATGTATTTGTGAGGCTTCCGAGAATGCTGTCCAGGCGCTATCTAAAACGTTGTTTAATTATATCAGAAGATCAATCTGTAGCTGCTGAAGGGAACTAAGAAGCTGCATTGATGTAACCAGTCAGGTGAGGTATCATAGTGTTCATCCTCAAAAAGTTGTTCTGAGCATTAACTTCTGAGCAGAAAGTGTCAGAAAAGATGCTTTTATCTCCAGTATTTTTAGTCTTAATTGACACTTTTCACTCCGTTAACCTCAGTATGAGTTTGTGGTATGTATGAGGTGTGATCAAAAGATACAGTGAATGCTGAAATAAAAAATTATGGTAAAAGATACATTACCATTAATCCCCCTCAAAACACTCCCTCTCCCTTCGAGCACACTTATCTCATCGTTCTGGCCACTTTCTGAAGCAGTTCTGGAAGTCCTCTTTCATGAGTGTCTTTAGTTGTTCTGTCATGGCTGCCTCAATGTCCTCAATCATTTTGACTTTGGGGAAGAGCCAAAACTTGCAAGGTGCCAGATCTGGTGAATAAGGTGGATGAGGACACACCGTAATGTTTTTATTTGACAGAAATTGCGGTACCAGAAGTGATGTGTGACATGGAGTGTTGTCATAATAGAGGATGATTTACGGCACATTTTAAAACACACCTTCTCTCAACCATAGCTCACACTTGACTGACTGCACTGAACAAGTTGAAACTTGTCACACACTGTTACTAAGGTTGGATGTGCCGCTTCCCATATTGATTATCCCTGCCTTTCTCTTGGATGGCACTCAGCAACGTTCACTGTATTTTGTGATCACAATGGGAAGGCTCTGTGTCACACATTGCTTCTGGTATGGCAATTTCTGTCAAATTAAAACATTACAGTGTGCCCTCATCTACCTTATTCACTGGATCTGGCACTGTGCGACTTCTGGCTCTTCCCCAAAGTCAAAATAACCTTGAAAGGTAAGCGTTTTGAATCGATTCAGGACATTGAGGCAGCCACGAGAGTGCAATTAAAGACACTAACAAAAGAGGACTTCCAGAACTGCTTCAGAAAGTGGCCAGAACATTGGGATAAGGGTGGTTGAAGTGAAAGGGATTAATGGTAATTTGTCTTTTACTACAATACATTTTTAAAAATTTAAACATTCACCATATTGTTTGATCACACCTCGTATGTGTATGTGAGAGAGGGAGAGACAGAGAGAGGTAGAGTGATAGAGACAGATTGGATAAGAACAAATGTTTTACAGATTGTAGACTGCTGTCACTAGTAGGATTCCTATTATATTCTAGTTTCAGACTGTTCTGAACATTCTCATAGAAGATGAGAAGCTTCTTAAAAGAAGCCTCAGCCTGCATTCTGAAAGAGTTAAGATGAGTAGCTTTCTTAGCTAAAATACCCTCTGGTGTTTTCCAAATTATAAATGAAATCTAGAAAACTGAGGGATAAGCTGAATTAGGGAATTTTCAAAGCTATAAATTAAAAAGTGTGTCTGTTTTGGTACAAGGGGTCTAGAGCTCCTCTGTATTTTTTTTTCTCTGCTCATTTGCCAAAAACAAACAAACAAAATCACCACACTTCAAACTCAGAACCAGGAGGAAATTGCTATAGTTAGAACTTCATGTATATATTTTTCTGTGTTCTTTGCATATGTTTAAAAAAAATAAACAGCATCATTAGTATGTACTACTTCAGCCCACCATAATTTCATCTGAAGTCTTTTAACCATTATATTCTTAAGGATAGAGCAGGTTGATGTCAACAGACAGAACAGGTGTGAAAGTTTCAAAGTGTATGAGATTCTCCAGGGGACTTTTTAGCAATACTAGAAAGCAAAATAAGAAATTTAAAAATCAAAACCCAATCCAGAATGACCAGAAGTCTTTGTAATCAGCAGGATAAATCCCTCACCCTTCCTTCACTATTCAGGGTTCTCCCTGCTTCTGTTTTCCTCCATTTGCCTCCATAGAGCACACAAAACCAATTTCAACTATCATGAGCTGAATTCCAGAGTTTTTGCTTTCCTTGGCAGAACTGAAAGAAAAGATGCCATGTTCCGTTTGAAGTAGCATGGTGAAACATAGTTTTAAAATGATAGATGTAGTTTGGGATGAAATAAATAACTGTTTAATCTGTATTACTTTGACCATACGGGTGCTCTCAGACCCACCCTGTATTTCCTGCATGATGACATATTTGGTCTGAATTCCATTGTAGTGAAGCATTTCCCCCAGGATCTTGCCATAGTTCTATCAAGAGCCTTTTGGATGTCTGAAAGGTTTGGAATGATAGGCTAATGAAATGCTGAACTGTTTGCTGAGTTTTGTTTGTTTGTTTGTTCATTTGTTTTGTAGAAAAAGTAGTTATGGCACAAGTACTTTCATGAGAAATGATCAACTTTGGAATCTTACCACTTGTTTTTAGGTACTTAAATAAAAAGAATACTTTTTCTCTGCTTTGATAGTCGAAATAGCTGGAACTTGCCCATGATGCTGGGCATCAAACTAGGCACAGATGGTCAGTTTTAGGTTAAGTATTATTTTATGAAACAGTTTTTTTTTTTAATAAATTTTATTGCAGAACCGTGTGTTTTTCCAGGACCCATCAGCTTCAAGTCAAGTCATTGTTTTCAATGCAGTTGTGGAGGGCACAGCTCAGCTCCAAGTCAAGTCGATGTTTTCAATCTAGTTGTGGAAGGTGCAGCTCACTGGCCCATGTGGAAATTGAACCAATATCCTTGGTGTTATGAGCACTGCGCTCCAACCAACTGAGCCAACCGGGCGCCCATGAAACTGTTTTTACAGTTGGGTAAACGTGTATTTACTGGACTATGATGAGAAAATATATTTCTTACACTCAGCACATTCCAGTGGGATAGTGGAAAAAGAATGGTATTTAGAGGCAGATATAACGGAATCCAAGATCTGCCTCATTACTGTATCTTGGTGATTCCCTGAGACCCACCCCACCCAACTTGCAGGATCAGCTAAGCAGATTTCAGTGGCTTTTTCATCCAAATGGCCTGTCTTAGCTTCTGCTGCAGACTTTCCTAAAATCTCTCAAAGATTTACAAACCCCAGACAAGCAACATCTGGCCTTGGTATGCCCCATACCCCTTGCTAAGCAGACCCAAGCCTGGCATTGGTGGGAGCTGACATTGCTTCGAGGCTTGGTCTCCCAGGCACCTCCAAGCTCAGCACAGGTGGCGGCCATCTGTGGATTGCTTTGTGGCTCATGCCAGGAGGTTCTAGGCAGGGTACATGCTGCAGCTTAATTTGGCCTGTGGCAGGACCCCTTCCACGTGGCCCTGGGGCCAGCATGCCCAAGCTGGAGCACCACCTGGCTGCCTCCATGGATGACACACCCGGCTGAAATGAACACATGGATGCACACTTCTCTTCCAAGTAGTGTTTTGATTTTCTCTAGATAAATACCCAGAAGTGGGATTACTGGGTCATTCTTTGTTTTTTGTTATAGCCTTTGTTTTAAAGTCTATTTTGTTTGGTATAAGTGTTGCTACCCCAGCTTTTTTTGTTTCCCTTTTCATGAAATATATTTTTTTCCATCCCTTTACTTTCAGTCTGTGTGTGTCTTTTGATCTGGAGTGACTTGTAGGCAGCACATGTAAGGGTCTTGTTATCTTATCTATTCAGCCATCCTATGTCTTTTGATTGGAGCATTTAATCTATTTACATTGAAAGTAATTGTTGATAGGTATGTAGTTACGGCCATTTTATTATTTATATTCTTTTCCTTTATCTTAAAGAAGTCCCTTTAACATTTCTTGTAGTACTGGTTTGGTGGTGAAGAATTCTCCCCTTCTCTTCCCTCCCTTTCTTTTCCCCTCCCCTCCCTTTTCTTCCTCTCCCTTCCCCTCCCTTCTTTCCATTCTTTTCTGAAAATGTGAGTGATAGTCAGATGTGGGAAAATGGAACAATAAGGGGAAAGGAGTCTGCTTCCAGAGTGTTAAATAAGGTTCTTAAGTCCATCTTTTGGACTTCTTCTTTGATGACATAATTTTAGCATTTTGTTTTTTTATTGTTTATTTATTTTTTAAGATTTTTATTAAAATATAGCTAACATATAATATTATATGTTAATCATATGTTTAATTATATGTTAATTACATGTTAATTAGATTCTATGTTAATAAGTATGTACCATAGTTATTCAACTTTTATATACCTAAAGAAGTGATCACTATGATAAGTTAGCAACCCTCTTACACTATATCATGCTATCACAATATTATTGACTTTATTCCCTATGCTGTACATTACAATCCCACGACTTACTTGTTTTCTCCTTGGAAATTTGAACCCCTTATTCCCTTTTACCTTCACCTCTCTTATTAATTTTTCAGTTGCAGTTTACAATCAGTATTATTTTATATTAATTTCAGGTGTACTGAATATGGTTAGACATTTATGTAATTTAAGAAGTGATTCCCTTTGACTAGTTTAGTACCCACCCACCTAGCACTATGCAGTTATTACTATATTACTGACTATATTCCCTATGCTTTACTTTACATCCCCACGAGTATTTTATACTACCAGTTTGTACTTCTTAATTCCTTCACCTTTTTCACCCTTCCTCCCTATCCCCTTGCCATCTATTACCCCAATAAATCTAGTACCCATCTGACACCATATGTAGTTATTACTATATTACTGACTATGTACTTTATGCTATATTCTATATCCCCATGACTACATTGTAACAACCAATTTGTACTTCCCTTCCCTTTTTTCACCTACCCCTCCAACCCTCTTCTCATCTGGCAACCGTCAAAATGATCTCTGTGTATATGAGTTTGTTTCTAATTTGTTTGTTTATTTTGTTCTTTAGATTCCACATAGAAGTGAAATCACATTACCTCTGTCCTTCTCTGTCTGACATACTCCACTCAGCACAATACCCTCCAGGTCCATCCATGCTATTGCAGATGGCAAGAACCCATTCTCTTCCATGGCCAAGAAACATTTCATTGTATTTTTGGACCACCTCCTCTTTATTCATTCATCCGTCGACGGACACCCAAGCTGCCTCCACATCTTGGCCATTGTAAACAATGCTGCAATGAACATATGGATGCCATGTCCCGTTGAAGTAGCATTTTGGATTTCTTTGGATAAATACAAGTGGGATTACTAGGTCCTTCTTTGTCTCTTCTTATATAGCCTTTGTTTTAAAGTCTATTTTGTCTGTTGTAAGTATTGCTACCCCAGATTTGTTTGTTTTTTTCCATTTTCATGAAATATCTTTTCCTATCCCTTTACTTTCAGTCTGCCTTTTGATCTGAAGTCAGTATCTTATAGGCAGCATATGTAATGATCTTGTTTTCTTATCCATTCAGCCACCCTATCTTTTAATCCATTTGCATTTAAAGTAATTTTTTATTGGGTAGTTGATATTTTAAAATTTATTTTAAGGTATACTTGACGTACAAGGTTGTATTAGTTTCAGGTGTACAACATAGTGATTTTACATTTTTATACCTTTCAAAGGGATTACCACAATAAGTCTAGTAGCCATCAGCTACTGTATGAAGTTATTACAATATTAATGACTGTATTCCTTATGCTGTATGTTACATGCCCGTGGCTTACTTATTTTTTTAATAAGTAATAAGTTAAAATAAGTAATAAGTTGGCAATGTGTACATCTTATTTCCTTTCACCTGTTTCACCCAGTCCCCCATTCCCCTCCTCTCTGGTAACTGTTACAGGTCTCTGTGAGGTGTATTGCACCCTTAGTGGAGCTCACAGCATTAAGGTTGTAATAATCCACCATGAGTATCATTTATATTTTTGATGTTTAAGAACAGGCAAATTTGGACTGCTAAAAGGAGAGCAGTGGGGATAATTACCCGTTTACTGATTAGGTTTTAAATAATGAGTTAAAACCCTTGAAGGTCCTGTTGGGCGAGGTCATTGGGCCATATTAACAAAGTAATTGTAGACAGATATGTAGTTGTTTCCGTTTTATTATTCATATACATGTGTTAGCCCAGTTGATGGAGACTCAGATATGGCGGCTACGTGCATGTACACACTGGGAGGCGGGAGGACTTAACAATAAAACAATGGCTTTTACCAGCTCCTCCATCAGGAAGAAACCTGCTCCTCCAGCCCTCTCCCTCCGGCCAGACAGTTCAGTTCCTTCCCCTGTTTCCCTGGTGCCTTTTGAGCTACTGTTTTAGCACTGGAGCTCAGAGTGACTGAGTGTATCAGTAGCACTTGAGTCCAGGTGCAAAGCCCTTTGAGAGGAAAACCTAGGACTTTAGCCACCCCTAGTCTTATCCAGCCACAGTCTTTCCTGCCTTTCACAGCAGAAGTTGTGGGGACTTCTTACCCCGCCCTGGGATCCTGGGCTGGGGAGCTTGTGTGTGCCTGGGAACCTTGCTCCTCCAGGGGGACCCTCTGTGGCTGAGATATCCCGCCTGATTTTTAATGGTCACAAGTGGGTGTGGGACCAGCCCGTTCTACATCTCTATGCCTCCGATGAGTCTCAGGATTGCTTTTTCTGTATGTCCTTTGTCGTAGGACTTCAGTTCACCTAGACTTCAGGCAGTTCTCAATGGTCAGTTTTAGCATTTATATGTGTTCTTTCATTTTCTTCTTTCCTTTCCCACTTGAACAGACGGTCCACTGAAGATCTCTTTGAGGCCAGGATTTGGTCTTCCTAAATACCCACTAATTGTTATCTTGGTTGCCATTGGATTAGAAAGTCTCTTTGCATGGTATTTAATCTATGAACGTGGCGTCTGTAACACCGTCCTCTAGAGCAAACACGGTCCCCTTTGGATGAAGCTCTGGTAACATAGTGTTCACTCTAATGCTCAGCATGACAGAGACTAGGATTCAGTAGGAGGTTTTATAATAGTCTGTGTGATGCATGCACTTCTGTAAGTCACTATAAATTGTTTATTAGAGTAAGTAGAGAATAAACACAAACAAGCACATTATGAAACAAAGTAAATATACAGCTAGTTTGAAAAACTGTCACACTTGGGATGGCTTTGGGGAAAAAAATATACTTTCTGGTCTACTCAAGGGAAATTAAAAACTCTTGTGTTTTATTGATTTCTACAAAGCTCGTCTGCACATTGTTTTTATACAAGCGCAGTGATAAAAGAAAGGCCATAATTTTTGGAAGCATAGATTTTAGATGCAGAGATTTTGGTTTTGCTTCCAGGAAATGATCCCTTTCCGCAATGGAGCATCCACTTCTGGAAAGCAGTTTTCATGCTCATTCTGGAGAGCATCAGTGAGGAGGTGAGGGGAGAACTCATCCTGTCGGAGCAGACCCTGGCCTTCTTGCTGCCTCAGACCACTGAAAAGGACAAGAAGAGACAAGATATTATGGGATAGCCGCCTCCTTCGAGAGTCCAAGCAATTATTAATAATAATGATCACCTGACTATTGATACTGTGCATGAATAAATGAGGTAGGAAAGGAGGGTACATTTTCAACCTTCTATTTCTTCTCTACTCCACTGAAAAATCCATTTGTTTCTCACATATTAGATGAGCATTGTAAAATCCAGCAAAAGACTGGATAGCAGAAGAAAACTCCTTCATTTATTTAACGATCATTACAGCAATACTGTGTATGTATCATGTGCTAGCCCTTATTATTTATTTATTCATGATTATGCACCTTTTTTATTTTGTATTTTTTAAAAGATTTTTATTAAAAGATAGCTAACATACCACATTATAGTAGTCTCAGGTGTATACCATAGTAATTCAACATTTATAAGTTGGAAAAAAAAAACATTTATAAGTTGGTACAAAAGTAATTGTGGTTTAAAAGGTTAAAAACAGTTGTAAAAAATGCAATTATTTTTTGCACCAACCTAATATATACCTAAAGAAGTGATCACCATGATAAGTCCAGCAACCATGTGACAGTGTACAAATGCTATCATGATATTATTGACTATATTTTTTATATACATTACATCCCCAAGACTTATTTGTTTTATACCTGGAAATTTGAACCTCTTATTCCTCTTCACCCTTTTATAATTTTTCAATTACAGTTGACATTCAATATTATATTAATTTCAGATATACAGCATAGTTGTTAAACATTTTTATAATTTGCAAAGTGGTCCCCCTGACTAGTCTAGTACCCACCTGACACTATACATAGTTGTTACCATATTATTGACTCTATTCTCTATGCTTTATTTTACATCCCCATGACTATTTTGAAACTACCAATTTGTATTTCTTAATCTCTTTACCTTTTTCACTGGACCTCTAACCCCCTTCCAATCTGGCAACCATCAGCTTGTTCCCTGCATCTGTGAGTCTATTTCTGTTTTGTTTATTCATTTATTTTGTTCATTAGGTTCCACATTTAAGTGAGATCATATGGTATTTATCATTCTCTGCCTGACTTATTTCACTTAGCATAATACCTTTCAGGTCCTTCCATGTTGTTGCAAATGGTAAGATTTCTTTCTTTTTTTACGGCCAAATAATATTCCATTGTATGTATGTACCACCTCATCTTTATGTAATCATCTATTTATGGTCACTTAGGTTGCTTCCATATCTTGGCTATTGTAAATAGTACTGTAGTGAATTTAGGTGTGCACACTTTTTAATGTATCGTTGAATTCAGTTTGCAAATATTTTGTTGAGGAGTTTTGCATCTATGTGTATCTGGGATATAGGCCTATAATTTTTTTTTTCAATTTCTTTTTCTTATTTGGAATCAGAGTGATGGTGGCCTTTTAAAATAAGGTAGGAAGTCTTCCATCCTTTTGAACATTTTGTAATAACTAGAGTTAGATAGGTGTTAATTCTTGGAATGTTTGGTAAAGGTCATCTGTGAAGCCATCCGGCACAGGACTTTTGTTTATTTGGAGTGTTTTGATTACTGATTTGATTTTGTTATTTCCTTCTTTTTACTCACTTTGGGCTTTGTTTACTATTCTTTTTCTAGTTTTTTTGAATATAAGGATAAATTGTTTGAGATTTTTCTTATGTGTTGAGGTAGGCTTCTTTGCTATGAATTTCCCTCTTAGGACTGCTTTCTCTGTATCCCATAGATTTTAGTTTGTTTTGTTTTCATTTTCATAGTCTCAAGGTATCTTTTGATTTATTCCTTGAACTCATTGTTAATCTATTCATTGTTTAGTGGCATGTTATTTAGCCTCCATTGTTTGTGTGTTTTTCAGTTTTTTCCTTTTAATTGAGTTCTAATTTCATACCTTTGTGATTAGAGAAGATGCTCGATATGACTTCAATTCTTCTTAAATTGACTGAGACTCATTTTATGGCTTATCATGTGATCTATCTTGGAAAATATTCCATGTGCACTTGGAAAGAATGAACTGCTGCTTTGGGGTGAATTGTTCTAAAATTATCAATGAAATCCATCTGATCTAATGTGTCATTAAAGGCTGCAGTTTCGTTGTTTATTTTCTGTCTGGAAGATCTATCCATTGGTGTAAATGGTTTGTTAAAGTTCCCTTCTGTGACTGCATTATGCATTATCTCTCCCTTTATGTCAGTTAATATTTGCATTATATATTTAGGTGTTCCTGTGTTGGGTGCATAAATGTTTATAAAGGTTATATTTTCTTGTTGTAATGATTTCTTTATCATTATGAAATGTCCTTCTTTGTCTCTTACCATTGACTTTTCTTTAAAGTCTATTTTATACAAGTATTGCTACCTCAGCTTTTTTTTTTATTTCCATTTGCATGAAATATCTTTTTCCATCCCTTTACTTGCAATCTGAATGTGTCTTTCTATCAGAAGTGGGTCTCTTGCAGGCAGCATTGGTTAGGGTCTTTTTTTCTTATCCATTCAGCTACTGCATATATTTGATTCAAAAATTTAATCCATTTATATTTAAAGTGATTATTAATAGGTACATAGTTACCATTTTAGTATTCATATTTATGTTATTTTTTTTTCTTCTTCTTAAAGAAGTCCCTTTAACATTTCAAGTAATATTGATGTGGTGTTGATGAATTCCTTTAGCTTTTTCTTATCTGGGAAGCTCTTTGTCAGTCTTTCAATTTTAAATGATAGTGTTGCTGGGTAGAGTAATCTTGGTTGTAGGTCCTTGCTTTTCATCACTTTGAATATTTCATGCTAATCCCTTCTCTCCTGTAAAGTTTCTGTTGAGAAATCAGCTGACAGCCTAATTTGAGCTCCCTTGTAGATAACTAACTGCCTGTCTCTTGCTGCCTTTAAGATTCTGTCTTTGTCTTTAACCTTTTGCATTTTATTAGGTTGGTGCAAAAGTAATTACGGTTTTTGCAATTATTTTTAACCTTTTGAACCGCAATTACTTTTGCACCAACCTAATAATTATGATGCACCTTTGTGTGGGCCTGTTTGGGTTTGTCTTGTTTGGGACTCTCTGCACTTTCTGGGCTTGTATGTCTATTTCCTTCTTCAGGTTAGGGAAGTTTTTAGTCATTATTTCTTCAAATAGGTTCTCAATCTCTTGTTCTCTCTTTTTCTGGTGCCCCTGTGATATGAATGTTGTTACACTTCATTTTGTCCCAGAGGTCCCTTAAACTATCTTCATTTTTAAAATTTTGTTTGGGGGGGAGGGTGTTCTAATTGGGTGTTTTCTGCTACCTTGTCTTCTAAATCACTGATTTGATTCTCTGCTTTATTTAATCTGCTGTTGATTTCTTCTAGTGTATACTTCATTTCAGTCATTGTATTCTTCTGTAGTCTGACTGGTGTTGTTTTTTTTTAATGGTTTCTGTGTTTTTCTTTCTTTCTTTCTTCCTTTCTTTCTTTCTTTCTTTCTTTCTTTCTTTCTTTCTTTCTTTCTTTCTTTCTTTCTTTCTTTCTTTCTTTTTGTTGTTATGTTTACTATCTCTTTGTTGAAGTTTTCACTAATTTCCTTGAGTATCCTTATAACCATTATTTTGAAATCTGTATCTGGTAGATTGTTTCCCTCCCTTTTGTTTAGATATTTTTCTGGAGTTTTCTCCTGTTCTTTTATTTGGGACATGTTTTTTTGTTTCCTCATTTTGGCTATCTCTCTTTATGGTTTTTTTGTTTGTTTGTTTTTCTTATGTATTAGGTAGATTTGCTATGTCTTCCAGTCTTGGCAGAGTATCCTTATGTAATCGGTGTCCTGTGTGGCCCACTGGTGCTGTCATCCTGTTCACTAGAGCCAGGTGCTTCGGGAGGGTCCCTTGCATGGGTCGTGTGTGCTTTCCTGTTGTAGTAGACCCTTGATTGATGTTGGCACGTCAGTGGGAGGGACTGACAGGCTTACTCTGTGTAAGGATTAGTCAAGACCGTAGTGAGCAAGCTGCTGGACAGACCTCATGGTGGGGGATTCACCCTGGCAGGCTCTGGTGTCCGCTGACACCACCCTTTGTGTGTGCTACTTGTGGGGCTAATTGGATGATGGTCTGTGGTGGTCTGCAGCCAGCTACTGGGTATGCTGGTTCTGGGGCCTCTTTGGAAGGGCTCCCATGCAGGCCAAGGTTAGCTGCTGCCTGTGACTGGCCTGGGGCCACCTGGTAGGAGCTACAAAGTGACCTACAGTTGATCATTGCCTGTGCTGGACCTGAAGGTGTGTGGGAGAGGTCACCCTGGGAACCGAGGCCAGCCATCACCTGTCCCAGCCCTGAAGCAGCTTAGCAAAAGACCCAGAACACCAGAGTCCTGCCTCCATCTGCCGGCTGTCCATAACTCAGCCACCGATATAGTCTTGGGTGGTTCATGAGTTGGCTGGGTCAGGGTGTCAAGGAGTCATCAATGTGGGGCAAGTGATATTCAGCATGTTAGTGCTGACTCTGATTTCATCCCAGTTCTGAGCCTCGGTCTACTATGCAAAAGTCTCAGAGCACACTGAGGCCGGCCGATGCCCCCTCGGGCCTGGGGTCCTCAAACTCCCATGAGTTGTCCAAAAAGATTGGAATGCAGGCCACCTCTGGCTGCCTGCCAGATGTGAAAAACCATCTGGCATTGCACAAGTTGGTTGAGGTGGAGTCCCAGGGAGTCACCAGAGAGGAGTGAACGGAGCTCATCAGGCCAATAGAAATTCAGATTTTGCTGTGTGTGGGGGAGGGCTTAAGACAGGAAAGATGGTGTCTGTCCACCAGCTACATGGAAGGAGGGCTCAACACAGGGACAATGGTGGCATTTCCTCTGGCGCTCTTCTTGAAGACACACAACTCAGTCTCTTCCCATGTGACTCTGGCACCTCCTGAGCTGCATTCCCTCCTACCAATCCCAGGGTGCATGCCTGGGAGTGAAAGAGTCTGTGTGGGGGCCTTTTAACCTCTTAAAAGGCCAGGTTTCCCACAATGTTCTGTTTCACTCAGTCCGAGGGAATCCCCACTGATTTTCACCACCAGATGCCATGGGTGCTCCTCTTTCTGGCACATAGGGTCCTCTGCAGCCATATTATCCCTCCTGATTCTCCACTGCCACACATGGGTGTGGGGCCAGCTGGACTCATGTGTCTGACCCTCCAATCAGTCTCAAGGTGGCTTCTTCTTTATATCCTTACTTAAGACTTCTGTTTAGCTAGCCTTCAGATGGTTCTCCAGTTTGATTGTTTTATAATTTAGTTACAATTTTAATGTGGTCTCGGGAAGAGGCAAGCACAGCATTTATCTACTCCACTATCTTGATTGGAACCGCCTCTGACATTTAAAACAAAAGGGTGTGTTTTTGGGAAGAATGAAGTTTTAATTCATTTGCATTTGAATTAGTGTATGTCCAAATGAAGGCTTTCAGCATAAGAGCATTGGGAACAATGCATCTTAGGTTGAGTTTAGTTCAGCCACTATTGAGATTATGTGTAGCTATAATATGGCTCTGAAATTCTTGTGTCAGGATTGGCTTTGAGTCATCCTCGGGGCACAGCCACTTAGTCATGGTGACTATTTGTTTCTTACTATATGAACAGTCTGTTCATATCCATTATGTCATTCAGTTCACAAAATAATCCTGAATGTAATTATTCCCATTTTTCAGACATGGAAGCTAAAGTTTGAAGATATTAGTTTTGTCCGAAGCATGCTAATGTTTGAACATAAAGCCTCATTTTAATGCAGTAGAAGAGCATAGAATGTTTGAATTCGAAGGGACCTTAGGTTTTATCGATTTCATTTCCCTTCTAATTCCCTTCTGTTCCATCCTAGAAAGATGGTCATTCAGCACATACTTAGGATGAATCCACTAGTTTCTTGGAGAGATGCTTGATGGCTCACAGAATCATTTATAGTTAAAGAGTTTTAGAAACAGGCAGTCATGAACATGGTGGTACATATCTTACTTGCCAAAATTCTTCAACTTTTTCCATTTTGTGATTATCAGCCAGAAATATGGAAATTCTTGTGCCCTAGTTAGAAGTTATACATACAGAAACCATGTTTTTCAATCTTTCATTTTGAGAAAAGATGACTATCTAATTTTAAATGCATTTCAAAGAGTTAGTCATTGGTTGTCAAATTAAAGTCCTATGAAATATTAAGTAGAACTTCTTATCCCTTAGGGCACATACAAATCATTACCTAAAGAGAACAGGCACATTAAAGTAAAGAAACGGTTCAGTATAATTTGTAATGGAACCATCAAAGCTTACTGCTGATTATTTTGTGACTTTAGATTAAGAAATTTGCTGAACTGAGGAAGAAAGTAACTCCTTATAATTGTATTACCAAGTTCTAAAGAATGTTTTGTTCCTGTCAAGTTTCAAATCGATCTTTTAAACTTTGACAGCAAATCAAATAATCTGAGTAATAAAAAGGATGAATTTATTATTGTTGTAATACATACACTTGGTATCATATTGTTTAACATTGACTTTTTCAAGTTGTGGAAAAGAGTTAAAGTTTTGACTCTAATCTCTTAAGAGTAAAAATTTCTTAACAGTTACTAATTTCATTTTACTCCTATACTGTGCAAAAAAAAGTTTTCTTGGTCATTTTGGCTGATGTGATTTTTGGCTTTGCTTTAAATTATTGATTATGATTGAAAGGGGGAGGGACTTTCTGATGAGAACAGCTCTCTCTTTAATAACATCTCACAAAGTCGATCTCTGCTATTCCTGCTGTGCTCCTGAGAAGTACTGAAGTTTAAGAACCTTGGGAAGAATTTGTTTCTCTCAAATTTGTCTTTATAATTTTTCATTATTTCCCCTTTTCTCCCTTCCATGTTTATCCCAACGGTTTGCAATAAAGATCTTCTCTTTGAATGGCTTCTCTTGTGATTGAAAGAAAGGTGTACATGTGAGGGATTTTTGCTGTGTAGGTGGCTATTTAGTACCAATCATGGATGACAGATTACTACAATAGATTCCTGGTCCAAATGCCCTGTTTCTAGATCTCATCTCTCAGATCATGCATCAGTGTCTTTCAAACTGGAAGCAGGTAAATGGTGAACACACTCTTTTCAGCTACCTTGTTCTCAACTCTTTGGACAAGAAGGCATCGATGCCATTTGTATGTGGAGCTTCAGGAACGTGAAGCCTAGGGCGATGTGTTTGGGAGAGGTGGATTCATTCTCCCCCACAAAATTGGGTTCTACTTATGCTAATTTACTAAATTTGTGTTTCCTCACAAAGCTGTGTGCCTTGCTTCCATTGGGAAGCTGCATTGGAGGCATGTGAAGGAGGATAAGAAACTTTTGGGAAATGTAGCTCCAAAACCCAAAGGATGCTGGTAGCAGATCAGCTGAGAGTTGATTACCCTGGCACAGCGAGAGACTAAGTCATCTCTTATTATGTGTGGTATTTTATTTCATTGGTGAGAACTTGCTTCTGGATTGCGTCAGAACTTTATTTTTTACCTTATTATTTTTGCTAGACTGGCAGGGGAAATCATAAAAAGAGGAAATGAGCAGTTTTGAATTGATAGAGTGGCTTTAAAAGAGTTGTCTCAAATTAAAATTCTTGGCTTTCCTGTGGTCCAAGGGGTAAAGTTTGTAAATGGTGATCTATGGAGCTTGAAGGTTTTCAAACAGAACTAGAATCTGTTAAAAACCTTAATTCTTCCTTCGTGTGTGACCAATTTCTTCTCTGGGACAACCTATTAAGTTATTCAAGTAGAGAAAGTCTATACTCAAGATAGTATAAATCAGCAAGTTCTTTGCAGCAAAATTGCTTTAGTGCAAGGCAAAGTAACTTTTTACTATAATGAAATAGAAATTGGATGTGAATTCTTGTAATTATTACCAGTGATGCTTTTCTCACACAGTTAGACTTATAGCTGGAAATACTACTTTCCTCAACTTTCAGAAATTACTGTTGTTGTTACCTAGCATCACCTCTTTCAAATTAATTAATTTGGGGTCATTAGCTTTTTATTGTTTTAATACTTAGTTAATCCAGAAGCAAGCTATCACCAGTGAAATACTGTACGTAATAAGAGATTACTTAGCCTCTCGCTGTGACAATGTAGTTCACTCTCAGCTGATCTGCTACCAGCGTCCTTTGGGTTTTTGAGCTCCATTTCTCAGTGGTTTCCTATCCTTCACATGCCTCCAATGCAGCTCCCCACTGGAAGCAAGGCACACAGCTTTGTGAGGAAGCACGAATTTAGTTAATTAGCACAAGTAGAATCCGATTTTGTGGAGGAGAATGAATCCACCTCTCACCATATTTAATATGTAAATATGGTTTAAATATTAAACCACATTTAATGTGGTTAAACTGCAAAAGAATGAAAAAATATTACTTTAATTTCAGTATATCTGGTGAGAAATCTGCCTTAAATACTGAACGAAACTGCCATGACTTTTA
This sequence comes from Rhinolophus hipposideros, assembly GCF_964194185.1. Classification (NCBI taxonomy): domain Eukaryota; kingdom Metazoa; phylum Chordata; class Mammalia; order Chiroptera; family Rhinolophidae; genus Rhinolophus; species Rhinolophus hipposideros. Next base: position 36,315,025 of record NC_138047.1, read on the forward strand.
TCTTCTCCTTTATTACAGTTTGTGGATTAGTCGATATATTGAATACAGAATTCAGTATAACTTAAGTAGATTTTGCAAGATAATGAATTCAATACTAACCTGACAAGACCTGTCCTGGTGACAGTGTGCTTAGAACTGACACTGTGCTCACTGTCAGTTGTATACTTAGATTCTATAATCCTTAATGTAGCCTATGAAATTTCTGCTTATCGCTGGAGTATTCTTGCTGAAATGGACCTTAGTTCACTCACTTTAAACAAACTTACTATCTATGGGTTGTATAATTAACTAAGTAGATAGTATGAAATTGTATTAATTTATTAACTGCATAAATCAAGGCCTATTCATTGAAGACAAGATTAAGGCATCATAGATAAATATAAATATATAGCTTGAAATCCCCTTTAACTCGACTACCCAGAGATAAGAACTATGGAATGTACTTTATGAATATCTGTTTAGACTTTGTTCTGTGGCACTGTCTCTGTCTGTTGATATGTTTATATATCTATTTTCTAATTAATTAAACTGAAATTGCTCAACATTTATTTGGTAACTTGCCCTTTTCACTTATCACATTAAATATTAGGTATATTGTAAATTTTCCTGTCAGCAAATGTACTTTTATTATATGATTTTTAATGGCTGTCCAGTAACTTGTGTGTAGAATACCATAATTTATTTAATTAGTTCCATCGTTGGACATTTAGATTCGTGTTCTTCTTCAACTCATTCATTTGACAAATATTAACTTGTTTCCTAGCATGGGCCAGCAGTAGACTAGATTCCAAAGCAGTATGGTCCCTGCCTCATGGAACTCCTGCAGCCACACAGGAGAGTTGATTACCAATCATGAAAAGTGCTTTGAAGGGAATGTTCTGGGAGCTCTGAGAGTGCAGAGACAAGGGAAGGTACGGCCTTGGGGCCCCAGGAAGGCCTTCCGAAGGAGGTGATGATCACAGGAATTCTGAAGAGTGGAAAAGAGTTAGCTGTGTCAACAGGTGGAGTTGGGAATGCGTAGGCAGAGAAGAGCACGAGCAAAGTCCCTGGGGGGTATGGGGGATGGCAAGTGTGAGTTGTTGAAAGCCTGCAATCTAGGGGACCAGTGATGCTGGTGAAGCCATAGAGGTGGGCAGGTCCAGATTATTGAGTATTTTGGTCTTTATTAGCCAGACAGTGGGAAGCCATGTGAGAGTGATATCAGATTTGTATTTTGAGAAAACAACTGTGACTGTGGTGTAAAATATCAGCAGGAGTTTTTACTTTTATTGTGCCATTGACTTCTTGGGTATCTGATGAAGCTCAGGGACAATGTCTGAGAATAATGCTTTAACTCTATAAAACACGTAGGATTACAAAGGAGACCAATTACATTGAAATATAGTTGTCAAAATAGCAAATACATACAGTGTAATACTATCTGTGCTTTATTAGCATAATAAATAAGAATTAGTGGGGAGTCTAAAAGCTACTGTAATTTCAAAGTGTGAAGACAGTAAGCAAGCTATGTAACAACTGTCATGTGGTATGAAAATATCTGATTTCTGTTAGTGGCAAAATCACAACAGTTTTAAAGTACTGGTATTGTCCTTATACTAGTGTGGTTTATTGCTGACATTCATGATTGAGTGAAATAGTAAATTTCAGTTTGAAATTAATGTGGTTAAGTGGTTGTGGCTTGTTGATTTAATTTTACATAAATGGTGTAGTCTATATGTATTCCCCGACACAGGCATGCAAGAGGCACGTATTGGGGACAATACGACTTAATAGCTAAGACTTCTATGGCCCTGACTTTATGCCAGCCAACGTTTTAAGCACTTCACTTATAAGCTTCACATGAGCTCTAAAAGAAAACTATTATTATCTGCATTTTACAATATCAGGAAATTGAATCCCGGAATGTTTACAAAGTTTTCCTAAGGTCATATAGTGAGACTCTAAACAGGGAGACAGTGATCCATGAAACACTGTTTGTCACAGTGTTGTTTACAGTAGTAAACTTTGGAAGAGGCAGCTGTCGAATGCATGGTGGAATTAAGATTAAAAATACAGCAAGTCTAGTTCAAGATTCCAAGTTCATTACAAAGGCCTCCATCATTCTGCTGCCTTATAATTTAGAATATAGGTATATTACATTTATTTTATTGTTTCTTATCGATGGGCCTTTAGGTTGTTTCTTGTTTTCCTCGTGACAAACTAGTCTTCTGTGAATATTCTTATACATCTTATGAGTATATGCCAAGCATTTTTCCAGAGTAGTTACCCAGGTCAGGAATTTTTGACAGACACCTCTACCAAGGAGATTTACTATTGTAAACAATGCTGTGATAAACAGTGAGTTCATAAATCTCTTGTTTCCTTGTATAAGTCTCAGCAAGAATGTTAAATATAGTATTTACCAAGAGGATATAGTTTTTTTTTAATCTAGTAAAGTGTATTTTATTATTAATTTCATATACTCCCCATAATATGAATACTACCATATAACAACATCTTTACTGCAAAACTATCCTTTATGCCACACACTGAATTCTCAGCTTTGTCTGGGCAGATTGTCTCTGCCTCTTTGTTTCTTGTTAGTGTCATTCCACCTTTTGGGGTCCCAGGAGTCTGGATGGCACTAGAAGAGCCTGTCACTCTACGGTGAACCAAATGAGTGTCTGGCCTGAACTGTTTTCACAGAGCAAGAGGCTCTTGAGTGGGGATGGCAGGGAATTCTGCCTCCCTGAATCCCGCCATGGCTCAGCTCTTAGCTTCAGTGGAGCAGTTCGTTTGGCCAGTGACCACATACCCTCTTTCAGAATCCCCAAATCCATGTTTATTTTACCTAATCGACTTTTGTCCTCCATTTTCTCAGGAGGTAAATCCTTGAAAATCCCGAAAAGGAAAAAAAGAAAGCTCCCAACTCACTCAAAGATAACTGATTCTAGGCTCAGTTACATGACCTTGTAGTAAACAACACAAATGCTGAAGGTATTGAGACTAGCCAGCTTCCCTGGAGGTCAGCCTCCTGTGGGTTTCATGCGCGACTGCTGCCCTAGTACACCTGAGAAAGACTTCTGGTGTCTGTGATTTATGTACGCTGACACGCCATCAATTTTTAAACCTCACCCAGCTATCCCTTACACTGGTGGTTGTGCACTACCACCACCTTCTGCCTCCAAGGATCACAATTAAGATACGCATCTGTGGAATCATCCGCCCCCAGTATTTTAACTAGATGCTTGCTGATCTAGGCTTTTTTTTTTTTTTTTTTTGGATCATTTAATTAACCGGTGAATTCACCATCAGTGTTGCAAGTTAGTCTTTATTTCCCCCCTACAAGTGACCTCATGATTCAGGGACCAAAAATCTGGATGTCGGGATGAAGACTTTCCGTGATAGTACACTAAGTCAGACTCAGCTGTTTAGTTCATTAATGACAGGTATATGTTTACCTTCTTCTTAGAATGGTGGGGAAGCGAATGGTTATGAAATGTTTGCTGGTTCCCGATATTTTACGTTTAAATTCTAGAAACATCTGTTCATTCTTTTTTTCCAGAAACAGTACTCTTCAGGACACAGATGGGAAGGCAGATTACTGAAAAAATGGTTTTCAATCACCTTAACTTTAGTTTTAGTTCTTAGGGGAGAGCAAAGAGTGTAATGGTTAAGAGTGCCTGGTTCAAATCGCAGTGGCACCATTTATTCTCTGTGTAACCTCAAGCAAGCCACTTAACCTCCCAGTTCCTCATTTCCCTGGTCTGTGAAATGGGAAGTTTTGATAATTAAATGAGGAATATAAAACAGTGCTTAGAAGAGTGTCTGGCTCATGGTAAGTGCTCAGCAAATGTCAGCCACTGTTCTTACTTTTGCAACCCTGAGTATAGGTCATATGTGTCCCTTACCTCATCCTTATCTTCCCCAGCTACTAGAGTGAATCATGTTGGAATGCCATGACAAAGGACAGTTCTAGTTCCCTCAGCCTGTCAACTGTTGGTCCCCAAAGGGGGATGGTTTGCTACTCTTCTACTTGCTGCATTTTGAACAGGTAGAAGGATTCTTAGAAGTTTGATATTTCATCTCTGGGGAAGAGGAGGAGACACCTCTGATGGGCTGTGTCCTGGTAGGAGCCCAGGTGGGAAGGAAACCTGCCCACACAGGTTTTGCTCGTTTTTGTGTTTGTGTATGTCCGTTATCACAATTCATTCTATGGGAGCGGGAGAGTGCTTTGGCTTTTTTCTCCATTGAATTGATCTCCTGTACCTAGGTACAGGTTTAATTGTTAACCGTTAAGATTTATTTTTAAGTGAGGAACAGAAGTGATCAATATGCATTGTTTTTGTTGACTCTTTATTACTTACTTCATGGCCACAGAAATACCCGCATTTAAACACGTGCAGGGAAAATACGGGTTTTGAAAAGTCACTGAGTAAGTATTCTGTAATCTGGAGGGGAAAAAAAAAGGTTGTTTGAATCAGATTGATTATCTGAAAAGAAAAATGGCTAGCATGCAATCTCAAAGGTAGTTTGTTGACTCTAGTTATCATGCAACGGGTGTTATATTTAGTGAGGGTTGTCACTGTGGATCGGTGTGTTAGCTTGCCAGGGCTGCCGTAACAAAAGACCACAGACTGGGTGGCTTAAGGACCAGAAATTTATTTTCTCACAGTTCTGGAGGCTGGAAGTTCAAGATCAAGGGGACAGCAGGGTTAGTGCCCTCCAGGGCTTCTCCTTGGCTTGCAGACAGCCACCCTCCTGCTTCCTCCTCTTGTGGCCTTTCCCCTGTGCACCCACCTCGCTGGTGTCCTTGCTCGTCTTCAGTCCTGTCGGGCAAGGGCTCACCCTAACAGCCGCATTGAACTTTAATTACTTCTTCAAAGGCCCTGCCTCCAAATACAGTCAGAGTCTTTTTTATGAGGAGTTAGGACTTCAATACAGGAATTTTGAAGGGACACAATTCAGTCCATAACGATAGGTGTTGTTGGAAATTCACTGAACCTGAGAAACAGTTTAATGCCTATTCTACTTTACTGCGTGCTCTGCATAGTCCTGAACAAGACTGCTGCAGTGGAAGAATTGGAGGCCTGCAGCTGGAGCGAGCGGGGACAGCCTGCACACAGCATCACGGTTGCCTCATTGTCCACAGGGAGCAAAGACAAAGGGCGCTGCCAGACGGACACTCATTGTTTGGAGCTGCTAGGTGGCTGGGAGGGGACGTTCAACGAAGAACCTTCCTCACAAGCCATTTCAGTGATAATTTACTATACTGTCAAATTTTGCATAAACCATAAAATGCTAACTAATCACAGATCTTGGTGAAGTGGAATCTTTTTTCCTAATGTGTTTATATATTTCTGTCACTACAAACTGATTTTATCTTCACTGCTTAATTATCTACACTAATGGAGGGGAATATTACTGTGCAAAATGCAGACACTGATTCATTTCCAGCTTCCTGATCTTTATCAGTAGGTTTTTACATCCCGGATCCTAACTCTAGCTCTCTTCCTTGCTAACCATGTCTCCATAAACAAATTGCTTAGCCTCATGGTCCTCATCTATAAAAGGATGGGATTGGCCAAGTTAGATGATTGGTTTGCAAATGCAGTGTGCAAAAGATCAGTGTGTTAAAAAGTGCGCTTTCCCTGGGCCCCATGCCATAGAGATTCTCAGTCAATAGGGTCTTAGATGGGCCCGGGAATCTGTATTGTTAACAAGCATTCCTAAGTGAATCTGGCACTGGGGTCCTCCCATCCCACTTTGAGAACCTCATCTGAGATCTCTCATACTCATAAAAAGAGATGAGATTGGAAACTGGAATAGACTTTGAAAAATAGTAAATTTTGGACACTTCTTACTGCATTTTTTGGTCCTTGTCCCCAGAGTTAAGCCTTTTAATTTTATTTTGTACCCATGTGCAGCTATAAAGCAGTGAGATCATGAGCAGTCTACTAGATTGCACAAAATGGAGAAGGATCTCTCTAACTTTAGGTCTGTTATTTCTACTGTTTTTACTACTGTCCCAGACTCCCCTCTCTGGCATTGTAGGTCTTTGGGCTGAATGGTCATGACTTAATTGGACACTCGTTGGTTCTGCTATGTCCCCTCATGGAGCATACATGGACATTTTTGTTCTTATCCCCACGGTGGAATGGCAACTGCTCTTTCAGGCCAGGATTGTGCAAAAGTAAATGAATCCAAAATGGATAAAGAAGAAAAAAAAATCATGAGGAGGCAAAGAGTGCTTTTCAGGAAATTGTGGAGTGGAGAAGAAAGGTCCAGCTGGTGGTAAGACGGGACCACCAAGAAAGGGTCCAGCTGGTGGTGAGATGAGGAAAGAGCCCTGGTTTTGGTCCAAAAGTCTGTGTCTTGTATTCGGTTTCTATTGCTGAGTAACACGTTACCACAAACGTAGCAGTTTAAAACAACACCCATAGTTTCTGTGGGTCTGGATTTTAGCTGTGGGTTAGATGTATCCTCTGAGAGACTTAAAGGCTGAAGTCAAGAGTCAGCTGGGGCTGTAGTGTCGTCTGAAGGATGGGGTCCTCTTCCACGTCACTGGTTGTTGGCAGAGTTTGTCTTGCAGTTGTATAACTGACAGCCTCGCTTTCTTGCCGGGTCTTGGCCAGGACCACTCGTAGAGGCTGTAGAGGCTGTCCCCCGCTCCTTGCCATGTGGTCCCCTTCCTTTTACACATGGCAGCTTCCTTCTAGCTGAGCATCTGCGGCTACTTACGTCCTTTAGGGCTCACCTGACTTGGTAAGGCTGATCCAGGATAATCTCCCTTTTAACTAAGCCAAAGTCAACTGATTAAGACCTTAAGCAAATCTGCAAAATCCCTTCACCTCACCATGTAACATCATTATAGGAACGCTCGCCCATCGTATCCCTTGCCTTACTCAGGGGGAGGGAACTGTGCCGTGTGTACATCAGGGGGCAGGAATCTTGGGGCCATCTTACGATTATGCCTACTACTAGTCCAAAGATTGTTTATTGTGTATTGACCACCAAATATATGTACTATCAATTGATTAGAAACTCCATGAAAATATTAATTTCTAGGAATCTCTAATTATATGGATTCTACTCTGCAACTTTTTTTGAGAAATGTTGTTAAGCTGACTAAAGTATCTCTAGCGTTTCCTTCCAGAATTTGAAATCACAAAGTGCTAGAAAACCACAGAGCTTATCCAGTTACCTGCACCCCTTGTACAAAGGAAACAGCCTCAGTGGAATCAAGGTCATGGGGCAGAGGAAGGCTGGAAGTCTGTTGGCCCTTTCTATCATTTCTTTTCCTACGTGTCTCTTAGTTAATTTTTGTTTTGTGTTTTGTATTTTGTGTTGTTTTTTTTTTAAAGATGAGCTCCAAGTACTCTTAATCTGGAGCTCATTGATGTTAATGAACAATTTTCTTTGTTTCCCATTATTGCCTTGTGAATTAGAACATTTTTCTTCTAATGTGTTTACCAATTAGTTACTAAGTGAAATGGAATCTTGGATAAAATGAGCTTTTGGTTCTTTATTTGTATTTGTATAATCTTCATAATTTTCATGATGATTCACATAGTCAAGGAATTGTAGAACTGATGGTGGGACAGAAACTAGAGAACACATTTACAATCCAACTGCCTCACAAAAAAACCCTTTTGTGCAGTTGATGGTTGGGTTGACGTCCATTAAGTAATTTTCTATGCTTTTATTCCCATATTCACTGATACTTGGTAATTTGTTTTCTTTTTTAATCAATTTAAATATAAATATGATTAAGTATTTTTGCATTGCTTCTTCTGGGGTAAAACCTTACTATTGACATGTTTTTCCATGGTGGTTTGTATTCAAGCCTCCTATCCGGACGACCCACTGCTAAATGACGCCACAGGAGGATAGACTCACTCTTAGCTTGAATAGTGACTGTTACCATGTAATAATCTAGTTACTGTCCCAGTGCAGAGAATAATGTGTGACTTAGCCCAGCCTCAGAGCTGCCTGATTTGGGTGAAGCAATGCATAGCTTGCTGACTGGGGTCTGGGCACACTTCTTTGGCAGTTGTCAAGGCATGTTTGTGGACTAAATTCCCAAGACTGGGAAAACAATGCAGCTGGAGGCTGTTTCTGACGACCTTCTCTTCCATCTTCTTCCATCTCAGTGCTTTGTTACAGGTACAAATGAGGACATTTCTTCCATTCACATGAGAATGGCTGAATCATTTTGCTACTTCTTCTGCCACTCATGAAGCCTCTTATTATCTGCTACCTCACTATATCACACCCTCCTGTGTCCTGTGTAGCTTGGGGTTTGTGGTTTTTACTCTTTCGTATATGAAACTCATCTTTCCATTTGTTAAATCTCCATTAGAAAAAGGTTCCTTGAGGTCAGGGGTCGTGTCTCCAGTGTTTTTCTGGAGATCATCTTTGTCTCTATTGCATACTGGAGTAATTCCTAGTCTGTGGGCCTCAGACCTTTGGAAACAAGATATTTCCGAGTCTGCCTATCCGTGTATGTACGCTGTGTTTTCTATGTGTGTGCCACTTTCACAAGCATTTAGATGGTCTTGAGATGGAAAAAACACACATTTCTTTAAAATAACACTGACTTCGTTGTAATTTGGGTCTTTTTTCAATCAGTACTTACTAAGAATGCAAGAAAAGCCACCCTACAATGAAAGATACCCTCTTGCTTTCATGTTGAGACCCACTGCCTCTCAGCATGTAGCAAGGTGCTTTGCATTTTGAGATATTTTGGATATTTCCCTATCTCAAGCCTCTGGCCCCTTGTTTCTTTTGTGAGGTGTGCAAAGAAAGCTGCTAGTGCTTCTCCTTTAGCACTAATAACCGTTTCAGCTTGTTAATTATTTGACTCTGATCAATATTCATCTGCACCCTTAGACTGGAAGCTCCTGGTCCCCAGGACTACGTCTGTCTCTGATCCCTGCTTAACAGAATGTCCCTCACATGGTACCACAGAGGCTAGTGGTCAGAGGCTCTGTGCTCATACCTGGTACGTGATTTTAGGAACTACTCTTGAACATACGTACTTTTCTGCTGTTTAGAAATTGGGAATTCCTATAGTAACTAATATGAATCCCTAAGGTCTCTAGTCTCTGAACCAAAGGATTTAGAGGAATGCCTTAACAAATTTTAGTGTTAAAGCAAAATGTCTGCCACCTGGTGTCAGATTAAGAATTAGCATCTTGCCTAAAAACAGATAAATAGATCAATGGAATAGACTAGCGAGCCCAGAAAGAAACCCATGCCTATGTGGTCAATGAAGCCATGACAAAGGAGGCAAGAATCTTCAGTAAGTGGTGTTCGCAAAACTGGACCGTACCTGCAAAAAAATGAAATTGGGACACTTTCTTACACCATATACAAAAGTAAAGTCAAAATGGATTAAAGACTTAAATGTAAGGCCTGAGATCATAACTCCTAGAAGAAAACATAGGCAGTAAAGTCTTTGCCATCACTCTTAGCAACATCTTTTTGGATATGTCTCTTCAGGCAAGGGCAACAGAATGAAAAATAAAATGGGACTACATCAAACTAAAAAGTTTTTGCACAGTGAAGGAAACCATCAAAAGACAAAATCAAAAGACAACCTAATGAATGGGAGACCGTATTAACAAATGATACATTGCAAAGGGGTTAATATCCAATATGGATAAAGAACTCATACAACATAACACCCCCAAAACACAAACAATCCAATTAAAAATGGGAAGAAGACCTGAATAGACATTTCTCCAAAGAGGACATACACATGACCAACAGACATTTGCAAAGATGCTCAGCATCACTAATCAGGGAAATGCAAATTAAAACCACAATGAGATGTCACCTCACACCTGTCAGAATGGGTATCATCAATAAATCAACAAACAATAAGTGTTGGCAAGGATGTCGAGAAAAGGGAACCCTTGTGCACTGTTGGGGGATTGCAGATTGGTGCAGCCACTGTGGAAAACAGTATGGAGGTTCCTCAAAAAATTAAAAAGAGCTTTCATACTATCCAGCAATCCTACTTCTGGATATTTATCCAAAGAAAACAAAAACACTAATTGAAAAGATATATGCATCTCTATGTTTATTACACCATTACTAGTAATAGGCAAGACATGGAAGCAACCCAAATGTCCATCAGTAGATTAATGAATAAAGAAGATGTGGTATGTGATTATATATATTCAGCAATAGAAAAGAGTGGAATATTATTTAGCAATAAAAAAGAATGAAATCCTGCCATTTGTGACAATGTGGGTGGACCTAGAAGATATTATGCTAAGTGAAATAAGTCAGAGAAAGACAAATACCATTTGGTTTCCCTTATATGTGGAATCTAAAAAAACAAAACAAATGAATAAATAAAACAGAAACGGGCCTATACGTATAGAGAACATGCTGATGGTTCCCAAGGTGGAGGGTTTGGAGAGATTGGAGTTAAAAAAAAAAAAAAATGGAGTTCATGGAAAGAATAAAGGCATAGCTCAATCTTCCTTGGCCAGCCAAAAAAGATAATTAACATCTTTACTAATTCTCATAGTGAGTCCCATTAATTTTACTATTTAGTTATTACAGTAAATTATTATACATTTCACATAAAATTAAAGTAAGCACCATTCTGAATCTGCTCTTGACTTGCTACTATGGAACTAGGATTTTTGGATTCAACATTGTTGGTTTTTCCCAGATCTAGAAAACAATTTGGAAGTAAAGTTTAATTTTAGTAAATTTTCTATATACTGTTACCTCTGTAGCACTGATTTTATAGAGGAGAGAAATAATAACTGTTTTATGTGAAACAAAAATAGCCTTAAACATTTTATATTTAATGAGTTTGTATAAACTTTGTTACTGATAATAGTTTTCCTAATCAGTTTGGCCAAAAGGAAGGATGAAAATTCACTTTTAAAAAGTCTTTGAGTAACTTAAATGAGAATGAACGTATTCCTGAGATTCCCTAGAATTAGAATCAATCCAAGTTCTGAGTTAAATAAGTAAAGAATGGGTTTCTCTGTTTTGTGAAGAATAAGGTTTGACTAGGAAAAGTAGGGGTTTTTCCTTTTCTTGCTGCATTCAAATCTCTTACTGACCTGAAAGCTGTGTGTATGCACCCGACAGGGGCCCTTATGTCATAATGTTTTCCTTTCTAGTCCAAACATAAGAGTATATGAGTGTTAGGCATGGCCAGAGGAATGAGTCGCAGGAGACCAAAATTGGCCTATTAGAATTTATTGGACGTGGTTGAGCTGCGGGAGGTCAGGCTAGGAAAGACCATAATCCCCCCAAGCAAAGAGAGGTATGGAGTTTTATAGAAGGGGGTAAACAAGGCTGTTCCCCCTTCAATGCTTCAGGTGGTTTTCGTTGACAAAGGGTTGGTTTCAGGGCAAGACCAAGCCCTACCCTCCACACTCTGGCCCCAGGTCACTGATCACACGCCCCAAGGAGATAAAGCAAGACAGGATCAAGACAAGATGGCTTTTAAGATAAGGTTTCTGCTCCTGGCCTAAATATGGCTAAACAGTGAGGTAAAGCCTACGGTGCCTGGAGTAGTAAGGAGTCATAAATGTCAGATGATGAAGGTATGTATTAACGAGTAGCATGTACCCAGAATTGCTCAACATGCTAAAGATCTATTACATCCGTCCTCTCCGTTTATAGCCTCAAGGAGCTGAAATCTGATTGCAGGAGTCCTACAGTAATTAAACATATAATTAGACAAAATTAGTTGCGATCATTGCTCAACATAGAAAACCACCCTGGGGTAGGGGGTAGGAACAGAACTAGACGAACGATGAGAAGTAGAAATAAGGGCAAAAGCCTTTTGAGAAGCCAGAAATAGATGCCTCATTGTCCCAGGACGCAATCACTTTCACTTCAGTTATTGAAGAGCCTCCTGGTCTTTGCTCCAAGCCTATTTAATTCAGACACAATTCTAACATGGCTGCTTGTAGGCAAGGGATTAGATTTAGTGGGTTAGAAGGGAGCTGGGTGGTGGAAGGAAGGATCAGGGGAAAAGTGAAGCTGATAGAGCCAAGGCTTCCAATGTTAGCAAGGTGATAGCTTAGCACTGGTGCAGGGTGGGAAGGCAAGGAACCCAGATGACATTTTAAGTGCTCAAAGAACATGTCAGTTATCAGTGGTAGACGTAAAGAGTTTGTCTCCTTGTAGCGGTTGATATTTGGAGTAATGGCCTTGAGTCACCAAAAAGAGGTAAAATCATGCTTTGGGCAATTTAATAAAGCAGAGAAATGAGCAATGAACACATTTGTGTATAAGGTTTTAGCCCCACAGAATGTGTGTTCCATGAAAGCAGTGGCCATATCTCATTCACGTCAGTATTCTCAGAGCTTATCTGAGTCCAGCCCAAAGAAGTGAGCTGTTCAGTAGATGTTCTCTGGTTCTGTACAAGAGGGTTACTTCTCTAGACAGATCTTCATGGAGCTATTAGAATTAGATATGCACTAAACTATATGTTCAGGCAGATAGCATCCCTGCTTATAATTCTGTAACAGAGAAGAAATGGGTCTGCAGCTTCCTTTCTTTTATCATGTCTCTATTACCATATTTTTAACTATAATAAAGCCACACATCTTTTTGTAATAACTCCATATGCTGTTCGTTTACTGATTGACTGATTTGTTGGGTCTGTTTGAGCACCCATTTACTCCTATTGCACTTTCTGTGCGCTTGACCCCGATGAGATCCTGTGGGTACAGATTGGTGAAGATTTCTCCCTGCCCTCAAACAATTCTGGATGTAGAAGGTGTCTCTAAATGCATTGACTATTGTTCTGGATTGAATTATGGCCTCCAAAAAGATATGTTGAAGTCTTGCCCCTAGAACTTGTGAGTGTGACCTTATTTGGGAATAGGGACATTACAGATGTTAAGATGAGGTCATTAGGCAGGACCCTAATCCAGTATGACTTGGGTCCTTGTCAAGAGGGGAATTTGGAGTTATATGCACAGGGAGAGCACCATGCCAGAAGGAAGATGGCCACGTGAAGATGGAGGCAGAGATTAGAGTGAAGTTGCCACACAGCACGGAATGCCTGGGGTTACGAGGAGCTGGAAGAGAGGGGAAGGCTTCTCCCCTAGGCTGCGGAGAGAGCAGGGCCCTGCCAGCACCTTGAGTTTGGACTTCTAGCCTCCAGAACTATAAGAGAGTAAATGGCTGTTGTTACAAGCCATCCAGTTTGTGGTATTCTGTTACAGCAGTGCTAGGAACAGAATACAACGATAGTTCGTTTCTGTATGAATCAGAGTTCTATGAGGAAATGGATGATCACTCCAGCAGGGTAACTGTGGGGAGTTTAAACAAGGCACTGTTTACAGAAGTTTGAGCAAGATGAAGAATAACCTCCAAGGGTTGGGGAAGCCTTCCGGGGTCGGCAGCAGCAGGTTGAAGAGCCAAGTGAAGGGAAGGTTCCTGGAATGCAGGCGGAGCTACATTTGCAACTGCAGGTGTAGGACAGGGGCCTGACTGTAGCCCTGGTCAACCTATGCTCTTGAGACAGCTGGGGAGTTCATATCTGACCTCTTTCTCCTCTTTCCCTCCTATTGTCCACTGAGCCTCTCATAGGCCACACCTGCCAAGAATTTAGCCTCTGGGATCAAGGGCAGGGGGGGGAAAGTGTGGAGAGTAGATCTAGAAAGGGAGCTGGAGACTATAGCACACATTTGGAATAAGGGGGACATGCCATTCCTATGTGTCTGCTTGTTATGAAAAGGGAAGAAGCTAATATCTGAGATAGTATTGTGCATCACTTTTGTTCTCAGCAAATACTGAGATTGTGGCTATAGGCTTTTTTTATGTTGGAGTCCAAGATTCAAGGCGGTAGAATCCACTCAGTAGATTCTTATTTGGCATCTCCTATAGTGCCAGGTACTGGACAGCCCTGGGGATAGCACTGAGCAGTAGAGACTCTGTCTTTACTCTTGTGGAATTTACCTAAGTCTAGTGAACACCAACTGTGTTAACAAGGGTTAAAACTCCCATAGGACTCTGCTTTTCTCATAACAATGTAATTTCAGTGTAACTTTAAATCACCTACTGGATGTCACTCCTCCCCTGTGGACTGCAAACTTCATGAGGGCAATGAGGGGGTCTCGCATGTTTATTGTTAGGTCCAAGACCTAGCCTGACTCTTGGCTCCTGGCAGATGTTCACTGAATGAATTGGTGAATGAACGAACTAATGAATGAATGGGTGCCTTGTATTTGCCAGAAAAGAAAAACTTCTCGTCTAGCCGCTTGTGTTCAGCAGTCGGGGCCTGCAAATTAAATGGGCATAAAACAGATCAGCAAGAGAAAATAACAGATTTAATTACATACTTAATGTGCCCCTGAGAGTTCACAAAGAAATGTGACTCAAGAAGGTTGTTAGAATTTGGAGCTTATATACATACCATCTTAATATAGGGCATGGGCAGAGGGGCACTTTTGGGAAAACAAAATGTTTTTAGAAGAGGGTAAGGGGGGATACTTATGGAAAAACAAATTTTTTGGAATGATAAGTGGGGTTTTATGAGAATAGATGAGAGATAAGAGTTTGATGACAAAATCTGTTTGGGCGTGAACCTCTCATCTCCCAGAAGAGATTATAGAGTTGCTCCCCAGAAGGGGATTTATGACAATTGAGTTCTTTTGGGAGTCTCTGCTTTTAGGCAGATAAGGGATGTCAGGAATTCAAATGCTTTCAGTGCAAAGTAATTTCTGTGCCCTGCTGGTGTGTTCTAGATCCTTTCATTGTACTATTTAGGCATTTCTGAAAATTGGTCGGTGGCGTAAAATCTGTAAAATTGGGCAAATTCACTGTAGTAGGGAATTTTGCAATTTGAAAGGATTCTTTCAATGAATCCTTTATGATAAAGCAAGCATGCTCAAACAAAATTGTGTATAATTTACCTATTTTATAATTCTAGATTTTAAGTTTTGGGAGTTGTTTTTGTTGTTGTTGACAGCACTCTGGTTCACTTTTAGAGGTTGAAACCAAATATTACCTTTTTGTTTTCTTCACTGTTCTCATAAACTGGTCCGTAAAATATGCACTGAAGTTAAAGCTTGAATGTGGGTATGAAAGGATTTCTTATGCGCTATACCCTTTTCACATCTAAACCAATGGTTTAAACGTAGAGCAACAATTTGGGGGGATGCTTTTACTAATGTTTATGTTAAAGCAAATTATCTGCTACCTGGTGTCAGATTCAGTAAGAACCAAAAGGTATCTAAAGGAGCAGGGATGTGATAGACTTTCTTACCCTGCTCTTAAAACATTTTCTGGTATCAAATTAGGGCTGTTAACTGCCTTGGGCCTCCAAAGTACCATTGCTAAACAGAAACCAGTACTCCTTTGATGATCATCTAAGAAAAACACTTCTAGGAAAAATATCGCAGAATCCAAGAGCAGCTACCAAAAGCAGTTTTATGTTTCCCCGAAAATAAAACCTAGCTGGACCATCAGCTCTAATGCATTTTCTAGAGCAAAAATTAATATGACTCGGTCTTATTTTAATATAATGCAAGACCTGGTCTAATGTAATATAACATCACATCACATCACAACACAATACAACATAACAACACTGGGTATAATATAATATAATATAATATAATATAATATAATATAATATAATATAATATAATATAATACCCTTTCTTATATGAGACCTGGTCTTATATTAAGTTTTGCTCCAAAAGATGCATTAGAGCTGATGGTCCAGCTATGTCTTATTTTCGTAGAAACGTGGTACGTTGTCTAATAGCCTCAGGATGGGGAAATTTAAAGAGAATGAAAAGCAGCTGACTTCACTATTTTCCCAAAGCAAGTTTCTACCATTTCTGCATAAAGATGTAGAATGCAATCCTTAGAGATTCTCACTCCAATCATTGTGTCCTTTATTGGAATGAGTAAGTAAAGAATTTAGTTTTTATACGTGTCAATAGTATAAAATGCTTTCTCAGCTTAAGAGTAATTAGGAAAGTACCGTGTTTCCCCTAAAATAAGACCTAACCAGAAAATAAGCCCTAGCATGATTTTTCAGGATGACATCCCCTGAACATAAGCCATAATGCATCTTTTGGAGCAAAAATTAATATGAGACCCAGTCTTATTTTCAGGGAAACACGGTACTTGTAAATACAATAATGAAGGAAACCAAAAATAAGAAAAGGCAGGTTTTAAAAGCCACTGGTCTGTTCCTCAATATACAGTTTGAATTTTTGGATTAATTTTTTTTCTTCCTCCTAGAGTTTGAGTGTCATAAGGAAGAATTGTGCTAGCAGCCCCCATTGTTAGGTTTTGCTGGAGTCAGTCAATAGAAATAACGCTGAGCTATAAGAAGACCTTTCATAGCCTTGATGTAGGAATTGTTCTCACAAAATCTGGTTTGAGGGTCACCCATGCTAGGAACTTCAAAGGTTACAAGTGTGTATGAGGAAAATTACTTTTCTTCTGAAATATAAACTCTAAATACATGGCACAGCCAGAAGGGACTGGTGAGTTATAGAACCATAGAGAATTCTTAGGAGACATGGGGCAAGTGTATAGTTACTGTTGGTGAAAGAGGAAGGTCTCCAGTGTTTGGCAGGGTTAGTCCTTCATTTGTGCTGGACTTAAGATGACAGTTTGCCTAGGATTGGGGGAGTGGGAAGTTTCCCAGGATGAATGACTTTCAGAGCTAAAACCAGGAAAGTCCCAGGAAGACCAGGGCAGTCCATTACCCTTGCTAGACTGCCCTGCTCATTGCAGGACATTCAGCATCCCTGGCCCCCATTCACCAGTGGGGTCCCCTGGTCACTGCGAGATCCCCGAACACTCCCTTACATTTCCAAATGCCCCCTAGAAGTAGGAACTGTCCCTGGGGGAGTCTAGCCCAGCATGTTGGGGGAGCCTAATCCCATTGGCTAGACCATTGCTGAAGGAAGGTGGGTGCAGGAGACTATCTTCAGCCTTCAAACAAACACCCAGATGCAGTTAATTTAAATGCCTTTGGCACAAAAAAGGAGAAGTGGGGAAAGGTGTCAATCCTAATCAAAAAACCAATGTATGCGTTAAAAATGAGGAAATTGATTCTGTGTCTAAACTTTTAGTCAAGTTCTCATTCATTTGTAGGTCTTATTCACAAGTAATTACTGGTTCTCACACAATTTTCAAGTTAATTTACATAGCCATGCAAGATATCCAAAATTTAGATAATCTGGATGGGTAGGAGAGATAATTAGCCTCCAGCCCACTCCCCATCTTGTCTCCTTTGAATCAGAGAAACAGTTCCTAGTGAGAGTGCATCATTCAGAAGGGATGAGACAGAAGAAAGATGGGCGGCCTCTGACTTAGGAAGATTTAGGATGATCTCAGGAAGAGTAATAACAGAATATGTTTTAAAATGCCCTGACTAGTTATAGGGCTGGTGTATAGAATTTAAGTGTGTGTTGTTGTTATTATCTGTAAGGAATATAAAAGCGAAGCACAGTTTTTTTTGTTTTGTTTTGTTTTTTAATTAATTTTATTGGGGTGACAATTGTTAGTAAATTTACATAGATTTCAGGTGTACAATTCTGTATTACATCGTCTATAAATCCCATTGTGTGATCACCACCCAGAGTCAGTTCTCCTTCCATCACCATATATTTGATCCCCTTTACCCTCATCACCCGCGAAGCACAGTTTTATCGATTTAAAAAGCCTGGCTTGGTTCTATTATTTGAGGGGATTTAAAAAGATTATATTGGGTACCCTTGGATTGAAACATGTTTCCTTTACATTCCAAAATTGGTCAATGTATTCTTTATTTAACCTGATTGATTCTCATCTTCTCCCTTTAAACATCCGCTGTTCACAGAGATACAGCTGGAAGTCATGTTGTCATGACAACAGTTATACACTGGAAGGAAAGACTCTTTCAAATGGACAGTGACGGAGTGTTTAATCACTGATTTACAGTGATAGCAAAATTAAATTGGAATGTGGAATTTGTAATAATATGTTATTTTGGCCCTATATTTTCACTTCTATTACTGACATAATTTTGGAGCATGTGTTATGAGACACGTTGTACACATTAATACTCACAACTTCATCTCATCTAGTTTCTGTCTTGTCAATAGTGATATTCTCAAAACATGTGGATTTTCCTGGCCAAAACTTTTGCTAGCATTGTGTTATCATTGATAGCATCTAATAAATTCTGACTCACGAATGTGGTTGTGAAACCCTGTCAAAAGTAGCTTCCACCTCCCATTCAGCTTTCTCTAAATGGCATCCATTGTGCATCTCACACGTACACAGTCCTTGACTCCATTCTTTAGGAGCTGAGGGAGATGGGTGTCTCACACTGGCAACTGTAATACTAAGTAGAAAATTGGCTTAAATAATCTGTGTCTAAAGGGAGGTGATAATCCAGGGAGGAACAGGTTAATTTTTTAAATAGATGATTAAGACAAGTTTCATGGAGGGAGCAACCCTTGAAGAATGACCCATTTTGGTTCAGGGGCAGGTGGAGAAGAAGGAGATTCCAGTCGAGGGCAGCAGCATAAGCAAAGGCACAGGATGCAGAAATGTAGTAAGACCAGCGAGTATCCATTTGGCCTGGATTGGAAGAGGCATAAGGGAGTGAGATGTTAAAAGGAGCAGAAACCATTGAAGAGGGCATTGAATGCACTGCTGTGCTAAAGGATATCTGTTTATTTTGTACAGGAAGACGAGTAAGAAGTGGTTCAAATGGATGTTCTCTGGGAATTGCTACTTTGGTGTGATTAGAGGGAACAGTGTCATCACAATAACTGATGATGAACCGTTTTCAAATCTAGGTAAGGCTCGTGAGAGCTTGGACTGACGCCCCGCTATGGAGGTTGGAAAACAGAATATGAGAATACTGTACTGTTCTGGATTCAGTTCCTGAAGTAGATAATTTTGTGTCTTGACTGACATGTACTTATAAGCACGGGTGCTGGTGTGGGGCTGCCTGCCTTGAACCCCAGCTCTGCTGTTACTAACTCTGAGACCATATGTCAGTTACTCTCTCTATACGGCACCTATAAAATGGGCGTAAGGTAACACCAACCTTAAAAGATTCTTATAAGGAGAAAATGAAGGAAGGAATGTAAAGCGCTCAGAACCGTGCCTGGCACGGGTATGACACCTGGCATGGTAAACTCCTCAGTAAACATTCTTGTGGACACCGATGCTGCTGGAATGTGAAAACATTGCTGGATGTTTCGCACTTTTTAATAATAAACTTAAGCAATCTCAAGAAAGTAAGTTATCTGACTCTATTCTTCACCAAACATTTCACTTTGCCCCTCTAGAAACACTCACTTTTAGTTACTTTGATGGATGGATAGTTGTTAACCATCCATCATGTGCCATGCATTGCACACAGTGCTGGGGGATACAAAGATGAAAATGCAAGGGTCTTGTCATAAAGGAGCATACAGACCTTTAATAGGTGGCAGTTGGTCCATACAAAAGGATGCGGGGGAAAATAGCCCACATGTGACACAGAGAGAGAACCGGGGGTGGGGGTGGGGATTACTGAATAGGACATCATCTCTAAATTGTTAATGCCAAGGTCATTTTGATCTTAAAAGCATCTCCTTGGATGCTTAAATCATATAATTGTGCATCTATATTGATAAATTATATCAGGTGTTTTTTCAACTAAATCTTATTATTTTAAATCATAGCTTCAGAATGAGTTGTAGTCGAAATTTTCTTACCCTTTAGTCTAATTTCAAGAACTGGGCTTGAATTTCTGAAGAGCTGCATTAATCCTAAAGAAATATTAAAATGAGAGCAATGGAAGGTTGTGAGTGCTTCAAAACTGTTGAAAATTCCTGACCTAGAATTTAAATATTTAATCCTGAACCGCTTTTATATCCTTCCAATCAGGGGACCACATTACGTTTTTCACGACCTTCCAACTTGAGGCTCCAAAGAAATTTTTATGGAAAGGATCCCTCTTGAACTTTGGCTCACTGGAAGCCTTTAGAACAGTGCCATCCATTAGAAATACAATGTGAGCCACATATGTAACATTAAATAGTCTAATAGCCACATTAAAATGAGTAAAAAGAAACAAGTGAAATTAATTTTAATCATCTATTTTATTTAACCCAATATATCTAAAATATCATTTTGACATATAATCCATATAAAAATTATTAATAAAATATTTTATATTCTTTCTATTGTGCTTTTCCAAATCTAGTGTGTGTGTTACACTGGCAGCACCTCTCCATCCAGAGTAGCCACTTTTCATGTGCTCAGCCACCCCATGTAACTAATAACTACCATATTGGATACCACAGCTTTAGAACTTAGAGCTTTTCAGAGCCCTGGGCCTCTTCAGTAACCTAAACAATGGATGTTATCTTTGATGATTTTTCATTAGTGTTTTGATTGTTAAAGAAAATATGTAAATGTAAGAAAGTGATTTTGTTTTAGACCTCAGTTACAAACAGTTGAGTTAATTATATGCCATAGTTCATGATGTATTTTCATCACTGGTCCATATAAAACAAATGGACCAGTTGTTTTACATGCTTATTTATTTACACCCTCTTATTCCTTTACCTCGCTCTCATTCTCTCCACCCATGGACACAATTTTAGTGTATTTAAAGTGTAACTTTTTGTTCAAAGGTATACTTGTGATGTGTACTGTTGTTTTGTATGCGTATTCTTAATTTATTTAAAGGGTGTTTTTTTCCCATGTGCTGTGTTTTTTATATCTATCCATGAGGCTGTGTGTACATCTAATGCATTGTTTCTATCTGTTGCATGGTGCTCCATGGTGTGTATCCAACACATTTTACCTTTTCCTTCATAGAATATTGGGTGCCTCCATTTCTCCCATATCTCAAATAATCCCTCAGGGGACATCCTTGCACGAAATGGTGTGAGAAGTTGTGTGGAATATACACTTAGTATTGCCGAGTCATGTAGTATATATTATTTACCTGTTTTGAAAAAAATGATTTTCTTATTTTTATTGATGGATACACTTACATAATTTTTTTCGGTGAAAAATAAAGCATAGCAGTTGTTTGTTGAATCAGATTCTTTTGATGGGTAGGGTAAATCAAGTTGTGGATTTCTTTTTTCTTAGGAGTAGCTAACCAATTCAGTCCTTACAGATATGTTTCTCAAACAGACCAAGCGGCAATGAAAGAGGTCAAGCTTTCCCAGGGTGACCAGTTGGAATCTGGGCCAAGTGCAAGCATAGCCTTTATTAGCAATAAGAAAATGTGCAATTCTTGCTCTATCAGCAGAGTGTAATATATTTTTTAAATGAATTCGTTATCAAAGCAGAAAGTGGAAGAAAAAAAGTTATTACTCTTAAAGAAAAAAAAAACCCATGGAGAATTTACACTGGAAATGCTCTCTTCTAAAAGTAATTTATACTGTTTATTTCTCCAAAGGGGATTTAAAAAAAAAAAAAAAGCACAGTATTTTCTTTCACTCAGCTCCTTTCTGCTGTTGGCGCCATGGTTAAGTACTTCCCACTGTAATATTTTCTAAAGGGCGGGGTAAATGCCCTCAGTTCATTCATCAAAGCACATCTATGACACAAGAAGACACAAGAGTTTGTTTGTACAGGAAGGAAGCACAAACAACTGTTTAGGACAGTTCTCCACATAGTTGTATACTTGTCCCCACTGATGTCTGCCTATTTTGTCTGCCACAAGGAAGACTTTGACACAGGCTCTGACTCAAAAGAATGTTCCTCTGTACCCACTTCTGAGATCTAAGGATCATTTGTGTGTGCTGAGTAGAGTTCAGGCCTTCAGGTTATAGTAATTTCTTTGAGAGAGGAAGGAGTCGACAGACTTGAGGAAGAAGCTTAGAACATACCAGAATTCAAGAATAGATAGAGCATCATTTACAAATGGACACTAACTATCCATAGATCTGGAAAGAAAGAAGTGGACCTAACCTAGGATAAAAATTTTGTGTGAGAGTTTCCACAAATGAGAGGCTTAGATTTTGAGATGAGAAAATAAAACCTATTTCTGTAGCATAATAAATTTGGAATCCTTCCCAGGCACCCTGCAGAGAAGAAATCTTGAATGCTTCAAGAGCATTTTTCTAGTATAAAAATAATTACAGCATATTGGCCACAATTCGAGACCTAGAGGGTTAACCAGTATGTTTGTGGGTGAATAAAAAACAGGAATAGTGATTCTAGTTCCTTTGTAGATGCCATAGCAAACTAGAACTCAACTCAAACTCCGCAGGCAGGCTGCTTAGTGGTACATGCCCTCACCCCCATTTTCCCTTCTTTCCTCCCTTCCCTTCATTGATCTCCTCTTTCCTATATCTCTCATTCGTATAGGTGTTATCTAGGCAGCCTCTGTAGTTTCAGAGAATGAGATATGAAAAAGGGAGCCACCCCCAACTACAATGTTTGTGGTACCTTGGCTGATTTAATAAGAATAGGAACAAGCCTGGTCTTTTCTTTAAGGAACTTATATCTGATTTGTGATTAATAGCATCTCTGACATGTTTTTATTTTTTCTGAACTTCTTGCTTTTGGGGACCCACAATTTAAATACCAAATAGTTCCCTATTCTAATCTAAGCAGAAAGGAAGTGCTTCTAAACTTTGAGCACTGATTTACTGTTTGAGATTTTGAGAATAATTATTTCACTTACTTATCCTTTTCTTGAATTTTGGTTCAATTATCTAATATTGTCTTATGCTGGATTCTATTTTGAGACACCTAAAAAATGACCCTTTCTACCTGTGCATCTGTGGCAGATGGGACCCACAAGTACCCCTGCTTCTTCCTGCCAGTACTCCCAGCATCTTTGAAAATCTCAGGGCTCTGTATATCACTCATTTATTGGTGGAAAAACAAACAAATAAACAAATAAACAAAAAACAAGCTGTTGCACAGGTGTGCAGCAGCTAATTGGTTTTACCATTTTGTTCTCCCCTGGAGAATCTTTGCTTTTCTCTCCTAACCTAAAAATGGAGCAGGTGAGGGAGGAGGATGGTTTAGATCAAAGAACTAAAAATCATGAATCGAATGAATGACTGGATGGTGCTTGTAGTTGGTTGAATCCTATTAGGTACTTCTTGAGGTCTGTGAAAAATACCAAATGCCCAACACAGGGTCTGCATTTGGTATTTTTGATAAGAATTGGAGAAGATGTTACAACGCTTGGACTGGTGGGCTGTGGAAAATGAATGAATGATAACCAATGAAGTTATCAGTATATTCCAACAATACGCTGTTTTTGAAAGAGTGTTGGAGAATTTGGGAGTCAGGAGCCCTGGTTTCTTAACTCTATAATTTAGATGCCTATAATTTGAGATTAAATATGGGGTTGCAAAGCTAATTCATTAGAAACTGTGTCTTTCCTAGGTATTAGGTCTGGAATTCAGTTTTCTGCCATAGATGAATGAGTTAGGATCAACGCCAACTGCTAGTAATACAAGACTCCAAAATCACAGTGGCTTATTACAATAGAAATTAATTTCCCTTTCACAGGGAAGCCTGGCAGCAGCAGTCCACTGATATGGTGGCTGTGTTCCCCAGGGACCTCAGGAACCCAGATTCCTCATCCATACTGCTCTAACATCCCTACAGTATAGCCTGTATCCTCCTGGTCTAACGTGGCATGTCTGTCCCAGACAGCAAGAAAAAAATGTGCCTGTGAACTATTTTATAAGGAAGGCTATGAGAAGCTGCCATACAATTCTTACACTTACATCCCATTGGTAAGAATATTTCCTCCATGGCTACATCTAGCTGCAAGGGAGGCTGGGAAATGGATTCTGTATTCTGGGTGGTCATGTGTCCAATCAAAACTTTTTATTGTTATGCAAAAAGACACTAGATATTGATGGACACCTTACAGTGTCTGCTACAGGTAACTAACTTATTTATGAAACCCAAATACCAGGCTTCTCATAGACAAAAGAAAAAGTACAGAATGGTTTGCCCAGTTAACTTTATTATTTTTAAAAAATTGTTTGCACTTAATTACCTGTTGCACAACATGGTTACAATTTAAAACAAGATTTACAAATTAAAACCATCCAGATGCAATGTGCAACCTTCATTATCAGTTATTGCCTGCGTACCTCCAGCTCTGTTTCCCACATGATAAGTTCCTCTTAGATTTGATACATAGAAAAACTTGCTTTTTTGATAAACTTCTTTTATTAGATAACTGAAACTTTGTAAATTTTTGGAGCAAGAAATTATATTTCTTCTCAACTCCATGGCTCTATCTTCATGTTATTTTGTTGGTTGAAATATATCTTTTATATAAGCTGCTTCAAATTTTCTTTTAATTTAGGTGGAGAATATCTCAGAGGAGTAATAAAAAAACAGATTTTACCATGATTCTTTTAAATGTGTTTTTTAAAGTTAATCTCAGAAAAACATTTTTTTCTGAATTTCTCTGCCCCATCTATAGGCTAAAAATCCTATTTTACATCAAGTATTAAAGCTTGTCCACTAATCACTGTGGCAGACTGAACAATTTACTTCAGTTGACTTTTTTAAGGGCACTTAACCTTTAAAAATACACTTAACAAATAGAATGGTTCCCAAACAAAAAAACACTGAGATTTCTCCACAATCATAACCTCTTTCCCAACTTTGATCAAGTTATTTAACATTGCTGAAATCTATTTCTTCACCTGTAAAATGAGGATATTATCTCCTCTACTTGTGTCACAAGATTTTGTGGGATCAAATAAGATTGGATTAGTTACAGCACTTTGAAAGTCTAGCAGTGCATATTCTTGTTCTTATATTGGAAACAAAATATGTGCATTTTACTCTGTAGGAGTATAGTTCTACATGCACCCACATACAGATTTCGATTTTAGAAAAGACAGCATCCACCTCAGCTTACTCTTTTGATGTGCTGATGAAGGGCCAAATTGTAGTTTGTCATTGAATATTGTGTCTATTTCGTAGATTCTCAGTAATCATCTTTTGTTCTAATATTAAACGTAGCTGAGAATTCAAGCCCTAGCACACCACAATTTCAAATAATAATGACCTTGAAATTGGTCAAGGCAACCCCTGGAAAAACTTTCACCTTGTCATCATTACTATTGTGCACCAGACTAAGGAGGAACACAGCTCTAAAAGAAAAGTATATTGAAGACCCTGCCAAAATAATGGAAAAGAAAATTGGCTCTATTTAATACACTTGAAAACCTGTCTACCTTGAAAGAGTACAGTGCCAGTAGTGATTCTATCTAATTGTGTGGAAGCCAAAGAAAGATTCATGCTCATAGTGGTATTTTGTCTTCTCGTCTCTAACTGATCACTGTGAAAAGATAATCAAATGAGGAAGTTGTGTCGCTGAGTTGACTGAGGATATGGCAGCTGGACATATTCTCTGAATGATGTTGTACAGTTATCCTTTGCTTAATTTCCATACAATTAAAGATCTTCCTTGAACACACTGTTTAGGATTGGGCACTAAATACCCAAACTTGAAAGCAAAGCATATTAGGCCTGATTTGTTGATCTTTCTGCCAAACCTAGTTAATCCCGTCTGGTATTGGACAAATATGTTGCTGCCATTCAGTAGGTGAGTGACATATTCAGAGAACTGGAGGAATAGGTAACAGACCTGCATAGCAATTTTACATACATATATCATGATTTTTGCTTTTTAAAATTATTTAAAAATTGCTGATTCCGAGAGCATAGCCACTTATACTCATTCTCTGTTCATTACTATTATTAGACTTTTGGATTTAGGACATTTGTTAGTTTCATCGCAGGTTTTTCCCAGTACTTCTTAGAAAAACAAAATTGAGGTTACTGGAATGGTCTGTAGCTTTCTTAAAGCAAAATATGAATCTCCATTCAAGTTTTAAGTTTTTATTTTTAACTTTTTTAGGGGACGAAAGCCGTTAAGGCCTGTGGCTTCTGGGTAGTGGTTTTAAATTATGCTACCTTGTACTTTGTGCACACTCTAAAAGGAAATAGTATGCATTCTTAGGTAATATTTCATATTATCTTAAGATTTTAATATCTTCTTTCATAACTTTAAAGAAAATGCACATTTTACTATGTATTTAGGTGTTTAGAATGAGGTCTTCCAGTGATATTTAAAATATTCTATAGCCAAGTCATGTGATTCACCTCAATTATATGTACGTATAGGTATGGATGGAGGGAAGGATATTGACAAATACTAATTTTTCTCTCCAAATAATTTTTCGCTGCTTATATCTCACGCCGTTTAGTCTTTAAATTTGTCTTTTCAGAATCCTCCTGACTGCTGTATTGTCTTTCGATTTTGGTTAACAGTCTGTGAACAGAGGCATATTTTCCCTTTTATCTTCCACCAATATCAGGTCAGCTCCTATTTCCAAACTTTCGTGCGGATATAAGGTAGCCCAGAAGCAGTCTCAAAAGAAGAATGTCTTAAATAATACAGCACACTTAACTATTTTGTTTGGACTTCCTTTCTGCTTCTTTAGTGGCTCAACTACATGACATAAAACAGCCCCATGCTGATTAAAGAGGTGTCACATACTCAAACCAGTGCGTTCTCCTAGGCTGCATTGTTTCTACCCGGATATGGGAGTGGCCAGGGTTATCATCTAGTTCTCTTGTTCTTACTAGTAAAAACTCCTGTTTTAGTAAAAACACACTTAGTGGTTGCAAACTCTCAGAAATCTTACTTTTTTAAATGAAATGCACTGTGATTGACGCAATTTCAAAAACATTTTATAGTACAGAATATTTTCCCCCAAAGCCACGTTTGAATGAAGCAATCGATAGCTAATAATCACACACATTTACTGAGTGACTAGTATGTGCCTGACTTCGTGCCTGGCACTTTGTTCCACATCCACCTTATGAGGTAGGAGCTGTCAACGGCTCTCTCATACATTGATCAGACAGGCCATTAGAAGTTAAGCCATTTGTCCAAGGTCACACAGCTAGCCAGCGCTGAAGCCGAGATTTAGGCTGTCAGCTCACTCCAGAGCTCCTGTCTGCGATAGTAATGTGGCTCTGAGGCAAATTTAGCAGCGTAAGCCCAACAAACACTATGTCGCCAAGGAGTTTAAATTAAAAAATTCTCTGTTGATCTTATGCCAAAATACTTGATAAAAGGATAGAAAGTATGTAGTGTTACAAGGCCCAAATTTAAGGCCCAAGTCAGTTCTTGGAATATTTTACCAGAAAAAAATCCTCAGCTACAAATAGCTCTCTATTTCAAGGACATTCAACAATCTTATTATTTTTATTTTTAAAGAAAAACATGGAATAAAGTGTTAGGAAATTAACACTCCCCAAACTGTTAAGAGTTTTATTATAACTGTTAAAGGAATGCTACCCCAGGAAAGCTCAATTGAATACAACGTGTGATTTTTCTAAGACTGTAATAGACATTTCAGGGTCTCAATTATGCCTTGCAAACAAATATCATGAAATAGAAGAGGCCCTGAAACTGTTTTTGGTGAGCTTTCCTTCCCTCTGTCTGGCAGGCTGGTGGGTCAGGATTTTGAGAGCTCATAGATTTTAAACACTTTGGGGCTCATTTTGTTTCCATCGTCATAGGGCTGAGGACAATTTTGCACCAATTCTAAGCAGCCTCTGTATGCTGCTTGGAACCCTCAGCAAATCTATAATTAACAATCTAGCCTAGAGTTCTGGCTCTGTGCTATTGTCTTCAAAAGTTGGTAATGAAGCTAAAGGAAATGAAAAGTCTTGTTTGCTGTATCCTGATAATCAAGTTCTGAGTCCAGTAAAAATAAAGGAACTAGTTAGTGAGAGAGTGTGGCAAAGGAAGCAGACCACAGGGTGATCAGAAAAAGAGTTTTCAAGCTAAATTCAAATCGTTTGGATTAAAGCATCTGGCTCCCTCAGGAATAACATTGCTCAAAAGAGTAGCCAGCAGCCCCTGCAACTAAAACTTCGGAAAAGAGTTTTTTCTTCTCCAGGAATGGGAGCATTGTGTAAATTACTCTTCTGATTTTGAAAACAACAGATCACACAAGGCCTTCAAGAGTTTTCCTTTGCATAGAGGGTGAATTCTTCGCCCTTGCTGCCTTAAATCTTATCCTAGACCTGACCCCTCACTCAGGTTACTTTTCTGTATGCCGTGACAGGCTCTTTCCTGCCAGTTGGCCTTTGCACTGGCTGTTTCCTCTATTGGGAATACTGTTCTCTTGTCTCTTCCCAAGGCTGGCCCCTTGTAGTTTAGGGCAACATTGTTCCTCAGAGACCTTCCTACACCATCCTGTCCAAATCGGCTACCCCATCCCCAGACGCAATTGATCACATTACTAAATTTTTCTTCTATTCATCACTGTATTCCCAGCTTCTAGAATAGGGCTTGATATTTATAGGAGGCCCTCAATACAAAAAGATGAGTGAGTAAGTGGGTGAATGAATGAATGAATGATGGAATATACATTCACATTTTTTCTTTTGTGGAGCCAGTAGTTAGATGGAGTTTCCTGGAAAAGAATGATTACCTTTTCTGTTTTCCTAGGCCGATGAGGTCTGGAGACCAGCAGCATAAACTTAGCACCACCCGGGAACTGCTAGAAATGCAAATTCTCGGGCCCCGTCCCAGACCTACTGAGCTGGCAATGCTCGGAGTGGCACACAACAATCTATGTTCTAGCATGTTCTCCAGGTGACTCTGATGCTTGGGAACCACTGCCCCAGGTCACTCAGGCAGGACCTGGGTCTATCTGATGACCTCTGCATCCTCAGCCGTAAAACAATGCCTGGCACAAAGTAGACAGGAAATATTTGTTGAATGAATCGATCTATCTCCTCTGTCCTCCCCACCCCCCTCACCCATGCCCTGCACCCCGAAGGCGCTGGATACACAAATGTTGAGGACCGGAATGAGTGCCATTCTGAGGACCTGAGGGAAAGCTTTTGTGCTCTGCACTGCAGACCTTGCCAAATTCAGAATCCCAGCTCACCCATTTCTCATTTTTGTGGCCTCCAGAGCAGGAAAGGAAATTTCCATCTGCTGCTGGTAGATGCTAATTTGTTTTCATTTGACCCTTGTGTTCCTGCAAGTGAGCCCAGGGGAGAGGATGGTTAGAGGTGGACTTGCCTCACACGCAGGCCCCTCCAGGGAGGGGAGCAGGAGCTGGTCCCTGAGAAGATGGGGTGGAGCCAGGCCAGTGGCTAAGTGCCAGAGGTGGCTGGAAGGGGTGGGTCTTTGCTGCTCACAGATGGGCTCCTTGTTCCCACGCCAAGTATTGCTTTTGGCTCAAGAGGCTCCCAGCTAAGTCCCAAGCGGGACTTTCTGGGGCTCTCAGCCTTGCTATTTTTACACTCTGACTTCCAGCCCTTGCTTCCTGTTCCCTCAGAAACAGAACAAAACCACGAACAACAAAGGGCCACAGAACCACTTTGAAAGGGCACCTATGGCTTTCAAGTCCTATGCTGAACCATCCCCTGTCAGCTGTGACTTTGCCTTCAGTGAGGTGCAGTGATAATGGAAGACTGGAAAGCATCTTGCGTGCAAGATCCTGCAGGAAGGATAGGAAGGAGAACTAGGTGGGAGCTCTCAGTCTCTGCAGTGTGCCTGGGGGTGGAATTTGGTCCTAAGACCTCTAATGGGAGGGCCCAGGTGTATGGGCAGCTGGATTTACTGCAAGCAGAATTAGGGAGGGAGGCACAGAAACGCAGACCCTGTGTAAAGCCTGCATGGGAGGTGTCCTCACGGGAGTTGTCCTCATGGGACATGGTGGTAGATCGGGGCTCAGGGCCATTCCCTGGGGTGAATCGTGGTGCCATCACTCACCAGCTGTTTGACCTTGGACAGGGCAGCTGACTGGGTCATCACCTCAGCCTTGCAGCCTTTTCTTTTGTTTTCTCCCCGTTATTCACCTTCTGATTTCCCCATAATGCTTTTTCTCAGGACTCTGGAAAAGTAAAATTCATGTCTGCATAAGGACATAGTTTACCCCCGTGGCATTAAACCAAACTGCCATTTTCTCTGAACCAGGACTAACAACAGGGTGTTCTTCATAGGGTGGCCGTGGACACTCCGTGGGCTCCTGCAGTAAAGCAGAGGAGAGCTGGAGGCTGCAGCCCCCACTCAGTACCGCGTCCTTGTTACTGTTACTGTTACTGCCAGTATTGCTGTTACTCACTCTTGGAACTTCATGGCAGCATTGAAGGACTTAGGTCGAAGCCTCCAAAGGCCTGGATTCTTGTCCTGGCTCACTAGTATTCCTACTCATGCCTTCTAGCTGAGATTGATGTGAGCATTAAATGTGATCATACGTGACGGTGTGCTTTACCTGATGGGTGGGGAACCTTTTTTCTTTTTTAATGAGGGCCCCACACCCACAGTGGGGAGAAAGCTCAAGAATCATACAAGTATAAGGCAACTTTATTCATTTGGGTATGGTTCGTGTTTGACAGAAACCCAGGAAATGTTTAGCAACTCTGCTTAAAAATAGACAACAGGGGACATAAATCTTTATTTTTAAAATTTTGGAATATATATTACCTACACATTAGTTGAGAGACAGACATTTAGAGAAAAAGAAGAGATCTGTGAAGCAGAGGTATAGCCGGTCAGGGGCATGGCGCATGATGGGAAGAAGTCCAGCAAGGCGTGCTGGGTACAAGCTGATCTTACCTGGCCTCCTCAGATCCCCAGAGTCCAGCCCTGCTGAGGGAACCTGGTTGACCTTCTACTCCAGGGGAAGAGTCACCATAAGATTACCATCTTTTATCCTTATTCTTTGAACCATCATGACCATTTAATTCCATAAATTCTGTAGTGAACATTTTTCTTTGGGCATATGAAAATATTTTCTTTATGGTGACTTCAGTGAACTTCATATATAATTACATTGTTGGTTTTGAAGATCTATAATATAATAAGCAGTGAATATTTATGTAACAAATATGCCTATGATATGTCAACCTTTGTTCTGAATGCTTTGCGCACTACCTGGTGAGGCCGATACTATTTTGATCCCGATTTTGGAGGTAAGCATCTGAAGCCCTCGTCAGGCAGCCAGACCTGAAGGCCACTGACTTGGTCTCTGCCCTTGGTCTGACATGATTTCGTATTATGATAGTGCTATATATGTAGCTAGTCATATATGCTAATGCCCCCGCTATAGAGACAACTAGGACAAACGTGCAAATTCAGGCCCTCAGACCTCAAAAACCACAGAAATAGTAACTACGAAGAAGCAGCCTCTTTACAACCTTTCAGTTTTTAGCCTCAGGGCTTGTCTGTGAGCCACTAGAATGGGAAGGAACACCCTCAGTATAGGGTTTTCTCCAGTGTAATCCAGAAACCCATGTATTTTACCTTTCCTGTGCCATTTGAGATGCTAAAAAATAATAATAATAATAACAGCAAAAACAACCCCTTGAAAAAGAAGACAGGACATAGGAGTCTATACATATGTTTGTTTCGAGTTGTTTCTGCAAAATTTGGGT
Organism: Rhinolophus hipposideros; assembly: GCF_964194185.1. Lineage (NCBI taxonomy): Eukaryota > Metazoa > Chordata > Mammalia > Chiroptera > Rhinolophidae > Rhinolophus > Rhinolophus hipposideros. The sequence goes on from NC_138047.1 coordinate 36,346,435, forward strand.
AACTTGAAATTATTTAATCATGCTTACTTTCTTGTAGGGGGAGGGGAAATTTCCATTATAATTTGAGACAAGTGGCAGTTTTGCCTCTGGCAGACTTAAACGAGGAAGTGAATGCTGGGACCCCAACAGCCTCATGAATGCACATCTGTGCCCATGTCCTAATCAGTCTCTTTGTTCGGCTTCTGTTTTTCTTGTTGTGCCTGTAACAGCCCAGTGGTGTCTGCCCACACGATGCAGTGGCGTTGGCATAGAGCAAGGCCCACAGGCTTTCTCAGTTGAAATGCTGTAAAGCGTTTCAACCTCTTCTGAATGGCCACAAAGAAAAGGGCCTAATCCTTTCGCATAAAGTGATCCCCAGGTTTAGAGCTCAAGTTGCTTAAGTTTTTCTCCCTGCCTGCCTTGATACAGCTGCCTCTGATTCCGCCATTATGCCCCCATTGCTATGACTTGCTTACTCCAATCCTCTTCTCTCTTCTTACGTCTCTAGCACTTGAATTCATTTTATATTCAACTCATAAAAGGCCAAGAATGATATTTTTAAAAACAAATGGTTATTTAGTAAACTTATAAAGTATTCACATAGGCCAGGGATGGCTCCAACTGTCTCGTACATTTATTTACCCACTCGCCAACAGTGTTTTAAAAAAATTATTTTATGAATTTGAATGCCTGTGGGCCTTACACGTGCTTGCCAGTTTGCCAGTCCCCACCATTCTCTGTTGTTTTCACGCCCGCCCTACTTTATATTTACATTACTTGCCTGGTTTTAGAGTCAGTCTGGTCACTTCTTGAATTCCAAGGCTTTTCCAGTCTGCCTTCTTTGAGAATCTTCTGTGTGCAATTTAGAATTCTAGAGTATTACAAAAACATTGCTACTTTGCATATGTTTATAATCAAATGGGAGGAGTTGTTAAAGAAAATGGAAGATATAAGTATAGTACTCATTGATAGGAAGCGGTCAAATACTCATTGCTGGGACTGTTACATGATACCAGCCAGTAAATCTTACATATTCACAAAGGGCTAGTTAATTGTGGCTACTGGAGCATTAAGTCTGGAACATCCCTGAAGGCGAAAATGACCGAACTGGAGCTGTCCTACTTTGGGAACATCATGGGAAGGCAGGGTTCTTTAGAAAAGACAATAATGCGAGGAAGAAATGGAAGGCAGCAGGAAAAGAGGAAGACCAAGTAGGAGATGGATGGACTCCATGAAAGAAGCCATAGGCGTGAGTCTGCAGGAGCTGAGCAGGGCAGCCGAGGTCACGACTGTGTGGACATCACTCATTCCTGGGTCACCAGGAGTCGGAGCCGACTCAAAGACATGTAACGACAACATTGGAACTTTAGCTTGTTCACAGAGTTCTTGGAGTTGTTGAATGACTAGACAATAGGTCAGTGATGTCCATATTCTCAAGTGTCAACTTTCAGTTCTTTTCTTGTTCCTTTCTGCATCACTTGTTTTACCATATTTTGTATTCATAGGATGGCTATAGTTCTTCTCATTTGGGCTATGGACACACCTGCCCATCACATTCTCCTGACGACTAGTACTGAACTTTGGAGACTGTAATTTGTGTCCTCTTTTAACCAAATCCTCTCCTTCTTTTCCATTTCCCAGCAGATATATGGAGTGATCACTCATTTCAGACTGATCCAGATTTGCCTCCTGGCTGGAAAAGAATCATCGACATTGCTGGGACCTATTACTGGCACATACCAACAGGAACGACTCAGTGGGAACGGCCTGTCTCCATCCCAGCAGAACTTCGGGGCTCTAGGAAAGGGTCACTTAGTTCTATAACGCCGTCTCCCACTCCAGAGAATGAGGTAAAATGGAGTATCTTTTTAACGACTTAGTAGAGTGAATGTAACTTGTGATTTCTCTTGAGACTTGTTGCTTCTGCCCCAAGGTCATCAAGGTAAGCTTTTTGACGATCATGCATGTTGCATTTGAAATCTCAGTAATGCTTCCTCTTAGTAACTAGTGTTGATACCATTGTTTAGGGATGTTTTCATTTTTTAATGGCTTTTGATGCCTTGAAACACCATTCCAGGAACAGAAAGTAAGAGGGGCTGATTAATGAGAGGTGGTTAACATTCCCCAGGGCTCACAGAGGCAATATTTTACCCTGCAGGTGCCATTGCATGGTGCTGACTCCATAAAATATTTACACAGAAGAACGTCTCTTGACCAGACATCTTATAATTACTGCATATCTTATTATTCTTGGGTTCATTTGATTGCATGGAGAGGATGTCTGTAAGAGTAACCCTTGAGAGCTCTTAAATGCTCAATTTCTATTTAAAAAAAGGATCTGTTTATTTAGCAGAAGTGACATTATGTTAGAAATAATGAGCAGCATAAATTCCTGCTATCCCAGAGGAAGAAATATGAATGTTTAAACAAAGAATTGAGGCATTAAAAACTTCCATTGTGGTATTTGTTAATATTAAGATTTCTGCAGTAAACCTTTGTGAATCCTGATGACAAAATATTCAAGAGAATTCTATTTGGAAAAGGTCACAGCGAAGTATTGGCCTTTTTTTGGAGAAAAGTGATTTGATTGCTGACACTAAGACATTTCTGCCGTTTTGTGACTACAATCTTTTTTTCTTTAAACAACCCATTTTCTTTTACTTTGGGGACAGAGATGACATTTGAACTGCATCTCTTACCTGCAAAGCTTCAAAGTTTCTCTATATATTCGCAACTATTATCACCTTTCCTTAGAGGACACAAGAGAAAGACATCTTTGATTATATACTTGTTCTTCTCTGGGAGGCAATAAAACCTACATTCCAACCATATCCTTCTGTTACTAGGCTTCGGCATCTTACTTACGCAGCCTGGACCTCAGATCCTCCATCTTTAAAGTGATGGGTTGAGGCGAGCTGTACCTTCATTGGTGCACAAGGGCCTTGGTTGGTTGGTGTTTTGCCCCGACAGTCAGGCACATGCTTCGGTTCCACTGAACCACATAGGATTTTGTTGCTTATCACTAGGCGATTATGACAACTTTTTATTGAAGCATCATATTTCTACTCCCTGAACAAATTCTCCCTATTTATTCAAGTATTAGGTGCCCTGAAGGCGAGTAAAGATGAACCCACACAGCCCTGGTGCTCACTTTGCTTAGCATGTCACGGAGTCCTCTTCCTGACCCAGCCCAGGTGCGTCCTGGCATTTCTCCCTGGACCACAGAGTGGCTTCCCAGAGGCTGAGCCAGCCAGGATGCAGCCTGTGCTCGCGCTAAGGCACCGATATCCTCTCTCTTCCTTACCTGTATGTCTTTGCTCGTGGTATCTCCGTTAGAATTTTCCACTTCAGGGCTTCATTCCCTTTTTGTGACCCCTTTAGCCATTTCCACTAATGGAAAGTGCCCTATTACCAGAGAATGCCAGGGTAGGAAGGGATCATCTGATACCAGCATCCATACCTTATAGGCAGGGAAACTGAGTCACAGAGAGGTCAGTGACCAGTGGCAACACCGGATCTAGAACTCAGAGTTCCTGGCTCCTAGGTCAGAATTCTCACTCGACTTCTCTGGCTTTGGGATTTCATCCTACTCTGCTTTCTTACTGTCCCAGTGTTGAGGAGATTAGACTAATTCTGTTTCTGTTCAGTGAATCTCTTGTCTTCTAGATGTGGAAGAAATGAGGTCCTTTGTAAAGCCTGCCTCCCAGGGCCAGAGTATGGGCGTGATGGAGTCCAAGGAGGGCATCCTGAAGTTTCTGTGGCTCAGATTTTTATTTCTCTGATTAATGTGGTAGACTTTTGTTTGTTTCCATGTTTTGGGAAGAATGCAGCACAAGTGGACGGCTGGCCCTGGGGCAAATTGTCAGGTGGCAGAGTCCACTTAGAGTCCCTGCGCCTCCTTCTGATGCCCCCTTTTTCTTATTCTTCCCCTGCTCCATGCCTGCTTCCTCCTTCCCCTCCACTGTTCAGGGTCCCTCCCATGGCCCCCCTCCCCGCTTCTCCTCCCTAGGGTCAGTGTTACTCTCACATACCCCAGTACTCAGCCTTCCAGCTGCTTTTCATGACTTGTGGTGTTCAGAGTATTTTCATAAATGTCGTTTCATTTGTTCCTTCGAGTGGCAGAGAAGACAGCTATTGTGCTCCCTATTTAAGAAAAGAGGGGGGCACTTCCATCCCTGAACGGAGAATCACAAATCACACTGAGCCAAAAAAGCATCCGTTGTTTTCTTCAGCTACAAATAAAATGAATGTTCCCGTGCTGCTACAACATCCTCACCGGCATTTCCTAAAACGCCTTTTGAGAACACCTTTCTGATGTTACCACTTCACCTTGCACTCAAGTACTCACCTCAGATCAGGAAGCCCATGGGCTCGGCCATTTAATTCTCTTAGACCCCATTGTACAAAGTGGATGCTGCTGACAGATGGTTTAAAGAGAAAATTATGTGTACAAACAACCTTAAAGAAACACACAGAAGGACTTTCTGATAAAGAACAAAGATTTGTGGATAAACTTTATACAGGTTTAATCCAAGGATAAAGGGCCCGCTTAGCAGAGGCCATAACACTTACAGAATCCACTCACAGCAGAAAAAGAGAGTTAGCCCAGGTGCTTCTTCAGAAAGTCGTGGTCCATCACAGAGAACAAGAACAGTTAAATAAAGGAAAGCCACGAGCCTTTCGAGTGGGATTGTCTGGGCCCCCGGGTGCTGGAAAATCAACCTTCATAGACTATTTTGGAAAAATGCTCACTGAGAGAGGGCACAAATTATGTGTGCTAGCTGTGGACCCTTCTTCCTGTCCTAGTGGTGGATCATTGTTGGGTGATAAAACCCGAATGACTGAGTTATCAAGAGATATGAATGCATACATCAGACCATCTCCTACTAGAGGTGCTTTAGGAGGTGTGACAAGAACCACAAATGAAGCTATTCTGTTGTGTGAAGGAGGGGGATATGACATCATTCTAATTGCAACCGTAGGTGTGGGTCATTCGGAGTCTGCTGTTACTGACATGGTTGACATGTTTGTTTTACTACTGCCACCAGCAGGAGGAGATGAGTTGCAGGGTATCAAAAGAGGTATAATTGAGATGGCAGATCTGGTAGCTGTAACTAAATCTGACGGGGACTTGGTTGTGCCAGCGGAGGACACAGGCGGAGTATGTGCGCGCGCTGAAATTATTCCCCAAGCGTCCGGAAGTCTGGAGACCAAAGGTAGTTGGTATTTCTTCCAAAAGTGGAGAGGGGATCACTGAAATGTGGGATACAATGAAAGAATTCCGGGACTTAATGCTTGCCAGTGGGGAGCTGATTGCCAGACGACAGAAGCAGCAGAAAGTTTGGATGTGGAATCTCATTCAGGAAAGTGTGTTAGAACATTTCAGGACCCACCCCACAGTCCGGGAACAGATTCCTCTTCTGGAAAGAGAGGTTCTGAGTGGAGCCCTGTCCCCAGGCCTAGCAGCAGACTCGTTGAAAGCTTTTAAAACAGAGACTAATGAAATTCATCCTATACCATAATTTTGTATATTGTTTCGTGAAGTATTTTAATATTAAAAGTCACTTGTGTGGTTAAAAAAAAAAAAAGAGGGAACTGAGGTTCAATCAGTTGAGTAACCACGCCTCTGGTGTTGGGGTGCACATACGTCCCATTCTCTGACTCCAGACCCTGTGCTGTGCCCCGTCCTGCCTGAATTTCCACCTCGCTGTGGGTTCCACTCCTCTCTTCTGTTGCTAACCATGCCCTGTGTTGACAGTCTTATCCCTCCAGTGAACTTCGTTAATGGATGTGTAGTTTGAAGTTTCAGAGGGAGAATGACTCATATCCAGCACTTTAATGTGGGTTGGATGTTCTCGAGATCAACCTTTCACTTCATACACATTTCTCCTGTACATAAGGCTATCATCATTAAGTCAAAGAACCAAGCAGATTTAAAAGGCAATAAATTAAAATCGTAAGGAGGTAGAGAAAAGAGGAAGGGGAGACTTGGAGAAAAGACCCAGCCTGTCATACACCCAGGACATGCAGATGCTGAAACGGATATTAAACCAGAGGCACTAAGGGTAATCAGTGTGTACAGTGCAAGGCTCATGCTTTATCTCCTTACTTCTCATAAAACCCTGTGCCTCTGGTACTAGAGTTGTGGTTCTCTTTTTACGTATGGCAGCACTGAGACACAGAGAGGTGAAGGAGCTTGCCCAAGGTCACAAGCGTCGATGAAGTCAAGCTTGAATGAAGGGCTACTGAGCCCCAAGCTTCACTATACTGTGTATTAGGGGTCTTGGAGAGCCTCGAATCTCTTTACCTTACCCACAGGGAGGGCTGTGTCCTATGTAGAGCCTTCTAGAAAATGACTTGTCTTGATAACATGATCTCAGGTGCTTATAACAGTTGAAGAGAAGTGGTTATTTCTCTGACACCATTCCTTTGCTTCCTAAATAGAAATCTATTTCAACTAATTTGCAAACATGAGAAAAAGCGAAATGTTAAGGGAGAAAAGAAACTTGTAGTATGTAGTGTTAGAAGTGCGTATTTTATTCAGCTTTTCCCCATGCTGGCTTAAAAAAAAAAAAATCAAATAAAAAAGTGCCAAATCTGTTGACTAAGCTTCTCAAAAGTTTAGGACTGAAGGCTTCCTTACAGTTTGAAAATTCTGCATATCACATTCCAAAGTTTACTGGGGAAGTGTTAAGCGCAGCAGATAATGTTTCCCCTGCACATGCCAGCAGTATTTTTGAAAGTTTATAAACTGGCCAGGAAGCATTTGCTGCTGAAATTTGGCCCATAGTCATCTCCCCCGAGTCCACTGATTTGTTCCAAATTACTTGGCTGTTGAATTTTAGAAGAGGGAGCCACACAGAATAGTTTTATGAATAACTGTTAGCCCATAGGCAAATCTTCCTTATAATCTTTGCAACTGAAGGTGTTTCCTAGTTCCTTAAAAAAAGAATATGGAGGAGAAAGTGGGTCAGGACCGTGATCTCTTCTTGGTCATCATTTACTCTGCTCTTTCTGCATTGTTCGTCGGAGCCCTGAACGCTAACTCTCTAGGAGGAGCAAAATCCATGTATTACGTTAGAACCTGTGGGTTTCCATATACACTTAGAAATAAGATGGCAACCCAGAGGGGCCAGTCTATCATCAAATTTACTGAACTTCTTGACCCGATCAAGTTATCGTGACATTTTAGAGCTCATAAGAGCCTTCGAGGAGGGTCTAGTGGGTGCTACGGTATTTCTCAGTCTAGATGAGCCAAGAATGACCTCTGGGACTTATATGTAGTACATGCTGATTCCTTGGTCCTACCCCAGGCCACTGAGCTAAACCTTCTAAGGGTGGGGCCTGGGAACATGCCTTTCTCAGAAGCTTTCCTGGTGATTCTATGCTGAGTCAGTGTAAGAGCTGGTCCTCTAGGGAATCTAGTCTCCCTGTTTTTATCTATATGTCACTTCCTCTTTGGCCTCATACTAGGATCTCCTGTGAATCATTGCTCTCACACCTCTGCTCTGAAAGCACTTTATTTCATTATGTCACTTTGTAGTATTATTACTTGTGGCATGTCAGTTTCCCTTCTGTGGGTTTGGGGCCTGTCCATCTCATCTTGTGTCCCCAGTACTTGGCACAGTACTAGGTACGTGGTGAAGGTCATGAAGTGTTTGCTGAATGAAGGCATAAACCAGTTGCATAGCTGAGGGAGCTAGTTGACTTACTGAGGTGGCAGACCCAGCACTAGAACCCCAGGGCCCCTGATCCTACCCCCTGGTTTACAGTTTCTACATTTAATTGCACAAGCATTTGTCAGTCTGTTTACTAGTTTGCCTTTTTTTTTAATAATGAATTTTATCGGGGGATATTGGGGAACAGTGTATTTCTCCAGGGCCCATCAGCTCCAAGTTGTTGTCCTTTAATCTAGTTGTGGAGGGCGCACCTCAGCTCCAAGTCCAGTTACCGTTTTCAGTCTTTAGTTGCAAGAGGCGCAGCCCACAATCCCATATGGGAATTGAACCAGCAGCCTTCTTGTTGTGAGCTCGTGCTCTAACCAACTGAACCACCTGGCCGCCCCCCCTTTTTTTTTATTTCACTGGGTTGTGTTTGTATGATAAACCTTAACTCTATTCTTACAGAGTTGCATCCAACAAAACACTGAAAGTGTTTCAAAAAGAAGGAAAACTATACACACATAGATGAATACAATGCTCGTTAACGTTGCCTGGCCTGTTCCTTAGAATTCCAGAATTCCAGATACTCTGCTGTTTATCATCAACGCCACATACCAAAGCTCAAGTCTTAATAATAAGAGGATTAAGAGACATCATTCGTAACATTTTGTAGTCCCCAACTTTTTATCCTTACAAGTGACCTTATTTTTATTTCTATTTTTTTCCGTTGAAAGAGTAGAGGATAAGGAAACTGGCATTTCCTGAGCATCTGTGGGTAGCCAGTCTCTGTGCTAAGGACTAACGTTCTTGATCTCCCTTTGTCCATCCTGTGACAGGAGGTCTTATTAGCCCTTTTTGATAGATGAGGACCTGAGGTCACAGAGCAAATGAGAGATAAGACAGGATTTGAACCCAGACTTTCTAGCAGAACTTCCGAAGTGCACACAGAAATGATACAATTTCAGCTTCCGTCAAAGCCACTGTGGAACATTCAAGTGCTTTCTTCTCTACCTGCTTCTCAGCAGGTTCAACCGTCCACCCTTGCTCCCCAGTTTGCTTTTTGATACCGCTTCATAGAGACTTTCTTAGTGCTTCCTAGGGACTGTCCCAGCCCTTCAGAGCCCGTCTTCAAGAATAACCCTAATATTCGCTTGTTTGCAGCCGAAGGGCAGTGCACCCTTTTTGTTTGATCTGTAGAATTCCGTTCCAAGATCTTAGAAGAGATATCTGGGAGAAAAAGAAAGCTCTCAGTCATCAAGGTTATGCAGTTGAATTCACTTAGTGAGTCCACCCTCACACAGCTTCTGCTGTGTGGTCACAAAAGGCACCAGGTGCCAGGCTCCAGGCGCAGGGTCAGTTCCTGCAGACACACTGCCTCTGAGGAGCTAAGGCTCCAGGGCTGTCCCAGAACCAAGCATGATCACCATGCCTGGGCAAGGTCAAGGCAAGCACCAGGAGAGTATATCCCCAGCTATGATTCTGAGTGGCACCAGAATGCCACTCAGCTGCATTTCTGGAAAGATTATCAGTTAGGAGGCCATGGCTCATGAAAGACGGCTCTGTTCTTCCTTTACTACCCTGTTCCCTATCTTGAGTCTGCGTTTTTCCTGAGGCATATTGGCCCACCTGCCTTTCCCTCTCATTGTCTTTCTCTTTCTCTCTTCTTTTATCTCTCCCACTACCCAGACTACAGACTGGGGTGGCTGCGACTTTCTGTAGAACCAAAGAAGCTTGTTTGGGTTGTTTTGGGTTTTTTTTAAATGTATTAACAAAAATGTTGTATTCTCTCTTCTTAATGAAAAAAAGAACAGATAAATGGAATATGTAGTTCTTAAAATTTAAAACGAATTGTGTTTGTCTTTCATTGTCCTTAATTTGAAAAAGAAAATTGTGGTCACTTATTGGAGAGAAAAAAATTTTTAAATGAATATTTTTAAATATAGATGGGGGAAAAAAGGGTCTTTGACCTAATCGTAATGTAAAGTATAAGTTTCTGTTTTTCCTTGCTTGATTTTTGTGCTAAAGGGTTTTTTTAGGAGCACCCATGTTATTTTAAGTTTTCACAAAGTCACTGTATAGGGCCTTTGTTTATGTAAATCTGTAAAAAGTGATTGTTGGAAATTTGCCAGCTGACTCATGTCTCCATAGCCTAAAAGCTAAATTCATGCAGTCTTAGAATTATAATCAACTTTTACTTTACAAGGACCCCTTTGTCCATAGAGTAAATACATTAAAAGAAATTTTTTAAAGCCACACACACTTAGAACTGTTTTATTAAATGCTAAAGATTTTTCTGAATACTTGTTTTATATAGTTCCATTTTTTCACGCTGTCCTTTCCCAACACAGTGTCTCTTGAGTATAATTTCTGATTTCAGATTCCTTTTGTCAAATACCCACCCTTTAAAAAAAAAAAAAATTCTCCACACAAAAAAAATTACTTTAGTCTTCCTAATTCATTATCTGATAACTCTTTTTCAAATTCAACTTAAATGAAAACCAACTATTGCTCACATGGAAACAATGATGGTTTGGGGCTAAATATGATTTTTTTTTTATTTTAAAGAAATTTTAACTTAAAATTTTATTTTCTACTTGATATTTCAGGTCCTTATCCTGAGTACTTACTTATTTCTACTCCTACAGTGGTGACTCTAAACCTTTTTTGGTCACTGGCCTCTCTGAAAATATGAGAAAAGTTGGGGATCATCTCCCCAGGAAAACATAGATGCACAAAACCCCACTTATTTCAGGGGGTTCACAGGTCCCTTCAGCTAACAGGTGAAGACGCTCCTATGTGATTAATTTACTCCTGAGGGAAAACTGAACCCTGCCTTTGGGGATGCAATAAGGAGAGAAGTAGGGGGCTGGGCAGCACTTCTGCTCTTCTACTTGATAAACTAGATTATTTTAAATAAACAAATATAGTCGTCTAAGTTTTATTTTTAAAACTACCGCATTTCAGGTGCCTCATCCAAAAAAAAGAATGCAGCAATACCTGTGCAAGAGTAATAGTGAATCATAGGGTCCGACCAAGTTAGATAAATGCATCTTTTAACACACGGGGCGTTTGAACTTAGCTTCTTCTGCTTTGAGTTATTTCAAAAATTGTCTTAATGTTGTGAGCAAAAGTTATGGGTCAATGTTCCCTTATCATTTGCAAAGCACTTTGAAAGTTACTTAGTTGAAAAGTTTTTATTACTGGTTTGTTATCAGAGAAAAGAGATTTTTGCCGGACAAGTCAGTGCAACAAATTTATAAGCGTCCCTGAGTTTTATTAGTATTATTTCCCCAAATTGTAGATGAAAAATATTTGAATGTTCACTCAATCTAGTTAGAAAAAAAAAGAAAAAAACTGTTTCCTTGTTGGCTGAGGTGAAGAAAGTTGTTTAAATTCAAAGATCTATTGTTAGAGTTCTACCAACAAGGCAAGGCTTTGTGCTTTGTCCTATAATTATGTTTAGAAAGTCATTTTGTGATCCGATATTAATTTATGAAGAGACTTGGGTGGCAAGGAAGTAGAGCTTTTTATGAATTAGAAGAATTTACATTAGATTATTCAGGTCTATTTTTGTTAGGTTAAATCTCAGTAAGATGATGTCAGGCTGTGTTCCTTATTAACTGTCTTTCCCCTTCATTGTCCTTTTTTCTTTAAAGTGGAAATAATTTGATCCTGCAGCTTTTTATGCCCACAGCCAATGGGCATTCCTCAGTTTCCAACCCAGCATCTTGACAAGTATCATCCCTAATTCTACCCCGACCTCAAGAAAACAGTTCTGTTCGGTTAATAGGAGTAAAAAAAGGTTCCTATGGAATTAGGTATGCTAGGCATTTAATATTTGGAAGCATTTTGTTTGTTTTTAAGACCACACTTAGAAAATAACTTCTCTGTCTGTTAATGATGTTCAGTCATTTGTTTTGGTAAGTAAAACACCATCTCTTTCCTCCTGCCTAGTCTTTAGAATCAAGATCTAGAGAGAGGGAGCTAAGAAGTCGCAGTTAGAATAAATTTGTTCCCTAACCCATCCTGTGACTATCAATGCTAACGACAGTGTCTTGTGTTGTTTTTTTTTTTCCTTTTTTCTTTCCCTTTCTTTTCCTTTTCTTTTTTTAAATCAATGTGCTTTTTTCCTGTGTGAATAATTATATGTCTAGAAACAGCCATGGAGTGATTTTGCTGTTCTGAATGGGGGAAAGATTAATAGTGACATTTGGAAGGCAAGTATATGGTCAGCTTTTAGACCATTTAACAGTTTGTCCTTTTTGCATGGCTGTGGCTGTATCTGTTTCTTCTTTGTGACCATCATGCATTTTGCAGGGACAGAGTGATGGGGCTTCTTGCTAGGGCTGCCCAGCTTACACACATGTTGCCTCTTTTTTGACTTGGGAATGACCTCCAGCTGATGGCCCCAGGTTACCTGTTGTCTTGTAAGCGGCGGCACTTGCACCAGTCAGCATCCAGCAGCCCTTGCATGCCTTTCTCTGTCTAAGCTCACATGCACTCTCTGCCGCGGGCTGGGAGGACTTTTCTCCCCCGTGACACTTGAGGCCATGTCGTGGACCCACGCCCATTCTCCAGTAACAGGCGTCTATTTTCCTCTAGGATTTGCATGCAGCCACAGTTAACCCAGACCCCAGTCTAAAGGAGTTTGAAGGAGCAACGCTACGCTATGCATCTTTGAAACTCAGGTAGGGCTTTAGAAGGACTGACCGTGATATGTGACTTTGTGCCACCAGAGTGTGCAATAGAATTCTAAGTCCAGTTTTCTCTTTTTCTTTCTAGAAATGCCCCACATGCTGATGATGAAGATTCTTGTAGTATCAACAGTGACCCAGAAGCCAAGGTTTGTAAGAAACATGCTTTCAACAGCCAGGTGATAGTCTCACATCAAAATAATGACTTTGGATAATGGCCCAGTTTTTACAAACCACCTACCCAGATCCATTTATTAAGTTATTATCCCTCAATCCTCTCTCTTTCCTAATCTCCCTGCACTCTCTAGGCCAAGTTAGGTTTCAGAGGATTTCTGTAATCATCATGACTCTGCCTGTATCTCAGAACATTAATTCTTTGCACAATGTAATAAGTTAAAATTACCATTTGATGGGATGGGTTTCAGAAGGCTTTTGCAGAGACCCTTCACCTCCACCTTCTCCAGGGCAGCCTCATACCTATGCAAGGTAAAACCTCTTTGCCATTCCTGTCATAAATGCCGGCATGGTTTGATGGAAAGTGAGCATGAACCTTTGCTTCTGGGCTTCTGGGGGGGTACCAGCGGGGCCAGCATTGTGGGCACGCGGTGATGCCGTTGCACAGGGCCCAGTGCTGAGAATCAAGGCCCCAGGCCGCGGGTTTAATGCTATGCAGTCGCCGCCTCCTTGAAATTCTTCATTTTATCTTTGACTTTGAGTTTTATTAAGTGAAGCCCAGTGGGGCAACAGTGTATGCACCAGGGCATCAGAGCCTTGCTCGTGCACAGTCCTGCCGCTTCTCTATTTCCCCAGGTGGTGCTCAGTTGCCCATTCCCTGACTCTGTGACACCTCAGGCCCTGCCAGACCTCCCTACCCCTGTCCCCACCCAGCCTTCCACCCTGGTAGGGGCCTGGGGTAAGCATGGGGAGGGTTGGTGCTGGGCACACAAGCTCCACTATGTTGAACGTCAAAGTGGCTTGCGCAGCCCAGGCTGACTGCACATGGGGTGTTTAGGGGGTGACTCAGTGGGGGTGAGGCCCACCTACCCTTAATCTGGATACCTAATGTGTCCTAGCACAGATGTTGCAATAAACTTGAGGGTCACCCATCTGCTGTGGATTGATAGCGGGAGAAGGATGAATCCATGAGAAAGAGGGATTCCTGACTCAATTTTCCCACCCCCGGTCAGGGCATGGTGCATTCATCTAGCAGCTGGTGGAAGGGGGAGCCCAAAAACTGATGGGGGTGGGCAGGACCCCTTGGCACCTGTGATGGTCTGCACGCACCCTGTAAGTATCCCCATGTATGAGGGAGCATGACATTAAATAACAAGTTAAAAATACCATAACAAGTCGAGAGAGAATGAAGAAGAAAGGGGAAAGTTCCATGTTTTAATACCTTTTGCAGCATTGTTTTTTTCTGCTTTTTGAACAAGGGGCTGTGTATTTTCATTGTGCATATTTCATTTGCATTTGCAAATTATGAAGCTGGCTCTAGGTGTTTTTTCTGAATCCCAAAGCAGATCTTTGTCTATGAATAAGACAGCAAATCGGTTCCCTTCGTAGTTGTTAGTTATACCACACAGGTTCTAAACCTTGGCTCCTTTGCCACAAACTGCCATATTGCCATCGGTTCTGTAAGACTCTCAGGGCTTGCAGTTGAAATCTCTGCTGCTCCTGGTCAGCTCTGCTTTATTCTAAGCACAGCCTAATCAGATGAAAGCTGCTCCAGAGCCAGTGGTTTTCTGAACAAGTCCTTGGACTGTGGCTCTCATGCTGACCTTTAAAGATGAATTTTATGGCAAGGAAGGGATGCAGTAAAACAGGAAGGTGGGTTGTGAATCAAATGTGCTTTGCTACCAGGTGTTTTACCAGGGCTGTCAGTACAGGCTGGAGGAGGAGGGGCGAGCAGCAGCAGTATCTTTCTGTACCCGTCAGGGCTGGGGCAGTGATGTCCATAAAGCCACCATGTGAAATTCACAAGAATGGGCGGGGAAGGTGATGCCCAGAATGCAGATGGAATTGGGACCAGGAATAGGAGGCCTGGGTGAAATATTACCTACGTGGGTGCTTTGTCCCAGTTGTATTGCCTACCGAATTCTTTATCTGCCACCTTTCTATGGCCAGCATACCTATGCCAGTACCTGTTATGAATTTGCTTGTGTTAATAAGTAGGCTCAGCTTGGTCATAGGTTACTGAAGTTATACTTAGTTTATGCTAAGTGCGTGTATTGTATTATTGATTGTATCCCCTACTTTGTTCCATAAAAGATCTGAGAAGACTTATGAGAACAAACATTTTCTTTAAAAGGTGCAGAAAATAGAAGGGAATGATCAGTGCATCTGTGTGTTTCCACTGAGGGTGAATGGCACGAATCCATGGAAGCGCAACTCAGAATCTTGAAGGGATTTTTCTGCAAAGTATACATGTTTCTACCTACCCTGCCCACCCTAGAGTCTGAAGGTCCCCAATGTTACAGAAAATCACTGTCACTTTTGAGGAGCTCAGGCATGTTGAGAGGTTTCTGAACCCTACTTTATACGAATCACACTGTGTATAAGGCGGGAGCGTCCCAGTTCCTTATGGAATGGAACGGTCTTTCTACTGCTTCATTATAAAATAATTGTAATAATTAATATTTCAGTGCTAACTTTTTGCCAGGCATTCTCCTAAAGACTTTATTTCTGTTGACTCTTATCCTCACAAAAATTTAGTGGGCCAAGTATCACTGTCTCCATATTGCAGATGAGGAAACTGAGGCATAGAAAGTTTGACGGCTAGTGAGTAGTAGAGTCAGAATTTGAATTCAGGCTGTGCGGCTCCAGAGCCTGTGCTCGCTAGGATATCTAGAGAAATGTCTCACTTGGAGCCTCACTTAGGGGCTACCAGCAAATAATGTGATCGGTGTCCTCAACAACATTCCAAATATTTTTAGATAAAGAGAAATTTGGGTTTTTCCAGCTGGTATTTCATAGCATTACTCATTGGAAGAAAAGGACAAACACCCAAGCAAAACTCATTTCCAGTAAGTCAGTGGAATATATTATGACAATGTGGACCAGCTTTCTGCCCCAACTTGAGGCAGAGATAAGGCTAGACTCTAGAAGTGGAATGGAGGCAGCTTTTTTCAAACTATCCATCAGTAGTATAATTCCAACTACTTTTATGATAAAGGTTGGGCCCAGAGCAGGAGAAAGCTGGGATTGGAGTGGAGGTCATCTGTATGGCTGGTGATTGGCAAATCTACCATGCAGATGGTGGGGTGACATCCCTTTGAGGAAATTGAGGTGTCTTGCTGTGCCCCTCCTCAGGTTGCATGGTCATGCCACCTCCTAGAGGAAGTGGGCCAAAGGAAACCCTGTGGGAAAGCCAAGATGTTCTTTCAGAATTACAACTATTTTAAAATCCAGCAGTCTTAAATGCAGTTCTTTTTTTTACAAATTTTGAAGAAGTCCGTGAGTTGAGAAGTGACTTTCATGAAGCCATTTTGGAGGAGCCCCCCATCACCACCACCTTTTCCTCCTCTCCTATCTGCCCTCTTATCACTCCTTTCCTATTTAATGCTGCCAAGGACACATAAGAAGGGCCAAGTGGCAAGACCAAGGATTTTCCAGATGTTCAAACTCTGTAGAAGTTATTGTTTTAGATAATCTTTTATGTTCTTTGTATTCCCTGCCATGGAACAGGGGACTGAGTGTCTCCCAAAATAAGCAGAAAGTATCCTTTTTTTAGAAAAAGAAATAATAATAATTTCATGTACCATGAAAATTTAAATACAGTCCCTGAGGAATGATTACTAAAAAGATTATTGTAGGAAATGTCTTCCTTACTCCCTAAAGGAGACTTGCATGCTAAAAAAAAAAAAAAAAAAAAATGATTTTCAGACTATCAGGATGTGAATACTTCCAAATCTTCTCCAGCCACTCTGAGTCTGGACGCCTTGATAATCATTTGTTCAGTGAAACCTCTAAGTAGCAATGGAAACGTAAAATGACCACATAACCACACAAATATATCCTCCCTTTCTTTTTTCCCTTTCCTCCACCACCCCACAAAGAGCAAAGTATTTTTATAACTCTGAAAATGTATTTCAAGCCTAACTAATTTTCTATACAATAAATATTTTTGTAGTTGACAGCAATATGAGTCTGTGTATAATTCTGAGCTCTTTAATTTTTTATTTTAAAATAATTGTAGATTTATAAAAGAGTGACAAAGATTGAGTTCCAATCTGTCCTTCACGTAGGTTTCCTTAATAATATGGTATCTTCACAATCATGGTACAATTGTCAAAACTAGGAAGTTAATATTGATACCATATTACCATGTTTCCCCGAAAATAAGACCTAACCAGAAAATAAGCCCTAGCATGATTTTTCAGAATGACATCCCCTGAACATAAGCCCTAATGCGTCTTTTGGAGCAAAAATTAATACAAGATCTGGTCTTATTTTGGGGGAAACACGGTATTAACTGAACTATAGACTTTATTTACATTTTCCCATTTTTTTCACTGCTATCCTTTTTCTGTTCCAGGACCAAATCTAAGATACTCCGTTGCATATAATGAGCTTTTTAAAAATTATTTTACACGTTCCTTTCCACAATTCTCAGATTTGTCATTCTTAATTCCCTTCTACTAGTCCATGTAATTCATAGTACTATAATCCGTCTAGGCACCCAGTGGCCACAGAAACAATGACCAATACTGCAGAGCAGAACTGCAACTTCATAAAATAGATGACTTTTTTTCTTTTAAGTTGTTGCTTTGATATGGGTTGCTAAAACTGATATTACCAGGTCAAAGGCTATCAGTTTATGGCTTCTGTCACTTATTGAAAATTGCTTTTCAGAAAGACTACAGCAGCATATAATTCTATCAGTAATATCCTAGAGTATATCTTTGTCCACCGCCCACTCTCTAGGCTTTGTCATTTTTATTGATTCATCTTTGTTTTATTGCATGTGGGCTACTACCTCCTAGTTTAAAATTTCCCCTTCTTAAATTATCATTGAGACAGGACATTTTTTTTTTTTTTTACAAAACTGCGTTTCTGACCATTCTTGACTATTTTTTCCTCTTGTTTTTCTATGTATTCTTTAGAATAAAAATTTTATTTTGGAATAATCTTTAGATTTACAGAAAAGTTGCAAGGATAGTACAGAGAGTTCTCTTACCCTTCACCCAGCTTGCACTAAGGTCCTGACTTACATAGCCACAGCACATTTGTCAAAACTAAGAAATTAACATCAGTACAAAACTTAACTAAATCCTTTATTCTGATTTTACCAGTTTTTCTTCTGATGTCCTTTGTCTGTTCCGGGATGTCATTCAGGATACCACATTGTTTTACATCCCTATGCATTTTTAAATTTGAAACTTTATTCATTATTACAATCTTAAATAGTTTTCTCTAATCATTTTTTCTTTGTCTATTTTGTGTCACTTTTCCATTCTTGAAAATATTCTGTATGTTCAAACCTTTTGTAGATAATTGCCTCTCATGCTTCATTTGTCAAGAAGGCAACTCCTTGCCATATCTGGATGGTCAGCTAGCTTGCATCTCTCAATTCCCATTATTTTACAGTCTGCCCCCGTGCTTATCCTATTTTAATAACTTAAAATCCAAATTTAGTTCTATAACACTTTTTTTCGTGTCCTGTGGCACATTGCTGGCCAAATACTTGCTTAGAATAATCAACACTAAAATAAAATTTTACACTTATTGTAAAAATCTTAATGCTTTGGAAAATATGTATTAATACTAGTTTCTTAGAGTTCTTGCCCATCCTTTGTTTCACTCTGCTTGCACTTCTGTAAAGGAGATGTTCTGCCACCTTGTGGACGATATTGAAAATTACATCTGTGAAGAAATGGGCAATAGCTACACCTTGTTTGGAATGTGAGTTGCTTACAGCTGAAAGCGATGGTAGAGATGATCTAATGGGCCTCCTTTACAGGTGAAGGAAAGCAAGTCCTAGATTGTTTAGGTAAATAATTCCTAGAGTCACACGATTAGCAGAGGAGATGGCACTCAAAAGTGGGTCTTCTGAGCCTCTGACTAACCCATCCTATCTTCCCTCAGTGAATAACAAATCATTTTCAGGATATTTATGAGGAGAGGGTTTTAGAACTGCATTTGGAACACTGGTCTTTGAAATCCATAATGAAGAAACTGGGTAAGGAAGATTATATCATCCCAAGCATTAAATTTTCTGGGTTTCTGTTATATGTTAAATGTCATCTCAGAAGTCACTTCTGGTTCTGAGAGATTTTAAGATGCAGAATGGAATGTAGTAATTCTGATCTATGGCATCTGGAGATGAAATAGTTCAGCCAGATCTCCTGTCAGATCTGGAGAAGGAAAGAAAGAGTGATTTCCTCTGGAGTACTCCCCAGGGCTAGAGACGGGTCGCTGGCTCCCTTTTCTGAACACACACTCTGCCTGTGCCCTGCGCACAGGCACTTACAGGCATTTCTCCTCCAAACACCAGACTTCATCTTATTTCCCCCATATTATAGATTAAAAAACAGATGCTTTGAATAGGTTAGATGATCACGCAGCTAGTAACTGGTGGAACCGGGACTAGAACTCAAGCATTTGACTCCAAGGCCAGGAAAGTGTCCTGCCCGCCCACTCCCCGTCACTGCTGCCCTAAGCTGGGAGGTCACTTTGGCTACCTCGGTATTTAGGTGAAGGTAGCAGAGACATTGGAGGCAGCATGGCGAGAGAACCGGAGCCTCATTCCTCCAAGACAGACTCCCTCTTTCTTCTCACCATCACCTCACGTGGCCCAGTCCTTTGCAGGTGCTTCAAACTTTCCTGCACATGGTGGAAAATTCAGTTGGGCTGGGGCAGGACAAGGAACTGCATTACTATTAAGCTCTCAGGTAATGCTGCTGCTGCTGATCTACAAGTATCACCTTGAGTAGCAACACTTAAAAGTTTGAAACCTGATAAATGAGGCATGATTTTCGTGTATCTTCTGCCCGGAAGTACTGTGTTTCCCCGAAAATAGGACCTAGCCGGACCATCAGCTCTAATACGTCTTTTGGAGCAAAAATTAATATAAGACATGGTCTTATTTTACAAGATTGGGTCTTATATAATATGATATGATATGATATGATATAATATAATATAATATAATACCGGGTCTTATGTTAATTTTTGCTCCAAAAGACACATTAGAGCTGATTGTCCTGCTAGGTCTTATTTTCAGGGAAACACGGTAGACATAGTCTTTGTACACAAACCTTCCAGTTCTTTTATGGTCTTTTGCACCCAGTCCTCACTGCTTACAGATTTCTTTTTATTCAGACACTGGATTTTGTGAAAGCTTTGTTTGTCTCCTTACTCTTTTGTTATAACCTGCCCCAGATGGAGAGAAAGAGTAAGGAGACGATACAAATCAGTGGATTAGTAGGTTTGATAGAGGAACTTTCTGAAATGAATGGTGAATGAGCATGAGATTCTAATATTCATCTGTGAGCTTTATCTGTGCTCTCCCTTGGTTCCTATTAGCATAGATTTTCATGAAGAAATTATATTAGTGACTACTGACTAGATTAGCACTAATAGATAAATCGGAAGGGAAAGGGAGTATCTTTTCTCATTCGGATTTATTTCTGGTCTGTGTAGCAAATTCATTATCATTACTTAGCATTTATATGGAATTTTATGTCTGCATGTAGTTCTTATAATTGACTTTTATTCATGAGGCACAGGGTTTTTTTTTTCTTTCAGAAATCCTGCACTGTGTGGGAAGTTTGGATTCAATTTCTCTTGTAGATTCATTAATTTGTTAAAAACGTTTATTGAAATGCCTAATACTAAAGAAGAGGCTGTGAGATGTAATGGGCCCTGGACCCAGACCAGGAAGGGAAAAGGGCTTTGTGGGTTCAAAGGGCTTTGTGGGTTCAAAGCCAACTCTGCAACTTACTAGCTGTGTAAGTTACTCAGTCATGGGCAAGTTACTTAGCCTCTCTGTACCTCAGTTTCCTTGTCTGTAGAGTGAGGATAATGATAGTATCTACCTCACAAGGCTACTGTAAATGTAAGGTGAATTGATAAAGTATATATCAAGTGCCTAGAACTGCCCTGGCACACAGTAAGCATTCTTCATGCATTAGCCATTACTATTATTCCTGTTACAAAAGGGAATAGATATGCCCCTGCTTCAAGGGACAGATGGCAAACGGGCAAATTCAGTGCGCTGTGCTAAATGCTGAGCTTTTGTGTCATGAATGGAGGCTGTGCCAAAGGCATCCACCCTGGCTGGGAGTAAAGGGTGGCTCATGTGGTTTCCCCAAAGGAGAGGAAGCCTAAGCTAATGAGTGTACTTGTATTGCAACGGGATTTAGTGATTCTCCCCCTTTCTGTAAATGTAAGTGCAGAAGATTTAAAAATAATTTTATACGTAATTTTGTGTTCATTTTCAGCAAATGCTTTTAGGGACAGATCTATTAAGATAAGTCCCATCCTTATCTGTCCAATGCTGCAGATAACATTGTTTCTGTTATCTAATCCTATGTATTATGTAACAAGCCATACCAAAACCGGGTAGCTTAACTTAACCATTTATTTTGCTCATGATTTTGTGAAATTTTGGAAGAGTTCAGGAGTGCAGTTCCTTTCTGATCCACATGAGGGCAGCTGGGGCTGGAGGATCCACTTCCAAGATGGCTTCCTCACTTATGTGCCTGGCGGTCCCTTGCGCCTTAGCCTCTCTAGCTCCATGTGGCATCTCACCCTCCAGGGCGTCTCTGAATGGCTTGAGCTTCTCACAGTGGTGGGCGCTGGGTAGGCAGGGGTACTTCTCATGTGGTGTCTGGCTTCCAAGGAGCAGGAATTTGAAGCCACTGGGTGAGACAAAGCTCTTCCTAGAAATGGCGCTGCATGACTTTGGCTGTACAGTGGTACCTCGGTTTTCGAACGCAATTTGTTCTGGAAGACCATTCAAGTTCTGAAACGTTTGAAAACCAAGGCACGGTTTCCCCATAGAAAGTAATGCAAAATGGATTAATCCATTCCAGACCTTTAAAATCAACCCCTAAAACTGCAAATTTAGCATGAATTTTACTATCTAATGATACCAAAGATCCATAAAATTTACGGTGTTCGTAAATGGAAATGTTCACCAACGGAGACATTCGAAAACCGAGATACCTCTATATTCTGTTGTTTAGAGAGCTCACAGACCAGACCAGAGGCGGAGACATGGACTCCATTTCTTGAGGGAGAGTGGCAAGGTCACATTGCAGATTGCACGTAGGATGGGAGGCTTCATTGTGGCTATCTTTGGGACATATAATCTGCAACAAATGTCATCCCCACGTTTCAGTCACTCAACGAAAATGTCCTTAGTGAAGAGATCGTTATTAACACAGTTGCATCAAGAAACCAAGGCACAGAGCCAGTGACGAACATACCACGTCCTGGAAGAACGCAATCCGTCCTATTATGCATGGCTTTCAGGTTGACATTCACAGAGACAAGAGGGACCATCTCATTCAAGCCTTAGAAGAAGTGGAAGGAGCACGGATGGGCCATGTGATCTGCCCAGGAATGCATCGCGGCTCTTAGAAGAACAGGACTCAGGGCCGGGCTTCCTGCCCCTGGTCCAGCATTGTTTTTCTCTGAGCAGAGCTGACCCTCACTGCCTCCTGATCTCTGAGCCATTGGCCTCAGATGCTTATTTGTCTCCGAGCCCAGAGGACAGCTTTTATGTTTGTAAAACTGTTTTCCTCCCTTTATTTGCCAACACAGCCCAACATAATGCATGCTCCTGGCAGAATCACGGCTTCCTTTCCCTTATTAACTTCTGGTCACTACACTTGCCTGAATGAGCAGTCAAGGAATTGGCAGCCATGTGAGCCCCAGGGTTTGGAAGGGTGCTATTGAAATGAGATGCATTATTATCACACTGTTGGCAGCTGCACCCTGTGGTGGCAGATGCCTGGGAAGGCTAATTAAGTCAAGGCAGGTTTCCCTCTTCCCCTGAAGGAAGGCAGCAGGAAACAGGTGAGGTGATGGAATGCAGAAGCAGAAGATGCGTGAACCTGGCCCTGTGGGATCTGGCAGAGAATTCTGGGCCATGAATAGTCACAGAGCAGAGGGGCCTCAGGCAGGAGCAGCAGCGGTGCATTCGTCTAGCAGGGCTGGGTCCTGCAGGAAGGGCCAGCTGGCCAAGACCTGGGCATCCTGAAGCTGGCATTCCAAGGCTGCCTGGAAAATTGCCAACAGACATTAGGCCTTATTCTCTTGGGGCTGTTGACTGAGAACTTCAAACCAGCACCAGTGTTGAGGTCGCAATGCACACATCTTATTTATTTGCAGTTAATACAATTTATATAGAAATGATGGGTCCTCCTAGAGCACTATTTGGATAACTCCAATGCTGAGCCCTTTTAGATCAGCCTCACTGCTGGGACTTCTATTTAAAATCTCCTCACTGTGAAGCCGCAGAGATCAGAGCCTGAGTGCTTCCTCTGCTCCTGCCTCTACTGCTTATGAGGAAATCATTTTCACAGGCGGGCTCCCATAGTTTCAGTTTCTAAACTGAGACCTAGAGAGACAGTTCTCAACAGTTGTCATGGATTCCTCCAGCCATTCATTTGGCATATATTTCTTCAACAGCTATTACCTGGAAGGTGATATGAGATCAAGCAGACTGGGGAGGGGAGCTAAAGAGAATAACACAGCCGAGAAAAATGGAACCTCTTTTAAGAACAATAGTTACAATGTGACTGGAATTAAAGGAAAAGATAACTTGCGACTGACATGGAATTTCAGTTGCTTCATGTGTGAGAAGGCAATGTGTGAGATCAGTTCACTAGGCAATAATAACACATTAATAATTTTAATTGACTACCTAGGTGTCTGTCAATGGATGAGTGGATAAAGATGTTCAAGTAATACAAGTCTTCCTTTCCTAGTGCCCATGGTTGAAGCCCTAACCAGAGTCCTGATTAAAGAGATTTGGGCTTTTAGACACCAGGGGCTTTATACTAGCTAAAAAAAACCCCACAACTTACCCCAAAGGTCTCTGTAAATATTAATAGACTTCAAAGTTGCCCCATTTTGCAGGAAACTGTCACCTGCTTGCTTCGTATCTTGGTCTGCTATTTCTCCCCTACGTTGGCAGTGATTTTTACAGAGTTACAAGGATAGCCAACAAGAGGGATTGCAGCAGCCCCTGGCCTGCTGCCTTTAACAGCATTAGAGCACTCTTAATGTCAAAGAATAAGACTGCTGATAAATAATGCAGCACCTATAAAACATTTTTCCAAAAGTCTTTTTTTTTTTTTAACTTATTAAACAGTTAACATGGGGAAGGGGTTGTTGACACAGGAAGCTGAGAAATTTCCCTGTGGTCCACAGCATATTTTGGCATTGCATTACATACGGCACATCTTCCCATTCCTCTGAAGTTCCCTGCGGACCTCTCCCTGTGAAAGATGTAAAGTCTGCAGACACACATGTGTGGCAGTGCTGGATAGCTGTGTAGCGGGGTGCTGATGGACCCGGTGAAGCTAGTTCCCTTTCTCACCAGAGTAAGCTGTGTAAAATTAAGATAATGTGGCCTGGCCAGCACTGGGCATACCACATTGTTAATAAGTGAAGGTATTCTGAAGACGTAAAAATAATTATTATCTTGTGTCCTCTTTTATGTGCTCAAGTGTGAACTGCCATCCTCTCCTTCACGATGTACAAGCTCTTCCCAAAGCCATTTGAAAAATGGGATGGTCGAGGCTCTAATGCACTGTCATGGAATAAGTTTCAAAGATGGCGATTCATAGACAGAATCATAACCAGGACACAGAATAAACCTGGTGACTCTGGCATAGTCGTCTTTGTTGACACAGGAAGGTCACTGGGAACAGTGACCTCAGTATACTGTTTGGAAAGCTTTGCCCCAGGGATGAAGAATCCACAGCCCCCTTGGTTCCATGTGTTAATCTCTCTTTTCCTAGAAAAGTTTACTATCACCACTCTGCATATTGTCCTCATAATTCTGAAGCCCCATCGCTTGCTTGATACACTATGTAGAAAGACAAATTTTGATTGGGGTTTGCCCCACAGTCATTCAAATACTTCCAGATACCCTTTTCATTCTTCTCTGAGAACATTAATATAATGTTATAATTTATTATAATGTAATGTAATAAAATATATGTTATACATAATATAACTTTGATATAATTTTATAATTCATAGGACTCATCTTCTCATCAGAAGAAAAAATTAATAGATATTAAGTGCTGATGATGTACTTGGCACTTACCAAGGCATTGTGAGATATGAAATATATATATGTATGTGTATATATATATATATACATACATACACAAAGGGTTTCTGACTTCAAGTGGCTCCTGGGGGAGGTCACGGGGGGAAGTCATAGGGATACTGTGTTGAGAATCAGATCTCATGCTCATCCATACCTGTCGCTCATAGACCGGGAGACCTTGGGCAACTCACTTCTTCTTGATGGACCTCATCAATCAAGCAAAGAGAACAAGAAAAACTTTGAGTTCAGCTCTGAAAACAGGGGTCAGAGGCTAATTGGGGAGCTGGGATTAATTCAGAGAACAGCAAAGCATTAAGAGATGAGCTACTGAGTATCTAGGAGTATCTAGGAAAAGGAGATGAGTTTTTGGAATGAGACTTCTCCTTGAACTTGGGCCAGCTATCTCTGCCCAAAATCACTAGACCACCCCAGGTTCATTCACGGGGGCAGAGTCCCAGCTGTCCCACAAGTGGCGGTAATGAACTCCAGGCAACAGCAAGAGCTTTTCTGGCCTGGTTCTTGTCTGGGAATCCTGGCCTGTGCAGGGAGCCAGCAAAAGTCTGCAGTGTGGCCAAGCCCCTGGGCCGTGGTGCCGAGGTTGCCAGCTGTGTATGCTAGATAATACAAAACTCGCCTGCCTTCCTTCTGGTCCTTCCCAACACATTCTTCTCACCCAGGGCTTCTCCTTTCTGTGCCTTGTCTCTGTCAAGGCTTGCCTCTGCACCCCACTTACTTCCTTAGGCCCCATTACCCTCTCAGGGCTTTGGGACAGGATCCAATGTGCAGAGTCACTTCTCCTCTGGGGAAGTGAACCCAGAACTGGGAACAGTGAACTCGGTATACTGTTTGTAAAGCTTTGCCCCAACCCTCTTTGGGTCCCTCCTGTCCCTGTTTATTTTGTATGATCACCAGGGTTGATCAGTCCTGCTTGTTCTTAGAGTAGTTTCCAGTTTATGAGGGTACTGGGCTTCCTTAAGGCTCCTTCTGTTCATCTTTCCTTGAAACATGAGTCCACTTGAGACATGGGTGTATTACCTACTTGGAACAGAAAGCAACCATGTAAGTTGAAAGGGGCCAAAGCTATTCAAATAGAAACACATCTTGTAGCATTTTGAGAAGCACAGTTCAGCTAATACAGGGTAAGAGCTGCCAGCCTCCAGATGAAACACAAAGTGGAAAGTCACTACCTCAGGAACTTGACAGATCTCTAATGCACACTTGCCGGTGGCAGCACCTGCTTTGTTCCTGCTTGTGAGGCCACAAGAGGTCTCTGCCATCTGTCTGTCTTCAGATAAAAGCCGAGATACGTCTACTTCCCAGATGCCTTGTCATCCCTGGGATTAGGTTTTTAGCCTTTATTCTAGTCTGTGGCAGAAAATGTCCTCCTTTTGAAAATCTCAGCTCTGTGTACATGTATTCCTACCCTAAGAATTCAGTATATCGAATTTAAAGCACATTCTTGAAAACGACTCCTTAAACGTTTTTCTTTCTTCATGAATTGCTCTTTATGTCTTGGAAGAGCACATATGCATGTTCACTTCAGCTTCCTGTTCACAGGAAGCGCCAGGTGGTCAGGGACCACTTTGGTAAGTGGTAAAGATTTCCGTTTAATGATGGCCTTTTACTCACTCGGAGGCCCTTTGTGCCCACCCCACGTCACACAAGGTAGACCTCATTCTTGTTAGCAGCAGTTCTGGGGAATGCTCTCAGGTGGGGGTTTACTGGTCCGTGAAATGCTTTCTTTAGGGCTCTTACCAGCAGTGCTTTTAATTGAGGTCTTCGTACTTGACAAGCTCACCGAGTTCATCTCAGACACTTGGTAAAAAGTTGCAGATTTTTCGTTTCTTGGTGAGTAGCGCAGTACAGCCTTTCTTATAAGACAACAATAAACAGTACAGTCAGTCCTGATGATGATGATGGTTAGAGCTAACGTCTACCAGGCACTACGTACCACTCAAAGCCTGACTTTACATGTATGAACTCATTTAACCCTTATAGCAGTCAGGTTCTCTGCTCAGGGGCCGGGTATACTACAGACCAAATCCTGCCTCCGTGTAATTTACTTCCAATATGAAACAGTGAAACACAGAAGTGGAATATAAGCACCTTCGGTGAAAATACTTGCTAGGGAGGAAAATTAATCGGGGGAGAGAGTTAGATGGTACTGGGAGGGTACAGTTGTTTAATAGTCAGGGAAAGCCTCCTGAGAAGGTGACATAGAGTGAGAGGTGAGGGAGGGGACCAGGTAGATAAGGAGGAAAGCCCAAGGTGAGCACGTGCCTGGAGGAGGAGGGGTCAGCCTGGAGGCCAGTGTGGCTGGAGCTGAGTGAGTGACCAGTGGGGCAGGAGTGGGATAAAATGTTTGAGAGGTACCGTATTTTGCTGTGTATAATGCGCTCCTGTGTATAATACGCACCCACATTTTTGACCCAAACTTTCAGGGAAAAAATCTTTTGTTTTAATTTTTTTTATTCAAATTTTTATTTGTTTACATTTAGGTACTTGGTGTTTTTTTTGGTATTATAAAGGGATTTTAACATTTATTTTTTAACACATTATGGTACAAGAAATTTTATGTAACATAATTACAAAACACAAGAATAGATACAAGGTATAAGACATTCTGTGTACTGGTAACAAATTTATGATATTTACGCATCATAGATGGCCAAGAACTCTTCATTGTTGCAAGTTTGTCATAAGTTCAACAAAACCGATTATCGTGTTCCAGGATATTATTTTGCATACAGATATCGGATATCGTTACAGATTTCTAGAGTTACACTTTTAACCCATAAGCATAAATAAAACAAAAACATTTATATAGATACGGAATTAGTACTACCCATGTCTAATGAGCATCTTTTTTTTTCCCCTCACAAATTTGGGCAAATGGGAAAATATGATATTTTGCAGGTGGAGATGTCCTGAGCTGTCCTTTAGCCCAAACACTTCTCCCTCCTAATTCTCCCCTTCTCCTCTCCTATTTGTCAGATGAGGAAAATGAGGCCTAGATAAGTCAGGTGGCATCCTGAAAGTCACCAGTTAGTAGCAACACTAGGATAAGAATCCAAGGTTTCCTGGTTCCTAGTCACACCTACACCCTGCTACGCCAAGATCTAGAAAGCTTAAGAATGATTAAGTCCACCTCCACTACCCCTTTCTTGGGGTGAAGGGCAGATACAATCAATTCTCATTATTAACAATAGTTCTATAAAGGTCTATAAAGGCATTGCCAACCCTGAATTAGCAAATGCTACAGCATTGCTCTTAGAGGAAATACAGGGTTAGGCTCCTATGAGACTCAGGTGACAACATTTTCATCAACGTTGACACAACGTTGAGACAACATTTTCATCAACGGATCAATATGTAGTCTTGTTGTATGTGAGTTTCTGTTTAAAGACACCTTATTTAATGTGTGTTGTTGATCCATTAGCATTGAACTCACAACCAATAGCCTATATCTCATGTCTGAACAAAGTTTATCTAACACACATTTTCTCCGTACAGCACGTCACAGCCTTCTTGCACTTAGGAACACTAGACACCCCTGCAGCACTACACTTGGGGGCCATTTTTAACAGCAAAGTCACCAAAAAATCTACAAAAATGCAAAAAAACGAGGCACTAAATAGACCACAAAAAGGACACTTATATGTAGTGTGAAAGCGTCTCCATGACGGCAGCGCATTGCCTTGTTCCACTTCGGCTGGGAACGTGTGCCTCACGCACTCAAAATTTTTGCCTCTCTTTACATGTCCACGTGTGACCACAAAAGTGCCACTCATGTTAATTTTAGGGTTACAAATAAATTGTAGTGAATAGGTGAATTTACAAATACAGGATCCACAAATAATGAGGATTGACTGTATTTGCACTTGAGCTGTCCAGAGGATGGACTTTATTCAAGACCCAGGTGGCACCATTCTTAGTAGAGTCATCTGTTGGGCACATTTTAGAGTAGAGGATCGAATTAGTTCTGAATTACCTCATACACTGCCTGCAGAGCATACTATGGCTAACTTGTTAAGAATGATACTCTTGATTATTTGAGTACTGCTATTCCCATATTACAAATAGACTTGTTACTAGTTGAGATTAGGCTATGCAACTCCCCAGCTCTCTCCAGTGTCACAGCTCGGACTGTTCCCTGCTGACTCAGTTCCCCCGCCCCGAGCCCAAAGGGTACACCTTGTCTCCTGATGTCAGACCCTCTCTGCTGCTTTCCTTGGACCAGCATCTCCCGAGGAGCTCCCATGGCCATCTTGCTTTCCACAGCAAAAAAAAAAAAAAAAATGTACTCCTGTATGTTCAGAGCTTGGCTATGCGTTATGGTTTTACTCTATGCTTACTCTGCACATCATATTTCTCAACTTGACAGCAGCAGACACAGAATCTGTAATGTAAATCAGCCATGTGGACCGTAGAACTTGCCTTCAGGCTTTTCCAAGATTCCTGCAGGGGAAAACTACAATACCATTCACACTTTCTGGGAGTAAGAATGGTTTCCCAGTAGTGAAGACATCTGCTGCTCCTCTGCAGGAATAGAAGCGGGATCCTGCCAGCCTAGCTTCTTGGCCTGGACTTGCACAGGCTCTTAAGCTCTGAGAGTGTGGGCTGTGAATCTGATGTTTACTGCCACACACTCGGCTTTTCTTGGCATGTGAGTGTCTCCAGCAACCGAAGTTCCCTTTTGTGTAACATGTTCACTGTCCCACCAGGAGAAATTTCTGTATTTACTGTCAGTTCATGATTCTTATAGATGCTTCATGGCAACTCTGAGCTGTCCTGAGCCTTGGGCCGCGGTGGGTTGGGACCATCCTGGAGAGGTTATGATTGGGTTTTTGACTAGGGGCATTTGATAGGTGCCCTAGTTGGACATGTCAGGTGTCATGTTTAAAAAGTCCCTCTTTCATCCCCTCCCTTCATAAGAGAGCCACCGTTTCACATTATATAAGAAATAGTCTTTTGTGGAAGCTGTTGAATTTTGAACAGGTCAACAAAATATTGAGGTCTATACTTGCACCTTATTGCTCAGATGTATGCAGGAATGGTCCAAATCATACTCTCCGAAGGCTCAGCAGGCCTGCTCTGTGTCCGGCGCATCCCATCTAAGGAGCGGGTCTTGGTAACACGAGCATCTTGGCCTGAAGCTCAGAGTCAGGGTTGGGTCGGAGGGACCTCATGATGATGAATCGTGTTGATCCCACCGGCACCTGGAGAGAAAATTAGCACAAAGATCTGCTTGTAGGCTCAACTCTAGGACAGGATTCTGGGTCCAGCTTGGCTCCCAGAGTGTCAACCAGGAACCAGCTAGAAGCCCAGATAGAAGGACTGCAAATATACCAAGAGCTCAGCTTGCTCCTAGGTCCAGGTGTGCCAGGACCCTGAAACGTGGGCTCCAGTCTGCAGGCCTGTGCCAGAGCCCTGCCCCCTGGTGAAGATGGAGCTCCTGCTCAACAGTAAGGATTGCATTGGGCACTGGGCAGGAATTAGCCCTCCGGAAGGACTGGCCCTTGCTTGGGTCTTACAGCAGAGGCATTTGAAGGCACATGACCTGACCCTCGCACCTACCCCCGAGTACTGGCTAAATGGATATTTTTATATGACTTTGACATCACTAGGTGTGGCTTAGATCAGGATTCGTTGATAATTTAGAGCTAATCTTAATAGCTCACACAGTGAATGCTTACCCCATACCATTCTAAGCACATTAGATGTACGATACCACTTGTTGCTGCCAATGTTTCTTAGGACAGAAGTACTATTGGTGTCTCCATTTCACAGGGTAGAAAACTGAGGCACAGGGCAGGTCATTGCCCTGCATCACTCAGAAATAAGTGGGACTCTGGGACGCAAACCTGCGTGCTCTGACATTAGACTCCAGGCCACATGCATTTTACTATAGTAACAGTGGCTGTGCCGGGCTCTCTGCCAGGGCTCAGCACACAACCCTTGAATCTTCACCAGTGCCTACAAGGGCAAGGTTATCCATCCAAGGATGCAGAAACGGGGGACAATTAGCTTGCTAAGGACATAGCCAGGGAGTGGTGGTCTAGGACTCCCAAGCAGATTTGGTTCACTCTTGCCACCCTGTCTTGGTCTGTCTCCAGTTTAAGGATCTTCATTTGACACTGAAGTTATTGAGCACAGAGTGTATGCTGGGCCTTCTTTTGGATAGTGGTGGGCCTTCAAATGTCCACAGAACAGGCCTGGTCTCAAAGAGCAACCTTTGGATTGAGCGTTCCTGTTTACAGAACAACTAATGTGGAACAAAGAACAGTAGGATCAAGACAAGGTTTGCCATCCTGCTGGTCCTCAGTTGTGTCACTTTGCTGAACTTCACCGAGCTGGTTTCCTCTTCTGTGACGTCAAGATATTAGGTTGGTGCTAAAGTAATTGCGGTTTAAAAGCTTAAAAATAATTGCAAAAACCACAGTTACTTTTGCACCAACCTAATAATAATCTACCTTGAGGATGAAACCTCAGATGAAACTCTCGCTTCTTCTTTACTGTGTGACCTTGAGCAATTTAGCTAAGCTCTCCGAATCTCCATTACTTGTATATAAAATAACAAAATGGAGCTCATACTTTGTAGGATGGTGTGAACATGTATCACATGTTGCATTTGGAAAGTGACCTATAAAGGTCAGCGCCCTCCCTCGTGCTTTCCCCACCAAGTCCAGACTCCTAATTTTATACATAAAATACTCAGCATAGAGGAAGCACTCGATATATGGTCCCTGCTGCATGACGATGATGATGATCACATGTGAAGACGCCTATGGTGTTACACCTGAAAGTTTATGTTCAGATATGTTCTGGGGTAGTTGAAGCATTGGGCTAAGTCTCTTGGTTGAACCTGCTTCCGCTCAACTTTCCCATTGATAAACATAGGCCTCGTGAAGTCAGCCTGGCTCTTGGGCAGGAAGTGACTAATACAATTAACTGTTTGCATACTAAATCACAACCCAGAGGCCTGTCTCTGTCACCTCGCCATGAATCTCTGAGGATCCTGGCCATTCTGCTATTGAAGTGGGGTCCTCTGCTTGCGTTTTTGCTCCTCAGCCTGCCTTGGGCTGGTGATTAGAAAGGGGGAGTGGATTTCCTCCAGAGAACTAATCCTCTTGTTAGCCAACCCTAGCGAACATCCAGTCACTTACATTTCTGTCTGCAAATGAATAAATGGACATTCTGGTTTTTATTTTTTAAATGTATGTAAATTGCTTATATTGTGGTGATGATTTGCGCTGCTCAGCAGATTAATAAGAGTC
Organism: Rhinolophus hipposideros; assembly: GCF_964194185.1. NCBI lineage: Eukaryota > Metazoa > Chordata > Mammalia > Chiroptera > Rhinolophidae > Rhinolophus > Rhinolophus hipposideros. The sequence goes on from NC_138047.1 coordinate 36,378,338, forward strand.
ACTGTGGACCAGGCATTGCAAATGATTCATCATTGCCATGGAGCACTGGCCTTTCTTTAACAGCAGAATGCCTTTTGTGTAAGAGGAAGAGCAGGAGTCCGGCTGCCACTGGCTGCCCCTTGGCCCCTCCCGCAGGTCAACCCTGAGCCTAACAATACTAGGCCATCCCTGAACACGGTGTGAACAGCAGTGTGACAGACAGTGGACCAGAGCATAGGGTTCAGTTGATTGCTATTGTATTTCCTCTGTCTCCATGGAGCCACCTTACCTTCAGTGATCAGTTACCAGGTGTTGGGGATTAGGGAGGGAGGGAAGAGGGGAGGAAGTAAAGGTGATGGACCCCCCCCGCTGGACAGTGTGCACAAGGGCATCTCGTGCTCTTCAGAGCTGGTTGGTGGAGGCTCCCTACACCTGAGGGCCAGCGGAAGCACAAAATCTAGACCTGGGGGCTTTGAAGTACTCATTCCTCATTCCAGGGGTATTTCCTTCTCCTCGGTGTGCTCCTGGCTTTGAATTCTCTGGGGCCTATTTAGAATGGGACCAGGCGTCCCTGTGGTAGCAGCCTTGTCTAGCTGGTGAGCACTTAAGATGGTGGGGGGAGGAGTCATGCACATGTCCACTGTGTGTCTGGGGAGGGTTCGTAGGTCGTCTCTGATGTCCCCAGCTGCAGAGTGAGGTGTGCCTGCTTCTCTCTCCCCCCAGGAAAGCCAGCATTTGGTTTGAATGGTTTGAATGCCAGTTCCACCACATGTTAGCTGGTTACCTGAAGTTATACACCACTGTATTCGTCAACTCATTCTGCCATAACAAATTACCACAGACTAGATGGTTTAAACAACAGAAATTTATATTCTCACAGTTCTGGAGGCTGGGAGTCCAAGATCAAGGTGCTGGCAGGGTTGGTATCCCCTCCGGCCTCTTTCCTTGGCTTGCAGACAGCCACCTTCCTGTGTCCTCACTTGGCTTTTCTCGGTGCACAAACTGCTGGTGTCTGTTCCTCTTATAAGGAGTCCAGCCCTACTGGAATAGGCCCACCCTTATGACCTTAGCTAATCTTAGTTACTTCTTTAAAGGCCCTGTTTCCAAATATAGCCACATTGTGAGTTAGGGTTACACCACATGAATTCTGAGGGGACACAGTTTAGGCCATAACAACCACTCTGTGCCTCAGTTTCCTCATCTGTAAAATAGAGAGCATATAACATCTCATATGTTGCCATGTGGCTTACCTTGATTAAATAAGATATGTAAAAGAAAATATTTGGTGCGTTCTGTCTCTCTCTCTCTCTCCCTCTCCTTGTCCAGCAGTAGTGGGGTAGTGGGGTGAGCAGGCAGGCAAGGAGATAGCAGTCCTAGACAATACTTTGGTCATAATCAATCCTTAGTGCTTGGCACATTGTGAGCACCACACATGGATATTAGATAGTTCCTCTTTGTAGAAGAACCTGTCAGTATAGAATGGTAACATTCTCCTTTTCCAGTAGGGTTGTCTTGGTCTAAAAGAAATAGAAAAGGGGGAAAGTTCCATAAGTGGCACTGGTTGGCTGAGGGCCCCATAGGGCCCAGCATCTTGTTTTCTACCCGAATGCTCATGTGTTGCAGACATTCGGGGTCGGGCGTGGATGCAGCAGGAACAGCTGAAGCGCTCATTTAGGTCAATATACACATGCGCTCTGGGTTCTCCCTGGCTGTTGAGGTCATTGCCACTCTGAATAAATAGTTAGGCTGATTCCTTGCTTCAGCCAAATGGAGAACTGGGTCAAGCTCCACTCCAGAGTCCCCAGGCACCTCTCCAGCAGAGCCACTGAGATGCCGGGTTTGGAAAGCAGTAGCTTATAAAGCCCTCCTTTATTTCAGTCTGTGTCCGTAATGACAATGATCTACGCTCCTACATGTCATGACCACAAACACCCATTTACTAAGGACTTCCCTATTACAGAGGCAACGTCCACGGAAGATGTTTTGAACCTTGAAAGACACGTGCATTTTTAGAACAGACTTTGTGAAAGTCGTTTGGTGTCATAGCCCTTTGCTTACTGGCTGCTTTATTTCTCAGCAAAACCTGGACAGACGGAAGACCTGCCTCTGGGCAGAAATCAGGTCCGCGTTGTCTCTAATGCAAGCAGTGACCGGGAAATGAAAGGACCAAGGGCTGTTTTTCACTCAGGGAAACATCCCAGAACACAGGCTTTCACATGTAATGCATGTACCCGAAATGGCTACGTGATTCTGGCCACCAGTATGAAATAAAAAAAGGATACTCTCACTGACCATGTGTGGGCTATATGAGTAGTGAAAAGGTCCTTCTTTATCGTCACATGTAGCAAGAAGCCACGTTTTGGGTTTGGTTTGGTTTGTCCACCTGACCCCAAGAGCACAGATCTGAGAGGTGTCTGAAGAGCAGCTTGTGTAACTGGCAGCAGCTGGGATCACCGCGCTCTCAGCGTCTAGTGAGGCAGGCTTCCCTCCCGGTCACATCCTGCAGAAGTCCATGGAGCCTCCTCAGAGCTCAGCCCCTTCCCTGGGGCATATGCTTCTCTTGGGTAGACTTCCTGTTCTCCACTCTGAGACTTTGCCTGTTGCTTTTTCTCTGCTGAGAATCTCCCCAGGGAAGGGTACGCCCATCTCCTTTAATTCCCCCCAATGACGTCAGCCGCCACTGTAACAGGCTTCTGCTGGAACGTCAGGGGTGATACCGAGGGGACTTTCATTACATCAGAAACAATTCCTGGTCATTAAAACTGGGCATTGGACTTCCCTCATCTTTATAAGTCGTTCCAGCATGCCTGTCCCCAGAGGTTGGGTGGTTCTTTCTCACTCCCCCGACCCCCACTTTCCTTTCATACCCATTTCTTCTGTTCTCCCCTAAATTCCTGATTATTTAACCATTTTCCTCATTCACATCTCAAAAAAGCACTCTGATGCCAATATAAGCTCTCCCCCAACCCTGTGCCTGAGTGGATGTCGTGGTGAGTGAGAACTCTGGTGCTCATTCATACTCTCGGAGCTCCTGGGAAGGTCATGAAAGCCCTGGACCCTTTTCTCTTAATAGGCACACACACACACAATTTAGGTTCTGTTTTCAGGAGGTTTAGAACTTCCTGAAGCATTCAGGGATCTCCCGGTTCCTCTGCAGGTCCTGTATCTCTCCCTGCCCCCAGCCACCCAAGGTGTATCCTTAGTGACCCTTGATCACTAGTTGGAAAAACAAGACAGGATTGACTGGCTGGCTGTTGGCAGCACTCCCCAGTCCTGGCACATTTGGCAGGGATCAGATACCTGGAGAAAATAGTGGCCAGCTTTTTTCAACCATCCACTTTGGGCCAGGCCCTATAACACTACTTGGCATAAGCCATCCCACGAATCATGCCAGTACCCTGGGAGGTCCGTACCATTATCCTCCCTGCAACAGATGAGGAAACTGATTAACTTGGCCCAGATCACACCACCAGTAAGTGGCCAACCTGGGATTTGACCTCAGGTCAGTGACTTGAAAACCTGAGCTCTAAGTCACTATTCTTGCTTCCCCGCCCTTCCATACCATTGTACCTCACTCATCTTGGTCCATATCGATGGAGCTGTGTGACCTTGGCTGTGGCAGCCAGATGAATATGCCTTTCCAGTTTTTTAAATACCACTCAGAGCAGAGCGTTTGTTGGGTTCATTGAGGTATTCCCAGTGCCTGGCATATAGTAGGTATTAGTTAAATGAATGAATCCATCCATCCTACACGGCTCAGCTTGATACCACATCCTTCAGGTATCTGTCCCTAACTCCCTCTCTCTGAGTTAAAAAACTCCTCCTTCCATCAGCTCCCAGCATGTGTGTGTGCCTCGGTGACCCCTTAGTTCATGTTACCGAGTTTCGATTCTCGTTTCATGCCTACTCCATTACAAGCTTCTCGAGAGTTGGAGCTGTACCTGACGACGCATCTCTCAGTGTCTCCAGGAACGAATAGGCACTCAATAAACGTTTATTGACTTGAATACACAGTTGTTATTGTGTTGCAGGGTAATTAGGCTTAAGTGGTAAGTAATTCCTATAAACGAGTGTTAATTAGGATTACATTTGTAATGCCGGACCGAGCTGTAGCTTTTCTCTGTGAACTTTTTAAGTTTTTTAATATCTGTAATTCAGTGTTGCTATCACTTCTAGGATCATTTCCCTTTTTGTCACAGCCCTCAATAGTTACAGAGCACTGGCCATTTTCTAGGCATTGAATGTGCTGCTTTGTGGCTACTCGCTTGTTTAAGCACCATCTTCTCTGGTGCAGGCTGGCTCACCTGCACAGAGGTGAGGGTCATACCCTATTCTCCCATAGCCCCAGTTCCCTTGGCTCTCCCCTCCCCCAACCCCACCCTACCTTATAGTCCAGGGACGAGGCCCCCAGTTTTCTGCCAGCATGCACTTATCTTGCTTGCCCTCCTTAAAGTTCTGGAGAAGGAAAAGCCAAAGGCCAGTGGAAAAACAGAGAATGAAATGCAAGCGTCTCCTGGAGCCAGAGAGAAGAGAAGAAAGTGAACATTTACTGAGGGCCTACCATGTGCCAGACTCTTTACCTTTCTCGTTTCTTTTGGATCTCCTGGAAACTCTGTGAGCCTAGAATTATTATCGTTCTTCAACTGAGCAAACTTAGATAGATGGAGGCTGAGTGCCTGCTGCTGGGTATATAGGAATTTGAACCCAGGACTGTCGGCCATAGAAACCAAGGCTCTGTACTGTGTTCTCTCTACACATGTTGCAGGAAGAGGCTCTCTCCAGGCAGACATCTCTGTTAAAATAGGACTCCAACAAATAGAAGTTGCAAACAGGGTCTCTGTTTCCAGACAGATATGACAACTTGATTCCGGTATGGAGAAGAAGGAAGCGTCAGCTGGAGAAAAGGAAGCCTCAGGCCAAGAGCAGTGTCCCTTCTAATCCAGCCATGACCCTGGTCCCACTCTACGCTCATAATGACTAACAACAGGAACAGCAGAAAACTCATTTAGCCCAGTTGATCTTCATGACACAGGATAGGCTGTTGTGAGGCTGATGTTTGAAGTATCTACTTTTTATGATGAGGAAACTGAGGCACAAAGAGGTTAACAAATGTGTCCTAGATCACAGATATTAAGTGGCAGTCCTGGGATCTGAACCCAGATTTTACTTTCAGGACCAGTCTTAGGAACAGAATGACTTTGGGTAAAGAAAGGGGCCATCGGTCCACAGCTGTGCTTCTCAAAGTGTGGTCCCCAGACTGACAATCTCAGCATCACTTGGGAGCTGATTAGAATGCAGATTCTTGACCCCTACCCCGATCTACTGAATCAGAAACTGTGGAGATGGGGCCCAGTTTTCTATGTTTTAATAAAACCCCCTGGGTGGTGTGTTCACACATACCACGATCTATTGTACCTTCCCTCCGATGCTAGCTTTGGCTGAAATTTGTTAAACTAGAGAAATCTCTGCAATCCTTACATAGAAAAGAGTTAAAATGCATCAATAATAATAAACATTTATTGACTTCTTACTGTATACCAAGCACTATTCTCAGCACTTTACCAGCATCATTTAGTCCTCACAACACTATAAAGTGTAGGTACTATTATTATTCCACTTTACAGATGAAGAAACTGAGACTTAAAGGCCTGAAGTGACATGCCCAAAGTCACCAGCTGGTGAATAGCAGAGTTATAACTTGAATCCAGATCCATCTGATGACCCAGTCAATATCCTGAACCATTATTCATTTTTGCCTTTTTCGGTAAGAGCTAGTGAAGAATGAGTACTAAAGTGCAAGTGTTGGTCTTTATTCAAAAATTATTCAGAAATTGAAAACTTATTTTTAAAGGCAGGTTGATTAAATATTGAGCTTTTCCCATACTCTGAACCTAGTGTTTATTCCCAGAGCTGATTAGTAACCATTAATTCCCATGTTTAAGGAAGTGATGGTGGTTATAAACCTTCCTGGCCATACGGGGGCAGCAAGAAACAGCACTGGTTGCTCTTTGCTGCTCAGGCTTTTGGGACAAAGCAGAGCTAGCTCCCGGTAGAGCTTTGGAGCTGGGTTATTCCCCATGCACCTGTTTCCTTTTACTTTGGTCGCATGGACCGGTGGTGAAGCTTTTCAGATCAGAAACTAAATTACAATAGCAGGAATGTATAAGGAAAATTACTTAAATTCATTGTAATTGTATATTTAAGGCTCTGGTCTTTTTATCAGCATGACAAACAATATACTTAATGTACTATGGTAGGGTTAGTTAACCACTTGCATTAGTTAGCCAAGAAAAATATTCTTGATTTTTACTGTGCTGGTTTAGTTTGAAATCCATGTGTTCTTGGACCTAAGGGTCAAAAAGCAGCCAGTATTCTTTTTCACCTTCCTTATTGTTAATAAATTCTTTTGAGTAGTCATAGGCTGTAGGATTCTGTAGTAGGCAATTAGAGAAAGTAAAGAAAAAAAATGTGCTCCTGGCTTCTAGTTTTAAGGGCATACGACCATCCCACATTATACTTGTGTCTTCGGGTTCACCCTCCCACCCAGGATCGCCAAGATGCTCTACTCATAAACAGCTGCTGTTGATTTTGAGCCCCTTTCCACTTGGGCATATTTCAATATCCCATCCAAGCCTATTTCCATGGAGACTTAATTCACTGGAATGTTGACTAGAGTGATATAATAATTTATTGTCCCAACTGGAACACTTGAGAATAAAAGGAGCTGCCCTTGATAATTTTGTCAGAACAACAAACATAAACCAGAGCTATCCTGGTGACAATCGAAATGTCTGGTCATGCTAATTACAAATCTTCTGGGCCTTTTATTTTCCCCTTCGATGACTCCGGTGAAGATTTCTGTGGCGCTGTGTTGGTTTGCTCTTTCATTCCAGTGTTCATTGAGTGTTTGCTATGCGCTAGGTTCTCTACCTGTATTTCATTGTTTTCTCCTTGTGAGAACCCTCTGAGGTAACTATTGTTATTCCTATTTATACAAATGGGGAAAAAAATGAAGCTTTTTAAATTACCAATCTAAGGTCACCATACCAGTACCTCTGAGAGCTCAGATCTGAATCCGGGCTATCTCGACTCTAGAGCCATATGCACTCAAAACTGTACTGACATTACTGACTGTGTTCTTGAGCTTTCTTTGTGGGTCGAGCCCGATCTGACACTGTCCCCCCAGTAAAACCCTCAGGCATAAAGCAAAGTGGTTAGGAGTGGGAGCCCCAAAGTCAGACTGCCTGGGTGTGAATCCTAGGTCCACTGCTTAATAGCCTTGTGCTTCACTCACTTTCTTCATCTATAAAATGGGTACAGTTAACTTACTTACTATGGACCTCAAAGGGTTGAGGTGAGGATGAAATGAGTTAATACCTTTGACATTCGAAGAATGCTTTGTTTGCTGGGTCAGGTGATAAAACCATGCTGGGCTTGTTTTCTGCTATTAAAGTAGGTTGGGATAACATAAATGGTCTCCAAATCAGAGAGTTTCTATTTCTTTTCTGAGGTGGGAGGGGGACATGGAGCTGGTAGGTAACAAAATGGAAATGGCAGGGCGAGGGTAGGTTGTGGCATGATGATTTTACTGACTAGGGATTCTGCTGGGAACCAACAAGGGAGGGAGGTTAGTGAGCTGCACAGTGCTCCCTGGAGGAAGCAGGAATGGGCACTTCCGGGCTCAGACCCGTGAAGTTTTGGGTCTCACCAGAACAAGGAAGATGAGCTGTGGTGCGCACCTGTGACACGTTTGGCATGTCCACGTGGAGAAACACAGTTCGTCTGGAGCTCAGGAAGCAGAGCTGCAGAGAGGCAGGCATACCAGCTAAGAAACATCTCAGCTACTGACCAAAGACCGGCCCTCTCTTGGTTACAAGCCAGCCCTGTGCCTGTGGGCGGGTGTCCTCTTCACCTTGGAGCAGTGGCACTTCGGCACATACACACGCCACGTGAAAAGTGAGGGCATCTCCCAGAACCTCTCCCCGAGAGACCGGGTTCTGAGGAGCTTTTGCAGTTGTCACAGAGACAACCGTCTTTGGTGTGTTTGTAAACAGCCCATATGCACCATCAGCTTATGGCAGCTGTTCTGCTCCAGGTGGCTGGTTACACAGGCACCTCTAGGTATGTGAGGATCTACGTGCACGTTACTTAAATAGATTGACTTTGGGATTTTGGTGTGTTTTTTTCCTCCCTCAGAAAGTGTGGTTAGCAAATCGGGAAGGAGGCACCCAGTCTGGGTCTGGGGGCTGAGATGGGGAAGGTTGAACTAGACTGCATGTGGTCACTATGGGGCAATATGCTGCATTTCTTCATTTTATCATGAAGTTCACTTTGGGAAATTTCACCAGATGCTCTTTAAGAGCCAGCCTCTTGGCTGCTATGGGAGGGTACCGTGTTTCCCCGAAAATAAGACCGGGTCTTATATTTATTAATTTTTGTTCCAAAAGACGCATTAGGGCTTATGTTTAGGAGATGTCATCCTGAAAAGTCATGTTAGGGTTTATTTTTCAGTTAGGTCTTATTTTCGGGGAAACACAGTAGCATCTTGTCTGCCCCTCCTTTTCTGGGAAGGTGGTCTCTTCAACTGCTGTGCAGCTGGAGAGGGACCCCAGGCCAAAGGTGGGGATGAGGGGCCCCAGTTCCAGCCACCCAGAAACCCTGGCAGTGAACAGCAAAGCCGATACTGTAGCTGAATCGCCCTCACGTGTCCCAGGAATTTCTTTCTTTACACACTTTGGATTTTTTCACTTGTTGCAATATGCATATACAGTGGTACCTCGGTTTTCAAACTTAATCTGTTCCAGAAGACCGTTCGAGTTCTGAAACGTTCGAAAACCAAGGCACGGTTTTCCCATAGAAAGTAACGCAAAATGGATTAATCTGTTCCAGACCTTTTTAAAATCAACCCCTAACACTGCAAATTTAGCATGAATTTCACTATCTTATGATACCATAGATACATAAAATTTACGGCGTTCATAAACTGAAATGTTCGTCAACGGAGACGTTCGAAAACCGACAATTACTACTGTAATACTTTTTATATTTAGAAAAAATGGAATCACTGAACTTCAAAAAGGAAGACAATGAACACGAGCTCACATAAAATATCTCTAAATGATAATAGAATAAATGGAACTTGCACTTTAAGGTATCTCACAAGTCCGCTCATTCTGTAGGCTCCCCAGGATTTGGTGCTAATAGGACCCAAGACCTATTAGCATACAAGTACATTCTCCCCACCCCCTCCCCCCCTCCTTCATTTCTGGGTATTAGAGAATACATTTTGCTTCATTGTTATTAGAAACAAGCGCCTAACATGGATTTAATTAGTTCTCTGTCTCATTGTCTTCCTCTAGGTTCTTAGCAAGTAACAGATTTCATCGGGTTCCATTTCTTACTATAAAAAATCTGCGTTCTAATAGATAAAGGAGTTTAGAAACTATTATGTCCATTAGCCCTATAATTCTACTTTTAGGAACCTATTCTAAGAAAAAAATCTGAACACACACAGAAAGTTAGGCAAGAAGATACTTATCCCTAATATTCATCCCTAATTGCACACAAAAAATCAATTTGCTTTTCCAACAGTAGAGGATTAGATGAGTAAACATTGATGGCTGAACATTATGTAGCACTTAAAGACTTGTAGAAGATTTTAGGGTAAACTGAAGTAGATTGACCTGTGACCAAAGATTAACTGCCTGTTCTCTGACTTTGTCTTCTAGTGTTTTGCAGTACGCTCTCTGGGATGGGTAGAAATGGCAGAGGAGGACCTTGCCCCTGGGAAGAGTAGTGTTGCTGTCAACAACTGCATAAGGCAGCTATCTTACTGCAAAAATGACATCCGGGATACAGTCGGCATTTGGGGAGAGGTAAGTACCACGTGGAAATAATTAATGGCAGATTTGGTTACATTATGCTGTGCCCATGAGAGCCCAGAGCTCTGTGGGACGAGGGGCTCTGCAGGTGTTTATCTGGGGCATTTTCCCATAAAGGCAGGTAGCGTAGGCAGGATGCATGTTAGCACTGTGAGGTCCCAGTGAGGACGGTCTCAGTGGGGACGGGGGCCCTGGGAGAGAACGTTGCTGAGTATATAAATGACAGGGTCTCACCTGGTACTCCCAAGTCCCGAGGGATCCATTGAGGGCCCAGAAACCCTTTAAACTTGCATTCAAAATTGGGTGTACCTAGATATAAGAGCAGTTTTCTGAGAAGACCCATGGCTCTCTCATAGTATATCCTCAAAGGGAAATGTGACCCCTGCATATATACACAAAGATGTTGATGCCCCTGCTCGAAAAGTTGACAAATTATCCTTTTATTACACATTCTTCTTTATTTACAATCTGAAAGGCAACACCATGCATGCATTTTGGAATCAATATGTTTGTAGTCTTTCTCACTTTGAACAAAGTAATTCCATTTTGAAATGTGAGTTGAGATAATTTCCGACAGGAAAGTAATGTTAAAATACCAAATTTGTACAAAAATCACGTGAGATGGGAAAAGCCATATTCCTAGCATGCTCTGCGACCTGTAGCGCAAGCGTCTTGGGAGTGCCTTGGAACAGTGCTTGCTGCGTGAATCTGCTCCGCTCCATCCCTCCCCGGTGAACGGAGCCTCTGCTGCCTATGGGAGGACCAGGTGTGGTTTCTAAGATGAACCAGCCCAAAGGAAGTGCGTTACCCACTCAGGGAGGGGGAACTTGACCTGGCTATGGGTCACGTCCTACAAAGCATGTTTAACATCTCAGGTGATAATGTTAGCCCAAAGAAACCTTTCCAAGTCTGATTGTACCTGCGAGGTGTTTGCCATGAAGCAGCTGCACAGAAGGTGGGTGGGGAGGGGGCAGGGGGAGTTGGACAGAGAGCCACTCACTAGTGGGTCTGGACGAACATCTCCTTTAGGCTATAGTCAGTGCTCGATTCCTGGTGGGAAGGCACAGAGAGGAGAAGAACAAGGTACCAAAACTCCTCAGATAGCTCTCAGTTATCCCAAAGCACATCAACTGGGTGGCCCCAGGGGGTCTGCTCTCTGGTTCCCAGCTCTCCATGGCTCTGTGATCACAGCTTCTGACCACTGCATGGCAGCTCCCAACTAAGGAGGAAAGGTGTCCAGCCTTTAATGGAAGGATGGGTGGCGGACTGCAGCCCACCTCTGTAGCTTGGCTCCTTTTCCTGGCTCCGCCAACCATTGCTCAGCTACTGACCAGTTACCCAGCTTCTGTGAGGTGCTGGGCAACTGAATTTCTCCAGGACCTGCAACTCAATCATCGTTAGTCTGCAAACTGGTTAATTAAGAATTGGCTCTTGGCCCAAGGTCTGGACACAGCTGTGACCTTGAAGAGTCCTCAGATAAAGGCCCTGTCCTGCAGCAAGTAGAATGAGCTGCAGTTCCCCACCAGACAGGTGGGGGCTCCACAGGTCTGAGGTGACGGGCAGTTTGGTGCTCCAGGCTCTGTGGAGTCTGCAGCACAACAGTCTGCACAGGCTGTCTTCTGCCAGGGCTCTCATCTGGAAATGGCTTCCCCACCCTCTGGGAAAATTTCAGATCGTCCTGGATCTCAGCGGTAGACTCTCAGCGGAAGCCCTGGCCAGCAGACGTGCTGAAAACCCATGTCTGCCACCTGAGAGGCAGAGTTTGTATCCACTCTGAGAACCTTGGATAGGAACCTAAAACATCATTCTCAAAACCAGACCACAGAGTAATTTATGTGTCCTGCTTTGGGATCTCAAGACCCACCCAGCTAGCCTGCCTTAACTTCAAGAATACAGCATCTGGGTTGACCGTGACCTTCAGGAGACGCAGTCTTTCAGTTATGCAGAAAAGTTTCATAATTTCTTAAAATTATGCCTGAGGAATTGCAAGGTGAATAAAGTTGAATAGCCTAGCATTTCTGCCCTCAAAAAGCCAACATACCCAAAACCTGACTAGCGATACAAGAGATGAGAAACCTTGGCCTCCTACTACGTTGGTATTAACACGACACCCATGTAGCTGAAGCCATCACAGGTTGTGTGTCAGACCTTGAGCAAGTTATTGAACCTTTAAGACTTCATCTCCCCATCTGCTAATTGGAAATCATAACAAACCAAGCTCTCAGGGCAAGTTGGAGAGTTCATGAGCCAAGGTACCTTAATTTAAGCATGTGCCATAATATCTGAGATGTGATAAAGTCATACAAAGGTTATCTGTGGTGGTACTGAGAAATATCACCGAGCGGTGTCCACTATTTGCCAGCCACATCACACAGATATGAAGTGGCGTAAAAGTTGAGAAGAGACGGACATCATTGTGGGTCTGGGGAGGCTGTCCAGGAGGTGCCTGGTGGGGTCTGGCCAAAGGGGAAGGAAGGGGGAGAGAGGAGTTATGAGGAAATGCTGGGCATGGAATGAGTAAAACACCAGATTCTCCATAGAACCTGCCATGAGTGTTTTTTTCCTTAAAGATTCAGACGTGTAAATAATTAAAAATAAGAGCCACCTAGAAAGCAGGCTAGGGACACATTTCCGAGGCCGTGGAGAGGGAGAGAGAAATTGGGCACGTGAGGGGAACATGACGTATGAATATCTTAGTTAGGAGACGATGTTTCTCTCTTAGGAAAACAAATTATAGACCCAGCAGGTGGCTTCTTCCCAGCGGGTCGGGGAAACGACGTTCCTAGGTAGCCACCACGTGAGGACCTTTAGCTTCGTGAGGAAGATAACGTGTCTTCTCATTGCATCCAGGGAAAAGACATGTACCTGATCCTGGAGAACGAAATGCTCAGCCTGGTGGACCCCATGGACCGCTCTGTGCTCCACGCACAGCCCATCGTGAGCATCCGCGTGTGGGGTGTGGGCCGCGACAACGGCCGGTGAGTGCCTTGGCGTGGCGCAGTCACTTGTCACCAGTTTGAGCTTAATACCGAAGGGCGGTCTTGCTCTTAGTTACTGCACTTCACTGCATCTGCAACTTGACTCTCTTCAGAAATGTAAAAAGTTAAAGCCTATCTCTATTTCCCCACCTCACAAGCTTTCCATGCTACTTCCCTTCCTGGTTTCCGCACCTCGGGGAAGCTTTTTGTCAACTCTGGATCCTGCCTTCACGTTCTGCATTTTTCTCCTTCTGCTCATCTTCATTCGTCTAAGTGCCCAACTCACCCAGGTTCTCTGAATCCCCACCTTCCCCCCACTTCTCTGCAGTCTGCTTTAACCCCCCCCCCACTTCATTCAGTGTGGCTTCTGCCATTTCAGGCACCCTCCTACGGGTATTTTCTTCTTGGAGGGCTTGTGTGCAGGGAGAGGTTTACAACCTTCCATCCCAAGCTTTAGATCATCATGTCCTAATCAGGAACTCTTGGGGTTTGAAGCTGGCTAAATTTTTTTAACACTTGAAACATCTGGTCATATCAAAATTTCATTCAATGTATAGTTTTTCTGAAATGATACCGAGCATTTGTTATTTATAGAAGTGTTTCTTACTTAGATGTGTTGTGAATTTTCTGTTCTCCAGGATGACTGGAAACAAGGAAGTTCTGATTTTCAAATCCATATTCTAACTAAAAAAGTGGCAGTTATCAGAGACATTATACTTGGATACCATTGTTAAGTAATTTGGCTACATTAAAGGCATTTAACTCTTAAATTACAGTTGACCCTTAAATAACGCAGCTCTGAACTACATGGGTTTGCATATAAGTGGCCCCCAGCAGTTCAAACCTATGTTGTTCAAGGGTCAACTATATTTTCTACCTGCGGTTGGGAATCTGAGTATGTGAGGGCCAGCTTTTATTATAAGTGGATTTTCAACTGCTCGGGTGTTCGGTGCCCCTAACCCCCACCCTGCTCAAGGGCCAACTATATAGTTAATCTTTGGCATCTCTCAAGGTACCTGAGGATGTCCTAGCATTTAGGGACGAGCTGTAGGATGATTAGTTACTACTTTGTTGAGAATGGACAAGAGCATTGCAAAGGTGGGTGCAGATCCCGGAGACAGAGCTGACCCTCCTGGTTCCACTCTTGGGCATTCTGGTTTATTGGATTGTGTGGTCCTCTCTAGAGGGCTCTGCCTTGGCTTATCCCAGCCTTTGTCTACCAAGGCTGGGCATTGATAGTCTTTTGATTCAGTTCCAAGTCCTAAGCCAGAAAGGAAAGTGGTTAAACATTCAGCAGTCAAAGAACAAGCATTTTTGCTGGCATCAGACTCACGTAATGGTCTGCACAAGAGAGCTGACTGCTGATTTGTTAAACCTTCCTAGGAGCACAATGGTGTCTTTGAGCTTTTGTAATAGAGTGATGAATGCTGACAGCTGGGACAGGTGCTTTGGGGAAAATGAGTGGGTAGATTATGTGTACACACCTGTCATTCACTTGCTTGGCAGAGCTGGAGTTGGTGCATTGACATGAATTGATTAATTTTACAAGAAAAATACCTGATGATGTTTGCTCTCATTAAAAATGTTTAGCTTTGATGGAAAGGTGTAATAAGATTCTGATCCTTCCCTGGTTCCTGTTCTCCAAGTTTGTTGGAGCCAACATGAAGATTATTATACATGCACAACTAGTTGGAGTAGTCTTAAGGTTAAGCTGTGAACAGATTTCACTGATGAGGTTTCATCCCATTCCCAACTCTCTAAAGTGAGGCCAAACACTACATGTTCAGAGAGAAAAAAATGGCTCAAACTCCAGCTGACAAAATTATTCAAGCTGTGAGCCTCAGTTTTTCTCATCTGTGCAATGGGGGTCATAATAAAGACCACAAGGCATGTGAATATACCATGTTTCCCCGAAAATAAGACCTAGCTGGACCATCAGCTCTAATGTGTCTTTTGGAGCAAAAATTAATGTAAGACCTGGGTCTTATTTTACTATAAGACTGGGTATAATACAATACAATACAGTACAGTACAGTACAATAGAGTCAAAAATTTTTGCTCCGAAAGACGTATTAGAGCTGATGGTCCGGATAAGTCTTATTTTCAGGGAAACGTATGCCTGTGTGTATGTATAGTAATTGGCACAGTGATGGGGACAAAGCAAATGCTTAATGAATGTTAGCTCTTGATTTGTGAAAGCAATAGATGTTAGTGGATACAGCTGATTACTTGGCTTCCTTTCAAAGACAGGGTGAGGATGTGGGAGGGGCCAGTCCTCAGGGAGGTTTCAAGAACAGTTTATTATTTGATACAGAGGATAAGAGGCTGTTCCAGACACTGAGTTCAGTTGTCCTACAAAGCAAGAAGAGCCCCCCCACCCCGCGCTACACCCCTCCCCGCCCCCGCCTCCGCCCCCGCAATGATACCAGTGTAAATTAGGTTACATTGCCTTGGTTATGTTTTTGAAAAGTGGACTTGGTTATCCATGGTTTTTTAAATCACTTCTTATTTTTACTCAGTGTTAGCAGATAGGTGTAATTTAGAAATTCACTCAGGGCTCCACATCAACTGTCAGGACCTCAGCAAGCTCATGTGATGGTTGGTCCCCTGAGTTTTTATTCCCTAGAAGAAGGGGCCTTTGTATGCCTGCCTTTTTTTTTTTTCCAACTTGCTTTTGCTTTTGATTCTTTTTTTTTTTTTTACAGCAATTTACAAGAGCAAATTCAATTTGCAATGCTGCAACGGAAAGGGATTTTCACTTTGCATGAATAAAACATAAAAGCGTTTCATTTTGCTTATGAACACGAGCCTATTTCGCATTCTGTTTTGTTACTTTTCTTGCTGAGAAAATGGAATCTCATAGGGAATTTCTTGATGTGGTTAAAATGAAGAAGAAATGTGTGTAAACCAGAGGCTTGAAGGGCACAAAAGTCTTTCTTGAAATTCAGAGTGCTTCACTAAGCCATGTAATGTTAGAATTTACAGAGTTATTTTGGGTTTAGCGTTTTCTTAAGGCTTTCAAGTGGTTTTGATTTGCTCTGAAGAAATGCCTTATGGAGTAAGTTTACCTTGGGTGAGGAGGTGATAACTGTGGCACCCCGCCACTGGTCCCTAAGTTTGATTTGGAGAAACGGCCTATTACAAAGGAGTGGCAGTCACATCACGTGTTGATTCTCTGGGGGGTGCTGGTTGTTGCCTGATGGGGCTGAAGTTTCTGTCTTGTTCCTGGGAGTCATGCCTGCTGTTGAAGTTTCTTGGATCACATTTGTCTTGGATCACATTTGCATTATTGCCGGGCAAAGGGAGGGCTACCTCCTCTCTCTGGGCTGTTCTGTAGTTTGATTCCTTTTGATCACTGTGAGATCCCTGTGAAGGCTCCCAGACATGGAGATTGGTGAAAGGGGTTTCATGAGCCTTGTATTTCCAATCATAAGCAGCATGGGGGAGCACCCAGATTGAGCTGCCCTTGTGGGAAGGAGGTTATCCGTCTGGGTGTAAAGGGTTCTGGGCCTTAGAGCTGGCATTTTGCCCCTAGTGACTGGGGCAGACAGTGCCACCTCTCATCCAGTCTCTGTGGGCCTGCCTTTCCAACGCTGGGGTGGGAGGGATTTCAGGGGCCCATGCTGATTCCTGGCCACAGCTCTCTTTTTATTCATTGGGGCCCTGGGAAGAGCTTTTTCTCTGTTCTTTTGTAGAGGAATTTGAAACAAGCAACATAATTTCTGAGCATAGAGGACTTTTAACAGGGACTCTCCTCTCCCCTTGCAGATAATGGTCCATCTTCTGGACATACAGATCCTTGTGTATGCTGCCAACAAGTGGTAGACTGTGCTAATCCTACCAGTTTCCCATGAGAAAGAAAAATGGGTAGATAGTATGTATAGTCAGAGTATTTCAGACTTCATAAGTGGGATTTTGCCAAGCGGCTTCCATACAATGTATATTATACCATGGAACACTGATCAGGTAAAATGTTCATAAGACTTTTCCTGAGAAAAGAAAAAGGGTTTAGGGCCAGCTGGGAAACTGAGTTAAACAAAGTGTGTCAGGCCCCTCTACTCTGGACCCCCTTGGGTGCTCTGGAACCCTTTTCATGGAAATGCTATCACATGGATCACACTTTAGCAAATGTTGCTCCCATCAGTCGACTCATTAAATTAGTGGCAACACTAGGTTACTATTTTTACTTTTAAGAAAAGTTGGAATTACTTTTAATAAACAACTATTATAAAGTGGAGACCCCATCAGGCCTCCTCTAATGAAAATAAAATGACCTCATAATTAAAGCAGCCATCACAACATTGTGCACAAGTGCTTTATAAAAAGTACTTCTTCTTTAGTTGCACTTGATATTAAATATTATTAAAGGTACTTTCTTAGGCAGATTAAATGTTGACCCTGTGATATTATCTATGCTTTTATGCTTATAGTATGTATAGCAAAACCTTTCTTCCTAGAAACTGTTTTATATATCTCTTTTCTGGTTTTGATGAACAATTTTTAGTAATATCTTACCATTTGGTAGATTATTCATAAATTTCCAAGCGAGTTTATCTTTGACTTAATTGTTTCATCTGGTTAACATCTCAGGAAATTTTTACCTAAAAAATATAGTAAATCTCAAGTGTACTGAATTCTTTTTTTTATTCTCTTCTACTAGGATATTCCCAACCTCCCCCCCCCCCCAAGACCCTGGTTTAAGTTGTTTTAGAATGCTCTTGCCACACATAGTTCAGGTTTTTGTTTTCTTGCCAATGTTATTTTGTTTCGATTTATTTTGAGAACACTGCTTAATTTGGGGGGGGGGGGGCGCCTGGGAGGAAGTGGAGGAAATACTGAAGTTAATTAGTTAAAATATACAAAACTTTAACTCATGGGGTTTTAAATTTAAAAAGTGGTTTAGGCACGATGTCTTTCAACCTCTATTTTAGAGATTAGGGAGCTGAGAACAGAAGAGGGTGATTTACCTTAGATGACCCGTCTAGTTGTGGCAGGGTAAAAAACAGACTCCTGATATTTTCCTCTGTCTAAATAGCCTGCTGACAAGAGGTGATGGATAGTCTAAACTAGCCTGAGGTCAACAGGGGGGCGGGGCTCTGTGGCCTGGTTTTCTGTCCTTAGGAATCCAGCTTCTTAATTAAGGAGGTAAGACACAGGTATGAATTGAAAGCAGAGGCTGACAAACTGTGGCCTCAAGTTAAGAATGGCTTTACATCTTTAGTGGGTTGTTCAAAAAAAGAAAAATCAAAAAGGAATACGGATATGGGGGACCCAGTCAGTATGACTGGCTCTTCACAGAAAGAGCAGTAGAGCAATGTATTCAGAATAGAATTAGGTGATCTTGTGGCTGCTGTAGGAAGTTATTGTGGAAAGGGCAAGTCTTTCTGACCCTTTACCTCCTTTCCCACCTGTGTCTCCGTTCTGCCAGCATTACTGGGGTATGTGTAAGCACTGTTCAGCCCTGCTACTGATCCTAGAGCTACCCTTTGTGTATTAAACAGGGTACTGGCCAGGCTGCTGCACCAAGTCCACTGGCTAAAATACTAGAGATCACTTCTCCTGTGGCCATCTGCAACGAGCAGTGCTGTCTGCAGGGGCAGCTCTGTGCCACACAGCCTCAGTCCTTCTAGATGGTGGTTCTGCCATCCTCCCAGTGTCATCCTAATCTGACCAGGCCGAGGAACTTGTCTCTGCATCGGAGGCCGTCTGGAATTTGCATACCTCACATTCTGTTCACATCCTGTTGGCCACACACAGTTGCTAAGGACTCTGGGAAATGGAGCCAGTTATTAAGCTGTTGTATCTCAGCTCCAAACCCACCTTTCTGAGCTCTGCTTTGTGAGGCTGGGGCTGGGACTCTGCAAAACACATTTCTTCTCTAGTTTGCTGCCGGTTGGGCTCTGACTAGAAGCAGGTTGCAAGGCTGGAGGAGGAAGAAGAAACTTACTTCCTGTTTCTATGAGAGCATCTTGGAAAAGTTTCTTCATCATGCCCGTTCTTCAGAGCCACCAGCACCACCGGCTAACATGCTCTCTAGAAGTCTGGGTCCTCAGCCCTTGGGGCTCTTCCTTCAAGCCTAGAGATCCCAGTACCCGCCAAGCAGGGCTTCCTCCTCAGTATCAGGGGTTTTGCTCCCTAGGGCTCCACCTTCACCCTTCTAAGTTTCAATAATTCTCACCTCTGTCCTTTGTTCCCTCAACCCTTTAGGTCACAGCCCCAGTTTGCAATTGCTGCCTTGGTGATAACCTTTCCTTGTCCCCTTTTGGCCATTTTAGTTTCCTACTTAGGATTCTGTAGATGATTTCCTCTCTGTTCAAGTAACCAGCGTGGTTTCTGTCTCCTGCCTGTACGCTCCCTGGCTGACCTTTTAGCTGAATTAGCACCGAGAGAGGCAGCCACTTAGCCACAGTGCAGAGAGCATCTGCCATAGGGAGGGTATTCCAGAAAGCTGCTTTTTTGAGCAAGCGAGTGAATGTGGTTGTCCTTTCAGTTCAGCTACACCACACTGCGGGTAACACAACAGCCCTTGTGCCAAGGAGACTTCCTTTCTAAATTGGTAGAAGCTGTCAGAGATAAAGGGCAGTTTTGTTTTAGGTGACAGGGATTTGGAAATAGTAGGCCTCTTGGTTTTTGAGCTAACCTGAAAGTTATCTTTATTTTTGCTTGCCATTGTTTCTTTTCCCAGGAGTAATGGGGAGGTCTCCATACGGAGGATGGAGAGCTTCCTAATGACATCTAGTCAAAGAGTTCTCTGAGACAGACAGTAATGAAAGATTGATGGTGTTCCAAGGTCTGCTGATAAAAGTTTAATCTAGAGGATGTGCTGTCTTGCCTCAGGGAGAAAGATCTTCGGGAAAAGAGCTATAATTCTTTCCCTATGCCACACTGTTACCTTGACCTCTCGAGTTAATTTCTCTTTAATACAGCCCCATGATAAGCAGAGGCATTGGGATTTGCTTGACCATTTTGCTGACTTACACTATAGTTATATTTTATCTCTTTAGGAGTGGCTTCCTTGCCTTCTATTAATCTTGCCGGGATGCTGGCTAATACTTTCAGCTTAGAATAACCTTTAAGGAAAGACATTGTAAGTAATCGACCACGAAAAGTTTCCCTCAGAGGAATGTGCGGAGGCATTTTCAAGCAGCTCTTTCATAGTGAGGCTGTCCCTGTGGGTGAATATATGAAGATGACAATGTCTTCTGAAGAGCACGTCATCCATTTTGCTAACTGATTCAGCGCGTAGTCCAGCACTTCTCATAAGCAAGTTTTAGCACCAGCCAGTGAAGTGTGGAGGCTCGAGGTTGCCATGTCCAGAGAGAGAGAGAGCAGGGATTTCTGTTACTGACCCCTGAACAAGTTCCATCTCGCTCTCCCAACCTTGTTGTTTAGGGGTTTTATGGAGGTTCCATTACATAGGCATGGTTGATGAAATCATTGACCATTGGTGGTTAGGTTAGCTCTATCTCAAGCCCTCTCCCTTCTCTGAAAGTCTGAAGTGAGACTGAAAAGCCAAATATCTAATTCTTATTATAATATCAGTTGGTCACTGAAGAAGACAGATTTTAGGACATCAGGTGAACTCAAGGAATCATATCAGGTCCAATTATGTCAGGTTTTTGAGAGCTAGAATTGGTCACCAGAAGGCATGCTGGAGTAAGAATCCCAACGTTTGTTTTTAATCATGGTTCTTTCCTTGCACTGATGTTGGGGACACTTAGTGTCCCCAACCTCTACATGTGCAGCTGGGATCATCACTCAGAAGGCAGAGATGTGGAGGTGCTTGGGTAGAGGTCATGCATTATCCTCAGTGGTACTATTTTTTATGAAGTTAGTAATCTTTTCTTGAGATATGGCCCTGGGTCAACCGTAACATAACCCCCCGTATAACACGGTTGTTAGGTTCCTAAAAATGCCATGTAATGTGAATCCGTGTAATGTGAAACAAAGAACTAGTACAAAAAAAGGGGGTTAGGTTCCAAAACTTTTAAAAACGTACTATTATACTTTTTTAATTAAGAGAACTATCTTTATTAAAGCAATTTTCACCAAAAGTATAACATATTAATATGTAGTAAATAATGTTTTATTCGTCATCACTACTAAGCATCATTAACCAAGGGCGTTTTTTCTTATGTACTTAATACTCCACGAACAAAGTGGATTTAAAATTCTAATAAATTTTAAAATTCTGCAGTCAAATCTGATACAACATCCACGCTCGAATGAAAAATTTCAAATGAGGTATCTTTTGCTCTTAAAAGCTCTTATTATGTTCCATGTCATTTGGGGATTTCCCTAATTTCGAACGAGATATTTTTGCTCTTAAAAGCTCTTATTACGCTCCATGTTGTTCGGTGATTTCTCTAATTCTCAAACCATGTTCTAGGATGCCGTGTTGTACAAGGGTCTTCCACAATTCTTGAACCATGTTATAAAAGTGCTGTGTTATACCGGGGTTGCCTGTATTATTAAAACTTGGGAGAAATATAAATACATGGGAGATCGGCATTATTCTGTCTTTGATTTTAAATATCTAAAAATTGTCCAGTATTCGTTCCTTGTGAGTCTTGACTGATGTGTTGATATCTCTTAAAGGCTAGTGTTGATATTTAGAGCCCCCAACCCATCTCCCAAAAAATAGCTTTACATTTTTCTAACCATCTTTTAAAGCCAGACTTTGGTGTTTTAAGTGTCACTGCTATGAATGAAACCCTTGGAATGAATTGTGTTTGGAAGAGTTATTTTTTAATGGAGAACAGTGAGAATTTATGAAAATGATTCTATGGTGAGTTTTCAATGTAGTCACTTGGGTTCTGTGGCTTCCTGCTGATGACATAAATGTGTCAGCGTGAGCTGCGTCAGCTTCCCATGTTTCTGTTCTCCCCCTCACTAGCCCCTCTCCTTAGGCAAGAGGACAATCGGCTTACATTCCCTGCCCTACCTCTTAGCAGCGCACAACCTTTGAGGGCAGGCGTCTTGTCTCGTGTTTCTTTCTTATAACTTTAATTGGGAATTCTTTTCTTCTAGACTATTCCCCAAAGAGTACCTTGGGGAACTGCTCTTTAGAAAAGGGAAGAAGAGAAAGGGAATAAAAAACACAAATTAAGATATTAAAGTCAGGATCCTCAAGCAAGGACCCAATTTCTGAGGTTAAAAGTCCCGGGAGCAGAGTCACCAAATCAGACTTTGGGCCAAATGAAAATAAGGGAGCCAATAGTTCATTTAAAATGAGACGAATAAATCTGTCTCAAAATGAAAACTGTAAATCTGGCTACACCCAGGAAGACTCATTTAGACTATAAATAAAGGAACACAGAGTGGGTGACAGACCGGACCTAGCACCATTCACATATCTAGAGAAGTTGGAGGGAGTGGGAGAGGGAGTAAGAGAAATAAAATCCAGAAAATTCAGATATTTTACACCAGAAACTTGCCAAAGGGGGAGAAATGTTCGAAGGTACTGGAGTGGAGCAGGTTGGGGTAGAGGTGCACAATTATAGGCTCTAAAGCAGAGTGGGGTAGGGGAGGGCTGGGTACAGGACGTACAGACATGGCGCACAAACTCGTGAGTAATGGGGACGGAGGGTGGCTAGAAAGCTAACCAGATGTAGCTGCCTTTCTGTCTGCTGACAATGCCTTGTGCTTCTAATTGCTTCTCTCTATGCCCAGTCACCTACCCTGTCTTGCCTAGTCTGCCCCCTTTGATGAGGGGCTACAGCTACATTGTCAAGGGCTCCTTTTATCCTGCACAGAGCACCGTGATCCATTGGAGATCCACCCTCATGCTGGGCTCGTGGGCCGTGCCCCGTGCCCTGAGCTGCCCAGCCCAGCATGTGGCAGGTCCTGATAGAGTTGAAAATCACTTTGTTACTGGAAAATCGTTCATGGCTCCTGCCTCTTGTTCCCTAAATCCTTTCCTGCCACCCCCTTAAAGGTGAACTCCTGAGTGCACATTTGTTGGAAACAAAGCCAGAAAAATTTCAACCTCAATCTTTCCCTTGGAGAACCAGACATTTCTATGTGGACACTGAAACTAGGTCTGTCTCAGGAGGCAAACTAAACAGGGAACAATTCCTGTGGGTTAAGTTCTGCAGGCTTTCACATACAGCACCAACAGAGACAGCAGGATCATTTTTATTTTTTTTTTACAGTCAACCTTTGTTGGATTACCAAATCTGTGAAATAGTTCAAATTGAAATTATCTAGTTCCTCCAGGCTCCAGCCCCTCAGCAGCCTTCACCCCACATGCCTTTGGACAGAACTGCAATGGGGATCGGGAGAAGGATAAGAGGGCACAAGTCATTCCTAAACCTACAAGCAACCCTCTGAAGTCCAAAGAACTCAACAGTCCACTTCAGCTGCCTTTTGAAAGAAAGTTCTCCCCTAACCGAATGCCACAAGGTCACAGATAGTATGTATGACCCCTACTTGACTAACCTAGGCCCAGGTTACATTTGCTCTCAGTTTAGGGACCGCTGTCTGCTGGCATGCCAAAACAAACCTGTTCAACTCTGTATGGTCAAAACTGAGAGTAACATCTTTATACATCCACACATCTAACCCCACTGTCCAAGTTAGTCATTCTCCTGTGCTCTAGCTCCATGCGTCCGTTCCCTCATTTCTGTATGCATGCATGCATGCATGCATGCAGCTCTTGCTGATTGGCTCTGCCATCCAATCAGCTGCACAAGTCAACAACTTGGGGGTCCCGTTACCCTCCCTGCATGCAGGGAGGGGTCAGCCCTAATGATTCTGTCTCCTTAGTACTTACGTCAAAGTAGAATCATAAAAAGTTGAAAATAGACTCTCATATATGCAGTCAGTAATAAGCAAAGCTGGACACAACTCAGATATCCATCAGCAGGTGTATATATAAATAAACTGTGGTATATCCATGCAACGGATATCCACTCATCAGGAAAAAGGAATCAGCTATTGATACACACGACACAGCTGATTCTCAGAAGAATTGTGCTGAGCGAAAGAAGCCAGAGCGCCCCCCCCCATAAAAAGGGTATATACTGTATGATTTTATTTATATAAAGTTCTAGGAAATGCAAGATAAACTAATCTATACTGACAGAAAGGAGATCAGCAGTTACCTGGGGAGGGACGGAAGGCAGAGATTATAAAGAGGCAAGAGGAATCTTTGGAAATTATAGATGTATTCACTATCTTGGTGATAGTTTCACAGGTGTATACACGTCAAAACTTATCAAGCGGCATATTTTAAGTGTCAGTTATACCTCAATAAGGCTGTGTAAAAGTATAATTTTAAAAATATATAGTGAGTAACATGTCAAAGATTTCTTTAACTCATTATTGAGAGAACCATCAGGACACCAAAGCCAATTCAAAGGAATGTAGAAAACTGAGAATCTTCCAGAACTGATAACCAAGCCACCAGCCACAAGGAAGCACATATGCTTTCAAGAGTCACCAAGAACCTCAAGCAGGATGAATTAAATACGTTCTCTCTCTCTCTCTCTCTCTCTCTCTCTCTCTCTCTCTCTCTCTCTCTCTCTCTCTCTCTCTCTCTCTCTCTCTCTCCTCTGCCTGGGCATATCATAAAGAAAGTCCTAACAGCCAGAGGAAGAATGTTATACTGACAATAAAATCTTCAACTTTGGGGTTATCTTTTTGTTGTTGGGAAACTACAGAAATTATTTGCAACGTATTAATCTTCTACAAATTTACAACTAACGGTCGCAGAATCTGAGCCCTCATTGCTAGTAAGAAGTCATACAGAGCTCCATTTCCCTAGAACTGGGCTGTCCCTCACAGCGGCCACTAGTCACACTTGCAATGCGGTGAGTCTGAATTGGATGTGCTGTAAAGTGGAAAATACAGACCAGAATTCAAAGACATGGTGCAAAAAAAAGAATGAAATCTCATAGCAGCATTTTTATACTGATTACATGTTGAATGATGATATTCTGGACATTAGGTTAAGAAATACATTGTTAAAATTAATTTCACTTGCTTTTTTTTTCCTTTTTCAAAAAATGTGACTACTAGAACATTTTCAACGACCTATGTGGCTTGTGTTAGATTTCTGTTGGACAGTACAGCACTAGAGAATTAAGCAAAATCCTTAGGAAGATTAAATATTGTTAAATATTGCTCCACTATGACATTGAAAAGCACACGGTCCTCCTTTTGCTTTTTCTTCAAGTTTGGGATAATTTTCCTTACCTCTTCTTACACTTGTCTCTCCACCCTAATCTCTAACCTCCCCTCCCCCCTCCATCCTATCTCTACGTCCGCTATTGCTCCCTTGCAAATAACCTGCCAACTACAACCCAGGTAATCTTTCTGACAGGTGAACACATGTTGTTCCCCACTGCGTCCAGGTGGAGACCAGACCCTGTGGTTGGACACATGAGGTCTCACCTCCCCTGCGTGCTGCTCCAGCCGCCTCTCCCCAGCACCCCCACCTTCCATCCAGCATGGTGGTCAGTGCATGTACCCAGCTGCAATGGCTTGTGCCTTCACCTTGCAGTTCCCTAGCCCTGGGCTGCCCTTTCCTGCCTGCCTGCTCCTTTTCTAAAGCCTCTTCATGAAACCTTTATGTTTTCTTTCATGGAACCAGCCATTCCCTCTTCTGAGACACAACCAGAGCCTATGGAAACTTACACCCTAGCAACTTTGAAGGAAGCTTTATTTATGTATTTTGATTTTTTTGAGGTAACATTGGTTAATAATATTATGTAAATTTCAGGTGTACAACATTGTAGTTAGATGTCTGCGTACTCTATTGCATGTTTACCACCCAAAGTCTAGTTTCCTCTTGTCACCATATATTTGACTCCCTTTACCTACTTTGCCCTCCCCCCACCTCTTTTCCCCTCTAGTAACCACCGTTCTGTTGTCTGTATCTATGAGGGTTTTTTTTGTTTATCTTTTTGTTTGTTTGTTACTTTTTTGTTTTGTATTTCATGTATGAGTAAAATCATACCATTCTTGTCCTTTTTCATCTTACTTACTTCACTTTGTATAATACCCTCAAGATCTATCCATGTTGTTGCAAATGGCAATATTTCATCTTTTTATGGCTCAGTAGTATTCCATTGTATGTAGGTATACATACTACATTAAAGGAAGCTGTATTTAACTTGCTGATTATTTGTATGTTTACCCACATGAAAATAAACGTTGCAAGAACAGTTATTAGATTTTTTTAAATTGTGTGAATTCCCACATTCTTTATAGTCATCTATTTTTCTGTGTCATTGCTTTTCAAACCATTTTGTCTTAACCCATAAGAAATATAGTTTATGACATGACCTGATTTCCCCCACCCACCTTCCTCTCTCCTCTTCCTGTCTCCTTTACTCACATATAACTAACAAAAATTCCCCACAGTACTTATCTTCACTATGGTTTTTTATTTCCTTTGCTACTACTCTATTTATTTAACTTTGTAAATCCTGCTTATTACCACTAATTGGTCATAGTTTGAATAACACTCATCTTGGTTAACATTTCCAAAAAGTTTTTGAGCTAGACACTCTTCCAGCTTAATAACTGGTGTATAAAGAAAAAGAGATGCCATAGTCACATAATTTTAGGAAACACATGTGCAACATCCTGCACTCAGAGAGAGCCCCGAATACACAGCTTAGCTGTTGAAGGCTCAGAGCTCCTCCACTTAACACTTTGTGAGCATAAAACTCATTATTTGCTTCATACCAATGAACTTCCAGAGGGTCAGCATTTCTGGGGTCTGCCAGGTTAGAAGACACCAAAGAACACTGATCGAGGGATTCTGCATGATAACTCATGTCAAGTTCTACTATAACAAAGCTAAATTTGCAGACTTTTTTATTTGTTTAATATTTCACCCTCCATGTCTTCACTAAAAAAGTGTATTCTTGTGAGCATAGCTTTCATTGCAGTCAGTGAATATTGTCTCTGTTTAAGAATTTGGTTAACGATGATAATTGCATAGTTTATCGTGTTTCCCTTTTTGCCAGGAAGTTTCAAGTTAAATTAAATCCTCAGTTGCAGTAATAATATTAAATTGAACCATATGACTGCCCCTTTTATGGATCAGAAATGATTGAATGTAGTTTAAATTAATATTTAGCCTAGTTGATTTACAGAATTACTTCTTCCTTCTATTTGGTTTTAAATTTCACTTTTCTAATTTAAGACCCTCGTAGAATGTGTGCCTTTTATTGTACATCATTTAATTCTTTCGGGAAGCAAATTCTTTTGAGAGATAAATTTTAATAAGCTGAGTCCAGCTGTAATGCCCCATTAACCAATAGGGTGTTTAAAATACAGATATTTTTCCTGGCTTCTCTATTATTTAGTAATTGGGAAATGCTGCATATTGTGCAACAGGAATATTTTGAGGTTTGGTGGTTTTTTTGTTTTGTTTTTTGTAAAATTCCTGAGTGGCTGAAAACACCAACATTAAAAATATATCTCTACAGTCAATTAATTGACTGATCCAGAAGACATCTGTGGCATTGTACGTGAATTAGAGAATAATTGTGTCACAGAAACCACCTCAGCCCTAAAGGGTACTTGCTTGCCAAAGTACTTTTCTCCACCACTAGGGATCTCATTACAAAGATAAGCAGCTATTACTAAACATATTACATCTAGTGGATGGTGTGGATTTTCTTAATATATTTCCCCCACAGATTCAGTGGCCTAGACTAATTATCTATGTCCCTTTCTTTACTAAAGGAAATGTTTTGATTTATCTCTGTATAGCTTCCAGCTAGATAGTTGCTTTATCTTTTTTACTGGCATAACAGAAGCTGTGGAAGCTATTTATTAAGAAAGAAAACCTAATCATAGTCATTAAATTCACTAAGTCAAAGGTTGAAAATAAAGGAAGGGAAATTTGCCTTTAATTACAGATAAGGTTTTAATATGTCTGTACTGTACAAATTAGAGTCCTTCTTCAAAAAAGAAGATGGTCTACATCTTGTCTTTAAATATTTGTTCACTTTTAATCAGAATGTTGTTAAGTATCCTCTTAGGCCGTGGAACCATGCTGTTGGAACAGATTACACCAAAGGATTATATTGATCAGGGCAGGAGGAGACAGAAATGGCTGTCATCATCTAGAGGGGCACCATCTTTTTTTAAAAAATGTTTATAATTATAATTTAACTATAATTGTACCTGTGTTTTTAAGCGATCTGTCAAGTTGGCTTTCTTCATGCCCAAAGTCACATTGTCTCATTCCTACCTTGAGATGTCAACCTATGGAATTTCTTTTCTTCCTCCTCCTACCTCTATTGTATGGCCCCATCTACCTCTCTGGGAATTTATTAGACATTCACGTATTAAGTCTCCACCATGTGTCAGGTGTCACCGTGCTTGGCACCAAAGATATAGCTATAAACAAGAACTTCATGGTCCCTGCCCTCATAGGAGGAACTAAATGGAATAGTAAGTAATTGCATGAGTCCTTGAGCCCATGAAGCATTTTGTGATAGAACTACCAAGCCCTCTACAAGTGTTATATGCCATTGCTGTCGTATGGCCACATCCAGGTCCCACCTTTCCTGTTACCCTTTCTACCACCATTTGTATCAGTCTGCGCTGGCAAGGTTATGCTGCAGTAACAAGCAAAAGGCTCGGTAGCCTAAAACAACTCCTTCTGCTGAATGTCCATGGCAGGTTGGCTGCAGGCACTGCTCCTTGTGTGAGTTGTCGTCATTCGGCAGCCAAGGCTGATGATACAGTCACTATTGAGACTAGCCATGGTGGCAGGACCAAAAGATACACTGACTCTCAAAACTTCTGCCTGGAAACGACACTTCACTACTTTTGCTCAGATTTCATTGGCCAAAGCAAGTTATTGACATGACCAAGCCTGACTTCAGGGGTTGGGGAAACATTCTCTTTCTCAAGGAAGAAGACCAGATATTCACACTACTGCCCTCTAATCTCTTTGATCTCTTTTTATTGCTGTAGTCATGTAGATCTTATTGGAACTTAATCTTTTCAACCTTGTGTTGTTACTTAATGTTGTAGATGTGTATGCCTCCCCATTAAAGGTTGCAAATTCCTGGACAGCTAGCACCACGTCATATATATATACGTTCCTGTATGTGACTCGGCATGATGCTATCCTTATATTAGGTGCTTAAAAATGCTTTTGATTGTATTAAGGAAAGAATGAAGGAAGAATAATCAGAACTCTTTCCCCATGCAGGCTCTCCCTGGGCTGGAGGCAGAGGGTGCTGCCCGTTGAGATTCCTACAGCACCTCCTCCCATTTATTTTTCTCAGTGAAGTTGAAAACACACGATGTTTATTAAATAATTAATCATCCTTTCCTAAAAGGGTTATTTCATTTCATGGGTGAGCAGTTTGCTGCCAGAGAACTATGTCTTCTTCCAGAATGATGTATAACATGATTTGGCATCTACATTTTTAGACACTTGGATGTTTTCTCTCTCTTCCATTTAAACTTGAAGGTAGTGTAGTACATATTCATCTGCATTTTGTTCCTTTTAAGAGATACACATGTACATAGTGGGTTAACCTCACATTTTTCCATTTCTAAAGCAATATGTAGAGCCCATATGAATGCACATAAATTCCGGTAAATTTTAGTATTCACTAAATACGAAGTACTTAGTAATGAATACCATAGGTAATTAACCTTCACAGCATTAAGACTATAAAGAAAAAGTAACAAATATATAATTGGCAAGGAGACTAACACAAAGGTATAAGCCAAAAATAACCAATGCCATTTTATATTCCTGACAAGTTTTTGTGATTTCACATACATTCACTGTCTGCCTTCAGAATCAAAAATTCTGGCCTAGTTTGTTTATAAAGCAATCCCTCAGACATCTGCCTTATTTTTTAGGGAATTTTGATCCTAATGCTAGAATAGTAAGTAGGGGTTACTCTCCGTCTCTGACCTAATAACATTAGGGGCCTGAAGTGCTGGGTTGAGAAAAGCCATGAGACCAAAGCCAGGTTTGGTGAAGAGTTCTGTGATCTGTTAGTCATGTCTGCCATGGCCATGGAGCAGAATGGCAAAGGTGTGGCACAGCATGACTGATGAACAAGTAATTACTTCATCTAGGCCCTTACATAGATTGCCCCAGAGTCATCCATTAACAATAAATTTTATACAGGAAATGTAAAAACTGTGGGGGGGGAAGGATCAAATATTAAATACTCTCAATAACATTGTAGCTGAAATTTAGTACCATGTTTCCCTGAAAATAAGACCTAGCTGGACCATCAGCTCTAATATGTCTCTTGGAGCAAAAATTAATATAAGACCCGGTGTTATGTTATGTTATGTTATGTTATGTTATGTTATGTTATGTTATGTTATGTTATAGACCTGGTCTTCTATTATATATAACCCAGTCTTATATTATGTAAGACCCGGTCTCATATTAAAATAAGACCGGGTCTTATATTAATCTTTGCTCCAAAAGACACACTAGAGATGATGGTCCAGCTAGGTCTTATTTCGGGGAAACATGGTAGTTTCTTGGAAAATATCAATTGAAGGAAGAAAAGAAGGAATTTTTTGCCTTGAAAACTGTGACCCTGGTCGCAAAGGGAAAACTCCTTTTCAGGACCTGATTGTGAATTAGGAGGGCTCTGAGTTTGTAGCCACTTCCTGTCCAGTGTGGTATGCAGTGCTCAGAATGACCAAGAACACCCAGTAAGACGTACGTTCATTTGTGGATAAACAGCATACATGCAGTATTCCACTATTAAGTATTTAAAGCATTTGCATTGTCTAACATCAGACACATAGTGCTTGCAACAATGTGGCATTTTGTTTTTGTTTGCCGACATCTCTGGAAGAAAGAAAATTTTTAAAGTTTGAATCCCAGCCCTGGCACTATTTTAT
This sequence comes from Rhinolophus hipposideros, assembly GCF_964194185.1. Lineage (NCBI taxonomy): Eukaryota > Metazoa > Chordata > Mammalia > Chiroptera > Rhinolophidae > Rhinolophus > Rhinolophus hipposideros. The sequence goes on from NC_138047.1 coordinate 36,409,038, forward strand.
GGGTTCTTGGGCAAGTTATATAACCTTCTCTGTACCTCAGTTTCCTCATCAGATAATAACATTGCCTACCTTCTAGGAGTAAATAGGTTACCCTTGCTAAGAGTTGAGAACGGTGTCTGGCACAGATCTAATAAGTGCACTAGTCCTTTTGTCCCCATTTCTAGTCCTCTCCTGCTGGCTTCTGACCCCTGCAGGCTATGTTTCCAGGCTCTGCCGAGGCTCCGAAGGCTGGAGGCAGGAGAAACCACTCTCCCCTCTGTGGGCCTCCTGGCTGTGGTTCCTCTGGGTGGCCTTGACCCCAGGGCCCTGCCTCTACCGCCTCCTCCCTGGGCCCTTCAGCCTGGGAGTGGTAGGTTGCTTCCTACTCTTGCTGATCTTTGAGTTCCTGACTATCTCCTGTTTGCTTTTTAACTCTTCCATCACCCATGTCACTAATTCCATTAAATTTCCTACTTCAAATATTTAGAACAGTTTTTGTTTTCCTGGTTGTGCCCGGACTGATGAAGACTAGGGGAGCGTTTACTGTCATTGTTGTTGCTGCTATCGTTCTCATTGCCTCATATACTTCCGAGGAAACTGAAGGGAACTGAGACTCAGGAGGTGAAGTGGATTAACCAGAATCCTATGACTGGTGGGTGACAGACCCCAACGTAAAACTCATTTCACTACATCTCTCCTTCTACCAGCCTCTGGATGGGCTGGTGTCTTCCGCTGTAATTACTCTGAATTTACAGTGTATTGCCTTTTGTTTTTGGATTTCCACGTATTGGAAGATCCGTCTTCTCGGACATGTGCTGAGAAAACAGCCATCCTAACAGCCGGTGATTGCTTTTGGAGTCATATACTATGGAAGTTGGGATTGACCTCAGACCTCATGGTGTTTTACCCCAGTGGAGGGTGGAGGTGTTCATGATCATTGATTACAAGCTACAGAAAACAACCTGAGTGATCCTAAGCCAAAGAGGATTTGGTTATCTTCTAGAACCCTGAAGGCAGCAGGGTGGCCAAGCCTTGAGAACAGAACAGGGTCTTAAGTAGTGTCAGGATGAACTTCTGTTTTTCATATCTCTTCTTGGCTTCATTCTTTTCTCTGCTTCATATGGTAGTAAATGACCATGAGCATTTCTTTTCCAGCCAGTCTAAGAGTGCAGCCTCTCAATTCCAAATTCCTGAGGGAAGAGACCCTCCCACACCAGACCAGGAAGGTGTCAGCCAGGGGCCTGTTGTTGCCACATGGGTTTGGGTGATGTGGTATTTCCCAGAAAAGGGGACCAGGACAGATAAGCTAACAAGTGTCCACTAAAGAGCTCATTTTAAGATTTCAAATAACTTAATGAATAGTCATAGTAATAGCAAATGTCGTATTTGGGTGCCTACCATTTGACAGATACAGTGCTAATTACGTTATATCTGGTTTTGTTTGTTTTGTTTTATTTTAATCTTTACAACAGCTTTAGGAGATGAATTTCATTATTTGCCTTTTGTAGATAAGGAGAAGTGGAAGTGAAAATTATGCATTTGTGCAATATAAAGTTGCACAGGCCAACTAAAACATTAAGGATCGTTGCTTCTGGTGGGAATTAAAATATATCAACTCAAAGTGGCAATACTGGTTAGCTAATGCTGATCAGAAGTTATGATTAGTGCCTAAGTATACCTTTGATTAGCAAGAAAAAGCAGTGAGGGGACAAATCAAAGCAGTTTATTTGTACAAGAACTATACCGGGGGTGCCAAAAAAATGTCTACAAGTGGACACTTTGGTCAACGTTGCTCAAGTAGTAGTTCACTGTAATCAGAAGTGTCTGGACGCTGATGGTAACCACTTTGAGCACCTCTTGTAATTGCAGAAGTCAAACATGAATTGTATTCATCTTTTGTTATCGGTATATATTGAGTATTACAATTTTGACACAGTTTTCCTTTCTTCAAATGTGTATACATTTTTTTGGCACGCTCTGTATATTAAAATAAGAGGTCGTTAGTGGCTAAAATAATAAAATGGCTCTTTGGAGTTTAATAGGACTGATTTGGTCCAACCCACTGCTCTTTAAAAATAAGGAATTTTGCTTGAGGTAAGTAATTTAGCTTTTTTTGTGGGAAGTTCCTTCGACTTCTAAGATGATTCAAAGTTCAGAATTACTGACTCAGTCTTCTGACTAAATCAGGAGTGTTTAAATATACATTTTCTACTCAATATGTCATGAATTTGTTTAATTTATCACCAGTGCACTCAGAAGTCATCAAAGTAGACTTTGAGCTGTCAGCATTTGCTTCTCTCCTTCTGGTTAATCCTGACACATCTCATATGTCATATTTTTCTAAATTTCTAAAAATGGGATTGCTTACTGTTAAAATTGATCATTGGGTTGTTGTGTTCCTAAAGGGAAATTATAAAACTTGCTTAAATTATATAGTTTCCCCTCATTTCCGTGAAAAGTGTTCCACATGAGTGGAGGAAGTGGAATCACTGGTCCAGTAGACCATTGATGCTGGAACTTGAGCACACATCAGAATCAGCTGTCACTCTTTATAAAGCATAGCCCGCTGAGTCCTATCTTCAAAGTTTCTGAGTCAGTGTGTCTGGGGTAGGGCCTGAGAACTTGCATTTCTAACAAGTTCCCAAGTGAAGCTAACTTTGTGGAGCACACTTTGAAAACCACTGCTCTAGGCTGAAGAAAGAATTTGCCAAGAATAAGCTTGAATGCTTTCAGTCTTGTCGCTTTAAGAGAAAGCGATGGGGTGACAGATTTAAATAATCATTCTGTTTAGCCAGAAGGCTCCCCTCTTTCCGAGGAAATCAATTTTGGAATACATGAGTTTCCTTTATCTTAAGGGGGAAAGGTAATACAGAGACGAGGAGTTACTATTATGATAACAAAGCTTAAAATTTAGGGCCCCTATCCAGGCCCAATGAGTTCTCATGGTTTTTGCAAAATTTGCAAAAAGAAGATATTTTTATATTCGTTTTCTTAAAGAGGGCTCCAGAAATTGTCTAAGCTTTAGCTCCCACAAAACCTGAATCGACTCTCTAATAATTAATTAGTGTAATTAACTAATATATGTGAAAGGAATACAGTTTGTAACAAAGAGAAGTTTTTTGTAGGTTAGGCAGTCCCCAAGTGCCAGGAATAAGGGTAAGAGGGGACATAAGCCTCATATGTGAGCTTTGTGTAGAACTTTAATTGAATGAGCTCAGTGGGGCATTTAGGCAGGTGAAAATCCAAGTTGATCTTAGTTTGCTCGCTAAATGAAGAGCTTGCTATGTGTGCTATATTTTATTTTCCATTTATTTGCTTTATTTGTGACAAGAGCAGATTTGAAGAATGAGATGGGTTCAAGTTCTGGCTTCACCTTTTATAAATAAATTCACTCATTCTCTCTTGACGTATTTTGTCTCTAAAAAGAAGATGGTATTATAATAATTGCCAACTTAATAAGGCTAGTGGGTAAGAAAATGATAGATATGAACAGACATTTGTTCATATCTGAAGATATAAAATGCTACACAAATGTTAGTACTTAGTAGCTATACAATGCTACACAAATAGTACATTAATAGTTTGTATTAATTGAATGACTAAAGAGCCATTCTGTGAGATCAAAAGTCAGCAAACATTTTTTTGTAAAAGGCTAGACTGTCAATATTCTAGGTTTTGTGGGTCGCCCTGTCTGTCTTAACTACTTAACTGTGCCAGTGTTAGGCAAAAGCAACCCTAGACAAGATATAAATGAACGGGTGTGGCTGTGTTCCAATAAAACAAGGGCAGCTATGCTAGATGACATACCAAAATTGGTTCAAAATTCGGTCCTTCAAAATTAGGAGCTTCCAATTGAGAATGAAGATAAAACAAATACTAGCAATTATAAATGATGTTTTTATTTAAACTCAACACTGAAAGATCAAAGTGCTGACAAATGTTCTCTGCTCTGCTTTCTATAGTCCCTGGATGTAGCTAATATCTCGTTGGAGGATGAGGGCACGTAAGTGGGATAGGGGAGGCAAAGCAGGGATGAGGAAGGAGTCAAGGTTAAGCGCAGCCAAGAGGCAAAACACCAGCTTGTTTCTTTTTATGCTTTCTGGTGCTGTAAGCGGTGATAACAGGGTGAGTTCTCCCCTGGGATTCAGCCCTAATAGCAGATGCATAAGAATGGAGCTTTGTGACCAACAGTGGTTCTATTTTGTAACCTCTTAATTATTATTTTTTTAAGTCACTGATATGCTCAGGTCTGTGAACGTTGGAAAACTGAAATGGACCAAAGGACTTTTAGGAAACTCATTAAAAGATAGTTGCCTGTACATCTGAAAAGGGAAGTGAATCATGAACCATGAACAACGTTGCTATAAACATTCACATACAGGTTCTTGTGTGAACATAAGTTTTCACTTCTTTTGGGTGAATACCCAGGAGTAGGATTGCTGGGTTGTATGGTAATGGTATGTTTAACTTTATAAGAAACGGCCAAACCACTTTTTGAAGTGGCTGTACCATTTTACATTCCCACCGGCAGCATCAGAAAGAGTTTCAGTTGCTCAGCCTCCTCACCAGCACTTGGTGGTGCCAAGGTTTTGTTTCTTTGTAAGTTTTTGTGGTTGCTATTTCAGCATTCTAAACTGTGTAACATGGTAACTGACAGTGGTTTTAATCTGCAATAACCAATAATGATATTGAGCATCTTTCATGTGCTTATGAAAACCATGTATCTTCTTGGGTGAAGTGTCAGTTGAAATTGTTTGCCCATTTGAAAAATCAGATTGTTTGTTTTCTTATCCTTGGCGTTATTCATAATTGCCCCAAAGTGGAAACAACGTAAATATCCATCAACTGGTAGATAGATAAATAAAGTGTGGTCCCTCCATACAATAATGTTCTCAGCAATAAAAAGAAATGAGCTACTGATACACTCAACAGTTATACTAAGTTAAAGCTACAAGGTTCAAAAAGCTGTATGTGATATGATTCCATAAACATGACATGTCAGGAAAGGCAAAACTACAGAGACAGAAACCAGATCAGCGGTGGGTTTGAGGTGAAGGAAAATGCAATGTTTTCCAAGAACTTCCCTTAGCTTCATTCTACCAGCCCCCACCCTCTTACTCCTGCCTCAGCCTTCCCCATGGATTTAGTATCAATTTAAGCTTGAGTTTCTAATACAGAAACACAAACATGATTTTTCTCTAATTTTAATCATGAAAGTTGCCAGATAGCAGGCCTTTCCCTTGGCCCTTTATTTTTATTCCTGGGCGGGCACGAAGATAGCCTGGCTCTGTCCTCCTCCTCAGGCGTTCAGTGCCGCTACACCTCCCTGTAATTCTGCTTTTCAGAGACAGCAAGGTAGAGGGTTGACTAGGGAGATGGTTGAGCAGATGCCCCTTAAGAATTAAATGTTGTCCTGGTTCTATTCTGAGTTATAGAGGGTAACAGTTTATGCTCACCTCCCATCACCTGGCAGTTGGGAACATGAGAACTGTTGGGTAGGGGAGGGGGAGAAGGGTAAGTCAAATCTCTTTATAGTACAGGGAATGCCAGCAAATTGCCCACTGTCTTTGGTCTAGTGGGATGTTCTATCTGCTGAATATTGCATAAAGAAAATGAGCTATGCCCCCTGCATGGGGCTTCGAGATGTCTTCCACATACAAAGATTTTTGTTGTGCACATTTATTATAAATAGCCTTTGTGCTTTATAGGGCAGAACAGGAAGACTCCAGATCATTGGGCAGGAGAACTGTTTTGGGTTTTTTTCAGAATTTTTGTTAGAGTTGAGTCAGAGATACTGTGGTAAAACCTGGAGGTCTTTAGAATAAAGTTGCACCCTTATGTGAGTGCAAGCAAAACTTCTACAATATCTGCTAAGGTTTATGGGGGTATGGGGGATTTTTGTTTGTTTATCCTAAATTCAGGGTGAGTTTCAAATGGCCTCTGAGTTCAAAGCTGCTTTTACCTTTGGGTAAGACAATTAAGGATATTTGTGGACGTGACCTAAGGATAGTTCAAATTCATATTTATATATTTTTCTGGGAGCATGTTTCCTAGGATCAAATTGAAATGTTTTTTCCTATAACGAGTTAGCAGTATGAACATTGTTATGACAATCCTGTGACTTTTTGTTTAATATTTATACTCAGCTAATCAAACAAATTGAAATTGGATTATGGCTGTTACACATTATAGCAGTTATTATCCAGTTTAAATGCAGGTCTGAAGGAAATAAAATTGATTTTTTTCTATGCTACTTGGGGACATCATAGATTATTGGTATGCTGGTTGAATTTTTAATTAGGTTTGTATGGAGGAAAGAAAGATTAGTGGTTGGATTTTTTTTATACTTAATGTATTTTCTTAATGTAAATAAACTGTAATATTTTATTCTAATTAGGGAGTCAGATGATTTTTTTTTAAAGTTTGATGATCTGCTTCCATATTTTTATTTAAAGCATGTCAGGCTTTTAAAGTGGATAATAATTTTAAGGAACATTTTTATTTTTAGAAAGAAGAAAAGAATAATAGAGTAGAATACTATTACAACACTCAGTTACTACAGTAACAGCTACCTTATTTTTCAGGGAATGAGCTGCAGTAGGTACCTGAATGTCACAGATAACCGAACCTATCTTTCTATACACCAAACCTTTTTTTAAAAAATTGCCTTCATTCTGCAAACACGGCTTGTGTGCTTGCTCTGTGGAAGCACCACGCCCAATGCTAGGATTCAGAGTTCATCTAACATAGGGCCTTCACAAAAACAGATGTTTCCATACCACTGACTGCAGAGAATGCAGAGCAATGGGCCAGAGTACACAAAGGCAAGAATGACAAACCCTGGGGAGAAGGGAAAGGCTTCATGGAAGAGGTAGCACTTGATCTGGACCGCGACTCAGAAGTAGGAGTTTGCAAAATAGAAATTTATTCTTGAAGTTGTAAAGGCATTACATGCTGATTGCATGCTTACTTTAAAAGGATGTCTAGAAAAATATTAATTTATTAAATTTGGTCATTATAAAATGTATAAAGCACTTACTGTGTCAGGGAATGTGTTTGCTGCTGAAAATACACTGGGGAAAAGTCCACAAGACCACTCTTAGGTTCTACAGTTTTCTAGTAGGACTCACAGAACTCACTGCAAGCTATTATACTCACACTTATGGTCTATTACAGCTAAAGGATAGAGATTAGAATCAGCCAAGGGAAGAAGTACATAGGGCAGAGTCCAGGAAAGTTCCAGACATGGAGTTTTAGTTATCCTCTCCTCCTGATGTCATGGGCAGCATAACTTTCCCAATGTTGATGTTTGACAATATTCATGGAGTATTGCTAACCAGGGAAGCTCATCTGAGCCTCGGTGTCCAGAATTTTACTTAGGGCTCCATCACGAAGGTATGGTTGCCTGCCCACATGGCTGATCTCAGTCTCTAGTCCCTCCAGAGGTAGAATCGATGCCAAATGACCCAAACCACATTGTGAGACTACCTAGTGTGACCCAAGACCCTCAGGTAAATAGCTCATGTCAGGCATGACATTCCATGGTCTTAGAGATCACTCCCAGAAGCCAAGGGCAAAGGCCAGCCCTCTCTTTGGTCAAGATTGAATTCCTTACTATACAGAAACAAAACTAGATGCTACTATAAGTTTATAAAACTCACCATAAAGTGAAAGGTGACAAGGTCTATGAAGGAAAAGTCGGGTGCTGGGGGGTTGGGGTGGGCTGTACTGCCAGTTAGGATGATTTTCCCCAAGGAAATGGGCTGAGATCCAAAGGATGAGAGGGCTTAGCCAGGGGAGCAGCGCCATGAAGAGCATTTCAGGAAGGAACACGTGGTGCAGAAGCTCTGAGGTGAGAAGTAGCTGGACATGTTCCAGAAACTGGAAGAAGATGAGGCTGGAACAGAGAGAAAGAGGAGGAAATGTGGTTGCACCACTCACTAAAGAGGAAATAGGGACCAGATCCCAAGTGGCCTCAGAGACCCTGAAAATGATTGTGTATCTCCAGTCAATAGGAAGCCATTGTAGAGGTTTAAAGCAGGAGCATGGATGCTCAGATTCCTGGTTTGTTTTTTTAAAGAGACACGTCTGTAGCCGTGAGACTAGCCAATCGGTGACAGGAGTGGAAACAGGGTGACTGTTAGAAGACCATTGCAACCATCTCGATAAGAGAAGACAGCATTTGCGACTAGGGTGGTGGCTGTGGAGTTGGAGAGAGGGGGACAAGTTGGAGAGAGAGGTCAGGTAGAGTTGGCAGGACTTGTCAAGAAGGACTTCCCTACCAAAGACCCTCAACTGTCACACTATATTGTCACCTCTATGGGCATCTGCAGCCCTGTCTGTTCTGTTGCTTCTATTCTGCTATAGGCAGAGAATCAGATAACCAAACCGACTAGAATTATGTGTAAGGAAGGGCAGCCTCTGACAGGTGACAGGTGCAATCCTGTGAAATCAGTTTATACCTCTGGACTTGGTGATGTCTATTCTGGCTGCTGAACCCAAAGCCTCAAACACACCCACACCCACTTCCTATTTGAGCTGTGTTCCAAACAATTGTGCTTGCCAGAGCAGTTCATTATAAACAACTCTTCTAAATAACTGCAGTATTGCTGGTCATAGATTCAGATACATCATGAGTTAAATTAAATCATCCCCCACCCCCACCCTGCCGGCCCCTTTGAAATACAGCCATTAACCAGAAAAGCCTAATGTAAAATTGTCAGCAGAGAGCCTGACACTCAGGAAGAGCTTGAAAAATGTTGAGCAAATGAGTAGATGTTTAATCCTCTTTTAAATCATGAACATCAAAAAGAGTTTCCGGTACACCTGTGATGTATTTTACTAAATCCTGAGAAGACCTCCTAGTTACATACACCCTTGATTTTCCATGTGTGTTTTGTATTTTCTGTTATGAAAACATAACATGGAACTTTGAATATAGCAGAAAGCATATAATAGAAAACATTATGAGGAAAACATTATATGGAACTTTGAATATAGCAGAAAGTATAGATGACGTTCCCTGCTTGTTTCACTTTATTAATTGCTCAATCAAATAGCTTATTCTTGCCCAGAAAAAATTAGAAGAGGAAATACTTTCAGTGCACACACAATATAGTCAGAGACCTTGGATTTTCCTTTCAAATTATTTTGGCCAATAGCGCCAGCACTCTTATTTAAAATGTCGCTTAGCCAACTGGACACTTTTCTGCTTTCATGTATATGAGTTCTCAGCTAGAGATGGCAGTGTTGGGGTGCCAGTGTCATCTTGGCTTCAGGCCAGCGGTAAACAAAAGGTGCCTAAAGAGAGGTGGTGATGAAAAGGTGTGTGGGGGTGAACTACTGTTAAGGGCTTCGTGTAAATTGGCAAGGAATCTGTGAGAAATAGCTAGCTTTCAGCTCAGTTCAAAACTTGCTGCCTGATTGATAAAAACTACACTTGGGCATCGCAGACGCCTTCTGGCTGTGGCTTGCAGTACTGCCCTCCCGCCGCACTCCGTCCATCTCTCACGGATCACGCATTGTCGTGTTAGAAACCAGAAACCCGGGCCCGGGACGTCAACTTTCTAAAGAGGTGCAGTGGAATTAGAATGAACTTCCCAAGTCCTGGGAGTCCAGAAAGGGAAACGTCTGCCATACAATGAGGGTATGGTGGCAGTGGAAACAGTCCATCCTTCTCTTTGCTTGCCCTAGGCCGGCACCTGGCAGCTGTGAGCACCTGGAGGGGCGTGGCCCGAAGTGGGCGGGGCGAGGTCCAGGCGCCTCTCCCGCAGCCAATGGGCGGCGGCGGAGGCGGAGGTGGGCGGGGAGCGCGGGCGGACGGGACGCCGCGAGGCGCGGGCGCCACTCGCTTCAACTCGGGGCCCGCGCGGGTGCTGGCGTGAGCTCCCGGCTGCTGCTGCCGGCGCCCCAGGCTTTGTCCCGGCGCCGGGGGCGCCCTCCCCGCCCAGTGCTGGGAGGCCACGGTGAGGAACGTGGGGAGGGCTTGCGCGTCTTTGTCTGCAGGTGCGGGCAGAGGTAGCGCAGGGGAGGGAGCCGGAGCTCGCTCGCGGGGGGGACCCGCCGGACAAAGGCTGCGCCCTCCCTTCCCCCGAATCAGCGCTTCGCGAGGTGCCGGGTCCCGGGCGACCCAGACGGCTGAGGAGGGGTCTTTCCGCCTCGCTAGAGGGAAAGATGAGGATTGTATGAAGTGGGGGGGGGGACGGGAGGAGTCTTGTGATCCCAGTTTACTGGCGGGCAGAAAGCTGCTCGGTGGTGGCCTGTTCAGATAGATGGTCCGCACTGGGCATTTCTGTTGTGGCCAGTGTTACAGGATTTAGTAAATGAGTGCATTTATCTCATATGACCTCGGGTGAATCACATTTATGTCTCTGTTTGCCTATTAGGAGTGAGAAATAATTGCAAAATCTGGGTCATCCAATTTTTTAAAAATTTTGTTTTATTAAAAGCCGTGTCCTTTGGTGGAGAAATACTGTGCATTTTCAAATAATTTTTGTTATATGATTTAGAATATTGGTGTGACTTCATAGGAGAAAAATGTTACAAATTCCCCCAAATATAGAAAAGCAGCTTGCTCTTGGCATTGAAAAAGGAGTAGTGTTTTTTTTATTTTTAAAGAAAAACATGGTTTAAATATTGCATACAACACTTCATCGGACTCTCGGGGAATATGTATGTGCCTTTTCTATCATCTGTTTTCTGTACGAGTATTGTAATGAGACATGGCTGTCGATTTCCCTAATTAATGTGTTAGCTGTGAATCTTCGTTACTGCCCTGGGTGGGAGAAGGTGGAAGAGGGGGCAAACCATTCCTCTTTTCTTTCTTTTTTTAACTGCAGCTGCAACCTGCCTTTGACTTGTATCATGAATGCTGGGTTCTGACTGCTTTCCTCACGTTCTCTTTTCGGTTTTCTTAGACCATTGAACAGTCAGTCTGTCTTCCAGGCTCGCTGTGACACAAAAGCTGTTTGTAAGTTTTCTCCCTAAAGTTTAGATCTTTTCTACTGCTGCCTTTTAGTTGTTATTTATTTTGTGATTGGAATTTTAAGTGTCCCAAGGCCTTTCTCGAGAAGTTAGAAGCATACTATGAGAACAGCCCTAACTCCGTATTTGTAAATTTTGTCTATAATTTTTTAAAAGTTAACGGCTGTGTTGTCCAAATGTGAACATAAAGGGAGAAAACTTTCCACAAAGCATCAGCCATCATTATTGAAGAAAGGGCCATTGTCGTCCTTGCCGCGGTGAGTGAGCCTCTGAGTGAAGGTGTGGGTGGGCTATGTGCTGGTTTGGTCAGGAACCCCACCTTTCTGACAACTGGTGTACTTATGGGTTCTCCTGTCATTCAAGCAGGTCCTAGCTTTTGAACAATGACAATAATTTATTCAACAAGTATTTCTTGAACACCTACTATGTACGGGGCATTGGCAATAATGATTAAATGGTAAACGTAACAGGTACCTTCTTGTTTTCTTGGAGCTTATACGGTGCTGGCATGCCACTGAGGCGCCAAGAGGATGTTGCTGCTGGCTGCTGCCCTCGAGGTCAGCTGAGCCCAGAGCTTTAGGTGCAAGCAGGTGGGCCGAGGACACCTCCACCCCAGGGGTGGAGGTATTCATCACACCAGTGGGTCCTTGTGCGGTGTAATCGGCTTCTTGAACCTGCTTGTTTTGATCACCGGTACCTGTCAGGAAGGCCGGAAACTGAGCTCTAAGAGTTTGAACAGTGGCTTTGTCTATTTGGATGTGGTAATTCCAGTCTGTTTTGAAAACTATCAGTTATGCAGTCTCCTAGTCTCACCTCAACAGCTTTCATCGTCAACAACCCCTCAGGGAAATGAATTTCATTCTTTACTACTGACTGAGCAAAGCTTTACATCTGTCCACAGTTTGTCAAGTGTGAAGAGGCGACTCCTAGGTTTAGAGACCTGGAACACAGTTGGAAACCCGTTTAATCTCTACTTTTCATGCGTTTGGGGGAGTGTACTGATGACACATAATTTCTTACTAGTCTGGGTTTTCAGACTTTTCTACAAATCCCTATGGTCACATGAAAGCATACTAAATAGTAGTATAACTTGTTCTTTTCTAAATGCCTATTTTAAAAATCCAATTGTAACGTGTTTGAGAAATTCTTAGACCTTTGGATTTCTCAGGCCCTAACATACTACCTGGCATAGGATGAATTGTTGAATGGACAGATGAATGACTGTAGATGAAAATATTTCATTTTCTATCTTTAGGGTTTAACTATGATCATCACACGTATTTGATATTCAAAATCTATAATTTGCTGTTTGGTAAATATGGAAGATCCGTGTGTCAGGCATCTCGTGAGGTACATGAGGAAATGAGAAAGGCAAGCTTCAGAGAGGCAGGAGATAAGTCAGAAAAACAATTCATAAGCAAGATGATACAGATTAGAATACGTGCCATGAAGACAATCAACAGCCCAATGCCACAGAGAGGAGTAGCTCAGTGGGTAAAGGGGCCACCAAGAGGCAGCCCATCTTAGGAGTTGACATTTGATTTTGGAGGTTGAAAAACCAGGCATATGGGGAGCAAGTAGGAAGGTCTGAGGAAAAAGGAGTGCTCAGTACGTTCAAGAATCTGAAAGGAGGCCGTCATGGCTGGAACCAGGAGCAAGGAAGCCAGTGTCTGCGCTGGAATGGAAGGGGTAGGTGGGAATAAGACCCTACAGGGCTTCTTGGCTATGGTTGAAGGGTTGGGTTTTCTTGTTAATGCCACGAGAAGCCTTTGAAGGGTGGGAACCAGGGAAGTGCCGTGATCTGGTTTATTTCATTAAAAAGATCTCAGTGAAAGCTGTTAACGGGGAATGGATGTGGGGAACAGAAGTGGAAACTGGGGGACCATTTAGCAAGTCCTGGTCCAGGAAAGATCAAAGTAGTGGCAGAGGGGATGAAGAGAAGCAGTTCGTGGAGATTTAACAGGCAGGACTGAGTGTAGAAGATGCAAGGAGAGGATTCTAGGACCATACCTGGAATTTTAGATTTATTGTTTATTTCTGTTGGAAATACATATTAATAGAAATAATGACTATATAAGGACAGTTAAGCAGTGGAGCGACTCACTTTCCATTTGTTATATCAGGACCTTGACTTAATTTTGTTTTATTCTCCAGTGTGAATGAGCAAACATATCCAGTGGAGTGCTGTGCATTTGGCCATTTTTCTGAGACATTTTCACTCTTCAGTGCCCTGACTATCCTTCTCAACTAGTAATCACACCTTTGAGTACTTTCTTTGTTTTGTCATAAAACTGAAGGATCAAAGTAAGAAAGAAGACAGGTTTAAGCTTTAATCCATATGGAATAAACTCCACCTTTGCTCCTAGTTTTATAAGAAACCAGTGACAGTTGCATTTGAAGTTATTTCACATGCAACATCCTGCATGATTCCAACAACTGATACTTTTATTTATTGTCCTAAATAAAACTGTTTCATATGTATTTTAACTCAGAAAGAGTAAAATTCCTAGTAACTCTGCAGGAAATTCACTGAGCATTTTGTGAGCTAGAAAAGCCATTTCCTTGTGTCTATAAAGTAATGAAATATTTGGTTTCTGATGGGATTTGTTCCACCCTCCTTCTATCTTTAAGATTTATGTACTTGAAAGCTTACCGTGTCTTTATCAGGGAACTTTTCTTTTAAAACCAAATTTAGTTTGGTCTTGCAAAAAAATATTGATGAAATATTTTCTGCAGTCAGAATTTTAGGCAGATGCAAAGGGTCAGAAGTGACTGGGGCTGCCAGCCCTTTTGATCTGGAAGCCTGGACTGGTTACCTTGGAACATGTAAGCTTTCCTGGGGAATGAATAAATTATGACAGTTAAAATAATTACGACAGAGGGAAAGCAGCTGCAGAGAGCACAGTTGACAGTTGGGGCTGATTTGGCTTGATTCTGTCATGTCAAAGCATACATCTGTTTGCCAGGTTACATGAAAATGCTGTTTTCAAGGAGTTGTGTGTTTTGTTTTTGTTTTCCTTCCTCTGTCTCCCTTACACAGTCTAAGAAGAGTCATAGTCTGCTAGTGACCTTCTTGAAATAAAGTGACAGGGGCAGAGCTCCGTATCGATTCTGGTTCTCATGTTGGACGACCATAAAAGATCTCAGTTAAGCAGAAGATATTTTGGTTCTCAAGAAGTTGCAAATTAGGAGAGCTCTTATTCCTGCATCTAGCTGGCCCTGGAGTTTGTCACCTGCAACAAGGATTATTCCAACATGTTGGCCAGTCGCACTAAGTTTAATGCACCCTTGTTTTAATGCTCTCCTTTTTTTGTAGCACAAAAGCAGTCATGGACAATCATAAGTGAATGATATGACTGTGTTCCAGTGACACTTTATTTATAAAAACAGGCACAGTGCAGATGGTTGTGATCTGGGGCCATAGTTTGCAACCCCTGATTTAAAGGATCTAAATGGACCCCACAGGGACAACTGAAATAGAGACCGTGTTCTTTGGAAGTAAGAAAGCTCTGTCACCTTTGGCCAGCTTTGCAGTGTTCTGAAAGCCAGGCCCTAAAGAGAATTCCTGGAGGAGGTTGGGCTCTTTGGGGCACTTCTGTGGCAAACCATTATTTGAACCTCCCAAGCCCACATTTGAGCTTCTTCCAAGATGGTATGTTTATTTGTCAAATATGAACAAATATGGACAATAAAAGGAAGGTAAACTCAGACAGTAAAAATAGGATGCTTCCATGATGGGATTGCGGCTTTTTTTTTTTTTTTAAGATTTCTTACCATATTTTATGGAAAAGAAAAAGGATGCTGAAAAAGGAGACAAGCTGCATATAATATAAGTAACCTTAGTGAATAGGAAAGATGTGTATTCTTTCTACCTGTATCAAGAGATTAATTCTTGCTAAGATAGCGTCGTACCCCTGCGGGAGTGCCGCGGTGCTCTGGGCTGCCTTCCAGTGCTGCTCTTCCTGCTTCTCTGCCTCAGTGTGATGAGAATGCGTTGTCGGGATCTTTTCCCTAAATGATACACAAAGCTTTATTTCTCTTAGAGCACAAATATAAGGAAAATTATCTGGGGAGTTGGTAAAGCTTGATAGAAATCAATATACGAGGGAAATTTATATATTGATTTCTTTAGGAGCAGGAGAGCCATTTTTCATTTAGACAGATGTTCTGAAGAAGGAATCTAGTTAGGGGTTCTGGAAATAATATTATTGTTTCTGCTGGAGATGATCAGAGCATAGATTTGCTTTGCTTTCGAATAGAGTCACGAGAGATTAATAATCTTCTCAGAACTCGCCTCCTGCCCATTCAGATGAAATATATGTTTTAGTAACATTGTTTCAAATGACATGAAAACGGAATATGAACTCAAGTCATTTTTAAAGTGCTATCTGCGATTAATAGTAGCAGGAGAGAAAGAAATCCAGCCAACTCCCTATTATTCACTGCATTGTTCCCTTAGGTTCTTACCAGCATGACCAGGAAATAAGGGGAAAGTCCTTCGATTGCCCTGTCCAGTTATTTATTCGGTCATTCAAACATACTTACTGATTTCCTACTGTGTGCCAGGCAGTGACAAGTGAACAAGGCAGAAAGGTCCCTGCTCATACGGACTTGACGTTTTTGTGGGGGAGAAGGAAGGACAGACACTAAACAAACGAGCAAGGTAGTTTTACGTGACAGTGAGTGCTGGCAGTGACTGGGTGGTCCAGAGGGTTCTTCGGGAGGTGATGACGATAAGGAGGGGTCCTCCATGGAAGGCCTGGGGGCATAAGCGAGTCAGGCAGCAGGAAGAAGGAGCTCCAAGGCAGAAACAGGCTGTGCGCTTGTTGGAGAACAGAAGGAGCCCAGAATGTGGCTGGGGGCCAGGCAGGAAGTGAGGTCAGAGAGAGAGATGGGGGTTTGGGGCAGGCGTTCATAGGGAAGCAACAGGGTAAGAGACTGCTCTGGAAAGGATGACATCCTCAGTCTTTGCCTGGGAAAGTTATTTAGACCAAACACAGCACTTAGTTTTTATAACCAGGTCCAGCAGTGGTGGAAGCAAGAATCCAGTAGGGACAGAGACAGGAGTAAGCTGTCCCTCTTCATGGAGGGATGGGGTCTTGAGGAGCTCATTAATTGGGAGGGAGCCAGGCTTAGGTGCCAGGTAAACCCATAACACAGCACAAAGGAGAAGAGACCAACCAGGCAGACTTGTGTTCCATTTGTGTGGGTCCACCACTTTCTAGCTGTGGGGGTTTTGCACATGTTTACTTAAATTCCCTGAGACTTAGATTCCTCATTTGTAAAACGAGTCATGAAACGCTTCCCCTGCAGTGTTTCTGTGTGGCTTGGCCACAACGTGGGTCAAGAACGGAACCAGGCTGGGTAGCAGATTCGATACATGGGAGCTGCTACTGTTATTTTGATTAGCAGTCAGTCACCCTAGTGTTGATGTGTATTTCTGCTTCGGTACTATTGAGTTTGGAGAGTATCAAACTCTCCAAACTATTGTATCTACATGGAAGTTTCCAAAATTCAAATGAAGGCCAAGTATCTTGGCTTTTTGTGTTATTTACACTAGTACTCCTTCTATCTGCACAAAGAAATGGGAAGTGACTATATTTCTATGGTGATAGTCCTAAATTCTCTTGAGAATTGAGAAACCCACATGAGAATGCGCCTTGCCCACAAGAGGCCCTCCACGTGGCTGGGTGCGTGGAGTTGAAGAGAATGCACCAGGCTCGCCGTGATTTTAACCAGGAGTCTTGCCTGTTCCTTGCCAGTGGTGTGCCCTCCTGGCACTTCTTGCATGGAAACCACTTTCCCAGTGTGGAGAGCTGTCATCTGCCCTTCTCTGTATCGAAGTCTTTAAACATTCACACATCCCTGTCCCTTGTTGGATAGAACCTTCTGGGTAGCAAGTATTTTTGCTTTGCTTTGCTTTGCTTTGGTTTGGTTTGACCCTCTGAATTTTCAGGAAGGAATCCAGCACATGGTTTCACAACTCGGGTATAAGTTACATAATTTTATCTTTTGATTATGCCCTAAACTTGACACCGTGAAATCATAACACGGCATGAGGTATTTCTCACTTGACAACTAAATATAAGTTGTGAGTGTATTCCCTTTTCACTCAGATAGTCAAAGAAGCAAGGTTGTTGGGTGTTGTTTTTTTTTAACTGTAATAGAAAACAGGTAAGAGCAGACACTCTCTTCAAAGATGGACTTTTAAAAACTCGTTTCCTGGTTGCTCTGAAATACCCTTTTCTTCCTCATTAGTAAGCTGAGTGGTAACTATTGTGTCTTCTCCCCATCCGCATGAGAAGGTCCTTTGTTTTGAAGAATGTCCCTTGAATTACAATAACCTCACACCACTTTACATCCTCAGCTTCACACTTAGTCCTGCTGGAACTCGGACTCCCCTCGCAGGTGTAGGCTGTGCAGTGCTGGGGGCAGGGACAGGCAGGCAGGAAGGGAACTTGCTTTGCAAAGTAAGGCACACTTGGTCAGAGATGGTTGTTTCTGTCGCCGTTCGGTCCTGGGAAGGACAGAACCTTTTCCTGAGTGGAATTATCTGAAACTCACCAGACACCAGATGGTACATTTGCTTGAAATCAAAATTCAGTTTAGGTCAGAGGACTTTCCACTTTCAGGGTGTGGTTGCTAAGGGGGTCTTACAAATGAATTTGAGGAATTGTTAAATCGTTGCCCCCACCCTCCTAAGAGTGTACATAAAATTCTAGGTCTGTGCACATTTCTTTCTGGAGTGTCTTCTTCAGATTCCAAAAGATTCATGACCCAAAACAGGTCAGGAAGCTTCCCCTCAGCTGATTGCTTTCCTGCTTAGCAACAGGCACAAATCCACACTGCATGCTGTCATGCTGTAAGGTGCGTACCACTGTTATTTCCATTTTGCAGATCAGGAAACTGAAGAACAAAGAGGCTGAGGGCCTTGACCAAGGGCAAACAGCTAATAAATGCCAGGGACAAAAAAAACAAAAATACTTGAAGCTGTGGGGGACAATAAGCTGTTAGGTTCAGGAGTTGGCTTGAGTTTTTGTGACATCAAGTTTTAGTTTTTTACTTCCTTGTCACTCACTGGAGAAGGCTGGCCTGTGCTGGTACTCAAAAGACCCCCAGTGGAAGACAAGCATCAAATAGGAGCACAAAGCAGTGAGTTCTGCAAAAATGGAGCGAGAAGCACAGTGGTAAGTCTGCTTTCTGAGCTCAATTTGTGAAAAGGAGACGCTTGTGTGGTTGTGTGTTGTGTAAGAAGTAGGTAGCTGTACTGGGAATTGGGAAATGCATCCTCTTCCAAAAGCTGGAACAGACATTGTCATTCTGGTGTGCTATTTATTTTGAGGAATTTCCTATTCATTTGTATGACCAGTTACACATGCCAAGTAGTTCTGTTATGTCAGGCTTATTTTAATGAAAACAATGCCAGTTACTCCCACATTCATTTTCCCAGGAAACAGCCACTGAGAGCATGCTGATCAGGCGGCCTTGGGTGTACGGCTGGTGTAGAATTAATCCTGGGGTTTAGTTCTTCCCACTGGTATCTTGTACAGTGAGAAGAGAGTAAGCTTGTGCCTGACTCTAAATTTAGCCTTCTCCGCTCCCAGAATGTACGTCTCGGGCAGAAGCCAAGCTTTGGGCTGATGTTTTTTCCCCAGCAAATGTGTAAGGTGTCAAATCGCTAGAGCAGCTGCCACTGTGACTCTTCTGCATTTTTTAAAATGACATTTCAAAGATCACTCTGAAGTCCCTCTTTATGGCTAGTTTTCACTTTGACACTTAAATCCAGCGGTGTCTATTAACCTCAAAAGAACTAACCTGGTTAACAGTTTGCGGTGTTTCTCTGAGTTCAGCCTTCAGGGAAAAGCACAGTGGCTACATATCAGTGTTATTAAGTGAATCACTAGTAATGGGTCTGATTTAAAATAGCCAAGGCTCCAATAATAATTATACACAAAAGAAACAGATAATATTCTTAGTTCAAAAGAAACAGATAATATTCTTAGGTCTCTAGATGGAAGGTTATTGGGCAGTGTTTTTGCCATACACACACTAGGCATAAGCTTTCTATTTAAGAATAGAAATTATAAACATTTGGTATATATCACGAGCTCCTCAAAGCAATGCTACCTACTCATTCTTCTTTGTATTATGGAAAGAGTCAAAGGACTTCGATCCTTGTCTGACACAAATCTGGGCACTAGGCAATTCCTAGACCATCTAATCTGAGATGAGAAGCCCAATGCTCGGGGAACTCAAGTGACTTGCCTAATGTTTACCAACATTAGACTAAAATCCAGGTCTTTGGCTCCTTTGCTGACGAGCTGAATTGCCTGCAAAGACTAACTTTAATGTGGGGCCGAGGCAGTGCACGGGGATCTTGCGTGGGAGGTTATGGCCCGCGTTGCGTGGTCAGTGGTGCCCGGCACATCCAGGGAGAGGGCCACAAATCCTTCCCCAGGTAACCTCCCTTCCTGGGAGACATTTGATCTTAAATGCTGCCCAGGACAACCCGGCTGAGACATGATACCGGCCATGACTTAGTGGTAATCGCTGTAACGACGCAGGTTATTGCACTTGGTTACATGCCAGGCACTCTCTTGCACCATCTCATTTCATTCTGATAATTGCCCTGAGCCAGGTGTCCTTATCCGTTTTTCACTGGTGAGGAAGCAGGTTCCAAGGGGCACAGCATCTAACAACGTGCCCGGCACATAGGAGGAGCCCAGGAAAAAGGGGAAGTGATGTACCCAGAGGAGCACAGCTACCAGCAGGATTTGAACAAGCTCTGTCTATTTACTCAGCCTAACGGGCCTCTCTTGGGAATATTCAGCCGCCTTCTCCCTCTCAAAAGTTCACAGGCCAAGGAAAGGGAAGAGCTCACATCCCAGGTTCCTTGCCAAAGCCTTTGCCCCTGTCTTGAACATCTGAGACATTTGGGAGACAAACCATGAGATGGATCTGCAGGCCTGTGAAGAAGTGTCGCACACCCCTCGTGTGCGTGCTAGGACGGCGGGAATGAGAGAGGCCTGAGACCCCCTCAGACCCTGACCTTCCAGGTACTAGCTGTGTGACCTTGTCGAGTTCTCAGTCTCTCGGAACTTGTCTCCTTTCCAGCAGAACAGTAGTACTGACCTTGTCAGGTTGCTGTTCGGGCAGCGCAGAGCCAGAGCTCAGTGAAGGGTAGTTGTTGCGGACGTGACCAGTCGTCACGTGTGTCACAGTGCTGCTCACCTGTGCTTCGGGGCATGCGCAGCACACTGGTTTCCCTCAAATGCTCAGGTAGATATTTACCCATTCGGATTATAAAAGTCAAATGGCACTTATTTATAGTAAATAATATAATGAAGCAAATATAATGAAATGAAATCCTCCATAGTCCCTCCTTCCAGTAACAGTTGACTGTCTGCGTGTTATGTTCCAGACTTTGTACTATGCATATAGCAAAATACACACTCAAACTTTGATTTTCGTATGAGGCCATATATCTGTGGCTTGGATTGTTTGCTGGTTGGGTTTCCCCCACTTAGTACTATTTCATGGTCATTGTTCTCTATCAGGATGTATCGCTCTGCCCTTCTGCTTAATGATTAGGGCTTCACTGCCGGGTGTGCTTGCTATTTCACACCCTGATTGTAGCTCTCGTCTCGTCTCCGCAGAGTCCTGCTGGCTGCTCCCTGCCCCTGGCCGCAGGGCACCTGAAAGAGCAGGTTTCTGTGGAAGTTGGGTTTCTTCCTTGCCTGCTTGTGACCTGGTGCTCCCGCCTCTGCAGTCCAGTTGCTTTATGTGTAATGCGTGCATGCAGCCGACTCGGCTCTGTTCTCATGCCCTTTGGAATTGGCCGGGACGGGACCAGAAGGGGGTGGTGAACACTCTGGTTCAGGAGGTTAACTGCCTTCCTTAGGGTCACCCTGGCAGCTCAGAGCAGCGCTGGACAGAGAACTCTAAGTGTTCGGTGCAAGCCACGAATTGCTCTCGGCTTCTCTCCACATCCCACTCCTCTCTTTCCAAGCACATCTGTTTCCTCACACTTTTGAGCTTTCATTTACTGGCACTCCTACTCCCCCACCTCTACCCGTGACCTTCTGCTTTGTCTCCACTCCCTCCTGCTCTGTTGCTCTCTCCTGATGCATTTCAGGAAAGTACCGAGGTTGTAATGTTGTAGCTCTATTAATAGAATGTCAGGAGTGTTAGTAAAACAGGTAAGGCTGTTTCCATGTCATTGTTTCCATATGGTTTTTATTGGGAACAGGTGGAGCTGGAAAATGAAGATAAGTGCTCTGCCACTGTTGACTGCAAACGGTTTCCTGTATTGGACTGTGATATTTTCAGCTCGCTTACCTCCCCTGGCTGATATGTTGCCTCTAAGCTCAGCTGGCATCTCCTGGCTTCATCATAACGTGGCTCAAAATACACACTTCTGTGTAAGAGTTCAGCTGAACTAAGCACTGAACGGTTATTAATTGCAGCCAAGTTGGGAAATAAGATGGGATGTCAGTGCTCAGCGTTGCCGTTAATGGGACTGTTTTATTGACTGGATGCGTGGGAATGCTAACGTGTTGTTTCTGCTCTGTTCCCTCATGCCTTCCTGGATTCAGAGAGAGGTAACCAACCGCTTTTCACTTCTCCCCCTCCCGGTGTCCGTGTCTGCCCAAGCTCACTTGCTTTCTTCATGCCGTGTTACTGTCATCACAGCCACCATTGTCTTTGAAAGGCAGAAGTTTGTTTTGTTTAACTTTTTCTCATCATTCTTACGTGTCCCACATTATTTAAAACAGAGTATGGAATTGCATCTGGGTCCCTAATCCTCTGTTGCTTTTCACCCTGTTTGGGAAGGTGATGGGCAGTGTGATTGAGTATAATAGGAACTTGGTCACTCTCTGTAATGGCTGAGGAAAGCCTAATCATATGCTAGGGAGTAAACGTGATGATAATACTTAGGTTATGTACCATGTTACACAAGGAGGCTTTTCATGCGTCTTGAAGAATTGATGTTAGGACTTGCTTACATTATGTATTCTCTAAAGTTCTGTTGGTAAGGTTTAGCTATAGGCTAATATCTAGAAGGACTGACTCATTTCAATCCCAATTATTAGCCAAAATATATGGAATTCTTCTCCTTTCGCACATCTAGAAGAACATAACTATGGAAAGCATATAATTCTAAAGAGAAAGGCATTTATGCCTCAGATGTGTGCATTTCCAGGGTGCTGAATGCCAGCCTGCCCGTGTGACTGACTGGGGGCTTTGAGCTCCACTGTTCTGTAGCTCTGTCACTTAATAAGAGCTCCATTGTTGATGGAAGAAGAAAGTTTGGAAATTTTCCTCCTTGGAAGAATGACTGTGGTTACTGGTGGGCCACGTAGAGACGTAGAGGCAATCTCCTCTTTGCGTTGTTGGAGTCCATCTCAGGTAACCCCCCGCCAGCTTAAGGCTGAGCTGTGTCCAGCTGGTGACCATTTTCCTCCCTGGGGATGAGCTGCTGTCTGTCCTCAGAGGTAAAGATGGAAAAGGACATAGCATAGACTGGGTGGGGAACACTTTCCAGATCGCTGCTCTAGCTCCAGTGGGTATAAGAGAATTGGCGAACTTGACCTTGGGAGGCGGTGCAAGGATCTGGAGAACGAAGTCTCCCTCATCTAAAGTAACTGAGCGCGGTCATCTAAAGTAAGAGTAAAGTAAGACAGTAAGACTAGGGCTTACTGTGTGAGCCAATGGTGAGGATATTTTTAGATGTTTGCTAGTTCCTACCCTCAGGCCTGCCCATTGAGTAGCAGTTGCTCTGAATATTAACTGTAACATTCTGTTCTAGAGAGGGCTACCCATTCTGGTCTGCCCAGGGCCACCTGAGTTATTTGCTTGTGGTAGAAGTTCAGAACTGCTGTTTGCATAGCCTGTGTGGTCTCATGCAGGTACCTGGTGAAGGATTCCCTGTGGAGAATGGGTGTTTACCCAGGTGATAAATTCCTGGGATGCACCTTTTAGAGTTTAAGAACTTAGTATCTTCTTAAGCTTGCAAGGAAGGAAAAAGAGAGTTTCCCAAGCTAGAGCCTGAGCTTTGTGAAATTAGTGGTGCCTGCATTTGGTGCATGTGCCACTGGGTAAAATTTAAAAAACAAAGTCTCGTGTGTGTGTGTGTGTGTGTGTGTGTAGTGTGTGTGTGTGTGTGTGTGTGTGTGTAACCCGCTGGATTGGCCGCCTAGGAAGATGACATTTCTCAGCCCCCTTCTCCCTCTTCCTTTCTCCCACCCCCAATACAAGATTTTCAGAGTACAATCAGAAAATACGAGCAGTGCGGCAAAGAAGAGCAGGCAGTCTTGAAACAGGACCCGTCCTCCCTCCAGGCCCTTTGCAGTTGAAACAAAGAGGAGAGAGAAAACACTTTATCAGAAAGTGCTAGATGCAGGATGATGGGGTGAAATCTCTCTGCTGCTGTTTTGTCCTTACTTGCAGCTGAGGCCTGGCCCTGCAGTAGTAACGACTGTAGACTGGTGACTTACGGATAGCTTCTCAGAAAGGTGAGCCTGGAGCAAAGGGCCGTTAAGTACATTCAGCAGCTCTTAGTGCAACTCATATGAGTGCAAATGGCTATTAAAGCATCTTTCATGGGTAAGAAGACAGTATTTCTAAGCAGGCGTTTTCTTTGATTTCTTTTACCACATTGTTAGTCATAACTACCGTTCATCAGAAGCCTATCACGCGCCACCCGTGACAAATCCCCAGCATCAAATGTGTGCTTGACCTGAGCACATACGGATTCTGTGAAAGAAGGTATCAAGTTGTGGAGATGTAGTAAGAAACACTGACCGAGGGGGTTTGGGGAGAGAGTGCGTGGAAGGGAGTCTAGTAGAAAGGAAGGGAGAATTATCGCCAGACGAGTCTGCACTGTCGTGTAGCTGACAAGGTCCGCTCGTCTGGGGTGCTCCAGAAAGCAGAGCTCGGTCCCACAAGCAGTAGTTACAGGGAGGTGACTTTCAGTTCAGTGTTTAGAAAAAATACATTTTGGCTCACCAGAAACATTCCAGCAATGGAACAGACTGATTCATTAAGTGAGATCTCATATCACTGAAATATTCTAAGTACCACCTGTCCGGGCTGCTGTAGATGCGAGTCTGAAATGTTAGCATAGGTAACCAGTAAGAGGTCTGTAGATGCCTCCTAGAATCCTTTCAGGAGGACAAACACATAAGCAAATTCCATTTACGTAAGAGAGTTACAGGGGAGAGATTTAGGGAAAGGGTGAGTAGTTCTACCTTGGCTATTTTTTGATAAAGCATACTTGAATAAAGAATTGTTCATTCGTTCCATAAAGATGGGTTAAGCCCTTACAAGGTGATTAAAATGCTGTTCAACTGGAACAATAAAAGCAACCTTTTGTACTTTTTCTTTGCTATTAAGAAATTTGAAGCTGTCATGTAAGGTGTCTTAGCACTGACCTTTTTCCCTGGCAGAACTCGAGGCTGGTTCTCTGGGGGAATTACTATGGGGAGAACAGCAAGAGGAGAGGAACGAAAACAGTTGGACACACAACGGCTCAGTAAACAAATGGTGAAAGGTAGTTGATTCCTGGTACTCGCTCCTGGTACTGTTTGCAGAAGAGACACAAGAAGCAATAGCTATAAATGTTCCACTTCCTGGATTATAAAAGAAACCCAGTGACTCCCATGACTTCAAGAAATCAGTGGGATGAAACTCCATGTGTGGGGAGTAAGGGACCCCACCAGCACCTCTTTTAGCAAATGGCTCCTGTCCCAGTGTTGTAAATGGAGTGAGCTGGAGCAAAGGATAAAAATGGTTCCTGCTGCTGAGTGTCAGGCAGAATGTCTCAGACAGACAGACTGCTAGAAGAATTTTTTGGAAAAGACAGGACATGTGTTGTGACTGGGCCTCAGAGATCATTTGGGCCAGCTCTGCTTTTGTAAATGGGCATACTGAGGCCCTGGAGGTGCATGAGCACTGGGGCGCCTGGTCATTTAGGGGTGGCACAGAAGTCCTTCTCAGCTCTCTGAGATGGGACACTCTCGGTGCGGCAGAAGCCAGGTAGCTGCAGCGCAAGTGCCACTGGCAGCTCTGAGGAGAGAAGGGGGGTGGGAGCGCCCTTGAGGGCTCCACAGGTGAAGGCTCCTAAAATGCCCCTTCAGCACACTGCCCCGTACCTCACCCAGGGTCAGAGCCACTGTGGGCCCTGCCTGGCATGTGACACCCCGTGGCACCTGATGCTCTTTCCTCCCAAATTCACACACACGAGTGGTGCTGGGCTGATCGCGAGGGTTTGGTTTCCACCGTCTGTCAGGAAGACTCTAGCTGTGGAGGTTTGTTTATCATAAAGCAATTACTTGTCCCCCTCAGAATACAGGAGAATCTCTAGACGATATTAAATTGTTCCTGCATGTGTGCAGAGAGTTTGTGGTCTTTTAGGATCATGACATTGATTGGACAAAACATCTGTCTGAAAGGCTGACTGGGGTGCTGTGCCGACCACTGCTGGAGATGGAGGCGGCGGCACAGGAGCGTATCGACTCTCCTTTCCGCTTTTGTGAGTGTTGGGAAAGTTCCAAAATGAGGAGTTTAAGGAAAAAGAAAAGGCGTGTGTACTCTGTTCTTTTCTCTCCCACACTCCTCGGTCTCCTGAAGCTGGGTCCCAAATTCCATCCTCCAGAGAAAGGGCCCAGGAGCCAACGTCAGTCACCGCAGACCTCTTTGTCGCGGTGACCAAATGGCCCGTCTCCTGCTGCTCAGCCTCTGCAGCTCTGGAGAATCCTTCGGGAACAGCCTTTCTTTGATGTCTTTGGAGCCAGCCTGTCCAGCTTTCCCCTCCCAACACTTTCTCCACCCACTCATTGGGCCCTCAGCTTCAACTAGCCCTTTAAATTCCTCTCTTCCTCGGGTTTCAGGCCTTGCTGTGTCCTTTCTTGTTCTCCACACTCCCGTCTGCTCCCCTACTTTAAGGGCTCCATGTCCACCTGTTTGGGGGGCCTGGCCACCTGTTGTCCCTCACTTACCTCCCACTTACTGTCCAACCTGGAACCTATCACTTCCCTTCCCCAAATCCCTCCCCTCTCCCTGCCCCAGGGATGAGGGTGCTTAGTTGTCCTGGGAGGGACCCCAGAATTATTCTTGATTCTCTCCCTCATCTACACCTATCAGTCCTGCCAGCCGTCCTTTCAGTACCTCTCTTCTGTTTCCTCTACCCTGTTCGCATGATGCTAACTTAGCCTGCGCCCTTTTTCATCCTCTCTCACCTGGACCATCACGGGAACCCTCAGTGTCTCCTTTCTTGACCCACTGCATTCCACCAGAAGGAACTTTTTAACACACATGTCAAATGGGCTCATGTGCCATGTTACAAGGCTTGGCTGGCTCAGAAGAAGGGCCAGACTCCTGGCAGGCAGAAGGCCCTCGCTCTGCAGACGGTTCCAGACAACTGTACAGCCTCCCCCAGCCGCCCCGGGGCCCCTCGCCACAGTCCCACGGGCATAGGCAGAGACTGGGAGTTCTCCCAGCAGTCTGTGGGCTTTCTTCCGTGCCTTTGCTCATGCCCATTGGAAGGTTCTTTAAATCATCCACTGCCCTTCTTACCCTGTGGAGGTCCTTATTATACTTCAAGATGCAGCTCAAAGCTCACTGGACATCTGTGTCGTTAGACAGTGGGCTTCCCAGGCTGGAACCTTGTCTGTCTGTGTTTGCATCTCTGGTGCCTGGTACAAAATAGTGTGGCTCAGAAGGTATTTGCGGAAGTGAATTAAATATTTTTTTAAAGATAAGTCTTTTATACTATAGCATAATTTTGTTAAAAGATAAAGCCAACTGGCAGCTATATTAGTTTCCAATTGCTGTAACAAATTATCACAAACTTAGTGACTTCAAGAAACACAAATTGTCTTACAGCTGTAAGAGGTCAGAAATCTAACATGGGTCTTATAGGCTAAAATCATGGTGCTGGCAGGGCTGTGTTCCTTTAGAGACTCTGAAGAAAAATGAGTTCCCTTGCCTTTTCCAGCTTTTAGAGGCTGCCTGCCTTCCTCGCCTCATGGCCCCTTCTCCTGGTTTTTCACTTGGAAGGAAAGTGCCTTCTTCTTTCCCTTGTAATTGTGTTGGGCCCCCTGAATAAGCCCCATGTCCGGATCCTTAATCACATCTGCAAAATCTCTCACAGGTTCCCTAAATTAGGACGTGACTATCTTGGAGGGTCATTATTCTGTCTACTACAGCAGCCTTTTTCAGAAGTCAGGTGCTAAAGAGCCAAGCTTTTAGAACAACCAGTTAAGAGATGTTTGGGTTTCACTCTACAGAATAGTGAGATTAGATCAGCCATATGTTTCATTGCACATGAAGGAAGTTGTTCAACTTGTCTGAAAAAGAGGCCTCACCGCCTCTTACAAATCCCCATGTTAGGAACTTTCAGCTATTTGAAAATGACTCGAAATAATGTTTCCTGGCAATAAAATAGAAGAGACATGCAAATCTCTTGACCTCCACGGTGAGGAGAGGAGAAAACTTGTTTTTTTCCTGGGAAGCAGACACAATCCCCTGAGGTTAGTTACTGGACTTACCCACTCTCATGGACCTATAGATTTCTACCACCCTGGTTGTTAGCCTGGTACCTGGGAGGGAGTAGGAAAAGAGAAGGCTGTAAAACAAATTGTTCAAATCCCCTAAACAAAGCCGGCGGCTACTGAGCTTTCCCTTTGGGAGGGTATGCGTTCCAGATGGTTGTCTTAGATGTTCATCGCTTTCTCCTGAGTCAGAAGAAAATGAAGATTAATAACAATTTTTTAAAAAATGACCTCTAAGGGATTGCATAGGAAATAACAGCGGGCACAGAGCTGAATCTGGTAGGGGTGATCCATTCCCTATTGATCGGGGCCTGTTTCATCCTCCCCCCTGGTAACCTTGGAATTGCCTCACCTGACAGCCAGCCAGCAGTCAAGGAGAACATGATGGATCTGGAAGCTTACACCATGGAATATCAGAACCAGAAGGGGCCCTTAGAAATCATGTTTTTCATGATTTTTTTTTTTAATATTCCCCCTTAGAGATGAGCATAGACTCCATCCCAAGATTGTCTACCTCAGAGGAATCACGAATCGGACTAGAATTTGGGTGGCCTGAATCCCGGCTCATTGCCCTTTGGCTGTTGCTTACTGTTTCTGAGAGAGGACAGGCAGAGTTGAGACCTGTATAGTAACTACAGCTCTTACCTTTGTCATGAGATCTTACCCTTTGTAGTACAGAATTGAACTACTATAAGCATTTAGACACAAGCAAAGTCCTGAGAGCCAGAGGGCCAGGCCGGCTTCTGGGCAGGACTGGACAGAGTACATGGAGTAGTGCCCTCCAGACAGCGCAGGGAGATGAGTGGTCACCAAGTGAGGAGAGGTACCATGAGTGGACACGGAAGCCCCCCTTTCTGGAGCAGACTCCTTATTTGGAAAAATGATGGAAAGAATTGATGGGACAAATTTTGGAACTCCTGAGATCCAGACAAAGATTTCTGGACTTTTTTCATGAGTGACCATAGAGCTTTGAAGAAATTTGACCTCAGAAAAATGGTGGCCGAATATGGACTCTTGGAAGGATAGGAGTTGTATGGAGTGAGACAGTTTGGGTATTTCTTTAGAATCCATCTAGGAAAGAAGAGTAGCCAGAGGGAGGAGGGCCCAAAACAGGCCTTCCCTTGAGCATGGGCCCCAAAAGTGATGTTTTCTCTCCATCTCTTGTTTGAGTAATATGTTGCCTTGGTGGTGGTTGAGACTAGGATGGAAAGGCCAGAAGAAAGCAGCATGGGAGAAGACTGTGCTCACCCCCAGTGTCTGGACCCAGCTCCTCCTTCAGCCCCATGGCTCAGCGCACTGTCCTGGGACCCTTCCATGCCTCTGACCAAGGGCCAGCTTTCTTGACAGGAAGTCAGGGTGTGAGCTACAGACTCTGTGCTTAAGGGAAAAAGGAGCCCGCGGTATGATGACCAGGCCTGGATGGGGTATCAGGGATGAATGAGGCACAAATCATCTTCACGGAGCTTCAAGGGGTTGTGCGGCAGAACAGCTCATCAGCAGACACCTCTGGTGGCCAGCAGAGCCAGGCAGCACCAGGAAGGGTGCTCACCCAGCTTCAGCTGAGGCCGAAAGCATGGCCAGAGCAAAGGCAGGGAAGCAGGAACCTGCTCAGAACAGCTGAATGGTGGTTGGGCCGGTGAGGAAGGGGTGGGTTCAGGACGTGTTCAGGAGGAAATACAGGCTGAATGTGGGGGGTTGGTACAAAGGGTGAGAGGGAGTCAAAAGGTTCTAGCATGGAAGACACCAACTCAGATGGAACACGAGGAAGAAGAAGGTTGGGGATAGCTGACATTGAGGGCGGGTGTGGACAGGCCGAGGTTCAAGTGCCTGTGGGGCAGTGAGGTAAATATGCCCCCTGATCTGGAGCCTGGACTTAGGGAGCCCCACTGCGGGGCTGCCTGGGCATGGCAAGGCGAAGGGGTGGCGTGGGGACAGGCTTTTCTGGCCCGGCTTTCATGACAGCCGGTTGCCTCCAGTGTGTTGATCCCTTTGCCTTTCCAAGGAAGCCAAGGATATCTTGAGGAAAGTGTCAAACATAGTCTGTGAAAAGACCGCCAGTTCTTACATTAAGAGAAAAAAAATTTTTTTAATTCATCTGTGGTTTATCTACAGACAGTATCCTGGCTTAGCAATATACCCACCGAAATCATTGCGATCTATTACTAGAGGGGTACATCTGAGCCTTTATTTTTCATAACCACTTTGATCATAAACCACTGCCCTCCAGTAATAGCAGTGAGAAATTTGGCATGGTTCTTTTGAAGCCAGGTAATGTCACAGTCAACGTCCTTTTCATCAGTAAAACAGATACTAACACCAGCGCCAGCTTCATGCTCGCGTGGTGCCTAAGCCGGCCTGTCTCCCTGAGCTCTGGGGTATGAGAAGTGCTCCAGTGCCCGTGGCAGGACTTCAGTCTGTGGCATCGCGTTGTGTTCCAACCCATCCTGTCATTGCCAGTGATCGTCCAGCAGCTGAGGGTCCGATCCCTTCTCCGTTTACACATCAGAGCCTATTGTTTTGCTTCTGCTGTACAACCATGTTTGTCACGATGTCATTCATACAAATTCATGTTCTTCTCAAGCCTGTTTTCTGTTTTGTAATCACAATATTTATAATCATAGTATTTGCTGTTTCTCTAGATAGAAGCTTTAAAATTCAGTTTTCATTAAGAGTTGTTAGAGATTCTAGGAGCATAACAGACCATGTTTGGGGAACATTGTACATTTTTTTGCACTTCATTTTATTGCGTTTCGCAGATAACTGCATTTTTTACAAATTATCAAGCCAGTCGATGGGCACCGTTTTTCCAACAGGCTTAGATAATGGTTAGCATTTTCTAGCAATAAAGTATTTTTAATTAGGGTATGTACATGGTTCTTTTTAGACATAACACTATTGCACACTTAATAGACTACGGTATAGTTTAAACATATTTTATATGCACTGGGAAACCAAAAAATTTATGTGACTCGCTTCACAGCATTGGTCTGGAGCTCAACGGGCAATATCTCCCAGGTATGCCTGAAATCTCAGTGGAGGTCAAAAATGACCAAACTGGAGCTGTCCTACTTTGGGAACATCATGGGAAGGCAGGGTTCTTTAGAAAAGAAATAATGCTGGGGGGAAAATGGAAGGCAGCAGGAAAAGAGGAAGACCAAATAGGAGATGGATGGACTCCCTGAAAGAAGCCATAGGCCTGAGTCTGCAGGAGCTGAGCAGGGCAGCCGAGGTCACGACTGTGTGGACATCACTCATTCCTGGGTCGCCAGGAGTCGGAGCCGACTCAGTGGAATGTAACACGCACATACCTGTAGTTGTTTTACTCAGAAACGAATTCCTGATACCCATAAAACTTCCTCTTTTATGTATCTGTTGACACTTTTTTTAACCATTGCATCCCTGTTTCCCACTGACATGCTGGCTACTAGTTCAGTTAACGTTCATCACCAGAATGTGTGTTGGTTAAGTTTCTTTTTTCTAATGTACTGATAAATTTTGTTTGCACAGAGACTTTGCTTATGTAGCAAGAGACAAAGATACAAGAATTTTGAAATGTCATGTATTTCGATGTGACACACCAGCAAAAGCCATTGCCACGAGCCTCCACGAAATCTGTTCCAAGGTAAGGTGGGTTAGGGCCCAGTGGTTCATCCCTCTCTTTTTTTCTCACTGCTCGAGCAGGGAGAGGAGTGTGAATGGGCAAGAGAGTGGGCACAAGAACCTACAAACCGAGCCCCGGAGAAGCAAGCAGACCGTTTGTTCAGCCAGCCTCGGGGATGGCCTCGCTGCATGCCAGGCCTTGTTCTAGGTTGCGCTCCATCTACAAAAGGAGTGGAGCCCCTACTGCCCCCCCCAAGTCTAGGAGTCTAATAGGACAGAACAGTGGCAGTGGCCTCGGAGATATGTACAGTGACCCAGCTGGAAAACAGGGCCACCTCATCTGAGAGTACAAACAGAAGGGACGGAGGTGAGAAACCACTTGCGGTGTGGAAATGCAGGCAGCCGAGGGTTCCCATGAGCACACACTGACTTCATGAGGACACACAGCAGCTTATGGAAACTAACCAGCTGTGAGGCAGGGCTGTGGTCACTGCCTCCCGGTGGTGACGTGCTGCTTCCCTAAGCTTCTGAATGAGAGCAGGCAGTCAGCATCACCATTCCATCCTCGTTCTCTCCCTCCCTCCTTCCCTCATTCCCTCCAGCACAGTATCCCTAAAACAAGCATTCCCACCCTCTCCTCAGCACTTCCATTAACGGGGTCTGTACTTTTCAGGAGACGGTTCCGTTATTGAGTGTCTCTGGCCGTTACGGAGTTCTTTCTTGTGTTGACCTGAAAGCTTCTTCTCTAGAACCTCCATATATTTACTTGAGATCTGTGGTCTGCAGCAGCACAGATCGATTCCTGCAGTTGGTCTCTGCTGGGCAGCCCTTTGTTGTGTGAAGATATTTGAGGTTGTGCCCGGTGCCTGGCACATTTACAGGTGCTGGACAAGTATCGCGAGTCTTTCTGCTCCTCACTTCCTCCCATCTCCAGAATCCCCACACTGCCTCTTAGCCACTTGCAGGTCACGTGGCTACCAGGCTCCTCACCCGTCCTCTTCTGGGCATAACCTGGTTGGTTCCCCTGAGTGAACAGTGTTCCCACAGTGAGCGGGCAGAGAACGGACTGTGGGTCACCCTGTCCTGTGACCTTCTTGGATACAATACTGGGGTGATTAATGTTCTTAGCAACCACATCTCCCTCTGGCTTGTATTCACGTAGTAGGTGGCCAGACCCCCAGGACACTGTCACCATCTTCCTTCAGCCAGGCCTTTCCATTCCCCAAACTTATGTACCCAATCTTTTAAAAACACGACTTTTCTGTCACCTCTGTTGCACATCACCTTTCCGGTTTTGTGGTGACATCGTGATCCAGCCTAACTCTCACAATTCCTCTCACAAGCTGGCAAAGCCCCCAGGCCACGGCCACCACCATGGCCCAGGCTGGTATCTGAGCAGCAGGAGCCGAGCAGGTGCAAGCCACAGTTCTTGCAGGAGGGGTGGGGCAGGGAGCTGTCCTCAGCCCCAAAAGAAACAGCCCACCAGCCTGCTGCTCTGACCCACGTGACAGGGACACGCAGGGCGGTGCCCGTCTTCACATACTTGCATTCACAGGACTGGAGCGTAGCTGTACATTTTGCAGGTTTCATTTTCTTCATTCACACAACAAATATAACAACACTGTTTATGTGCCAGGCACTGTTTGAGAAGACAGCAGAGACCAACACAGAAAAAAAGTCCTTGCTCTCGTGGAGCTTGTATTCTAGTGTAAAGCCGTCAGAAACATGGCCAGGCACAGAGTAAATGCTCAATAAACATTCCTTTTTATTACTGTCAGCAGTCCACTGTCCCAGGCACATCTGGAGATGGGCGGAGTAGAGCTCTGGGAGGAGTGGAGAGCATGGGTGGGGAATGTAGATGTGAATCACTTTGGGGGGCTTTCAAGTATAAGCTTCTTTCAGTCCCTAAAATTAAGTAAAGGAGACATTATTGTCCCAAACAGAGAGACAATTTGGAAGACAGCTGACAAATTTAGACAGTTTGAGAATAACAACAACTATAGCAACTAATACTTCTGAGTGCTTACATTTAATCCTCAGCATTGATATTATTAGGAACATAAATATTATTATCATCCCCATGTACAGTGGAGGAAATGAGACACAAGAGGTCAGGTGACTTGCTCAGGGCCCCACAACTATTAAGTGGCAGAGGTGGGATTTAAACCCATGTACAGTAGTCCTGCTTTAGCCGCAGTTTCACTTTCTTCGCTTTCAGTAACCCATAGTCAACCTCATTTTGAAAACATTCATTGGAAAATTCCAGAAATAAAGAATGGATATTGTAAATTGTGTGTCATTCTGAGCAGTGTAATGCAATCTCACACAATCCCACTGTGTTCCACCCGAGACGTGAGTCCTCTCCCTTCAGTGTCTCCACTCTGTATATGCTGCCCACCTGTTAGGCACTCAGTAGCCATCTCAGTTATCAGATCAGCTGTCATGGTATCAGTGCTTATGGGCAAGAAACACTTATTTTACTTAATAATGACCCCAAAGCCATTCACATAACTTTTATTACAGCATATTGTTACAATTGTTCTATTATTTGTTGTTAATCTCTTACTGTGCCTAATTTATAAATTAAACTTTACAGAGGGTGACATAGGGTGCCAAAAATACATATACACACTTTAAGAAAGGAAAACTGTATTAAAATGGTAATACTCAATATATGCCAATAACAAAAGATGAATACAAGTCACATTTGACTTCTGCAATTACAAGAGGTGCTCAAAGTGGTTACCATCAGTGTCCAGACACTTCTGATTACAGCAAACTACTGCTTGAGCAACGTTGACCAGAGTATGCACTTGTATACATTTTTTTGGCACCCCCACTATATAGGATTCGGTACTATCCGAGGTTTCAGACATCCACTGAGGGTCTTGGAACATGTCCCCCATGGATAAGGAGGAATGACTGTAATCTGTCCCCAGAGCCCCGAAAGCAGTACCTAAAGGTCATCATCCAGAAGCACTGTGGGAAGTCCATTGCTCCGTGTTCCACTGACTATAGTGGGCCAGCTGGTCCACGCGTGACCAGAGATGTTTGTTTGGGTTGTTTTTAGTAGAAATGAGAGTCTGGTGAATGGAAGAATAAATTTCAACCGATTAGGCGACTGTTACTATGAGGGATAGTCATTCACCTCTTATTCCTAGAGAAAATGAACACTGTTCTCCAAATATGCAGCTCAGTGATTCAGGGCTGGTAAGTCAGGTAGTAGACTAAAGCTGGTGTAAGCTGGAAGTAAAATCAGCTCAGGCACTTGACTGGCTCGAATAGCTGAAGACATGGGGTCCGTAACCACAAACCAAAGCTGTGTTTTCTTTTCTTTAGATTATGGCTGAAAGGAAGAATGCCAAAGCCCTGGCCTGTAGATCCTTACAGGAAAGAACCAATGTGAATCTCGACGTTCCCTTGCAAGGTAGGTCTGCGCCCTTCACAGTGGTACTCTCCATCCTCGTCGGGAGCCACAGGTGCTCAGATGGTTCCCTGGTGCTTCTGATCACCTTAAAAATCACGCTGAGCTCAACAAACGTGCTGAGCCGTGTACTTGGTGACCTCCCCTGGCGTAAAGTTGATTTTGTGTCAGGATTAGGCATGAAGGACCAAGATGATGGGTTTTGTTGTTGTTGGACAAGATTAAAGAATATTATCTAGTGGTTTCATAGCGCATGTAGAGCCGGAGATGAGGACCAGCTAGTTAAAAATTATGTGGGTTGATACGGGAGTGGGAGGGCTCGGTTTATTTCCTGCGATTGCACCCTTTGTGGTTTTCTCTGGGCACAAGCCACACCTTACAAATAGCACATCAAAAGCTGTTATTTAGTATACATCAAAGAGGTAATAAGAGCTTTAACACAACACATAGATTCCAGTTTCTGCTTTCAAATGTTTTTCTAAATAGAAATGAAAAGTTGAATGGGATTTTGATTGATAGAGCCCAGGTGTCTGTTCTTATAGAACAATGGCCTCGTTTACCTCAGGAAACATAGGCCTCAATGACACAGGGGGTGCATTCCAGATGACACAGAGTGATGGCTCTTTTTTATGTGTATGTTGAAACTACTGAGAAAGATGTGTTGCTTTTGTTCTGTGCAGTAGATTTCCCAACGCCAAAGACTGAGCTGGTGCAGAAGTTCCACGTGCAGTACTTGGGCATGTTGCCCGTAGACAAACCAGTCGGTATGTAAACATTTAGTCTTTGCACTTTGCAAGTGTTTGGGAGCTCAATGGAAGATGTTCACCGTCCCAAAAGGATGGGTCTACTATGTCACTCCCTTTCCTTGTCTTGAATCAGGCCACTGCACTGGCATGTGATCCCCAGAGTATAGGGACTTTGACAAAGCAGGCACATATTTCTCATTTACCCAGCATTCCAGAAATGCATGGCCCAAGTCTGTAGAGGGCTCTGCTGTTCTCAAGTGGGGCTTCCATCTCTGGGGCCAGGGCACCTTGTCAACTGGTGGGCAGATAGGAAGGGCTGAGGGAGCCCTCATGCGTTCCTTCCAAGGTGTGACCCAAAAAACAGTCTGGCAATTCCTCAAAAGGTTAAACATAGAGTTACCATTTGACCCAGCAATTCTGCTCCTACGCATATACCCAAGTGCAATGAAAACCTCTTCACGCAAAAATTTGTAGGTGAGTGTTCACAGCAGCATTATTCGTAATAGTCAAAAAATGGAAACAACCCAGTGTCCATCAACTGATGAATAAAATGTGATACTGTCATACAATAGAATTTTATTTGGCAATAAAAAGGAATAAAGTACCGAAACATGCTACAACATGGATGAGCCTTGACAGTATTAGGCTTAAATGAAAGAAGTCAGTCACAGAGAACCACATACTGTATGATTCCTTTTGTATGAAATGTCCCAAATAGCCAGATCTCCAGAGATAGAAATTAAATAAGCGATTGCCTAAGGGTAGGGGGTACTGGGAGGGAATGGATGACTCCTAAAAGGTATAAGGTTTCTTTTTGGGATGATGAAAAATTTCTAAAATTGATTGTCGTGAAGGTTGCACAACTCTATGAATATACTAAAAACCATTGAATTATATACTTTAAATGAGTGACTTGTGTTGTGTGAATTATATCTCCATGAAGTTGTTATTCCCATCCCCGCCTCCCCCCCCCAAAAAAAAAACAGCTGTGGAAACACCCAGCAAAAGTGCCCCATTGAATAGCACACACATAGATTCCTTGTAAAGGTGCCACTACACTTGGCCTTATTTAAGTAACAAAGTAAGATAAGGAAGATTGGGGTATTCTGGTAGATGCTGGCTTTGGTTGGGTCCCCTTTTCCAAGGCTCTATGCTTAGAAAAAAGGTTGCATTTGCTTGAGTGCTATTTATACACTCGGGGCTGGGGAACCTTTGGCGAGCGAAAGAGGAAGGAGTATTGTGGTCTGATTAGCTAGGACATGACATGCTATGTCTCTGCAATTTCTCATTACCCTTCTTTCTGAAAAAGCGAGCATTTCTTTTGTTTCAAGCAAACATGAGTAATGAAAAGTCTCCTGGGGCTATTAAAGAAAAGACCCGTTTGGACCCACATTTGAGCGTGGTAAATAGTTTTAGAGCCTTTTTTCCGTTATCCCTTCCATCCATAGGAATGGATACCCTCAACAATGCCATAGAAAGTCTCATGACCTCAGCCAGCAAGGAGGATTGGCTGTCAGTGAACATGAATGTGGCCGATGCTACTGTGACTGTCATCAGTGAAAAGGTAAGAAGGATCGAAGACGTAGTTTGGCCTGTCTGGGTTACGGTGAGGTTTTGGATACAATAGTCTTCCATGAAACTTAGCCACATGGTTTGGTTTTCTGGCCACTCTCTTAGCTCCAGTATTGACTGAGCTGTGTAGTCTAGGGTTGGGGCGCAGGAGATGCTTCTGTTATGGAAAGTCCAGCAGTTTAACAGTAGCAGGGGCTTTTGGTCATCTTGAGAAAGGCCAGCATTAGCCTCAACTCAAATTATCCTAGTTTTGTGGTTGAGGAAACTGAGGCACAGAGACATTAAGTAACTACCCAAGGTCACAGAACTAGAAGTAGCAGGGCCAGGATTTGAATACAGGCAGTCTGGCTCTAGACTCTACCACTTTCTGCCTCTCTGAAGGACCTGCCATGGAAAGACCACAAGTCCTTGGCCTGCTCTTCTGTCTACTAGCAGGTCACCTTCAAGCCCAATTCACCTTCTAAAGAACAGGACGATACTCGCTGACCCTGCCTACCTCTCCAGCCTATGGTGCTGGATTTTCTTTACATCTTCAGACGTGTCATGCCGTTTCCTACCTCAGCATCTTTGCAAGTTCTACTCCTTCTGTGCTCCACCCCTTTGTCTTCTCCAGATTTCAGCCTAAACATCATTTCTCCCAAGAAAACTTTCTGGCCTCTCAGACCAGCTTAGTTTGCCTGGTAAACAACCCCGTAGCACCTGAGTGAATACTTAATAAGTCAAGATGTTAATGGTCCAAAAGTCAACATGCTGGATGGGTTTACTAATTTAAAAATTGCATGTGGCTGCTGCAAAGGACCTGGTGTTCATAAGAGTGAATACTGAACAGTTCTTTACGCTGTGTCATATGGATACCATATGGATACCAATTTGTGAAGAAGAAATGACATGGCAATTTTTTGTTTTACATGGTTTTATATAGAAATACGATGCAATGTGCTGTTTAGCTCGGGAAGAAGAACTGGATGGAAAGTGATCCGTGGCTCATTTTCTTTTCTCTGAGTGCTCTGGGGTTTCCAGTGGGCTCACCTGACCAATGATCCTGTATGGGCCAGACGTTAGAAGTATGCATGACATCGTCCTACCCGCAGTGAACTCACAGGCGTGGAGCGTAGTGGACAGAGAATGGAACACACATATGCCACGGTTGCAGTACATTTTAGAGCAAGATTAAGTGCCAGAATGAGACACCACAGCAGTTGTAGAAACTTGCCTTTCTAGAATAATACAAGTTGTTTCTAAGTTCAGCCTGGCTGTGTGTTTTTTTAATACCAGTCCCTATAGGCAGCTGCTCTAAGCTGGATTCTGTGGTTTAAGGTCCGAACGTGTTTGTGACGTTGCCTGGCTCCCCAGAGAGAGTGAGCTGCTGAACAATGTGTCTTGCAGAATGAAGAAGAAATCTTAGTGGAGTGTCGTGTGCGATTCCTGTCCTTCATGGGCGTCGGGAAGGATGTCCACACATTTGCCTTCATCATGGACACTGGGAACCAGCGCTTTGAGTGCCACGTTTTCTGGTGCGAGCCGAACGCCGCTAACGTGTCCGAGGCGGTGCAGGCCGCCTGCATGGTGAGTGGTTCCCCTGCACAGTTGTCCCTTCCTCACACCCCTGCTTATGTTTTCTGTGCCATAAAGTAGAACAGACTTACTGATTGACCAGAAGAAAAGCCTACTGTCAAAAGTAACGCCTTGCTATGTGACACCCTCATTCCTGTGGACAGAGTCAGTACGATAAGCAGTTTGCCTTCTGAAGAACCAGGGACACCTGCAAGAAGCAGGGCCGGATGGAGCCAGATTGTGTCAAGACCCCAGTGTCATTGGAAAGGATGACCTTTCAAACCACAGATCTTGATCCCTAGTTAATTTAGGTTGTGGTCAGGAAAGGTTGGTCATGCACGAGTTTGTGCTGTTTGGAACCAACTCAGTACTTTTTAAAAAATGTACCGAATGATTTTTATTTCAGATAGTTTATGTGCATTGTTCTTACATGTTTTATTTACTTTTTATCTGTGAACTCAATATATGTTTCCAGCAACCATGTTAGGTAATTATTAGTTTGTTTTATTTATGAGAAAACAGGCTCGGAGCAAAGCATGGGCCCCCGGGCAGAGTTGGTAAGTGACAGACACTGTTCAACCCCACAGTTTCGGGGTCACAAAGCCACTGCTCTTTGCATCACGTATATGATTTCAAACAAACAAAGATACTCTGTCATTCATTCTGCAAATATCCTTTGAGCACCTGTGATGCCAGGCACTGAAAAAGTTCTGGTACAAATGCGGGAACTGTGAATGTAGACATCCACGCCGGTGCGTGGTATATTCCAGTAAAAGCTGGCTGGGTGGGTGGGCCGCAGTGGAAGGAGAGAGGTCCCTATCACGAAACGCCTGTAATGCCATGCCACGGTGTCGTGCGGGGTCTCCGGTCCCGCTCCCCGCACAAGAACGCAGGACATGGTAAGGCCAAAAAGGAACACCCTACACGGAGCCATAGGTAGGGGAGTCAGACCACTATGGTCTTGCTGGCAGCTGGGTTGGAGACACAGGAAGCAGGAGCCACACTGTCTGCAACCTGCTGTCCACTTCTCTGCAATCCATAATCCACATTCCGCCGCTAACTGCAATTGGCGCTTGCCAGCCCAGCCACTATTTACTTGCTAGCCCCCATTTTTTCTGCTAGTGTAGCCACAGCAGTTATATTAGTGGCCAATGGCTCACTGATTACAGCTGAC
This sequence comes from Rhinolophus hipposideros, assembly GCF_964194185.1. NCBI lineage: Eukaryota > Metazoa > Chordata > Mammalia > Chiroptera > Rhinolophidae > Rhinolophus > Rhinolophus hipposideros. The sequence continues at coordinate 36,448,623 of NC_138047.1, forward strand.
GGCCAACTAGCCACAACTGATGGCCTCCAATCACAGTTGATGGCCATTTACTACCTGAGCCAGCACCTTTCTATGTGAGGCCTAGAGCCTGGAAACTGCTTTCTGGGGCTCTGTCCCCACACACGGTGTTTATCTTCAGCAGAGATTGTTAAACAGCTGAGTGAATTGACCCTATTAGATTTTGAAAGTGTACTCCAAAACAAGAAAACAAAATGGAGTGGAGGATTGGTTGAAAGGACGAGGCTAAGGTGGGGAGGTCAGCCCGGAGGCCAGGTGATGGTCTAAATGAGCGTCGTGGAGCATGTAAACCAGGAGCGTGGCAGTGGGGTAAACAGGAGCAGGTGGCTTGAGAGATGGGCTGGGGAATGAGGAATGCTGGATTTTGAAGCCCCTGTGCTTTCTTTTCATTCAGTCCACCATTTATGTGCTGCACTCTCGGAAGTTGAAGTAAGACTAAACTATGATCCTTGCATTATGGGGTTCAGGTGTATGGGGGAGACACGTGATCCCAAATTCTGTTGGTGTGGAAGGTGTTATAACTACAAGTGTAACATTGCACTGGATTGAGAAGTGACTGGAGGAAAAAGAAATGGAGGTCCTGGAAGTGGATCGCTCACTGAGTCTGACAGCGAAGGGTGGCTTGCAGCACAGCATTGAGGCGTTTGCTCACTTGTTTTAAGATGGGGGACATTGGTGCGTTTTTTAGGCTGAGGGAAATGAACCAGTGAAACTGAATTGAAATGAAGTCATATGTATAGGGCAAGGTGGGGGAGGTAGCGTAAGAGCCTGGGGGCGGGGCTTAGCCTGCTGATTGGCTTCGAGTGACTGACACTGGCCAGAAGCTTCCAAGAATCTGGGAATGAGTGGAGTTTAAAGAAATTGAGGGAGTTCTGTGGTTTTACATACGCTACATTGCTGGGTTAAGGAGGAGGGGAAAGGATGAAGTGGATGGCAGATGGCAAAGGTGAGGAATTAGAAAAGAGAGCTGATTGACTTTTATCATAAAAGATGTCTTTGAAATGGAGAGGGAAGGGAAGACCTGGTGGTGTGTACTCATTAGCTGGCTTTATTCTTACTTATTCTAAGTCCTTTGTTAGATGTATAACTTCCCCGCGCTCTGTGGAGCCAGGATACTAACTTAGATATGCCTGCATGGAAGGGAGCCAGGGTGGCAGAGGGGTCAGCATGACCCTCCTGAGCAGGTGCAGGAGACAGAGACGGAATGAAGGGGCTGTGGGAATACAGAGAATGGGAGAGTTCAGGCAACCAGAATTGGAGGATGACTGTTGAGGTATTTCATAGAACTGAAAAGGTTCATAACAGATGGTTTTAGTTATAAAATGAATGGCTTTCGGCCTTAATTACACATTTCAAATGCTGATGATGATTAAATAATTAGCTTTATCACTGATTAAGTCTTCTGATAACCAGACCCATTTTCGCTCTAAGAAACAATTTTCACTCATTTGGTTAACTGTTTTAATTTTATTAGGGCCATCAGCTGTAGTGGCTCAGCCAGTCCTGTATCATAAGGCATGCTGATAAAAATCAAAACTTTCTTTACTCTCTGAATCCGGTGTTTATACCTCAGAGTCTTTCCTCTTGATTCACATCTGTATGATTCTCCCATCTGCAATATTATGCATGAATTTATACCATCTGAAATATCTATAGTGAAAGCACATTCTTTTGAATCTAGTTAATCTTTAGGCATATTTTGCAGCTGTGGTAGAGGCCCAGCTGAAGATACTTTGGTGAAATTTAGAATAAAACAAGGGGATCGTGAATGAAAGGCACGAGGCGCAGTTTTGACTCGGCCTGGATGCACACAACCAGTGTTGGGAGTCCCCGGTCCAGCGTACACAGCTGCCCGGCCTTAGAAGTATGTGTCTGGGTTGGGATGCAGATCCAGCAAGACGCCTTACCCGGAGGAGACCGTGATACATCATTTCCGGCGTGATTGGATTGCCGGGGGCTAGTTCTGTGGCCTGTGGGCTCTGACGGAGCGTTGTGACCTCGCATCTTGCTGTAGATGGTTTCTGCTTCTCGGAGGAAACAGCAGCCTGTTTCACAAGTGTCCTGAGGAACCTATTAATACTTAAGTCAATTTTTAAATATCAGCCATAGAGTTACTTTGAAGTGCCTGGATTAGAAAAAACCACTTGGTAAATTTTAACTTTTTGTCTAATTTTGAAGAATTACTTATCTTTGCATTAATACAAAGGTAGGTAGATTGTGTTGTTATATTTTTGAAGGATAGAAACTGTCCATGGTGCCAGTGCTAATGGTTTTTTCAATTAATCTATTAAGATTTAGACTTGTATATAAAATGTGTCCTAAAATCTGTTAAGATGTCAATCTTATTAAAGCAGGAAATAGGGAAGAGAACAAACATTTATGATTGCCTTCTGCATTGCTAGGCCTATTTTAGGCATTCTACAAGTACTCTGTAATCATAACACTCTCTGTAAAGGTCCCCATTCTTCAGCCATTTTACAATTGAAGAATCGGAGATTTAATAACTTGGAGTTACATGGTTCAGAAGCAGTAAAGCCTAGACTGAAACTGCCCTTTCTACTATGCTGTCTTTCCATTAGCCGTTGTATGTGTCTCTGAGGAAAAATTTAATTAGTAATATCTCTTCCCATCCTTTTTCATTAGCTCTTTGACTATGAGGTATGTGAATTGCAGCCTGTCAATATAGAGGACAAGTAGAGGGTGGAGATGGGTGGAAGAAAAAGATGGCAAAAGCCAAAACACCTTTGAGGAGCCTAATGATATTTTAAGAGAATTTAGAACGCTCCACTTTAAGAAAAAAATAATAAACTCTTGAATTCATGTTTAGGAGCTAGTAAATGTATTAGTGATGAATTAAAGTCACATTAAACAAGAAGGGAGGATATGTTATTAATGACCATAGAATATGTTTTGTTTTATTTCAGTTACGATACCAGAAGTGCTTGGTAGCGAGGCCGCCTTCACAGAAACTTCGACCACCTCCTCCGCCAGCAGACTCAGTGACCAGAAGAGTCACAACCAATGTAAAACGAGGGGTCTTGTCCCTCATTGACACTTTGAAACAGAAACGTCCTGTCACAGAAACGCCATAGCTACGTATGTTAAAGGATTCTGTAATATTTACCTGAAGATTGAATAGCTACACTAAAGATGAACTGATATCTGACCTTCCATTCAGTTGCTGATGCTTTGTCTTCAGAGAATTTATCCTTAACCAAACAGTGTTAGACAAGCATGTTCTCTCGTCTTGCCACCATCATGTGATATGAAAAGAAGCATGACTAATTTTTTGCTGTCAGTAAGTTACATCATGAGCAGTGGAAGGTCTTTTTCTTATTGTAAATATTGTGAACATTACTTAACTTCACACACAGAAGAATGTGGCCACACCCCTCCTAGTGAACTAATGCGGAGTCCTTGGAGTGAATGATGCCTGAATTAGTTTCCCTGTCTTCTTGACTGGATCTGTCACAAGCAACTTTGAAGTCCAACAGCACTTGGCCCTGTTTTCAGCATTGGAGTAGACACTGTAAACCAGATACCATTGAAATGCCGTAAAAATAGGATGTTTTAGTTATTCATAAAATGATCCTTTTGGTTGACAAAATTGGCTCTTGGCATCAGTATAGAAACCAACTGACAGCTTTCCTTGATGAGTTCTTTGACACATGGACACCATTTCCTGTCTACAACTGTTTGTGGGGTGTTGCGGGGGAAAAAAAGTGAAACTTCAGAATTGAAAAACCGCATTTCAGAAATTAAAATCGAAAAAATTAGCCTTTTTTTCCAGATGGTTTGCAAACTGATTATCAAGAGAAAGAGATTATCAAAATCATAATGCATTTGGGTGGGACATATTCAAACTTCTGCCTTATATTGTACAATGCAGCTAGAGAATTATAGTTCACTATGGCCATTCTCTACATAAACATTAAAATGGAATATTCCTCATAAGCCTTTCGTCCTTAGTTTGCTAATTAGCAAATATGCAATTTGGAGTTGAGGAAATGTCATTTATATTTCACATCTTCACCATCATGTTTTGTCAGTCCCAGGCCACCTCCGAAGTAAACATTCTGCTTGGATTCTAGGAGATCTAGCTCAGTTTTACTTTACCCTAATGCGTTTTGCCCAGAAAGCTGTCTGTCCATCATGTATTGTCCATGGCAACCAGTTATATTAAATTGAACCTTTCTTGAATTTATGTATTTAGTATTAGACTTTGTTGGACTCCACTAGAGATATTTTTAAATCTATATTGTTTTCCATTTTATTTTCAAGAGTTAAAAATTTCCTATCACAGCAAAATATGCATAAAACAATGGACTATTTAACAATTTCCCCCAAAATAGCACTTTCCTGCTTCTCTCTATATAAATATGAAACTTAGCTGTAAAGATTCACATATTTGGACCCTTGTTGACATTGTTTTAAAAGGAATTTACTAAGGAGATCAATCTAAACATTAGTGTTGTTTTTTAATGTCAAAAGTAACATTTTACAACACCCAGTAATAAAAGTAACTGCTTTAGTCACTATGTACTTGTCAAATGGTTTCCACATTCTTGTCACATTTGAGCCTTATACGGGAGAGAAGGGAGAGAAGGTACTAAATGTACCTGAGAAAAGTAGGAAGTACCAGGAGGCTCAGTCAGCCAGCCTAAGATCTCAAAAGTTAACGAAAAAACCAGAACCAGGACCCACGCTTCCCAACTCCCAGTTACAAGTTACGTTTCCACACCAGTCGGGAAGTCTTTCCAAAATTACTCTGGGCACATCCAGTTGTCAGGAAATCTTTGAATTCCCTGGATAAGTAGGGAAATGTGTTCAAATTACTCACACAGTGGTATGAATGATAAACCTTGCCTTCTCTCTGTCCAGGACTGTTTCCCTGCAGTGCCTCGACCGTGTTACAGAGGACAGGATTCCATGTGCAGTACCGCCTGTTCAACCAGCCAGGTTTTCCACGGGTGATGTTACGTGGTAGAGAGATTTCTGATTCATGATACTAGGCTACCAGAGAACAGGATGGAATGAGTAGGTGGCCTCCTGCTCTGTTCTCTCAGAATTCTGGAATTGTTGCTAGCACCTTAGTGTTAGGACAAAAAAGATGCCACTCTAGAAATGAGTTCTGTTGCTCACCAGCTCATGTACCTCTATCCGAAGTAACCAATGCCATCTTAAAGTATTGCATTAAGAAAATCCTTCCTGTGCCCTTTGAAAGCTGTTCAAAATTCCATCATGATCTTTCATCCTGATCTCCACAGTGAAACGTTTCAGTGTAATACACTTCAAAATTCGGAACAAGTAGTCCACTTTTATATTGGAAATCTCTACCAGAACCTCCTGTTTATTTTTAAGGCATATGTTTGTTTGTTTTCAGGATCAAGAATACTGAACTAGCTTTAAGTAGCAAACTGATTTATATATGCAATTATAGGATACTTTAGGATGAATGATAGCCTTTATGTATTGAAAACTTTACTGCAGATACTTTGTTTTGAAGATAGCTTTGCATACTAAATGCGATTAATTTTGTAGAATTATGTTAAACAGTGCGTTCAGACACATTCTGCCATGGCCAAAAAAGTATGTATGAAAGTATGTGTGTATTTTTCTGTGAAAGGATGCCAGTGTTTTACCTGATATTGTAGTGACACTTCAGTTACCTATGCATTCTTTGTATCTGTGACTCGGTAAACAGGCAGCCATGTTCACTATGCCTTGTATGTCTTACCATTTTTTAATCAACCTGTTAAATACAGCTTAAAATATTTTTATTTTATTTATTCTATTTTTACGGAAATATACTGCATTATTGTGTTAATGTGTTATCTTCCCTGGATATTATCTCACACTGTGTCCAGGTCTAAGTAATCTCAGTGAACTATATACATTGCCTAAAAGGTGGTTTTGTAATGACTTGTAGTCACATTTTATTAGCGTATGTAGAAGAAAAGGCAAAATGCTTCAAGTTCCCTTTAGTTTTGAAAGCCAGATAGCCCCAGACCCACTGCCTCCTCTGTGTTCCCGGGCAGCATCAGGGGCAACGGCCGACATGCCTGTGGCTAAGTTTTCCTTTGCAAAGCGAAGCACCGTTTCTATATCCTTCACAACAGTGTGATCGCATCTAAAGGAGAGACACGAGTCCATGTGCCCTTTGTTTCCACCCGTAGCTAATGAGGACCATTATTTTTGTTTGTGTCTGTCTGATGCATGAAGCCACATTAGGCTCATTTCCATTAAAATAAGTTCTTGGTGTAAACTGTTGGCACTGCTACTTTTTAAAAAATCCACTTTATGATTTTATGATGGGCATTGGTAAGACGATTCTACAGAAGGTAGTTTACTGGAAGCCCTAAATCTTTCATCCTTTTCTTGTATGACACACTCGTTTCATAAGCATTGCAACACAAATTCAAGATTTTAATAACATGAAAAAAATAATTCTCTGATGTTAGCACAATGTAACTAGTGAAACCATTCACTCTCTAGCGGTGCCAGGCTTACTTAACCTACTACACAGCTTGACATATGTTACACGGCCAGTAAAATGAAGTTTATTTCAGCTTCAGGGGAAAAATACTGTTCACACTTTATCGATGAGAGCACCCCCTGCCATCCAGAGCAGTTTGTTTATCCTGGAAGAACATTTGGTTTTGCTTTCTGCCCCTTTTGCTGTTGTCCACTTTTACACATTTAAATGTAACATGTTGTGAGAATAAACTTAGCTGCATAAAGTGTTTGGCTCATTTATCTGACATCATGTCAGTCATATATATCCAGGAATAGAATTACAAGTTTAGTGTCTCTTCACTAGTCATTTTCAGAATTATTCTTACCTCAAATTAAAAATAATTTTAGTAATGTAATTAGTTACATCAGTGACTGTTGTGATTAGTTATTGCCTATTTCCACCTGGTAAGAACTAGAAAGTAAATTTTGGGTCATTTCTCACACCATTCTTATTTGGAAGAACAGTCGACATTCTGGATGCACAAGCCTATTTAGTCACCAGCTTGAGGCTGTGTAAGCAGTCCTTTTAGTGCTAAGATAGTCTATTTTCGATTTCCTTTAAGAACCTGACACAGAATGAAGAATAGAGTTTTACAAGCACTAAATCCCAAGTCAAAGGTAACTAGAAAAACAAGTCAGTTGAATCTGATTTAGTTTAACTGTTAGATATGTGGAAGATGATAAATAGAATTTAAAGTATGCACCCATTTTTGGCTCATCTTCCATTTCCTCTGGTAGGTCGATCTCTTACTCTATCAAAGGCAGTAACTCTCAAGGAACAAAATTTCATTTTGGTTTCAGGTATTGTAGAGACAAATAATTTCAGGTAAAAATCTGAATTTGCTATTGGATTATCTAAATACCAGTAACTCCATTATTTTAGATTTTTGCAACACTTGACTCTAAGAATCTCAAGAAAGAAGAATGTCAGTGTTACCAATACTCTCATAGAATGCTCACATACTGTTTTTATTCCAAGTTCTTTTTACTATTTAAATTTTTTAAATAATTGGTATGTCATTACAAAAATCTCAAGAAAACCGCAGATTTAATTATGAGTGGTTTAATTCGGAGTCTCCATATACTTCTAAAGAGAAAAATCATTGAGTGACAAGATGCATGTTATGAGATACTGAATATAAGTGGTTCAAGTTGTGACATGACATGAATCACGCTGCTAAAGAGATCAGAAAAATATCCTGAACTATTTCATGAATTTTCTTAACATCACAAAAAATTAAAATCTCAAACCTGCTACTTTTGCACAATGGAGTACTTACTTTTCCAGCCTGAGGCAGGGGGAAGAGGGCAGGAAAAAGATAAAAGATTCCTGGGATAAAATAGCAGCACTTCAAGAAACCAAGTTCAGTTCAACTGCACCGGCCCCCAGAGGTACAGAATACTCTACGCCACAGAGTGGGAATAAGGATGAAACACTAATTTTTAGAGCCAAGCAATACATCGTTTTTGATTTTTTAAATTAGTAAAATAAGCAGAGCACTCAAAATATTTCTGTACATTTTAAGAGTCATGAGAATGCTTTTGGAACTTAAAATGCAATAAGCCTCGTTTGAGTATAAAAAGTTTTGTTTCTTCACTGACAATTTTTACCGATAAATGTAAATCTTCAGCGAAAAGAAAAGTAACTTACTACTACTAAAATTATATTCACCATTTCTTATCCTCACTTCAAGTTAGAAAAGAAAGATAGAATATAAGAGCTGAAATAGACCTAAACATTCATCTAGAAGAAGATAATGTTCTACTAAAATCATGCCATCTGAACTGAACATTTAGAGATTTACAGAACACTATTCAACACAACTGGATTCTGAAAATAGAACTAAATTCAAACTATGAATGTGTCTACATTTTTTAAACAATAGGACTTATAGTTGTAACTTACTCGAGTTCATGTCAAGCAGTTTCTTTTGCTATAATGAAGAAAGATCAATAGACCCAGAAATGATAATCATACCAACTTTTGATACGCAATTGATAATACATTCAAAATGAATTGACTTTAATTAACATAGTGCCATATTTTAATTGCGCATCAGAAATGATTTACCAAAATTTGATTACTGTGTGCCATTTGAAATGACTTGTGGATTTTAGTACTTGACCTGATCTTTGAATAGAATCAGAAATTGTTACGGGTTTCAACAATAGATGTCACTTGTATTCAACAGTTTGCTTCTTCCTCAGAATTACTACTATTTAGATGGAAAATTGCTCACAGTCACTTTTTTACAACAGTATTTGGCATAAATAGCAGGGAGAGCTGATTATGTTCGATCTGCTCAGAGTCCTGGAAGCTCTCAACAGTTTTCACTCTGTAAATGGACATCTGAACGACCCTCGCCTGGAACTTTGGAACTTATCCTTTCTACTCATCCTCAACCACATTACAAAACTTATAGCACCCCCTGCTTAAAGACTAGTTTGATATTTGAGAATCTCAATAATGACTGAAAATGTTCAACTACAACTGACTAGATGCTGAAGAGCAATCTGAAGTCGGTGCAGAGGGTAGCGTCTTTTCCATATCTGCTTTCTATTAAACTGCCTCACAAATTAAGTTTGAAAAAAGGCCTGTCATGAGGCAAATTTTTCCCTTCAGGAAAAATTGTTGCAGCTTTCTTTTTAAAAGTGGTGTCCTAAGTCCACACTGAAAGTGAACAAGAGTGAGACAAGTTCCAACAGTTAATACTGAGTCTACAAGTGGACATTCTAGAACAGATCAGCATTGAGCTGTTGAAATCTCTTAATTTTGCTTTGTTTAACCACCTCCATTATTGCTTCTCATTTGTCTTAATTCTCTTGAAGGTAATATCACATTTAGACAAAACTAAGTGACCAAAAAAGATGTGTATCTTGTGTAGGAATGTCTAACCTTCAGAGAAATAGCAGACTTTGAAAAAAAATCAACTGCTCTTGACCCCTGTAAAAAAAAAAAAACAACACAAGACAGTCAAAGCCATGGTCGGCGACATCTGAGTAGGGAGGAAGGTAAGTTTTCTTTAGGCTTTTCCCCTTTTCTGGATATTGATGGTGTGGAAAAGTAACTGGGCACAACAGTCTTAGGTCCAACCCAATGACAGTAAAAATGTTGAGTTGGTATCTGAGGTCTAATCACTTGGGGACTTGAAAATGGCAGCATTACTGGAGGCAAAACAATCTCTACGGGTTTCAGTGCAACCATTCTGTCCTCTGGGCGATGTCTTACGAAGTGTGTCGGACGTTCGTACGGTCTGGAGGGAGCTGTGTTCTTCATAAATGCAGGCACTAAAGGGTTGGTGGCAGGCTTGTTGGGTTTTCTGACCTGTGAGGGAGGACCCACTTGAGTTGTATTTTTCTGTGGAAGAGATGCTTTCGTTGTTGATGTTTCTGACCGATTAGCATTTGCATTCGTTTCTCGATTCAGGAACTCAGCAATTTTCATTTGGATGCTGTTACCATCAGTAGTGGAAGCTTTTGGCAATGATGTTTTTGATTTTTTCTTCTTCTTCTCTTGTTTTGAAGATTTACCCAACTCAATCCCATCCAGTAGACCCTTTGCTGCAGCGCGAGCCAAAACATCTTTCACAGATACTGTCTCAGATGGGTCCCGCTACAATTAAAGAAGCAGTTAATAAATGTGAGAGTTAACTATTAGTGGGTATATTACAAATATTTATCAGTGTTTAAGCAAAAAATAAGAGTATGTCATACTGGAAAAAAATGGTTTTTTTAGGCCTTAGTCCCTAATATATCCCATAAGCCTCAGCAAATGACTTTTTTTGTACTTAAACTTCCCCATTTATGAACCTGACAAAAAAAAACAAAAACAATTACAGAGCTTATTTCTTATATGTAAAATAGACTAAGTAGATGCTGGCAAAGTGCTTGTTTGTAGAGGTGGGGGTGGAGGTCAGACAAGGAAGGAGCCCTCCAAAGTATAAAGATAGAAATAGGGATTTTTTTTTTTTTTTTTTGCTACACAGTAATAATATTTTCGGCCCTTTAGCTATTTATAAAATAAGCACACCACTACAAAATGTCCATAAAGTTACTAGGTCCCTTTTATGATGCTCTGTTGATTCTTAATTACAAAGTATATGCATTGAGATTTTTATTTCCCCTTACCTCCCTTGTTAGAACAGAAAGAAAACAGCCATTGGCGATTTCAGATGGTTCTATTCTGAAAAATTTATCTGCAGACAAATGTATTTCCTTTAAGGAGCACAGTGGAAGGACGGGAGGACTGCGCCTGCAGTGGACAGGAGCAAACAGTTCACAATTAGAATGGCTGATTTGCCAATCAAGGGAGACAGTAAATTGCAACAAATATTCTTCTATTACGTTTAACCAATCATTTAAACAAATATTCCAAATAGGGACAAAATGCTGAAGCAGTACAACACTACTGAGGCAAGATAGGTAGTCCAGAAAATCGACAACCCCCTCCAGGATACGAGGTGAGGCGCCTCACTGGTTACACAAGTAACGGTATCCGGCAGCAGCAGCTAAAGAAGAACAAGAACGAGTTTCATGCAGCAAGGCTAACCCCTTGGACCAGGACCTGATCGTTAGCTAATTATAACATCATTATAATGTCATTGACATTGTGGTTACTACAACTCCCATCATACATCTGACGCCATGCCAGTTCTGGAAGAGAAATTAGGAAGGAACTGAGGATCCCACTTCGTGGGAGGAAACTGAGAAGCCGTGTCCATGGGACATCACCAAATCCTGCCCCTGGGAGGTATAAATACCCCTGGTCAGGACTTCCTCGGTGCCACTTGCTCTCTGAGTTCACCCACACTTCCCTCTCACGTGTACTTTCAATAAATTTCCTGTGCTTTCTTGTGTCTGTCTCCCTCTTGAACTCTTTCTCGTGTGGAGCCAAGAACCTGGTCACCACTGCTGTGCGTTGAGTCCTCTCCTGGACATCCCCATGAGCCTCCGGTGATACTATTATAACTTTAAAACTCTAATATTTCATGTTAGTTCATAATTTATGCTGCTTTCCAAGTCCTCCATCTTTAAACAACTATGTACTCCAAGAATACCAACCTTTCAACAAATTAAAAACTCTTCCCCAAGTCATTAATATGTTAACAAAAAAGGATCCCATTATCAAAATATGTAAATAAGTAATCACAAAGGTACAATCCAAAATATCCTTTTTTTCCACGTTGTCAAAATACAAAAGGTATGACTTCTTTGTTACTTTTTGCACAATTACAATGGGCTACCATTTTAACTACATTATTCTCCCCAATAACTGTTTTGAGTATTAATGGATGAGTAATGAATGCAGTGTTCAAGAAAGTACATAACAAAGAAAAGACTTTGTGTCAGAAATACAAAAATCTCTAATCACTAATATATTTAAAATAAAACTTTTTATATTTAGTAAGTGGTTCATTTGTAAATAATAATTCTTATAACTCCATGCTTTTACAATTAAAATATATTTAAAGCAATAAATACTTTTGTACATACATTAAAATATCAGGAACTCTTTTATTAATAATTGTGTATATTCTGACATTTAAAACCATTTAAAATGTATATTCATTATTTGCCTACTTAGTGCAAAGTACATAAATAAAATTCTAATTGATTCTCTTACATTGTTTACAATTGGAGAAAATAACCAGTTTACAATAATAAAGATAAATATAAAAATGCTGAGCCAAGGAGAGACAAAATTATGTAGCAGTACAAAATAAAGTACAATTAACTCTGGCCATGGGAGATGGAAAATATGAAGACTTCACAGAGGCTGCAGCATCAGTGCTATTTCTTGAAGAATCAGTAAGTTTCCAGTAAGGTATAGAAGGTGATTCTGGACAGAAAGAAGAACATGAACAAAAAAACCCAAGTGTCATGAAAATGTATGTTCAGGGTACAGCAAGTATTTCCATGTGTCTGGGCATAAGGTGAGTAAGGGAATACAGAGGTCACTCAGACTGTGGGCAGACACACATGACTTCAAATAACACGCCACAGTACGGCAAATGGTGGCACTTAAGTAAATGTTAAGACTGAACTGAGCTGTATAGGTTCTAAAGGCAAGAGAGCTGGTTGCTCCTTCCACCATCCCTGTAACAACACAATGAGTTTCTGAGGCCTGTTCATATATGTTCTCTACACAAATATTTCTGTGTCAAAAAAAGTTTTCACTTATATATGAGGTAAACAATACTCTGAAAATGATTATGTCTTACCAATTTGGAACATATTTAGCTCCAGAATGTAAATATGAAGGCTGGGATTTTTGTCAGTTTTAATTCACTGATACATTCATAGGATGTAGAACACTGCTTGGTACGTAGTAAGCATTCAATAAATATTTAATAGACTGTAATATATTTTAACTACACATAGGTTTTTTTAGTAATAATCCATAGTTAAGATTTATCAAGTTACCTTACAGCAATTTCCTGTACATAACAAAATGATTTCCAAACCCTAATTTATAGCCCATTTCTTTGAATAATAAAGTAAATTCCTACCCAGAGTCTCACACCTCACTTAGACCATGGCATTTGGGAGTTTTTGAGTTGATGATATTTTGATATTGTCTGATTTCATTTAAATGAAATGGCTAGAATAGGCAAGTCCATAGAGACGGAAAGTAGGTTGATAGGAGCTAGGGGAACAGGGAAATGGGAAGTGACTGCTTAGTGGGTCTGAAGTTTCTTTTGGGGGTGATAAAAATGTTCTGGAATTAGTGGTGATGGTTATACAACTTTCTCAATATACTAAAAAGCACTGAATTGTACACTTTAAAATGATGAATTATGATTTGTGAATTATATTTCAATTTAAGAAACTTATTAAAAAAGAAACAGTTCCAGGCATTTAGAGTATACATTATCTGTAACATAACATATACAGGCATACCTTGTTTCATTGTGCTTCTCTTTATTGTGCTTCATAGGTGTTGCGTTGTTTTTGTTTTTTTTTACAGATTGAAGGCAAGACCCTTCTACTAGCAAAAAAGATTGCAACTTGTGTTATTGTGCTGCTCTGGAACCAAATCCCCAATATCTCCAAGGTATGCCTGTACACATTCCTATGTCTGACATCTGACTGGTACACACTGGTATGGCTGGACCAGTGGTAAAAATATTACTGCTCGGCTTGGTGCCCTCTAGCTACCCCAGCTTTCCTAGTGTCCCTCCAGACCTTCACATAATAGAAGGGAGAAAAGGGTTACACCTGCCTCATTGAGTGACCTCTGGGCCCTGCCCCAGCTGCTAGACACTTTGCTGTTTGGAGGTGGAGAGATACAGGAAGGAAATGATGAACCTCATTATGCATCTTTGGATTGTTTTATTTGATACAAAGGTGTGTGGAAGGGTTCTTACAATTTAAAAATTAATAAAATTTGAGAAGAAAACCATTTAAAATTACAGTAGTTGAAGCATTGTCATATTAGTATAGAAATAGCCAAACAAACATCAACAGAACAGAATAGAATTACAGACTCACACAGAAGTATATATGGGATTTTAGCATGTAAAAACAGTGACATTTTAAATCGGTGAGGAGAGGGGAGAAGGATTTCAGGGGGAAAAATAAAGCATGATCCATACTTTACTCCTTTACCAAAATAAACAGCAGATAAACCTATTATTTAAATATAAAAATACTAAAGGAAAACTGGTGAAAGAATTTATAAGCCGAGGGTCAACATAACAAAAAATGTAGAAGCCATAAGGAAAAGTTGATAGAACTGTCTACACAGAAATTTGAGATTTCAATAAAGCAAAATTGTTATTTAAAAATATTTGTAGTTCCTATGAAAACAGCTAATATCCCTAACATACAATGACAAAACATAAAAAAGATGAATAATACAGTTGAAAAAGTGGTAAAGAACATAAACAGGCTATATTTATTGAACATTTATTATGTGCCAAGCACTGTTCATGTATTAATACATTCAGTCTCCACAAAGATGCAATGCGGTAGGTAATACAATCCATATATGTTACAACCAACTTTCCTTCTTCTCCTTTCAGAGAACCCTTAACAAAGAAACACATTGTCCTGGGTGTTAAAATCTCTAGGATGCTAAACAAAGGGACAACTCAAGAATGCGGCTCTCTTCCCCAATGGCAAAGCAGAGTGTAGGTAAGAAATCTTTTCAGAGGATGCCAAACACTGAAAAAGTTCTGTTCCTGAACTTCCTTCCTCCCTCCCTCCTCCTTTTCTTCTTCCTTCCCTCCCTTTCTTCTTTCTTCTCCTTCCCCTCATTTCTACCTATCTATCTTAGATAAAAATTAGAAGTAAATCATGGGGGCATATTAACATGTTTATTTGAATTAAAACATAAAGTCAGACTATTCCTGACAAGGTCAATCTGTTTTTGACAATGAGAACTAGTATTGTAAAATAGGTAATAAATTCAGCATTTTCCATAAATTGAAAAAGATAAATCTGCAGATCCAAACATTTAACAGAAATATATTTAAATATATTACATACATAATATAGCATTCCAGAAATAATATAGTTTGCAACTACTTAAACTTATAATGAAAAATATTAAATGTGAACTTTAAAATATAGAAAAAATCATATTAAAAAAATTTTAAGGAGTATTTAAGAGTGTTCTTTCAAATATTGCAAAAATGTTTGAAGACTACTCACTCTTAATTTCCCCCACACTACACGGCTCAGTGAGTAGACAGCAAATGTGCCCAAACTCATTGATAGAGAAATGAAAATTTAATTAACAATGAGCTCTCATCTTTTCACCCCTCAGACTGGTAAAGATTTAAAAGTTTGATAATACCCTGTATTTGTGAAGCTGTGGGGAAACAGGTATATGGAGGATATACTGTGGAGCCAAAAAAATGTATACACATGACTTGTATTCATCTTTTGTTATCGGTATATATTGAGTATTACAATTTTAATACAGTTTTTTCCTTTCTTAAAATGAGTATACAGTTTTTTTGGCACCCTCTGTATTTTGATAAGTAATTTGACAATACCAATTAAAACTTAAAATGTCTACAACCTTTGGTACCAGAAAACCTGAAAGACTACAAATCAAACTGTTAATGATTATACCTACAAGGGTGGAATTTGGAAAAACTTATTAGTTTTAAGTTAGCATTTCTGTAATTTTGAAGTTTTTACAATAGGGGACAAGAAAAAAGTTGCATTAACATAGGTAATGATGGCTAAAGTCCAAAATGAGCTGAATATTTCTGGGATATTAAAAGGAAATGTTAGCAACAGTTGATTAATTAGATGGCATGTAATATTGCTTTCAAACCTAAATTCTACTACTTTGGGAATTAAGAAATGATTTTTAGAGGCCACATAGTATACTTCCCTAAGCAATTCATAATTTCTTTTGACAGTATCCCCAACAAGTAGTTTTAAACTTCTTTTATAAATACTTGTAAACACTCCAATTTGAGCCCAAATCCCAGATTATTCTCTTTATAATATATCCTTAATTATTACTTGTGTATTTTTTTTTCTTTTGGGGGGCACAGCCCACCATCCCTTGCGGGACTCGAGGAATTGAACTGGCAACCTTGTGGTTGAGCGCCCACTGGCCCATGTGGGAATCGAACCGGCAGCTTTTGGAGTTAGGAGCACAGAGCTCTAACCGCCTGAGCCACCGGGCCGGCCCCTACTTGTGTATTTTATACCGTATTATAGATTAATAAATTATCATGGCTTACCTGAAGTAAAATCTAATGAAACAAAATACAGATGTTCCTCCATTTTTCTCATATTACATTCTTAGAAACCTATACCTGTAGGTGAAGTCACCTACATTGATGAACTTGATTATATACCTGTAATAATTCTCTTTGCCACTAGATGGTGATTTAGCTAATGCTATATTGAGAATATCTCAGAACTTAAGGTGGGCTGTTAGCTACAAACAGGTGTTGCTAAATAAGGAAGTAAAATAAGAAGGGAAATACAGATGTGATTAGCATATCCACTTGTGAATGGGCAGAGGGAAAATATCAAATTAAAATAAGGAAGCCAACCATATGCATAGTAAGAACCTATTATAAGAATTAAAGGAAAAGTTCAGAATATGAGCACACGTAAAAAATAGAAGGAAACATTTTTAAATACCTTGTTAATTATCACAGTCTTGAAGAACTAATTTTGTCATAGAGTCTTAGGTCTACTCCTTATCTTGATGTCCATAGTTCAAATGTAATACTCCTAGTTTTCTTCTCTCCCCGGTTTGCTGCAGCATTTTTACCCAGAAACTACTATAGTTATTTAGGCTATTTTTACCTCAGTTCTTCTGGGTGCCAAAGGCTAAAAAGGTCTAAGAAATGTATGTTTTCAGATAATAAACATCTAATTTAATTTTCTGTCTACTTTCTAAGGTTATTTCATATATTTATTTTTCTTCTACTGAGGCATGGATGTGCGTAATACTCCAGATATAAAGTTTAGACTCATTTTTTTCCAAACCAATCAAGTCAAAGCCAAAAAGACTTTTCTCTTTAACAATACAACAATAGGAATCTAGTGTATAAGAAAATCTTCATACCAAGTCATTGTAAAGCCTCTACAGAACTTACATTAAAGTTGTAAGAAGTTAGGCTATTTGGTCATCATGAAAGTGTGACAAAAAGGAAGTGGAATGTCTTTATACAACTTAGAAAATCATAATTTTTCATAATCAAAAATATTTAGCTGAGTTGTTTGGAAGAATCCTGTCCTTTCTTACCTATAAAGTTGTACTTTAATCCCACAGTCTTGAAATTCCAGTGCTTTCTTAACAACAGCTTCATTTTCTTCTGGATAAACTGAGCATGTGCAGTAAACAACTGCTTGAGCTTTAGTAACTATATTTAAAGAAGATGTAATTAACACAATGACCCCATTAACAATCCTAAACAGATTTGCTGTTTCCGAACATCTGTTCATACTAATACTACATGGTTTTGATGGGAATGATTTCCATAGATGCTTGCATGCTCCCCTTTATAGCATGTATTATTAATATAGACCGTGGCCAATAAGTAAGTAAATCTAACTGGATTGTATGGAAATTGAAAATTCAATCAATGTGACCAACCTAGTTACAAACACAGACAAATAAATACTGCAGATTACCATGAACTTGATACTTCCAGTCATTCTTTCATAAGCCATATCATATAACTATTTTAAAAGACTCTAAGAACAGACAGATATAGATGTCATTCCCAATTCTGTTACTTAAGAACCTGGGAAAATTACTCAAACTCTCAAATTTTTCACCTGTAAAGTGAATGAGGTAATGCTATTTCCTGCAACTCATTTATTCACACTTATCAAGTACCTACTACGTGGTAGGCACTGTTCTAGCCATCCAAGATACACAGACAAAAATCTCTACCCTTGGGGAGCTTATTTTCTATGTTTTATTGGCATGACAAGACATAAATAAATAGAAAAACTATATAGTATTATTAGGTGATAAAAGCTATATAGAGAAAAACAAAGCAGGTAGGGAGGACAGTAAGTTTCAGGAGATGATACTATAATTTAAAATAGAATAGTCAGAGAAGGCATCAAAAAATTCATTTAACAACTTCCTAATTTTCCAACCAACTTACTTTCATAGATCATATATATACTATCATGTTTAAATTAATGTTTATTAGTAGCATCAACTAAAAGGACAGGCCTTTTCTGTGCTTTACACTTTGTCTTTTTTCTACCTCATATATGCTATATCTTTATACTGAATTATCAATACCCTATACTTATCTTTGGGCCTTCGGAGGTCAGAATTGATTCACACTCATATCCCTAACACCCAGCTTAATGCCTGACCCACAGTCGGCATTTGAGAAACACGCACTGAATTAAAAGTTTATATAATTTCTCAGGGACTTCTAGATTTTCGTATCCATGTGATGAAGGGCTGTGGTACTCAGAAACTCAATGGTACTCAGACCTAAATGCAGTGATTGAAGCAACAATATAAATACTTACAGAGCTTTGTTGTTTAGGCATCAAATTAAGAGATCTAGGCTTTATTTGTAATTGCAACTCTCTATTCTCTACTTAGCACTAAGAGAAATAAGAGTTGGATTAAAATTTGGATTGTAAAAGAGTTGTTAGAGGCAGGCACAGTAACAGCAAAAAAATTACACTAAGAGATTTCCAGTCAAAATGGTGGAGTAGGAAAACACTGTTCTTGCATCCTCTCACCACCACATCAAAATTACAAGTTAACTACAGAAGAACCATCATTGAGAATTGTCTGAGGTCTAGCTGAACAGACGTCCTACAACTAAGGACATACAGAAGAAGCCACGTCGAAACTGGTAGGAGGGGTGGAGATGCAGAACAGGTTGGTCCCACACCCACGTTGGCTGTTAAACATAGGGAGGAATATCTCAGCTGTGGAGAGCCCATGAGGAGCGAGGGGTCTCAGCCCCTCACCTGGCTCCCCAGCCCAGGGTTCCAGTGCCACGAGAGAAGTCCCCACAACTTCTACCTGCGGAAACCAGTGGAGACTGTGGCTTAGTGACACGGAGGGTGGTTGGAGTCCCAGGCGTTTCTCTCAGAGGACCTACACACGGAGTTGCTCACTGACAGACTCCCTCGCTCTGCGCTCCAGCACTGGGGCAGCAGCTCAAAAGGCACCGGGACGTGCAGAGAAGAACCACTTTGCCTAGCTTCTGGGTGAGGGCTGGAGGGGCAGCTTCCTTCCGGACAGAAAAGCTGGAGGAAGCTATTGTTCCTTTGTGGAGCAGTCCCTACTCCCAGCGTGCAGACTTAGGCAGGTGCCACATCTGAGTCTCTGTCAACCTAGCTACCACCATTCGCCCCACCTCGGGGATTCCCTAAGGCTCTTATATATGCTGCCTACAAGGCACTCACTTCAGATTGAAAGACACACACAGAGACTGAAAGTAAAGCGATGGAAAAATATTTCATGAAAATGGAAATGGAAAAAAGCTAAGGTAACAATACTGAACCAGACAAAGTAGACTTTAAAACAAAGACTATAACAAGAGACAGAGAAGGACCTAATAATCTCACTTCTGGGTATTTACCCAAAGAAACCCAAAATACTACTTCAAGGGGCCATGTGCATCCATATGTTAATTACAGCATTATTTACAATGGCCAAGATATGGAGGCAGCCTGGGTGTCCATCAGTGGATGAATGGATAAAGAGGTGGTAGATACATACAATGGAATACTACTCAGCCATAAACAAGAATGAAATCTTGCCATCTGCAACAACATGGATGGACCTAGATCGTATTATACTGAGTGGATGAAATCAGACAGAGAAAGACAAATGCCATATGATTTCACTTATATGAGAATCTAAAGAATAAAATAAACAAACAAACAAAACAGAAATAAATTCATAGATATAGACAACATTTTGATGATTGCTTGATGGCAGGGGCTTGGGGAGATGGGTGAAAAAGAGGAAAGGATTAAAACGTATAAACTGGCAGTTAAAAAATAGTCATAGGTATGTAAAGTACAGTATAATTAATATAGTCATTAATAATGTAATAATCTTGTATGGAATCAGATGAGTACTAGATTTACTGGGGTAATAACCTTCTAAGCTATATAAATGTCTAATCACTATGTTGCACACCTGAAACTAATATAATATTGTATGTCAAATGTAATTGAAAAGTAAAAAAAGGAAAATCACTTAAAAATTACATCAAGTAAGAAGCCAAAGAAAAAGACAGATGAAACTGTACAAAAACGGACGCACATAATTATTTCACTTCAGCATTTAAAAACTGTCGATTATGCTTGCTAACCTCTGTTAAAAATGATAATCAACCATATTTTTATAGACTTAGATTAAATTGGTAAAAATAAATATTTTGTTATTTGAAGGTGCTAAGACTTGATTATTCTGAGAAATTCACTTATGGTTTACCCTCATTGCCTGATTATAATAGAGAAATGAAGTATTAATGTTTCTAATATTTGTAACATATTTTAATTTTACACAGATAACAAACTTACATTTCATTGCATGTGTTAGCTGTTCATATTGCTGTTGAGCAAGAACATGAAGTTTATCTTCTGATGTGCCGCCTTGAGAGAAATCTTTAAGTAAACCTGTATCTAAATGAAAATAAATACTTTAAAATATGTCACTATTAGATATTTTCCATATATTGCTATAACCACATTATTTAATTTTTCAATCATTTTTCCCTATTACTGAGAGTTTTCATGGAAAATGCTTATTAAAATTAAATAGATAGTATGCTAAAAATGCTGAATTAAATATTAAAAAACTAAATTGACAAAGTTAGTTTTTTATGATTTTAAAATTGGTTTTCTTTTTTCTCCAAGTTCTTATGAGATAGTCATCCAACTAACCAAGTAAGTCATTTAGATACAGACGAGAGAATGCAGTCAGTCTGGAGACTAATAGAGGAAAAGAGAAAATAAGATTTATTTTCCAAGGTAGAAACTGATGGGCTATAGTAAGACCTGAGTACGAAAGAACACAAAATACAATTAAAACCATTAACAAGAAATTTTGGAAGACAAAAATTCAGGAGAGCAAATGTATGTCTTCATAATAGATCAAGAAACAACAGATCAAGAAACTCTTACAGTAACTTTTAATTTCTAAAACTAATTTGAACATATTTGATAATATTAACTAAGACATATTTATAAAGATTATTTTACTCAGTAACCCTTTTAACATTGAGAAAACTGTTGAAACATACATTAAACAACTTTTTTAAGGTCGCATAGCTACTACCGTGGGAGCCAGAATTCTGGCTCAGAAATTTGACCACAGAGCCCAAATTTCTAACTTCTGTATTATTCTGCCTCTCAGTAACTCCCTAGACTATAACAGCCAGTTATTTTTACCATATATTTGGCTGTTCCCCATTCTAGTAATATCATTGAACATTAATTAAACTGCATTTCTTCCCAATTTAGTTTGACACTTCACATGTTTCTATCCCTATTTTAAAATTATCCATCACTTTTTAAAGGACTATACATTATTATACTCTAAAACCATATCAGTTACCTTTTTCATCCCATTTAAAAATAATTCCAAGTTGTTAGCAATGACCAACTCCATATATTGCTCAATGGTTCTAATAGTTTTCAATGCTAAAATGTTTTTCAAAAAGAATTCGTGATTGCTCTCTTCCACCTAGTATCTAAGTCTGATAAAATCATCTTTTGGATACGTCCCCTAAGCTTATGGCTACTATTTCCACCATCGTCACTAGGTCAGCAGCCCTCATTTACTCTGTTACCCCCTCAGAGTACAGCCCTCATTTTTTCCAAGTTTGCCAAAGACCACTTCGTGGCTTATCCTGTCGCCTCAAAACATTACCAATATGTAGGAAACGTTTTACTTTCTCCCTTTTCATCATCTGTAGTTGCTTTTGGGCTTTTCTCCCAGCCTCTAGTTTATTTTTACCCATGGCTTATTTAGTTCTGCATTCCCACTCCGAGATGGCCTAGGATAAGGCCAAAGTCTCCCAGCCCTAAGCTCTCCTTCCCTTGAGTGAGATGCTTATTATAGTTGCTGTTATTTCTTTCCCTCTTCTTTCAGTGTCTACTAATTCCTCTTTGATCATTTCCAAAAGTTAGCCCAGAGATTTTCTCAGCCTACCATTCTCCCATCTGACTTAGTTATTCTATTGAACTCTCACTGACAAGAGATTTTCTACAGCAGTTTGAAAGTGCACATGGTACAGTGTAAGTCCAGTTAAAGATAATGTAGTTTAATGCAAAGAGAGCATGTTAACTAATCTGATTTTAAATCCCAGCTTCCCTACTTACTAGCTACATGACCTTAGGCAACTTGCTAAATTTCTCTGAATCTTGGATTTTTCCCCTCTGTAAAATAAAGGTAATAAAATAACACTATCCTCAAAAAGTTATTGTGACTCTTACATGATAGTGCACGTGCACTACTGAGACTACTGACTGGGACACAGTTGTGCTCAATAGATATTAGTTCCTTTCCCTCCATTTTTAATTATATCCTTTCTAGAAACAGAAAACAGCTGCTCACCATATTCTGAATACTAGTGGAATGTCTTGTCTAATATTGTAGTTAATCTTATCTCTGCCTTTCAATATAAACAAGGGATTACGAGTAGAATAAGAATCAGTTTCAGTTGTGGGCAACATATCATGATTAAGAGAGTGATTCAAAGTGCCAACCTCGGAGTCAGAGCAATTCTGTTTGAATCTGGGCTCTGACACTTTCTAGGCAAATGACTCTGGGGGTTTCAAAGTCTGAGCCTGAGATTGTCTATTTGTAAGATGGAGATAATAAGGGTAACTATTTCATTGAGTTCTTGTGAGAGTTTGATGAAATAATCCAAGTAAAGTGCTTAGCTCTATGTCTCAACATATATGTGCTCAATAAGTGTTAATGTTAAAGAATATTTTAAAATTTATTAAAGAGGCAAATAAAATATTCCTAGAATTAATATTTAATCTGAGGTATTCATATCATAAAACATACATACTGGGGGTTAAGGAAGTGTTGAGTTTGAAACAGTCTGATTATAACTTAATTAGGATTGTGTTTAAAATATAGGTTCTCCAATCAGGCAGCTCTAAATTTGAATCCTAGCTCTGCTACTAACTCGCTATGTCACCTTATAAAAATGAACTGAGTCTCAGTTTTTTTCATCTGTAAAATGCCGATAAATTGTAATGCCTACATCAGAATAGCACACTGGCCAGCATCTGTTCTGGTCGCCTAAATCACTCCAATTATTAAATATTTCGAATATCACACTTGCCCATATCTCAGAGGATTGGTTCAACGATTAAATGAGGTAATGGATATAAAGTACACCACAGATAGTACTTTATACATAGAAGTTATTCATAAATCAGATATATTTGATGTCATTTTAATGATTTTAAATAATTTTATTTTTTAAATTATCAACAACTTTAATAATTTAGGAATTAAAACAAGTACCTTCGTGCTCATTTAAAATAAATTCTACTGGATTACTAATACCCAGTCCAGAACAACGAGGTAGCAGCAGAATCACTTTAACTTTCTGTAATCTACTATCCTTTGATTCAATGTTAAGAAATGTCTGGTGAAGTATTTCAATATCTAGGAGGAAAAAACACAGAAAAATTAATGTAAAAATACTAATTAAAAGTCTTAATGTAATATACACCTATTTATCATTGTCCATTTTCAAATCCACAGTACGACAAAGTCATTTTAATAAAGTCAGAAAAGAGGATTCTTCTTCTCTGATAAGTTCCCAAAACTAATACATAAATTTTTAGTGTTTTCTCTTCACTTGAGAAAATGACTTTAAGGTTTAAATATCTTCTACATAAAAATATAATTTAAGTTTTCCACTCTGAACTTCAGATTCCATTTAAAGCAATATGCTGTCGTGGAGGGAAATCACTTTGGAGGTAGAAATACCCATGTTTGTCTCCCAACTTCACTATTTACTTGATGTGCGACTTAATCTCACCAAGCCTCCATTTCCTTATTCATAAAATGGGATAGTAATACCTACTTCATCTAACTGTGGTGAAGACTGAGATAAAGTACTTAAGCTTAGCATGGTGCCTAGTATACACTAAATGCTCAGTAATAGTTATTTTCCTTTCCCATTTTTTATCCCCTATTATATTCAATCTTTCCCAGAAAAAAAAAAAAGGTATCAGTAGTATTTATTAGTCACAGTGTAAGGTCCTTTAAAGACCCTGAAATTTAGTTTAAGAGTGTCTGCTCTCCCTCAAGTTATAACTCTCTGTGCCCTGATCTTAAGGCCACCCTCTACTTCTGCAATGGCTCCCATTCCCCTCACCTGCGGAGGAGTCATTCCTAAAACTGACCCACCCAAACCTCCCTCTTGCCTGTTCCTATTCTCTTGAAATTGTTGTGTGTGTTGTTTTTTAATCAAGTGTTTAATCAAGTTATGTGTGTTGTTTTTTAATCAAGTGGGCCTTTCCCTTTTTTCCCCCTATTTTTAACTTTTTACTGGAAAAGTTCAAACATATATAAAATAGACAAAATATATAATAAATTCTCAAGTACTCATCATGTTTCCCACCACTGTTTTGAGTTCTCCCGATGCTCCTTAACCTTGCCAATACACGGTACTACCAGTCTTTTTCATTTTAATGATTCTGTGGATGTGTGGTGGTAGGTTGTAATTTTAATTGCATTTCCCTGACTACTAGTGAGGTTGGGTACTTTTACATAAGTTTTATTTTTATTTTTTTGACACCTGGATGTTCTCTTTGTGAAGCACCTAGTCATGTCTTGTACATTTTTCCAACTGGGTTGTCTGTCTTTTTTTGTTGTTGTTAATTTGTAAGAATTCCTTATATACTGTGGATAAAAACTCTTCATCAGGTTATATGCTCCCTCCTAAAGTTTGCCTTTACACTCTCTTCATGCACAGTTTTGTTTTTAATTTATTGTAGTCCAACTTATCACTCTTTTCTTTTATGGTTAGTGCTTTCTGTCCTGTTTAAGAAATCTTAAGATGATGTACAATTATAGAATTGTACACTTGAAACATATGTGCCGTTGTTGTAATTTAGTTACATATAACATACATATTTTTAACCCCTCAAGATATTAGCTTACAATACCAAAAGACACTAGACTATAATTATTTAGATTTACCTATGTACTTATTTTTTCCACTGTTCACCTCTTCCAGCATCTACAACTTTCTGTATGGCGACAAACTCTGAGTTTGTTTGTCTGAGAATGTCTTTGTTTCTTTTTTTTATTTTAAAGGATAGTTCTGCTGAGTACCAAAATCTAACCTGGCAGTTTCTTTCATCACTATGAAGATATTATATCTTAGTCTTTTGGCCTCTGTTGTTTCTGCTGAAAAGTTTTTAGTTTTATTGTTATTCCATTGAGAGTAATATGTATCATCTCCATGCTCTGAACATTGCTCTTTGTCTTTGGTTTTCAGTAATTATGCTATGATATGCCTTTATATTTTTTGTATATTATTCTTATTGGAGTTCATAAGGCTTCTTAAACCTATGCCTTAATTTATTTCATCCATTTTGAAAAATTCCCAGCCTGAATTTCAAATACTGTTTCTTCCCAATCCCTCTTTTCCTCTCCTCTCTTTCTGGGTTCTCAATCACAACATATAAGATCACTGGATCACTGAGTCTCGTGTGTGTTTTATTATCTCTTCCATATTGTTCATTCTTTTGTCTCCCAATGCTTCAGTCTGTGTGTTTTCTTCTGGCTTATCAGTGCACTTATTCTTTTTTTGTTCTGTCTAATCTATTAAATCTATCTATTTTTTAATTTCAAATATTGTATTCTTCAGTTCTAGAATTTTCTTTTGGCTTTTTAAAAATTGTTTTCAGTTCTCTGCTAAAATTCTACAACTTGGCATTTAGAGTATTCAGCAAATTAATCATAGTTATTTTAAGGTGCTTATCTGATATCTCCAGTGTTTGGACCTTCTGTGGGCTTGCTTTTATTATAGTGTTTTTCTCTTTATTTAAACCATATATTTTCTCCTTGTTTGTCTGTTTTTTTGTTTGTCTGTTTGTTTTGTTTTGACTGCCAGACACTGCATTTGAAAACATTTAGGAGATAACATGAGACCAAAGATGATATTTTCTCCCAGATAATTTACTTTTGCTTCTGGTAGGTAGCTAAACCTGAGTACTAGCAATCCCAGATCACCTTAATCCAACTAGTACTAGCAATCCCAGATCACCTTAATCCAACTGCTATGCTAATTGAGATGACGGCATTTGGGCTTCAATTCATTGGAGGACTGATCACTATCCAGGGTATAATTCTTTTGTGAAATCCTGGGTATTTACCAGTCTTCCTCTACCGGTCAAGCCCTGAATTCTATTTTTTCCCTCTCTAGCACTATGAATCTGTCAAAAGTTGGTTTGGTTTTTTTTTGTTTGTTTGTTTTGTTTTAAATAGTGTTTTAGCCTCACTGAACCTATAATAAAATGTTATCTTTAATCTCAGCACGAGCCAATGAAAAACTTTTAAAAAATAAAAACCCTAAGGGACTTAGCTTCTAGTTCTAGATTTTATCTTTGTCCCTTAAGCACTGCTATGACTGTGTTCTTATTTATTAAAGGATGATCATTTATACCACCCACTTTAATTATTGTTTGAACCTAAAATTATATAGTAACTAAATGTCAAGCAATATACCAAAGTGCCAATATGTTCATTAATTTAAACTGCAGTTTAAGCAATATTAAGCAATAAGAACAGACTGATATAATATGGATTGGTGAGGATTGTAAGAGTACAGTTCATATATAGAGTTTTTACATTGCCAAAAAAATAATAAATTCAAACATTTTTAATATTTCTAAATCCTGTAGAATATTAATTATCAAACAAATAAATATTTGTACATACTTTTACATCCAAATTTTGTGAACAGGTTCTTCAGGTCAGGATGCTTAGCCTGTGACTGTACTCCACACACAAAAATTTTTGAGCTATTATTATTTGTTAAGGCTGACATATGGGCAACGGTGTACCATGAACCTGTATTGACCATTAAGATATCATCATCCATATTTAGTAAAGCCTTTACAGAATGAACAGCAAGACTTCGAGATTTGTCCTACAAGATAATGGTATAATTAGAATTTCAAAAGGTTTGACTAGAAGCATGAACTGATTTCTTTTTACCTTAGGTAAAAGTAAGTACTTGGAGAAATCATGAAGACATACCTAACCCATTTTATTTTAAAACATCTTAATATATGTTAAAATACAAAGTTAACGAAGAGAACTGATGTAAGCTGACTTAAAACAGAGAACTAACTTTGTGTAGTCTAAATTATGACTGTTACCATTTAACTTTTACACAGTGATAAGGCAATACCAAAATTGCAAACATGTGTGATTAATAGATTAGTGATGTCCTGCCTTAGCTCCCATTCTTATCCACTCATGAAAATCCACTCATCTGCTACTGCCATTCTTCCTTCCCCATTACACTGTCATCTAAATTGCTGCTAGCTCACAGAGATTAAAAGTAGGATGGTTGACAGGAGTATAAAAAGGGGCTAGACAGATTGGGATTGCAGTTGCTCTCAGTGCTCAATAGGGCGTCACTATAACATAAGGCCAAGAGAGCCTGACCAAGGTGAATCTGAGGTAAGAATTGGAATCTGAAGACCTAAAAATTAATATAACTTAATTTTTTGGACCTTTTATTTTCATTTTGTTGAAACAACATTATACCTCAAACTCTCTTCCTGCATTGATAGACATTATACACATTTTACAAGCAAAGCTGGAAGACTGTATTAAGGACATAGTGAGAAAGTATTACACATCGCGTTTTCAAACGCGCCATGGCACCAGCATCTTCCCCAGAAATGGAAGGAAAAAAGGTGTCACTGTACCTTCTCTCTCTCTCTCTGTTTTTTCATTAGTTTCAGGTGTACAAAACAACATAATGATTAAACATTTACACTCCTCACAAAGTGATAACCCCACCAAGTCGACTACCCATCTGACACCATACACAGCTATTACAGTACCATTGACTATATTCCCTATGCTGTACTTTACATCCCGTGACTATATATATATATATGGTTTATATTCAATATTATTCAATATTATTTTACATTAGTTTCAGGGGTACAATACAGTAGTTAGGCATTGTACCTTCTCTTGAATGCTCCCTTGGGAGGGAAAAATATAGCTGCCAGTAATACAAGTCTCCCATCTATGGAGTCTGGGGAGAATATGTTCTTTACAACTTCACATGGGCTAAAGCTGCCAAAGTAGGATAGGAACACTGAGTGTAGAGGTATTAATTTTATTAAAGGTAAAATTAGACCTTATAAACATCCCTAATCATGTTTGAAATCATGAAAAAAATATCAGTGTGTTAGGTTTTATTTTAAATGGAGGGATTCTTGGGGTAAGTAGGATTATTGAGAATCACAATGAATGTAAATGTTAGTTTACCTGAAATATCAATTTATAATCTTTGAAAAGATCTGTATTTAGAAGATCACTTTTAAGATGAGATGGAAAAATTAACACATCATAGCAATGTTGGTCCACAGCAAAGACTTTATCATCGATATGCAATATAGATTTGACTTTATTGTAGCCTTTTCCCTTCAAGCTATGACAAACTTCTTCAGCGCTGTAAATATACAACATTAGGTTGTAATTACAAATATAATACATTAAAAATGTATTTAACACTAGCACCGTTTTCCTATAACAAAAATATCACTGCATATATTGCATCTAACAGAACTTACAATGTTAGCCAAAAATAAGTTAACAGACAGAGACAGAAAAGTTAACATATTTACGTAATTACTTTTGGTAATTTTGTGATAAGATCCTTAACTAAATTATGATTCCCCAATTACTCCCCCAGATGTGCTGCCCACCCATTAAAAAGGTAGTATTTCTGATCACATTATTTTGAATGGTTAGCAACTTGAAATATGAATAAAGAATTTGATTAAAACTCTTACCTGATTTTACAAGTATTTATCCAAGCATAAAGTGGCAAAGTGGAGGCCCTTAGTTCCTGTTTCCTAACTGTTTCTGGAAGAATGTGGTAAATTGAAAGGGCATCATGTTTGATTCGATATCTTGCCAATGCCGCAGCCAATTTTGTCTTAAAACTAGAGATAAAAAATCCATTCCTGGTGACGCTTGCATTCAAAACAAGACTATCAATTTTCCACTAGAAACATTAACAAATTAGATTTCAAATTTTAACAAATCCTTCCGTAATTCTATTTCAAATTTTTGTAGTATAAAATAAAAACTTGCCATATTTGAAAATAGAAATCCAACAATCCTGCCTCTCTTTTTCAGTGTTTGTTGCCCCACTATAGTTGTGCGTTTCCTTAGATATTTATATCAACTGCTGGTTGAGACAAATTTGATGTAGTGAAAGAGGTGTAGAATTTAGAGTCAGACAAATCTGAAGTTAAATTCAGGTTCTGTCACTTACTAGCTGTGTGACCTCAAGATGGAAAAGTATAGTCTTGATAAGATTAAGGAACTTTTAAGAATCTGTGTCAAACCCTTCCCAGTTCTAATTATCCCATGCTTCAAAGTTCCAAATAACAAAAAAGAAAAACAAGAATTGGTTAGCATCACCATGAAGACCCAATCATTCTTCCTGATTTCATAGCCCAAATTTTTAATAAATGAGAATACAGGACTTCCTCTTGACCCATATTCATATCATTTCGCAGTAGGAATCTAATTGAATAATAAACCTCAAGGATAACCTTGAATGAGAATTGGGGAGAGATGCCACAAAAGAGTCAAATACAACTAGAGTGGTATGTGTGGCTGCCAAAAGCTAAATAAAATTAAGCTTATTATGTACTCAGTAGAATAAGAACTTTTCACCTAAGAATATGTTTATGTGCGAATATGCGTAGTGCACTAGGGAGCACAGGAGTTGGGGAGGGAGGGAGAGAGAAAGGGAGAGAAGAAACGGGCAGTTGGGGAGGAGAGGGAAAGGTTATCAAACATTAAGCCTTCTAGTGCTACAATAAAATTAGGTTTGTGTAGTGCTATGTGCTAATGTCACAGAACTACAGCAAGGGATACTAAAAACAATTACATAATACATTAATGCATATCAAAGAATAAATTAATATAAAGGGGGTGAATTACTGTTCTATATTATACACTATGAGATAATTCTGAGTACAGACTATTTTTGATTAAACACTCCTTCCAAATACCTACATAGTTCAAATTTACCATAACAAATGCTATTGACTGAATTCTTTAATCATGAAATATAAAGATTAGAGATATGAAACCTAGGAAAATACATGTGTTTTTGGGGTGAGTATAGGGAGAAGTCATTTTCCAAATTTCCAGACAGCAAACATTTCAGACTGTGAATTTTAATATAGTTTAATCACACAAAAATAATTTAAAGTATATATATAAATATAAATATAAACATTTCAGACTGTGAATTTTAATATAGTTTAATCACACAAAAATAATTTAAAGTATATATATAAATATAAATATATAGTTATATTTTTACATAAATATACAATATCAGATTGAGGACAAAGACCAAATCTAAATGCTATTAGGATAACCAGACATATTACTTCTGTAAATGAAATATCCTATGGTTATTAAAAAATGTTTTCCATAGCTGTAAGGCAGACTGCAATGATGAAAATGGAATCAAAAAGAGTCTTTCCCAACATTCCTGATCCAGAAGTCCATCTCATGCTACAATTTGAATGTTATCACAGAAAGTTGCTCAATTATCTCTTTTTACCATTATCCCTGTTGTACCTATAGCCAGAGCTTGCTTTCTGTGTGTTAAATTGTAGCTATGTAATTCCTAAGCTTAAATCTCCATCGCACAATTTCTCATGGCTACAACTGACATATTACTACGAGTAAGTCGTATCTTTAATCTTCCAGAGTACTTCAGCCAAGACTAAATGAAAGAAGTGTAGCATATAAATGGTTCAAGCTTGGGCTCTGGAGTCAGCCTTCCTGAAATCTGAATTCTGGCTACTACTCCCCTTTCTAGCTTTATGGTGTTAGGTAGGTTCTTTGAATATCTCTGTGCCTCAACTTTCCCAGGTGTAAAAATGCAGGTTGGTAACAGTATCCACCTCATAAAGTTGTTATGTATACGTATAACATACATTTTAAGGGCTCAATAAATATATTAATGTTATACCATTACTTGAGTCCTCTGGTCTCAGCCTTCAATAACTTAAATAAAACTACTTGAATTTCCCATAACATAAAATCGGTATCATACTGACAACTGTTTCAAATTATTCACTAGGTAAAAATCTTACAAAATTATTGTTGCCATATTGTGCTTTCCATTAAGCAACGGCATAATAACAGAAGCTCCAACAGCAGTAGCTGTTGACATTTATTGACCATTTATTGTGTGTCTGGCTCTAATCTAAGCATTTCATATGCATTAGTTTAATTAGTTCTCCCTACCACCTTTTTATTATTATCGAATAGTAAATTTTTGCTGATATTTAGGATAAAGAGGAAACAAAATCAAAACATATTAGTTTGTGCTTAACTAAGTAGAAGCTTTCTTTTTTTCAGTTTGGCAAATCAGTGGGTTCTTATTTACTGTTGGAATTTTCTCATTTGATACATGTTAGATTTTTTTTAAAGAGCTATAAACAAAACGAAGTAAACAAATAACAGCAGTTTCAAATGAAATTTTATTTATGTGCTAAAATTATTAGGAATTTTTCATGATTTTCCAAATACTTACAAGTTGAATCTTGCAATTGCAAGCTTGCAAAAACAACTTGATTTTAAACAGAATATTTAACCTGTTCAAGACTATAAAGGAGCTTAAGAAACTTAACGAACTTTTATATTTTTCTCTATAAATTTTAACACTTATCTACATATTATACTGTATAAAATCTTACCAGTGAAAATACCAATAATGATTTCATATACAACATCCTTTTCACTTTCACAATCACCTGTTAAGAAGGTTCTCTACTTCTTGAACTTCCGCTATGGACTCTTCATTCTCAGAAAGGAAACGAGCTTGAAATTTTCTATCTTGGAAATCATACAGCATCACAATAATCAGACTGCTCAAGTGATCTGGCTACCAAGGGAAAACACACATAAAGAAGAGTATACCAACAATGTCTAATAGCAATATTTTCCGTCCATTATTTTTCAAAAGAGAGCAAAAATATGACTATTTTTACATAGTTTCGTTGGATTGGGAGATAAAGACTTCAAAATAGAAAAAAAAAAAAGGTCCAGTAAAATAAACCTTTCAAAAAAGACAATTTCTGGTATATTCATCAAAACGAAAAGACTAGAGTCAGTACTAGAAGTACTAGAAGTAGGAAAGAATAAAGATATATTTTGAAGCGGTCTCAGCATTAAGCAAACTAGTTATTATTTAAATCTGAAGGCTTTTTAGTACTTTCTAAATAACAACTATGAAACAGCTAATTATATAAAAGTTGTCTACTTACTATTGTGGTACTTGGAAAGATATAGCTATCTATTAAGATAGTTTCCAAAATATCTTGATCTGCAAGACAAGGAAATGTCTGTTACTGAATATACCAAAGCTGAAAATGAAAACTTTGGAACCAAAATACACTTTAGACAATGTCATAAAATACTTTTACTTTCATATCTAAAATATACTTCGATTCTTGATAAACATTGAAATGACAATGACATGATGAAATACTTGTAATCTTTATGAATCCTGGACCCTTACGACCCAGGCTCCACCTGGTATGATGGTCAAAGGCACATTGTCTGAATAGTCAAAGTAGTCATAAAGAAATTCCAACCTTTAATTTACGTCTTTTGAAAAACATTAAAGAAGATCTAATTCATGATGTCTGATCCTTTTTATGGATTGCTAGATTCAATTTGCTGATATTTATTTAGGAATTTTGTTCTATGTTTATGTTCATGAAGGATGTTGATCTATAATTTCTTTTCTTGTAATATCCTTGTCAATGTTGGTATGAGGGTTATGCTGGCCTTATAGAATGAGTGGGAAGAGTTCCCTCTTCTTCTAGTCTCTTGAAGAATTTGTGTTAGACTGTTGGATTGGTTCTCTCTCTCTGTCTCTCTCTGTCTCTCTGTCTCTCTCTGTCTCTCTGTCTCTCTCTGTCTCTCTCTCTCTCTCTCTCTCTCTCTCCCTCCCTCCTTCCGTCCCTCCCTCCCTCCCTTCCTCTCTCTTTCTCTCTCTCTCTCCCCCTCTTTCCAGCTCCCATGTGGGGATCAAACAGTCAACCTTGGTGTTATTAGCACAATGCTCTAACCAACTGAGTTAATCGGCCACCCCTGATATTATTTCTTAAATAGTTGTTAGAACTCACTAGTTAAGCCATTGATAAGATGTGCTAAGATGACTTTTAATCTAAGATCCAAATGACAAGGAGCTAATTACCCATGTAAAGATCTGGAAGGAGCGAGCATTCCAGGCAGAGGGATAACTGCAAAGGTACTAAATGGAAATAAGTAAACATATTTAACAATCTCCACAGGATACAAGTATTCCTTTTGTTATACCTATGTATACCATATAACAAATGCTTTAATCAGTTGAACAATAAGCTAGGCTAGCTTTAAGTCATTCAACATTTATGGGCACACATTTAATTTCAGTTTTCAATTGGGGGATGAGAAAACTAAAAAAGTGACTAACTTGGGAGCACAGACTCCAGTTTTCATAGGAAATCTTTTAGGAATCATTATCCATAATATAGCCACCAATTATGGATGTATGTACAAGGCAATATCCCCACTTCACTTATAAAGAAAATGAAGTCTAATTTCACATCCTTAGTACTTGTAAACCAATTCCTATCTACTTTGTAGTTTCTCAGCACGACTCCTAATTTACATACATATGTATGATTTATGTACAATTTACATAACATTTTCACATAGTAATATCCCATTAATAATACTCAAAGCTGTAGCATTAATAATACTCATAGCTGTAGTATAGAAAGCACACTTTAGATAGTGCTTTCTATATGCTAGACATTGTTCTAAGTGCTTTCCATATAATAATTCATTTAACTTTCCTAACAATCCTATGAATTATGTGTCATCATTAATCCATTTAATAGGTTAGGAAATGAGGCACAGAATGGTTAAGTAAAATGTTCATAGTAACACAGCACCTGGCAGATCAGGGATTCAAACTATGCTGTGATCATAGTAACACAGCAACTGGCAGTCAGACACCAAAGTACATGCTCTTCATAACATTATGTTTCCTTTCTTCATCTTTCTCTTATAAATAACCACAGGGTCTAAATAAGACACTGCTAATGCCTGATTTGGGTAATCAGGACACATTTGATCACATACCTTGCCTATCCTAGTTCAGCACAATAGCTCCAATTATCTCTTGTCCCCGACTAATTAAACCCTCTTTTCTTAATCTCCATTCCTCATGTTTTCAATGTGGAAGGCCTTCCTAGAGAAACATTCCTGGCTCTCTCCCTACAAAAAGAAAATTCACTCCCTATGAAAAGAAACTTGAGTTTATTAGATTGGTGAAATTGATAGAAAGAGCTAGAGTACCTCTGCCTTCCTCTCTCTCTCGCTCTCCTTCTCCCCATCTATTCACCCCCTCTCTGCCAGTTTGTCGCAGGAGGCATATATGAATTCCAGGCTGCTCTGTGCCATGTGCCTTGTGTAGTTGGGGTGCAGGGGTCTGCACTTCTTCAGCTGTTTCATGGATTAGATGGAAGTTTCTAATTCAGGAGTAAAATATTTGTAAACCACTTGACTGGAGACCTAAAGCCATAGCCTCAAACATCTTTTTCCTCTCTCAACTAGTTCCAAACTCAAGTGTAAAGGAGGAGTGCTATTCATTGCACGCCTAAAACTCACATAGTCCATCCCTCCCATTCTGGAAGAAAGATGGAAGATATTTCTTCTTTTGACTCTCCTCTAGGTTCTCCCTCTCTTTTCATTATGTGTTCATAGAGTTTCCTTTATATGCGGGACCTCTAGAACTTCAAGAATGTCAAGACCTTCCTATAATTATAGAATACAGATAAGATGGGGTCTTTTTATGTATGGAAGGAGGAAAACAACAAAATTAAGTCTTTTGGGCAAAACGAGTAAGAATAGCCACTAACATTTTTTTTTTGTTTTGTTTTTTTTTTAGCCACTAACATTTTTGAAAGAAGGTTTGAGAGAGGTAAGTAACAGGGAAAAGAAGCTGGCATCACCAAATACAAAAACATTCTACAGTTAAAAACAAACAACAACGTAGAACCATAAAAAAAATAGAATTAAGCATGAGGTTGTGATTCTACCATCCTTTCAACCAGATGACACACTGCTTCTTTTTATCCTTCTTCCTGCTCGGGACCTTAGGTGCATCGTTTAATCTCTTCTTGAGCTTCCCTCAATTTTTTCATCTGCACAGTGAGAATCTTCTATCTCAAAGGACTGGTAGATGACATGATATAAATTGATTTGTGAATTACAAAGAACTATGCAAACATCAGGTATTATTATTATTATTCAAGAGAATTGTTTTAACCTCTTAGGTGACAACCAGAGCTTAAGAGGTTATTGATCTAGATTATTTTTCTAATAAATCACTATGCAATCAAGAATTAACTCAGCAGGCCTGGGTGGCCACACCTTGCACATTCCAAAGAATAGTTTCGCCCTTGACTGGCTCCTGAGAGATAAACTCTATAAACACTTGGACTATTTTGCCTAATAAAAATGTCCTTTTTACCTGGGGCCTTGGGCAACATGGTTTCAGCTTGACTTCTGGAAAAGCAAGAGATTGAGTAAGGCTGTCCACTGCTTGTCTACATGACTGATCACCAATAAAAACCCTGGACAGCAAGGCTTGGGAGAGCTTCCCTGGTTGGTAATACTTCATTTGTGTACATTGTTGCTGGGAGAATTAAGCACTGTCCATAAGACTCCACTGGGAAGGGACATTAGGAAGCCTGAATCTAGTCTCTCCTGGACTCTATCTACCCTGTGCACCTTTTTCTGGTGCTGATTACTTTCTAACTTTTCACTGTAATAAACTGTAACCATGAGTATAACAGCTTTGCTGAGTTTTGCAAGTCCTTCTAGTGAAATCGAGACAAAATATTGTATTTTCCCGAAAATAAGACCTAACTGGAAAATAAGCCCTAGCATGATTTTTCAGGATGCTCGTAATATAAGACCTACCCCAAAAATAAGCCCCAGTTGAGATCGTCAGCCAGACGGACGCATTTAGTACGTCTGTTGCATCACACGATGGATGTATTGAATTATAATAATATTAATATATAAGTAAATATAAATAAATATTATTAACATTAATTTTTAAAATAAATAATATAAATTATAATTAAGTATTCGTAAATACCCAAGCGAGTGCCTTTGGACGAAAGGTAAACGCCTATGTAAACAGATGAACTTGAGCCTAATGACCAGTTGGAGTACAGACACAACGCACGAATAACGAGCGCGCTTGATAATGAACAAATCTTCATAATTCAACACGTCGTGTGTTGTAACGGATGTACTTAATGCACTCGTGTGAAATGAAACATTTTCTGAATTTTGGTGCCTGCAATTTTTCATCCCTTTTGTGTGGACCATCATTCTTAACTGTCATCATTTTTGTTGCCACTCCTGTCTCGTAAGTCTTCAATCAACACCCAATTTAATAGTAGCTTTAAAGGGAATATTTTGACCCCTGGACGAGTGCAAAAAGAAAGAGTTATTCTGTCGAGTACAAGAAAGAAATCGTGGAGGACTCCCGGGGCAAGAATCTTATGGCTTTCTGCAAAGAGAAGAAGTTGGATCTCTGAATGGTCCGAAAATGGCAAGCAGAGTACGATAACCTCAGTCAACAGGTAGACGAGGGAAATGCTAAGAAGCGCAAATGTGGATCAGGTCAGCAACCATTATTTCCTGAGCTGGAAGACATCATCTGTGACAGGAGAGCAAAGGCTTTGGTTGTGCACAGGGCTGATACTCAAGCATTTGCCCTTGCAATAACACGGTTAGAAACATCCCCAGAATTCAAAGCATCACAACACTGGCTGGGTGGCTTCCTTCAAAGGTATGAACTGTCTCTAAGATCGACAACACTGTTCAAGCTGGAAGATACTGAAGTTATTAAATGTGCACTTGCATTCAAGTCCTTTGTTGATGGCATCAACTTTTCTAAATACAATTCTCCAACATCATTGCTATGGATGAAACTGCAGTGTTTATGGGCCAAGGATCTCAAATTACAATTGATCAGAAGGGTGGCTCGCCAATCTACATTCTCTCCACTGGTTACGAAAGTGCAGGTTAACTGTATTTTGGCAATTCGTCTGGATGGAAAGAAAGCCCTACCTCTAGTCATCACTAAGGGCAAGAAAGATAAGGTTGAATGTGTTTCAGGCATTTGTGTTCTTGAAACCAAAAAAGCCTGGTGCAACAAGCAGTTATAAGGAAATGGGTCAATTTAATGCTGCCACTTGTTTTGCAAGGTGGCCAAAGAGGTCTGCTAGTCTGGGATTCAGCCAGCACTCACCGCGCTAAAGACATGAAGAACTTTCTTGCAGAGAGAAGAATAGATCAAATAATGATTCCCGCAGGAATGGCTGACTATCTCCAGACTCTTGATACTGCAATAAACAAGCCATTCAAGGACAATTTGCACATGGAAATCAATGACTACGTTGAAAATAGAATGGAGAGAAATGAGCGTGGAAACTTTGTGAAGCCTCGCCTGCAAGAGGTTGTGACTTGGGTGAAGAATTCACGGGATAAAATCACTGACAGCTGTGTTGCCAATGCACTACGAGCAGGCTACTTGGACAAGAAGTGCTCATTTAATGAGAGCTCTATTGCTGGGCATGAGAGATTGGGGCCAATGGTTCTACAGGAAATGGAGTCACAAGAAATTCAAGCTGGAATTCGGGGTTTGGGGAGTCATGACGATGTTCCAGAAGAAGATGACATGACTGTATTTGAATAAATGTAGATTGTTGTACATGAAAACATAAGACATCCCCTGAAAATAAGCCCTAATGCGTCTTTTGGAGCAAAAATTAATACAAGAATCAGTCTTATTTTCAGGGAAATATGGTAGGAACAGGGCTCGGCTCCATTCCCCTAACGGCCAGATCCAGCACCACCCAGTTCTTTCAGAAAACTGAAATAAGCAACTTTCCAACCATAAAACTTCCCCAAGGCAGTCGACCCCTCATCCCATGGACACACAATTTGAGTGGTCTGCTTGCTATACCACCTTCCTGGGGTGGCAGCAATGAACAGCACCACCATCTTGGGTCTACCAAGCATGCGCCGGGACCTCAGCATTCAGTGTCTGTTCAAGCACCATAACCAGGAAGAAAGGAGAGGATTGCCCCAGCTGACATCAAGCCCTCCCCCTCTGCCCTTTGTAACGCCGCCCATGGCTCCCTTCCAGGAGCCAGCCAGAGAACTCTCACTGTGTCGTCTCCCTTGTGCTGGGCATAAGCCCAATAAATCTTGTCTGAGCTTCTGATTTGGCCTCTTGTCAACTTCTACTACACAGAGAGCCTAAGAACCCAAGGTTGGTAACAAAATCACTGACCCTGAGGGTATCTTAGGGACCCCCAACTATAATTAATTCCCAAACCCATAACCAAACCATACATTAAACATTTACAAGGTTTTTCACTGACAGGTTAAATGATTCTGAAATGACCAGGTTAATGCCACAGCCAGTTCCTGGGACTGAAAGTTCACCAACATATATATGGTGCCAAAAAAATGTATACACATTTTAAGAAAGGAAGAAACTCTATTAATTGTTAATATATACCGACAACAAAAGATGAGTACAAGTCACATTTGACTTCTGCAATTACAAGAGGTGCTCAAAGTGTGTACCATCAGCGTCCAGACACCTCTGATTACGGCGAACTACTGCTTGACCATAGATAACATCTCTTAAAAAGTGTATACATTTTTTGGGAACCCCTTATATATATGGAGAGAGAGAGAGAGAGAGAGAGAGAGAGAGAGAGAGAGAGAGAGAGAGAGAGAGAGAGAGAGATTGGAGAGAGAACTAAGCCAGGAATAAGATCAACAATTTCAGGGACATCTCTTTCCTCAAGGTTTTTTTCTTTCTTTATTTGTTGTTCAGTAATTTATTTTTTAAGAAATAATTTTGCTAGTTTTTCTTCTTTTTCAATATTTAGTATTCCTTGAAACATCACGAGATTCTTTGATGTACTTTACTTCTTTGACAAAAGTCAAACTTAATAGGAATAAGCTACTCTTCATCACCTCCTTTAGCCAGAAAACTGACCTTGGAGCTGTTTAGTGAAACCAGAGTAGTGGTTGTCTTTACTTCCAAAAACATACTGAGCTCTTTAACCTTTAAAAGGTTAATCAGATAAATACACTCTGCTTTGAAAGAGCTTATACAGGAAGGACATCGACAAAGAAGCAAACAATAAAACTGAAAAACATGAAACACAACCAAAGGAATATACTTCACATTTGTGTGATTAAGGGATTTTCTATCATTTTTTTCTTCCCCTTGTACTTCCTCAAAAAATATGGTAACATGATCTAATTACCTGTTTCTAAATACACCAATATAAGGGATCATTACCTAAGCTCTCTTTAGTTTGTGCTTTACTGCTTCTATAAAACCTTGGGGAAGAAATCCTGAGTTTTCTTTCTTGAACCATGATTTCCCTTCACCTATACTGTATAAGCCAAATGTGAGTTTACAAGTTAAGAAAGTATTGATAAAACACTGATAGAATGCATAGGACAAACACAAAATGCACAAGAGCCTCCAATATTTAAAAGAAAATCTCAGGCTCTTAATTATCTTGGAAAATCACTGCCTTTAGGAATCATGGTTTTATTCCACTGGAACAATCAGAAATTATTCAAATGATAATTCAAGCAATATATTATTGTAAGAAAATAATATCTGTACCAAGTAAACAACAGCCATCTTATTTTAGAATCTGAACTTATGAAAATGAACATTTCAAACAAACGCAGGTTTGCAAAGGCCTATGACGATAATGTATCTCAATAGGATTTTCTGAGTCATTAAAAAATATCAAATAGGGGGCAGCCGGATGGCTCAGCTGGTTAGAGCATGAGCTCTTAACAACAAGGTTGCCGGTTCAATTCCTGCATGGGATGGTGGGCTGCGCCCCCTGCAACTAAAGATTGTAAACGGTGACTGGACTTGGATCTGAGCTGCCCTCCACAACTAGATTGAAGGACAACTTGGAGCTGATGAGCCCTAGAGAAACACACTGTTCCCCAATAAAATTAAAAACGAAAAACAAAAAACCGGAATTGCACAATATAAAGATGAATGGTAAAATTCATGCTAATAATTAAAATTAAAAAAAATCAAATAGTAACAAGACCCTCACAAAACAAAAATAAAGATTGAGAGAGAAAATCTACACACATGACCATCTAATTAGTGCATAATTTTACATAAAATAATTTCAGGCTTTTAGAATTAATTTCTGAAGGTGAAATTCAATATTCTATTAGGAAAACAAATTGTCTATGATAGAGTTTTGCAATTAATATTAAATGCCAACAAATCAACACAGATGCCCAGTCTGCATTTCACTGTTGCAAGGAGAAATGTAAAAATGTTCATTTGACTGATTATTTCAAGTGCAACACTTTGGTTGATCTTTAAAATTATATTTTTTAAAAGGGGATGGAGGAAAGGGATGAAACAATCTGAAAGATTAAAACTGGAGAAGGAAAAATGGTTAAGACAGATTTTCAAAGAAAAAAAGATCACAAGCAGGAGAAAATAAAGAAATGAAAAATAAAGGGAAGTTGCCTCTTTTAACATCATACAAATTTTTGTCTATGCTGGCAAATTCCTGGCTTTGTAGTTGAACTACATCATCCCTGCAGACAACCAAAAATATATAACAATGTCTAAGAAATTATGGGGACATTTTAATTCAACTGAACAATTGTTAACTGCCTATGTGCAAGAAGGTGCAAGGTCCAGTATCAATACCAAAAATAGATATGCAAATAAGTGTTGCCTTTCAAGGTGTCTCTTTAGAAAGCCCTATGTTCATCATTTCAACCATGCTAATGCTCCAAATATTTTGGAACTTCTTTTTGGAACTATATTCAGTCAGTAAAAACCAACGTAACCTTTATAGTTTAAATTATAATATACTGTACTATATTATATTAAAGTTTATGGTTAGTAAAAAAAAAAGTATCTCCAAGTTCTTTGACTGCTTGCTCTCATAGTAACAATATTTGGTTCTGTCTTAAGGTCAAGTCCACACTCAGAAGCGGATAATTAACCATCAGTGAGTAAATTTGAAATATTGCATCTCAAATGCAAGAAGCAAATTAGAAAGGGGGCCGATCGAAAGGGGAATTCTTCAAGAGTTTGGAGGAATAAATTAACAAGCTCCCCAAATTAAAGCTGTTGGCTATGAATGAGATCACCTTAGAGTTGATTTAACTTTGATACTCATTTTTAATATATTGCACCTTTTCTTCTTATTCTATCTCTGTTCTTCTCCTCCGCCCCTTACTGGTTTATATTTGTGAAAGATTATACACTGAAATACAAGATGTAAACACAGAGAATGTTAAGAAATAACCAAGGAAAGGGAAACTGTAACGAGATGTCAATGGATTCTCGTTCTTCCTGCTAATGGAATTTTTTGTTCAATGTAATGACTGCATTACACCTATCAGAGGACAAGACACGATGCTGGCAAAATCTACAGTAAAAATCAGTTCTGTCCTGATAGAGGTTGTTAGGAGAGCTTTTTACTGAACTCTCCTAATTCCTTGACATTTGCAACTGATCCAAGATATGCATGTGTGTAAAACCAAAACGTGTGTATGAGGCGGCGCCCAGGCGGGGCTGCACTCCGCAAATTCTCTCCTTTTCTTTCAGTGCTTCTCTTCAAGACTGGTACTACTCACACTTCAGGGCACTGAAAGCCAGCTCATAGGACAAACGCTGAAACGACTCATCCTTAGACTCGGACAAAGACCGCAGCGGTTCATTCCCGTATTTTATCAAGATTTTCTCCGGGGACTTTTCGATTTGAATACCCTGAAAAATGTTTGCTGCCGTAACGTAAACGGAGTCCGGATGGCCAGTTTTTTCGGGTACCCCAGTTGCGTGTTTTCCGCGGGACGAGGCGTCACCCGCTAGTGCCAGGGCAGCGAACTGGGAGATGTCGGGGTTTTTTTCATTCGAAAACTGCAGTTCACTCGTGGGGCTTAACATGCTTGCCCCTTGCTGGCCGTCGATCACTCGAGCTTGAATTCCAGTTCAGGTGTTCCAGGAAAATGGTTCTCCTTGTACCGTAAGCATCGTCTCTATGAAAAGAAAAAAAGAGTGAATCACTATCGCTGTAGGGCCACACCCGGTGGCCCACTCCGTGTGGCCTTAAAGACTAAGCGGTGGCCTTCGCCAGCCGATCCGAGCTTTACACACTTCGAGCGGGACAAGCCCCGGCGGAACCTCCACTCACTCCGAAAGGAAGCGGGGTGGAGACGGCTCGGGGATCGCGGCCGAAGCGAGGAGAGCCCCTCCCCCCGGCCGGTCTGCGGGGAGAGCTCCCCGACGAGCCGCGTCCACGGCCCCACGGGCGCCCCGTGCCCCGGACTCCGCGACTCCTCCCTTACCCTAGGAGGCGGGTGGTTCCCGGGGCTCTGGGGACGGAGACGCGGCGGCCGCTGCTCTGCGGGCCCCGAGGGCCGGCGTCTCCACACAACACGTGCGCTCGGCAGCCCCGGGGCCGCGGAGGCCGTTTGGTTCAAATGCCGGGTTCGGGGCGGGGGGGGTCGCGGCCTCCGGCGCTCGCTTCGCTCCGGTGCCGGGAAGGAGGACTCGCCTCAGCGCCTCGACGGGCCACGCGCAGCCCCCCTTCGCGGACGTGGCGGCGGAGCGGGGCGGAAGGCGACTCGGGGGTCCCGCGACCTCAGGCCGCGGAAGGGTAAGCCTCCCCCGCTCCTCCTAATGCGCCCGCCCGGGACCCAGATCTCCATGGCAACCGAGAGCCGCCCGGGCCGTTCCCGCGGGATTTGGCCGCGGCCGCCTCCCGCCGGGCGAGTTGCTCTTCCTCCCCCGTCCGGGCGACAGGTGCCCGCCCTGCCTCCGCTCAAAGTGGGAGGCTCCCTGCACACGAGGACTGTACGGTCCTGAGGGTCCTGGGCTTCCCCGGAATCGCACGTGGCCCCCTTTCCCCGACACGTCCCTTACTGCCGCCCTGGAAAGCCAGAATTGTGCGTTGCTGGCGACACACAGCTTTGCGGGTTTAGCACGGACGCAGGAAACGTTAAAACAGATGGGTGTGGAACTATGGAAGAAAAGGGGAAGAAAAGGGGGGGGGGGGCTACTTTATTTCCGTGTTGCTTTTAGAAAAATCGATGTAACATTAGACGGACTCTAACGGGGTTAAGTTGTTTAAAGAGCTTTGCCAATTTAAGACCGCATCCCTCGTGTCTAGAAGTTACCTGCAGAGAAGGGCGTTGCTGACATGGAACAAAAGCCTGAATTCGCCACACCCTCCAAATAAGAGGCCGGAACTGGGAACATTAAGGACTTCCTCAGAGGGTTTTAATGTGGCTAATTTTTGAGAGCCCTACAGCGAAGTCTGCGTTAAAGAAAAATCAGCTGTGCTCATTCTTATACGTAGTGGGAAAGTACTTTATTAATTTCTAGAATAAAACCAAATGACCGAGATTTAAATTTTCTGTTGCATTTATGTGCGTTTAAAACACTTAGATGATAGCCTTTTAACCTATTTTGTTATCTCCAAAGTGCATGTACTAAAACCTAAAAGGAAAAGAAAAGATCGCTTTTTTTCTATTGCCACTTTGAAACTTTTACAGCAAATTTCAGTAAGTATGGTAGTCTAATGATTTTAATGCCAGTCAGCATACCTAGAACCATATTTGCATGCACTCCAATTTCTTGAACAGTAAAATTGAATGAACTAAGTAAAGCATGTGTGAATACATAAAGGTCATGCAGTGAAATGTAACATGTACACATTTCTTGCCCGGTTTAGAAAAACCTTTTGTAAAATAGAACTGGGCATTGTATTATGAAACAAACTTGACAAATTATGTTTAAAGTTTTAAGCAAAAAAGTTAAATCATTTTTAAAAGTCAGCAAAATAGATGCTAATATCTATTTAAAACAAAACAAATCTGCTGGATACTTGGTCTCTATTTTCTTCATAATGCAAAAGAAACTGAAGCTTACAAGTTGAATGAAGTTCTTAACTCTGAACTGAGATCTAAGTCATATGAAAAGCTTGCAAGTGCAAGCCCAAAACTTCCAAAAAACATGCTAAATATACATAAGTTAAATATAATAACCCCAGAGACACTAATGCTTAGGAATCTCAGAAATTTGTCCAACTACTTTGTAGAAGTGGTCTAATCTGGAAAAGTAAACATAATTTACATATACACAAACATCAGTTATGATCACTCAGGGATTCTAAATTATGTTTTCTAGTCCTTTCCTCGGTGTGTTAAACATGAAGGGATAGACTTTGACTTTTGATAAAGAAATCTGTGTAATCTACGGCAAGTCCTTAACAACCCTTGGCCCCAGTTTCTGCATCTGTAAGGTGGAGATAGTACAGTCCTCCCCCTTATTCATAGGAGATATGTTCTAAGACTCCCAGTGGATGCCTGAAATCGCAGATAGTACTAAATCATATATACATATATGTAATATATATATTTTT
Source organism: Rhinolophus hipposideros (assembly GCF_964194185.1). Taxonomy (NCBI): domain Eukaryota; kingdom Metazoa; phylum Chordata; class Mammalia; order Chiroptera; family Rhinolophidae; genus Rhinolophus; species Rhinolophus hipposideros. The sequence continues at coordinate 36,493,446 of NC_138047.1, forward strand.
TTCTGTTTGTATCTTCTACCCACAAATGTTTATTTTTCATCTTAATTAAGCACTTATATACTGTGGCCATAACTTTTGCAGTTTGAGGAACAACAGCAAAATTAGCATGAATTTCTTTTTCCTTCACAATTTCATGGATACAATATTCATTTTTACCACAGATCTTAGCAACCTCAGCCTGTGATGTTTGGTGTGTTTTTTTTCCATATTAAATGGAAGAACTTTTACCTCTTCACTTAAAAGGAAGCACTCTACAGCTTCTCTTTGGCATATCTGAATTGCCAGCATCCCTACGCTTGTGCTTTGAGACTGTTATTAAGTAAAAAAAGGGTTACTTGAACACAAGCACTGTGACAGTTGAACTAATAACCAAAAGGGTTACTGAGTGACTAACGGATGGGGAGCATATACAGTGTGGATCTGCCGGACAAATCCTGGAGGGGACAGAGTGAGATTTCATCATGCTATTTAGAAAGGCACACAATTTAAAACTTACGAATTGTTTATTTCTGGGATTTTCCACTTAATATTTTCAGATCGCTGTTGACTTGGGGGTAACTGGAACCACAGAAAGCAAAACCTTGGATAAGGGGGTACAACTGTAATGCCTACCTTTGAGGATGTCTGTGAGGATTAATGAGATGATGTTTGCCAAAAAGAGTGTCTGGAAAGTAGTAAGTGCTCAGTTGTTAGTTCCTCTTTTCCCCCTCTAGAAGTTTTGGTTATAAAGCAACGTCTTTAATCTTTAGATCCCAGAAGATATGAGATTACAGAGAAAGCAAGTCTGTTGAACTGACATCTAAAAGACTTTTTTACTAGAGACCACGTACTTGCCTTGTTTATAGACATTTAGGGATATTTTTAGATAGGCTGGTATAGGCTGATATAGTTCAGTGCTTTCCAGCTTTCAAGCACCTGAAGTCCTTGTTTAAAATGCAAATTCCTGGAACCCATCCCCAGAAATTGAGTTGATCTGGAGTGGAACCCAGGAATTGGCAGTTGGGGCAGTAACCCAAGTTATTTTGATGCAGTCAGCCCAAAGACCACAGTTTGAAAAACTCTGGTCCTAATTCTGCCTCTGTATCTGACTTGCAAAAATCCTTTAGCTTCTCTGCATTTCTGTTCCCTCTCCTACAAAACAGATTCATTTTCCTGGCTTATTTTGCATTTGAGTTATGAAGCTCTAATCTTCTTTTTGCTGTCCTGCAAACTTGTCAAGCAGTATCTTCTTGTCTACCAGAAAAAATTTAAACCTTTCAGCAAGGCAGACAGAGTCCTCTGTGATCTGGCCCATGTCTGCCTTTCCAACTTCATTGCTTGGCATCCTAAAACCATTCTCCAAACTTCCTTATCTTTACACATGCTGTTCCCTCCGTCTTGAAAGCCTTTCCTTTTTGTCCATCTGGTGAATGCCTACTCAATCTTTGAAACTCAGCAAGCACCACCTCTATAAAATCCTTCCTGATATTTGTATTGGGATGTAAATGTAAGCTCTGCAACAGAAACCCAAATAACCACCAGCTTCAATAAAACAGCACTTTATTTTTCACATATAGTCCTGTTGGCATAATGGCTCTCCTCTACAAAGTCATCTGGCACTCAGACTCCTATTTCAGGCTGCATTTGAGGGCTTTGCTCTTGGCAGCGTAGTTCAAGATAGCTTACCAACCATGTCCATCACCAGCCAGGGGTTAGGTGAATAAAGAGGAAAGGGAGGGCACGCTGATTCCTTTCAAGGACATGACCTGAAAGATGCACACATTCCTTTTGCTAACATTCCACTGTCCAGAACTCAGTCACGTAGCATACGTAACAGTAAAAAGCGCTGATAAATGTGTCCAGCTAAAAATCAAAGGAACTATTACTATAAAAGAAAGGATGAATGGGTATTGGGGAACAATTAGCAGTCTCTGCTACAAACCTCTACCCCCCTGCCCCTTGACCAACTAATGCATACATGTGTGCATTCATTATTTAAACAAGTATATATTAAATTCTTACTGTGTACCTGGCACTATGCTCAGCCCTAGTACAATAGTAAAAAACTAATGTACAGAAACGATTAGGGACCTTACCCTCAAGAAATGACTGGGTAGCTATACTTGTATTTTGACACCCTTCAATTTTTATTATAAATATTTGCATACACATCTGTATTTCCCCTCCTGCCATCTTTCTACCTGCACAATCTGAACACCACACACACACTCTAAAATAGTTTTATTATATTTTGTATTTTTCTGATAAACCTTTTTATTTCCACATGCTAGCAACATATCACTGTCTTTCACAAGCACACACTGCACAGAAGATTATAAATATAAGGTCTCTTATGGGTCATGATGCATTTTGTTTTGCATCACACAGTGTACACACAATCGGCTGCAAATGTGACATAAAAGCTAGCTATAAACTTAAAATACTGTTGTCTTTCAAAATATAATTTGAGGAGCTTCTTGTTTTTTGATAGATCAATGTCAGTGACAATTCATTGTATGGAAAGCAAGATTTGATGAACGTCTTTACCCCCAAAGTAAAGCTTAGGCAAATACCCTGTTTCCGCAAAAATAAGACCTAGCCGGACAATCAGCTCTAATGCATCTTTTGGAGCAAAAATTAATATAAGACCCGGTATTATATTATATTTATATTTATTATATTATATTATTATTATATTATATCATTATATTATATTATACTATACTATATTATATTATACTATATTATAAGACCCTGTCTTCTAGTAAAATAAGACCAGGTCTTCTATTAATTTTTGCTCTAAAAGACGCATTAAAACTGATTGTCTGGCTAGGTCTTATTTTTGGGGAAACACGGTAGTTGTGGGTTAGAGAATTCATGGTTACTGTTTACTCTAATCATATGTATAATCCTGCCTCTTTACCTCTCACTTCTAGTTTATGGCCTCATTGTAGAGGTGGGGGGGGCAGGGAAGCATATTAAATTTCAGCACTGTACAAAAGCCATCATAGAGATAGGTATGTGGATTCAACTGTTGTGAAAACAGAATAGTAAAAAGTATAGTCTTTAAGTAGCACTCTGTCATATGATTAGAACATTAAGCCAGAGATGGTATAGAAAATTAAAAATCAGTTACCTGGAACTTTCTGCCACAGGGACTTAAAGGAGTGATTTTCTTTTCCCAGGGATAGAGTATTTGAAATATTTGTAAACTAACATTCCTTGCATTTGACTCAGAGTAGCTCCTGTATGTTAGCCAAGTAGGTATTTAAGATACATTTGCTCACTTGCTTCAATTTGTTCTGAGTATATAAAACCGCTCAGTTCCACTAACACCTGTTATAGAAATGTAAAAAGCATACAAAACGTACAGAATTTTAACTGTATGTTCTTAAACATTAGGACTCAATTTATAATTATTGCTATTTAGAAATAGTGCAGTCAATTTTCTTTGCAACAATTCTTTCCCTTATGCTTTTTTATTTCATAAAGTTATCCCGTGTTCTCTTGTGGACTAAGCTATACCCAACTTGGAACTTTGAGACACTAAGACAGGCCTGAGGATCCTCAAGGCCTCAAGAGTAAAGTGCATTTGGGGACTCATAGTCAGATACTGAAATATCCCATCCCCAAAAGAGGGGATGAAGGATAGATGTCAAGAAGGCGGGAAACTCACCCTACGTGGGTGAACATCATCCTCTGGTGCTGGGTGAGAGAGCTGGCATGAAGAATGCTTTACATATCAGAGGGTAGCATTACTCAAGTGTCCTCTTGCTTAGCCAAAAGAGCCATGTCTACTTGCAGAGGGGAAAGAAAAGATGTCCCTTAATTTGGAAGCAGCAGAAGACTGGGATGGAACAAAAGTCGACACCATAGCAGTTCAGAGACAGCGCCATTAGAAACAACGCTCTGAGATTTAGAAACCAAAAATAACAACAGCAACTAAGGAAGAGTTTGAGTTATCTAGGATGCAGGGGAAAAAGAGGATTCAGAAGACTTATTCCAGCCCTGGATCATTCTTTATGGCCCAGGAAAAACAAAGATTACAATAGACTATCATTGTAATAGATTCCACCAGTACAACAATTTCCCAGAGTTAGCTATTCGAGTACCACTTCCAAGAATTTTTCCTCACATACCATATACTACTATTTATATTAGTTACTCAATGTTTTTATTTTAAATCACTCACATTTTTTACTTAAGTATAACTATAAATGATAGATCAGCATGATTTGCCATACATGAAAATAACCACAACAAAAACAAAAATAATACTTTAGGTTGATGCAAAAGTAATTGTGGTTTAAAAGGTTAAAAATAATTGCAAAAACCACCATTACTTTTGCACCAACCTAATATTAAATTCTAGCTAGAAACAGTTGGGGCAAGACTTCAGGCTTGAGGTTGACTATTCTTGATTAAAAAGGGAGATGGACAATGTTAGAGAAGTGTTAAACACTGGTACAAAAAATGAGACTTTCTCCTTGTCAGAAGGATCAGAAGAGCATTGAATAAAGCAACTTTTCTCACTGTGTGGTTAGATGTTATTCAATGCCAAGTCTGAATACCACTTCAAATCATCTCTCATACCTTCAGGGGTGCTGGCCACACTTAAGAAAACACTTTATTAAGAGATTTAAGTTCAAGAGTTAATTAAAGGAAAAGTGTTTCCTCTGTAACAATAAGAAGGAAATATAACAAATTCAGAACTGGAAAGAAAGAAATGAAAAAGATCTCATGTCACAGATTAATATAGTCTACTTACATGGTAGTGGAAATTTTAAACCTAGAATCAGAGGACCTGGTTTTTAGTTCTAATGTTGTCATGAGGAAGCATGTCTCTTCATTTTTTCTATTTGTTTCTTGATGTGTTTAAGTCTATATCTTATTACTACGAAAAAAATGAGTACAGAAGGATTTGAAGAGATTAAGATTGGCAGTCAATAAGAGAAAGGTATTTAAATATCTATTTAAATATTTATTTAACAATGTCTATTTAAAAGTTTATTTTACCAAAGAAAGAAGAAATGTGGGAATAAAAGAACAAAGATATAAGACAAATGGAAAACAAATAGAAAAGTGGTAGATGTCAATTCTACCTAATCTGCAATTACAGTAAATGTAAATGGATTAACTACTTCAACCAAAAAGTAGAAGTTAGTAGAATGAATTTAAAAATCCAACTATATGCTGGCTACAAAAGAAATAGTTTAGATTCAAAGACACAAATAGGTTTAAAGTGAAAAGATAGAAAACTATAGCCATGCAAATTAGAACCAAAAGAGAGCTTGAGTGGACATATCATTATCAGACAAAATAAACTTTAAAACACAATTGCCTCTAGAACACTTTTTTCTTAGAAAATAAATCATAAACTTGAACATGTCAAACATTCTGGCATGGGCAAAGGCTTAGTAAAATCGTGGCAGGTCTAAAAATTCTGTTGATCAATGATTTCATTGGGAGCACTGGGTGTGTGTTTTGGGGTCAAAACTAAGCTCATGCCTCAATGTTAGAATATCCCAGCAAATCACATTGTGTGGAAAAGGTAAAGGTATGGTTTTTATGGAGATTCCGGTCCTAATGCTCAGAATACATAATAACTGCATGTGTTCCTTTGGGAAATGTCACTTTACATTGAAATTATACATGTTGACTTAGTATTTAAATGCTTGAACACATATGAAAGAAAATATTAAAAATTAAGTCATGATTTCCTTTTCATTTTAGTCTAAATTTAAGGATCACAAAGAGTCATAAAATGGTGGGAAGGGATATTTTATGTTTTTATATAACTAAATAAAAAAATTCCTGCTCCCCCTCCAAAAACTAATCCAACTACACCAGACCAATCAAACAAATACATACTCAGAAAAACAAAAACCCTAATACAATAATGATCCTCACTAAGTTTGAGTGTACTGTGTTATTCTGAACTAGATTTGGGAGCCACCTGCTGGTAAATTGATGAATTACATATGATTTTTTAAACTGGATATAGACTTAGGGTTCCCAGATAGTTTACAGAATGCTTAGTTAAATTCTAATTTCAGATGAACAACAGATGATTTTTTAGCATATTGTACTTGTTCCATATGCCATGTACCTTGTTTTAAATTTACAATTTCACACTTTAAGTGACTCAAATAGGTTTCCTTGAAATTCAGATAGTATGGTTATTTAGGAATATATTTATTGCTATATTCACAAGCTCCAGAGGAAGTATTCGTCTTCCTCTATTCTATCATATACCTGGCTCCTTGTCATTTCTTAATTCAGCTCCTCTTCCTCGACTGTATTTCTTTCCTGCTGCTACACTACCCTACAGTTTCATATGTAAGGAACCTGGGTCAATTATAGCTGTAAATGAAGACTCCAAAGAGAATTTTATTCTTTGTAGTAACTTAGCTGCAGATCCTACTTATCTTTAATAAAGCAAAAAGTACTGTATATATATTTATATTTTATTTTTTACCTTTAAATTTTTAAAAATTTATGTTTTGAATATATTCAAGCATATTTAAAATACATTCACATGTGTTACATTTTTTAAAAATATAAAAGGATATCCAGTGGAAAGTCTCCCACCTCTGTCTCAGGCACCCAAAAGTTCCTTGACGCAGAGGCAACAAATACACACTGTGATCTTTAGTTATCTTCAGGGACATTATTTTCAAGTAAGAGGCTGCAACAGTGTTGTCTCCCAAGGAAAAAAAAAGTACCGTAGACAACAATAAAAAATTTATTTCCTCATAGCTATGGCTTTTATTTTTTTTTAAGATTTTTGTTAAAAAAATGTAGTTAGCATACAGTATTATATTAGTTTCAGGTGTACACCATAGTTATTCAACATTCATATACCTAAAGAAGTGATCACCGTGGTAAGTCCAGCAAGCATCTGACACTATCCCACGCAGTCACAATGTTTTTGACTGTATTCCCTATGCTGTACGTTACATCCCCATAACTGATTTGTTTTATACCTGGAAATTTACACCTCTTATTGCCCTTCACCTTTTCTCCCTTTTTTAATTTTTCGGTTACAGTTGACGTTCAATATTACTTTATATTTTATATTAATTCCAGGTGTACTGCATATGTTAGACATTTATATAATTTAAGAAATGATCCCTCTAACTAGTCTACCACCCACTTGGCACTATATATAATTATTAACATATTACTGACTGTGTTCCTTATGCTTTACTTTACATCTCCATGACTATTTTGTAACTACCAATCTGTATTTCTTCATCCCTTTACTTTTTTCACCCTGCTCCCCAACTCCCATCCCATCTATCACTCCGATAAAACTGGTACCCATCTGACAACAGCATATGTAGTTATTACCATATTATTGACTATAATCCTTATGCTATACCCTACATCCTCATGACTACTTTGTAATAACCAATTTGTACTTGTTAATCCCTGCCCCTTTTTCACCCACCACCCTAACCCCCTACCAGCTGGCAGCCATCAAAATGTTCTTTGTGTCTATGAGAACAGATAAAGTTCCTGTTTTGTTTGTTTATTTTGTTCTTCAGATTCGACATACAAGTGAAATCTCATTGCGTCTGTCTTTCTCTGTCTGACACTCCACTCAATACAATACCCTCCAGGTCCACCCATGCTGCCGCAGATGGTAAGAACCCACTTCCTTCCCTGGCCAAGCACTATTTAACTATATATGTACCATATATAGTATATATGTACCACCTACTCTTTATCCATTGATCCATGGACGACACCCAGGCTGTGTCCACATGTTGGCTATTGTAAACAATGCTGTAATGAACAAATGGATGCACACATACCCTCGAAGTAGCATTTTGGGGTTTCTTCAGATAAATACCAGGAAGTAATATCCCTTTACTTTCAATATGTGTGTGTCTTTCAATCTGAAGTGAGTCTCTTGTAGGCAGCATATGTAAGGGTCTTGTTTTCTTATCCATTCAGCCACCCTATGGTTTTGATTGGAGCATTTATTCTACTTACATTGAAACCAGTTGTTGATATATAGTTATTGCCATTTTATTATTCATATTTTTGGTCTTTTGTTTTCTTCCCCATCCTAAAGAAGTCCCTCTAAGATGACTTGTAATACTGTTTGGCGATGATGAACTCCTTTAGCTTTTTCTTGTCTGAGAAGCTCTTTATGTGTCCTTTGATTTTAAATGATAGCCTTGTTGGGTCGAGTAATCTTGGTTGTAGGTCTTGCTTTTCATTATTTTGAATAATTCATGCCAGTCCCTTCTGGCCTGCAAAGTTTCTGTTGAGAAATCAGCTGTCAGTCTTATGGGAGCTCCCTTGTAGGTAACTAACTGCCTTTCTCTTGCTACTTTTAGGATTCTCTCTTTTGCCTTTAACCTTTGCCATTATAATTATAATGCGTCTTGGTGTGGGCCTGTTTGGGTTCATCTTGTTTGGGACTTGTCTGTGCTGCCTGGGTTTATATTTCTATTTTCTTTGCCAGGTTAGGGAAGTTTTCAGTCATTATTTTTTCAAATAGATTCTCAATCCCTTGCTTTCTCTCTTCTCCTTCCGGTACCCCTGTGATGCAAATGTCGTTATGCTTGATGTTGTCCCAGAGGTCTCTTAAATTATCCTGAATTTTTGGACTCTTTTTTCTTTTTGTTGTTCTGATTGGGTGTTTTCTGTTACCTTGTCTTCCAAATCACTGATTCTGTTCTCTGCTTCATCTAGTCTGCTGGTGATTCCTTCTTAGTGCATTATTCCTATCAGCTATTGTATTCTTTACTTGACCCTCAGGCTGACTGGCTGTGGGGTTTGGCTGTGTCTACAGCTTATGGGTTGCTGTGTAGGAGGCTCACCGCACTGAGTGGCATTTACCCCAATGGGCTCTGGAGCCTGTTGAGACCGCCCTTTGTGTGTGCCTCTTGTGGGGCTAATTGGGTAGTACTCTGCTGTGGCCTGAAGCCAACCTCCAAGTATGTTCATTCTGGGGCTCCGGTGCAGGCCTAGATCAACCACTACCTGTGACCAGCTGGGAACGACCTGGTAGCAGCCACAAAGTGATAACCAGTGCCGGGTCTGGGGTAGTTCTGCAAAAAGCCAGGACACTCCAGAGGCCTCCTGCCACCTGTAAGGGTCAGCCGCTGATAAAGCCTCCTGCAGTATTCAAGTTGGGTGAGGCGGGATCTCTGTGAGTCAGCAGGGTGGAGCAGCAGAACTCACCAGACCAATTAGATTCAGATGTGGCCTGTGAGGATGGGCTCAACACAGGAATGATGGCGCCTGCCTACCGGCTGCACAGGAGGAGAGCTCCACACAGGAAAAGTGTGGACTGTCCCTCCAGTCCTTGTCCTGAAGGTACATAACTCAGTCTCTCCCCATATATCTCTGACGCCCCCAAAATCACCGTCCCTTTGCTGGAGCCCAAGGTGAGTACTTGTGTGGGCCCTTTAAGAGGATGTCTGGGTTTTTTGCAGCCTTCCTTCCCACCCGGATGGCCAGAATCCCCACTGTTTTTCACAGCCAGAAATTATGGGGGCTCCTCTTTCCAGCACCAGTGCTCTGGGCTGGGGAGGCTGATGTAGGGCTGGCGTCCCTCAGTCCTCTGTGGCTGAGATATCTCTCCTGATTTTCAACCACTACATCATGGTTTGGGGCCAGCCAGTTTTGCGTCTCCACCCCTCCTACTAGTCTCGACATAACTTCTCCGTTGTATCCTTAGGTATAAAACTTCTATTCAGCTAGACTTCAGATGGTTCTCCAGGTTGATTATTCTATAATTCAATTGTAATTTTGATGTGTTCACGGGATGAGGCAAGCACAGCATTTATCTACTCTGCTGTCTTGAATCTCCCATCGCTATGGTTTTTAATTTAATGGTTTAGTTTTGTTTTGCCTGAGGAACAAATAACAAGAAAATGTACTCTTTTAAATATTGGTTGCATCTGAAGCTGCCTATAGTTGCAAAAGTCTATTTAATTAAAAACCTGCATTATAAAATATCACAAGATGGAGATATTGCTCCATGAAAGTGGCAGTTAAAGAGGATAAGGGGGAAAAAATCATTTTGTCTCTTTTTGGACATTTTTCTCTCTGTATCTTTCTCCCAGTCTTCAGTCAGTCAAGGTAATGAGAAGCATTCAAAGGGCCTGTGTTCAAATCCCAGGTTTATTTCTTTCTGCCAATAATTCTGATTTAAATTAACCTTTAGGAGCCTCAAGATTATCTGTAAATACAGGTTTATGCCCTTGTTATGAAGTTTGCATTGAATAATATATTTAAAAATGGCAATGCCCTCCAGCCAAAACCACCAAGAACATACCTGCAGTTGAACAACTTGAGGTTATTTCTCATTGCAGTGAGGGAGAATGTGCACCATGGGAATCAAAGGGGGCATCTCAGTAAGTGGGTGTTAGAAAGGACCTATTACAGGATTTGGGCTGTGGTTAGGTGATTTGTGGGAGGGTTCAAGGAAGCAGGGTTCACTCTGGATTGAGCGCTGTCAGGATGAAAGGACAATCTATGACTGGATATCTCAGTATTTATTTATCAGGAGGGCAGACTAGAATGAGGTTAAATTCTAAAGGTAAAGAAGTAATAGTGACGAGTATTAGCTGGGAGAGGGAGCTACTTGGTATTTTGTGGGTTGCACAGAGACTTTGTTTTTGTCCATACTTCTTTCTTCCTCCTCCTCTTTTCCTTCCTTCTCCTCCTCATTTTCCTCTTCTCTTTTATTCAATAATTATTGAGCACTACTCTAGACATTAGGGCTATGGCAATAACAAGACAGTCTCTGCCACCACGAAACTTACATTGGTACCCCAATTTGAAAAGCACAGCCATAGTATTTTTCCCCGGTCACAAACAAGTGAGCATCACCAAAAGAATTTCCAGAGACTCTAAGGAAAAATGCACTCTCCAATTTTCATGATGCAGGAGAACCCAGAATGATCGTCCTAAGCAAGGCAGGCTTGCTTCCATAGCGTTGTCCACTTGTTGTCAACCTTCAATGGAAAAATCTTCTGAAAACAAAACATTTTTAATATTCAACTAGAGAGTGAAAAAAAAAATTGGATGCTGCTGTTCTCAAAAAACAACCACAATGCTACATGTGACTTTTGTATGTGTGCCAATTCAAAATGCTCACCTCTAGTTACTGAAATAAATTGTCTTTTGAGGATGAAAGGGATGGTTACCGAAAGGGCATTTGAAAACATGAAGTAAATTATATTTCAGGAGCCACAATGTCCTATAGCCAATCTTTCTAATTTTATTGAAAACTAGAAATAAGTTCTACTCAATCTCCATGTGAAACCCTTCTGCTCTCATTCTGATCATTAATTTTTTAAAACAAAATCTTCTTTAGGAAAATGCCTTTTTTTTATTACTGTCCATTTTTTTCCCCTCAGGAACTTGAATTTAATAGAGGATTAATGTAAATTATAGTACTGAGAAATAAGCAATACTAATTATGGAGGATTCTATAACTGTGATACATTTAACCCAATAATTTAACAGTTTCTTCATCTCTAAAATGAGCTTTGTGCTTTGGACTTTAATCTTTAGTTTACAGGAAACTTCTAAAATGGAATTGCTAACAAAGCTCTCCAGTGGTTTTAAACACAGAGACCTACTGTTTGGCAAACCTGCTTGATCTTTGTTTCTTTGTTCTCGTCTTGAATCCTGCTGCTCTCGGTTCCATTTCTCTGGGTGTACAGTTTATACAGTTGTTAAACTACTTTCAAGTTGAAATGTCTGTGCAGGAAAGGTATTCAGGAAGCCTAATAAATAGATGACTTTACTTCTTGACAGCACTGACTTTACTCTGCTTCACAAAACTTTCCACTGTCAAATATTGCATGAGAAAATAGCCCTAATCTTCCTCCTTACTTCTACTGCATTTGAACAAAACAACTTAAAATTGGCCGTATTTCTGAAAATATTAGATAGTGTATGATAGGTTTATCAAAATTCCTCTTACCTGCTCATAATACTACAGAAGGTTATCTGCAGATAAAGATGAAACAAATACTATGAAAAGTTCCTGAGTCTAATGTAATGTACAAAGGAAGTTTCTTATTATATTTTCACGTATTAACCTTCAAGACAGGACAATTTCTGATTTTGTGTTAAGAGTAACTGTATTTGCTGTGAGTGCTTATTTAATAAGCTTGATTACTTGAAAATTGTCATTTTCTATTACTTAAGTTAGTAATTGTACTACCCCTGTATAAATGATAGTAGATAATGTATATGATTACACATGGGAAATTTTAAATGTTAGTGAATGCACCATATACAAAAATTAACTCAAAATAGACCAAAGGCCTAAATATAAGAGTAAAAACTATAAAACTCTTAGAAGGAAACACAGGAGTAAAGATTTGTAACCTTGTATTAAGTAATACTTTTTAGTTATGTCACCAGAAGCAGAAACAATGAAAGAAAAAATAGATAAATTGGACTTCATCAGAAGTTGAAATATATATCACTAAGAATAAAAACTTTAGTAATGTAAAGGACATCAGAAAATGAGGAGTGGTCATCTTGCTCCTGCCCCTGACAGACTCTCCCATCTAGGTCATTGGGACGCCAAGACCACCGAGTGGACCCTTTCTGACCACATTGTCCCAGGTGGTACTTTCTGCTGCCACCACAGCGGCTCCCTCTCTGAGGAACGCAGCCCTCGGTCCAGGGGTATTGCAGGCAATGAGGATCTTTCACACTGGACAGCCAAGTCTTGCCCCTGTATCACCTCTTCCTGAATATGGAGGAGAGGTTCATCATGAGCTGATCCATGAGGAATTCCTCCAGTTCCTTTATCCTAAAATCAGTGTAACAGGACCCTATGTGCTCAGAACTGGGCTTATCTTATATTTTCTATCCAAAGAAACATATGTGATTACCCCAGAGACCACCTCAGCCATATCAACAATACAGTTGATTGTCTATGTAATTAAAAAATATGGTGGTGCTCCTATTGAGGAATTTGCTGATAAACTCAATGAGCAAAAAAATTGCCCAACCAGAAGGGGCAAAACAGGCTTCTGTCAAATACATCCAGGATGCAATTTATTGGAAGAAGGCACAGCAGGCACTGGTTCAGAAGCGCCATTACCTTTTTGATGTCCAGAGGAATAACATTGCTATGGTCTTGAAGGTTACTTATCGGGAATTGCTGCATAGAGCATACAAGGAGGTAAAAAATCACCTGGACAATCATAACTCTGTGCAGAATATGATGCATTGGAAGGAACAAGAGCACATGATAAGCTGGGCAGAGAAGTGTGTGGTGCAGAGCATCTCTGCACAGCAGGAAGAGACGCCAAGCGCATTACAAATCCAAAAGTTGCTTGCAAAGAAGGCCCAAGCACAGCCAGTTCTGTAAGTGCATCTATCCCAATTGAGACAGCTAGAAACAATTAACTGACTGAATGGAAAGTAGTCTATGTGACCAAATCTGTCTTGCGGTCTACTGAAGTTACAGTTTATCCTACCTAAATATGAAGAGCTTGAGTTTCATATAGTGAGAAAGTTTAAACAAATCATTTGAGCAGTGAGATGTTTCTTGTCCTTCTTGCTCTGCATTTTAAATTGTTCCATGATCACTTCTGAATAAACAGTTTGCTTTCAATATAATTTGGTGCCTGACTAAAGATGACCAAGTTATAGTTTAAATTTGTAATTAATTCTGCCATCTTGCAATAAAGTGACAAACAAACAAACAACAACAAACAAAACAAAACAAACAACAACAACAAAAAAGAAAATGAAAAGACAACCCACAGAATGGGAAATAAATTTAAATCACATATCTGATATGGGAAGTGTATCCAGAATGTACAAAGAACTCTTACAACTCAACAATAAAAGACATAGTATTATAAAGTAGACAAAGGATCTGAAGAGACATTTCTCCAAAGAGAAGATACATATAGCCAATAAGCTAATGAAAAAAATGCTCAACATTATTAGTCAGTAGGGAAATGCAAATCAAAATCACAATGATATACCATTTCACATTTTTTTAAAAAAAAGAAAAAGAGAAAACCAAAACACGGAAAATATGCATTGGTGAAGACATAGAGAAATGTCCTCATTTTAAGTATAAAATTATACTAATACATTGCTGATAGGAATGTACAGTGGTGTAGCTGCTTTGGAAACAAATTGATAATTCCTCAAAAACGTAAACATAGTATTACTATTATACTCAGCAATTCCATTTCTAAGTATATGCCCAAGAGAACTGAAAAAAAGTTGCTGAAACATAAGCTTACACACGAATGTTCATAAAACAGTATTCATGATAGCCAAAAGGTGGAAACAGTCCAAATGTCTATCACAGGATGATCCGATAAACAAAATGTGATACCTATACAATGGAATATTATTTGACCATAGAAAAAAATGAAGTTCTGATATATAATTTAACATGGATGAACCTTGAAAACATCATGTTAAATGAAACAAGTCAGACACAAGAGGCCACCTATTTTATGATTCCATTTATATGAAATGTCCAGAATAGGCAAATCCATAAAGATAAAAGATAGATTAGTGTTTGCCAGAGGTTGGAAAGGGAGAATGAGGATTGACTGCTAATAGATATGGGGTTTCTTTTGGGGGTAATGAAAATGTGCTGGAATTAGATAGTGGTGATGGTTGTACAATCTTGTGAATATACTAGAAACCTGAGTTGTATTCTTAAAATAGAAACTAAGTCATATACTTTAAAAGGTTGAATTTTAAGCATTTGAATTGTATTTCAATAAAAAGTTGTATGAGAAAAAAATGTCCTTTATGTCTGAGATTAAACCCATATAAACCATGTAATCAAATTAATTTTGTCTGATTTATAAACATAAAGGTAACATCAGACTAATTCTTTATAATGCTATTACATTGTATATATTTACCTGGCTTAAAATTTTAAGTATAAAATTATACTTTATTTTTTGTACTCATATTAACCTGGGGGGAAAATTAAGTTCCAATTTATGAAAATTAGGAGGAAAGAAGCTGGTGGTGGTTCTAACAAAATTTATCAACTTCAAATAATTTTTATAACCATATTAACAAATATTTATTAAATCTTTACCATTTGTAAGAGAATGCAATGAGCATTTTGATAGATTATCTACTGTAAAACCAGCACTGTGCCAGTCTCCATGGGGCTTATATAAAAATTGAATGACGTTACTTGCTTGAAATCTGATTAAGGGAAAAAAACTAACATAGCTGAAGCAGTTAGGGAACAAGTATGTGTATGTTTTAGGACTGAATGGTAAGTACAGACTACTAGAATTGCAATGCTGAGTGTTTCTTAGTACTCTTGTCTCAAACTTCTCTTTTTATAGATCCTGACTTCATGAAGTAAGTGTGATAGAGTTCCAAAAGGGAGCAAACATATCAATCCATTCAATGGATATTTAGTGTGTGTCTACTATGTGCCAGGCATCTAAATCCCAATAATTAAAATTAGTATAAAAATGAAAATAAGCCACAATTTTTATTATAAAAATGAAAATATGACACAAGTATTATGGGAAGGAAGTAAAAGGGATTTCAATAATTTTAATAGCAGGTCTGTTTCACTGTTGAACTTCCACAGTTCAGTCTTATCCTGTGATAATTATATTAACAACCTAAATGGAGGAGCACGAAATTCATGGTTAGGAACCACAAATGTTTTTCAAGGGGCCCGTGTTTAAACATACAGATGTATTTATAGTTTTCTGTTATCAAAGAAATATTCAAATTGGATGCTATAAACATTAAATCAGAATTTAATGCTATTTTTTTCAGGGTAGACAGCATGAAATTAAGATGCCATTTAACTTTATCATTTTTTTTTTTTCCTCCAGAAAGAATCTAAGGAATTCTGGATTCTATAGACAGAGACTGACTGAGGTCCTCACTTTCAGTTACTAGTCATGTAATTTCTCAGCTTCAGTTTACTCCTCTGTAAAAGAAAGGTAACAATATTTCTTACCTTATTGGGTTGCCTTGAGTTTAAGGGTAATGTAAATAATGGTTTTAGCATTGGATCTGGTACCTCACAGTCTTAATTAATGTTAACTATGATATTGGGGGTAAAGGTTAATTAATCAGCCTTCCTCTCAAATTACAATTCATAATGCAGCCATGGAATTCTTGGAAAAGGCAGAGGTGTTTTTCCCTTAAAATAATGTCTATTATTTTCTTACTATTATTTTTTATTACATATTTCTGAAAACAAAAACTAAAAGCTGAAAGTAGTCATCATTAAGAGACAGGTTTCGAATGGGAGCAATGTAATATTGTGTGTAAAACAAGTTTTAAAACGTCAACTTTTAGGGATCCAAGTTCCTGGAGATCAAAGTGAAAGAAACTCAAGTTTAGAGAACAGAGAGGATCCCAGACAGAAGGCAGGGACGTGAGGAACCACCATGGCTGAATGGGAGGTTCTCTGAAGCTTTGCTTCTGGCAGTAGAAACCAACACTCATGAAATTGGAAATTCTATGAATTGACCAAAATAATAGCTGAGAATAATAGATGAGAATCTGAACAATGCACAATTTTTTGTGAAAGTCAACTGATATGTACTTGGTCATTGTATGGCCTGCATCCTTGAATGAGTAAGCATCCTTTCAAAATTAGGAAAAATAAGATACAAGATGGTTTAATAATTTTCCATGAGTTACTAACTTAATATTCTTATTTTAAAAGTTAGAAGTAGGCTCAATATTTCTCACTGTTAACTTGCAGAGGCGGGTAAGTTTCAGAGGTAGAAAGTAGATTAGTGGTTGCCAGGGGCTGAGAAGTGACTACTAATGGATATGTGGTTTCTTGATAAAAATCAGTAGGGTGGTGGGGAACCAATGACATGGTTTCTGCTCTCGTGGAGGTTAGTATCTATGAGGGCGACAGACACATAAAACAATCATTTCAGTATAGTGCATTAAATGCGATGATGGAAGAAGTGAAGGTGGTTGGATCAGCGGCACTTATGCAGGAAGTGACTTATAAGAAGGAGTAAGAGTTAGTCAGAGGAAGAGGAATGGGAAGCAGCAGGAATTACGGTGTTCCCAGCAAAGTAAACAGAATATTCAAAGGCCCAGAGATGAAACAACAGATGGCATGTTTAGGGACCTGAAAAAAAAAATTTAGATCAAAGAGAACAAGGTAGGAAGCAGGGAAAGGCTCCAGATGGGGGTCAGACCACACAGGGGCTCGCTCAGAGGTCCTATCAGGGAGTGTGGACTCCATCCTAAAAGTAATGGAGAACCATTAAAAGGTTTCGAGAAGGTAAGTGACATGATCCAATTTGAGTTTTTGAGAGAGCACTGCGGAATGGAGAATAGATTAGGGTGAGGAAAGCCTGGAGACAGGGAGACTAGTTCATAGGGCTAATCTTGGTGAGAGAGTGTGTGACTGAACTACGGTGGTGGCACTGGGCATGATGAGAAGTAGACAGAGAAGAGATTTTTGGAAGCTGAATCAGCAGAACTTTGTGATTAATTGGAATGAGGTATTAGAAGGAGTCAAGGATTATTCCAAGGTTTCTGGCACGGGCAACTTGGGGCCATTCACTGAGCTGAGAGCACAGAAAGAGGGGAGATTTGGGGAAATTTCAATTTTAGAAATGTTAGGCTTGAGGTGTCTCTGAAGACAATGAGTATGTCTAGTGGGCAGTGGGTGGTACATGCGCAAAGCTCAGGAGAAACACTGGCCTGAAGCCAAAGAGCAGTGAGTTCATAGTCTGGAGATGGTAACTGAAGCCAGGGGGAAGTAGCATGGGAAGAGAAAGGATCTCAGGATAGAATCCTGAGGAACACCAACAAGTAAGACAGGGACAGAAAGGAGGAGCCTGCAAAGGAGAGGGAAACCAAGAGGAAAAAGGAGGATCGGAGGATCGTTGTGTCGCAGATGCCAAGGAAGGGAAGAAGTGGGAAGATGTGTCAAATGCCGAGGAGAAGTCAGCAGCAGAGAATGCTGAGAATTCTCTATTGAATTTAGTAACAAGGAAGTTGATGGTAACTTTGGGGTTTCAGTGGAAATCCAGACTCCAGTAAGTAGACGAGTGATCTCAAGGGAGGACAATGGAAACAATTTCTTTGAAGAAATGAACCCGTGACATTAGTGGGAGGAGAAATGTGGAGTAAAATGAAGTTTTCTTAAACAAACAAAAAAAAAGTGGGAGAGAGTTAGCTAAGTTTAAACTACAAAATTGATTTAGCCAATAAAAGGGGAAAGTTGAAGGTGGAGGAGAGGATTTTCATAGATAGAACAAGCTATTATAAAAGGCAAGAGGCTTTTACATTAGCTAAGAGGAGAATAAAAGAGACATGTCTTCCTTTGTAATGGGGAAGGAGGAGAGGATGTGTGGATGTATTTAAGTTTCTGGGCTTCATGAAGTGTGTACTGGAGCCAGCTCCTATGACAGATGGTCCCTGGCTTATGATGATTTGAACTTACTATGGTTCAAAAGCAATATGCATTCCGTAGAAACCATGCTTTGAATTTTTAATTTTGGTCTCTACCTGGGCTAGCGGTACGTGTTGCGGTTCTCTCTCATGATGCCAGGCAGCAGCTGAGAGCTGGAGTCAGGCAGGCGATCATGAGGGCGAACAGCCCATACTCTACAGAGTAGTATTAAATTCACTTCCACCTACAATATTTTCTATTCATAATGATGTGGGAACAGAGTCCCAGAGAGCACTTTCCAGGCTCTCCGCCTCACATGGAAAGATGCTGGCTCGGTTGTTAGACGGCCATCAGCTGTAATCAGATGGCCATCCGCTGTGGCTGGGTGGCCGTCAGCTACTACCTGTGAGCCATTAGCCACTAATATAACTGCCCTGGCTACGCTAGGGCGGGGTTGGTTGGTTGGCAGAGAAGTGGACGGCGGACTGCGCATCCTGTGGAGCCTGCTTCCTGTGTCTCCAACCCGGCTGCCAGCAAGAATATAGTAGGACTCCCCTACCCATGGCTCTGTGGGTGTTCCTTTTTGGCCTCACCATATCCTGCATTCTTGTGCGGGGAGCAGGAGCTGAGACCCCGCGTGACAGATGAGTTTATAAGGAGGTAACCCCATTGTAAGTTGAGGAGCATCTGTAGTTCACAAGAGCCACTTGTTAAATTTTTAGAAATTTTGAGATCTGGCTACCATACATTAATGAACAGCTTGAATTCAGCCACAGTGAGAATATTTACATCATGGAAATTGGCAAACACTACAAATCAGAACTCCTCCCACACCCAAAGCACCCAGAGAGTCAGTTATTAGGCATTTACCAGCACACCACTAGTCAAGGTAGGGAAGTGAAGAAGTTTCTGTCTGAATAGCACTATCTTCTCTGTTGGCTAAGAAGGCAGACTGCATGCTGGTGTCAGAGGTTTGAGGAAAGTGAAGAGAGGTTGAATTCTGTGAAGCAAGGCAGACAGAGAGCCACCGGGGAAAACACTGAATGACTCCAGGCTGCACTGAGGGACCAGCTGAGGTTGGCAACCATTAGTCTATGTATGATGGAATCACTGTACTCAGTTGTATGATTTCTCCTGTAAGCTCAGTGGCCTGGGGTTTCCAGCAGAGAAGTGGATAGGTGGTTTGATCCAGAGCCTGTCTTTTATCTGGCAAGTAGTGACAGAAGAACTAAATGGAGAAGGATGATGAAGCTGTTTGCATGAAAGTAGCTGCAATTAGGGGCCATGGAACCTAGACTGTAAAGGGAAAGAGGTAAAGATAGGAGAGGTTGATAGGTAAGGAGAAGGTACAGCAGTTATGTTTTTCTGGTATCACATGCTTTGAGTCCGCTTACTATCCTGGTGTCATCTTTGCAATCTGGCCTTCCTGTTTGCCAATGCCACTTTGGAATGTGACAAGCAGATCCAAGCCCTTCAGTCTTATATGATGCTCCAGCTAGGTCTTACCATCAAAGGCTATAGTGTCCTCATGTTAGACATCATATACTTCAAAGACTGCAATGCCCAGTGTCATCAATCATTCATACTATAGATAAATGAGCTGAAGCAAGGATAGGAGACCTTTCAACACTTTGGTGGGAATGATCTGAAATTTGAAAATCTTTTTTGTTCAGCATTAGCTAACTGACCAAAATCACCAATGAATAATCATTGATATCTTACAATATATACATTCACTCTAGATTATCAATAGCAAATATAATTGCCATGAAGATATTTTGCAAATTATTAGAAGAACATAAAAGTACTGAGTAACCCGGGGGAACTTCAGCGAGTTAATATAACATCCCCAAATGGCCTTCAAATAAGCTTGTTTTCTTAGAGTAGTTTCACCACGTGTAGATTATACAGAATTTGTTATGGGGTAGATCAGAACCTGACCTAGTGATGGGAGTGTTATTGATGGTAGAACCGCAAGAAAGAAGAAATCTCTTATTACAAAACAAGACTCCAGGGTATAGGAACTACTACTTTAATTTCAAATAAAATGAGATTTTATAGCTGATAACCCACTATATTTTCCAAAACATTCTAAAGAGTGTAACTGTCAGAAATCTGTGTATTTGGTGGACTACATTTCCCATGTCACCTTTCCCTAAGATTAAGTAAATTGAGTGTAGTGCCAATGTTTAATTTCTCAATATGTATGTGTTACAGGAATTTTCTTTCTGAATTAAAAATGTCATTTCAGTGTGATAACTGAATTGATGTACCTTTGTGCTTGCAATTCGTCCTGATTAGTGCCAGATTCAACAAATAGAATTCATTTTCACCCACTCTCCTGAGATTAGTTGGATATTATGGCTTTGAAATAGCTAGCCTCTCTGGTGCTAAGAGTAAAAATCTTGCCCATGTAATTTAACGTTCTATCTTACGAGGTAAGTGAAAGTGAATGGTATTCAGTTTCCATGTTGGGGAGGGTATTTTTTTCTTCATCAAAGTAATTACCTCACTGCATTTCCTACTTGTATAGCTGACCCCTTGAAAACATAGTATTGAAAACATACACCCCTTGAAAACATTGTATAAAAATCAATAAAGCTATTGATTTTAGTCCACACTAGGCTTTTTTTTCTTACCGGTTTTTTCCCCTAACCTTGAGGTATTTAGATATGCAGTAAAAGGAAGAGGTATGAGGGAGACAGGAAGTGTGCAGAATAATTTATTTTCCTGTGTCACTCTTCACATTGGCCAGCAAGGGGAGTTACAGGAACAATTTCAGCTGTTTGAGCTGAGACATTTGTAAGCACACCTCTCACAGTTGATTATTAGTTACCATGTCACTTGCACTGGGCTTTCTGTATAACCCAGCTAGTATTTTACTGTGTATCAGTTTAGTTTTCCTTTCACCTAATAACTTGTTGACCAAAAATTAATTGTGAACTTCAAAGTAAAAAATCTACTGGAATAGCGGGACATTGGACATAAAGGGAGTTTCTAAGCTAGGTGGCATAAAAATCTAATTGTGGCTGGGAGCAACCCAAGCCCCCTTAATGTGCATAAGACCACATTCAACTGGCTTCAATAAAAAGGGATTCAAATGTAAGGGAGGTGGCCTTGAGGAAAGCCGCCATGCCTGCCAGAACTGAGAAGTCCAGAGTTCTAAGTTCTCCTGGGGCTTATGGAGATTGACAGGCACCCGCTGCTTTCCAGAGCTGATCATTCAGGTCAGCCCTGAAAACACCCAGGGTGGGACAGTCCCCATCCTCTGGCCCCCAGGCATCCAGGTGCCAGAGATTCAAAGCCTTGGGAGGGATCTGGAGAAAGTGTTTCCACTCTGTGAGCAATCTAGGACAGCTATCTCCCCTTTAAATCATATTTTATGCTTCTTAATTCCAACCAAGACTTTCTGGGGTCTTCTGTGAAGTTCCTGTACTGTGCTATGCCACAGTGGCATTTAATCACTGACCACTTTCACATATAATGGTTCACTTTATTCACTTAGTTTGGGACCAGGTTCAATGAGCGTGTACTCTACGTAGTGCTTTAATACTGCTTTCCCAATCCCCATCCTGGCTGCTAAATAAAATACTTTGCTGTTAATGGCGAAATGAACTAAAAATTGGTAATCACTCGTTTTCTGTATGTGTAGGTCAATTTTCAATTTCAATGATTAAAACATATTTTGAATACATTATGTATTCCATGCTTTGCTCCTGGACACATATTGTGTAAAGAATCTGGTTCTGAGAGTAGGAAATGTAGATTTTAGCTCTGGCTCTGACACTTACTAACTATATGATCTTGGACAAATCATATAATTTTTCTGGGTTTGAGTATTTCCACTACAAAAATGGGGAGGGTGGACTAACTGAGTGGACAAGATTCCAGACTTGAGAATCAGGCAGACCAGGGTTTTAATCCTATTTCATGTATTAGCTGGGTGACTTTAAGCAAGTGACTTATTATTTCAAGGCTTTAATGAGCTAATGTATGTGAAACCCTGAACATCATTCTTAGAACAGAATAAGCACTCAACAGGGAACAGTTATTATAATAATCATGATAATGATCATAATTATTAAAGTTTTATTGGGGCTTTTTTAAACTCTAAAAGGCAAGGACTTGACTGAAATACTGGGACCAGTTGCTGTGAATGAGCTTGCTCATCTGATCCTATGCTTCTTAAGGAAATTTGTTAAGAAATAGATTGAAATTATGGAGAACTTTGCAAAGTGTTTGGATTTTACTATATAGTATTATGGTAATGTATTCAGCAAACAATGTGATTGTAGGCATTGTAATAAATACAGTCATGGGCTGATTTCTTTTTTTTGGTCATTATGTAACAACTACTTGAAAATTTTTAAAGGGTAAAACTCATATTTAGTAGAAGTACTATGAGTATGAGAGAAGAGAGATTGGCTTCTTCGGTTTTACAATTGACTTAGAATTTTCTTTTAATTTGCAAGTTTTGAAAATCTCTTTATAATGTTCGGGCTTAATTTAAAATTGTTCTCAGACAATAATAATTACTAGAAGTGAATTGTGTTCACAAGCTCTACAACTAGGATGGCAACTAGACATAATTCACTGAATAAGTGTATATTGAATGCTTATTTCACTCCAGGCACTGCTCTGGGTGTTGTAAGATAGCAGTGAATAAAACAGGTCAAAGCCCCATCCTCATGAAATTGCCCTTCTGTTGGGGTTTAACTTCTGTTGGGGTGCCAACTCTAACAGAGGGCCTGTCTATCAGGCTTTGTTGACAGGGGCTGGGAGACCAGACCAGGACTTATTAAGAAAGTATGCTGTAGCTAACTGGTGGTCTCTACGGGGCTGGGGGGGGGGAGTTTGGGACTATGCTGTATTTACCATCCTTCCTGTGGAGAGTGCTGCTGCTGAGCACTTGAACTGTGGCTAGCCCAAATTGAAATATGCTGGAAATATAAAACAGATACTAGATTTTGAATACCATCATTAGAAAACAAAAATAAACAGTAAGGGACTAAGAATATATCTTAAAAAAATTAACAGTAAGAAAAAGGAAAACAAAATAACCAAAGAAATAAGGAATAGTTCATTAGTAAAGCTAAGAGTCATACCAATTAAATTTTTTTTAAAAAAAACTGATAAAAACAAATAAATTTAAAATCTAGTTCTTTAAAAAGATTAATGAAATAGTATCTCCACCTCCTCTTCTCTCTCCTAACATGTGGCAAGGAGCAGAAAGAGACAAGATGAGGAATGCAAAAGAAGTCAGATTCCCAGATATAGGAGAGATTAAAGAAATAGTTATAGACACTACTTCACACAATTCTGTGGCAGCAGTTTGAAAATTTAGAAAAAAAAAATGTATCATTTCTCGGTAAAAAAAAACAAGTGAGTAAAATTGATCCCCAAAGAAGTAGAAAAGTGAACAGACCAATTAATTACTATAGAAGATTAAAGGTAATTAAAATTTTCTATTGAAAAAAGCTACCCAAGCCATATGCCTTCCCAGATGAGTTTATCTGACTTTAAAGTAACAGTAATCTCAAAGTTATTTACCATTCCATTTGAAACTCTCCTAATTCATTATATGAAACAGCAAACTTTAATACCAAAACCTGAAAAATATAGTATAACAACATAAAGAAAATTATAGCTCATTGTCATTTATGAATGTAGATGGAAAAATTCAAAATAAAATATTAGCAAACAAAAATCTATGTAGCAAAAGAATAATGTACTACTACCAAATAAGAATTATTCCAGAAATATAAGAATGGTTTATTATCAAATAATCTATTACATAATCTATTGTATCAATAAACTAAACTAAAGGGAAAAATATAGGCATCAATAAATGCTAAAAATATATTCAGTAGAATTCAGCAGCCATTCCTGATAAAATCTCTTAGAAAAATAACACAGAAGGAAACCATTTAGATATATTTAAGATTAGCAAAACTCAACAAGCAAATATACAATGGCAAATCACAAAAACCATTTCAATCAAAAATAGGATATTTTTTACAGTGTTATTTACATTGCCTTATAGGTTTTGGCAAACAAAGAAATTAAAATAACTGTCATCTATCCAGGAGAAAAAGAAAAAGGATCCCTACTTTGTATTAATATAAAATAAATGCCAGGAGATTGAAAACATAACTCAGTGAAGATATCACACAAAGAAATCTAGGTTATTAAATGTCAATCTAAAGGGTGAAGGGATATCCCTTTATGACCATGGTTGAAAAATTCCAAAGCTCTAAAAGAAAAGATAGACATATTTGACTACATAAAAATGGGCTGCCTTTTATGACAGAAGATATAAATAAAGCAAGAAACAAACAATAGATTTGGAAACATACTTTTAATCCTTTGGTTTTTTCTCCTAGATACATTATTTACACATTCAGAAAAAAAATAAGCCAATTTTCTCTGTGGAAAACAAATCTGATAAGAGCTAGAAAATCTCTGAAGAAAAAGAAAACATACACATACAATTTAGTATATAGCATCAAAGTCTTCAGGACTACTTAAAACCCATCCATTCACACTAGGGTGTGGTCCATGTACCCTAAATGAAGAATTCCTCAACAACAAAAACAAATAACTCGATTAAAAATAGGCAAAAAACTTAAATAGACATTTCTCTAAAGAAGTATAAAAATGGCCAATAAACATATGAAAAAAATGCTCAACATCATTAATTATCAGGGAAATGCAAATTAAAACCACAATAAAGTATTACTTCATATACATTAGGATGGTTACCGTAAAAAAACAAACAAAATAACAAGTATTGGCAAAAATGTGGAGAAATTGGGATTCTTGCTCAGTGCTGATAGGACTGTAAAGTAGTGTAGCTGGTATGGAAAGCAGTATGCTGGTTTCTCAAAAAACTAAAAATCGAATTACCGTATGATCCAGCATTCCTTTGGTTATATACCAAAAGAACTACAAGCAGGGTCTCAAAGAAATACTGTACATTCAGCACTATTCACAATAGCCAAGAGGTAAATGGATTAAACTAAATGTGGTGTGTACATACAACACAATATTATTCAGCCTTAAAAATAAGGAAATTCTCACACATGGTACAACATGAATGAACCTTGAAGACATTATGCTAAATAAAATAAGCCAGTCACAAAAGAAAAATACTTATATGAGTTATCTACAGTAGTCAAATTCATAGAAACAGGAAGCAGAATGGTAGTTTCCAGGGACTGGGGAGAAAGGGAAATGGGAGTAGTTGTTTAATAGGTATAGAGATTCAGTGTTGCAAGATGAGAAAGTTCTGGAGATTAGTTGCACAACAATATGATATACTTAACACTATTAAACTGTACATTTAAAATGATTAAGATGGTAAATTTTATGTTATGTGTATTTACCTCAATTACCAAAAACAAACAAAAAAAAACAATCATGCCTTACACATTTTCTACACACTCAAAATTTTAAGTACCACACACATATGCAAATGGACCCCAGATATATAACTCCAATACAGACTGCTCCCATGACGTATTGATTTATATCTCTGATTGCCTGCTGGGCTTCTCTTATTGGATTATATTCCACTTGCTTTTTTCACTCAACATGTCCCAAACTGATTTTACCTACAAGCTTGTCCCTCCTCCTGTTTCCTATTCTATGCCTATGAATGAATGCACCTGGATCTTTTTCATGGGAATTTAATAATCTGATTTCAAGATAATAAGTCATTTGTGTCATGTTATATTTTTTGTAACAGTATTATTGGCATATAGTTTACTCACCACACAATTCACCCATTTAAAGTGTATACAATACAGCTTGTAGTATATTTAGAGTTGTGCAACCTTTACCACAATCCATTTTAGAATATTTTTATCACTTCCTTCCAAGAAACCTGTAATTTTCAGCTACCACCCCCATAATCTCCCCCATCTCCTCCAGCTCTAAGCAACCACTAATCTACTTTCTGTCTCTGTAGATTTACCTATTGGGACATTTCATATAAGTAGAATCATATAATATGTAGACTTTTGTGACTATCTTCTTTTACTTAGCATAACATTTTCAAGGTTCATCCATGCAGTAGCATATAACAGTACTTCCTTTTTCTAGACAAATAATATTGCTTTGTATGGATAAATCACATTTTCTTTATCCATTCCTTAGTTGATGTAACATTTAGGTTGATTCTAGTTTTAGGCTATTATTATTATTATTTTTTAAGGAGGGTGCAACTCACTGTGGCCATGTGGGGATCGAACCAGCAACCTTGGTGTTATTAGCACCACGCTCTAACCAACTGAGCTAACCAGCCACCCCAAGGAGTTTTTTTTAAAACACCTTGCTATGTTTTTAACACCATGTATGTTTTTAAAAACTTTTTCAATGACAGTTGACAATCAATATTATATTAGTTTCAGGTATACAGCATAGTGATTAGACATTTATATAACAAGGTGAACCCCCAAAATAAGTCTACTTACCAACCTGACACCATACATTACAATATTATTGAGTATATTCCCTATGCTATATATTATATTCCCATGATTATTTTGTAACTACCAATTTGTACTTCTTAATCCCTTCACCTTTTTCACCCAGCCCTCCAACCCCACTTCCATCTGCCAATCATCAGTTTGTTTTCTTTGTCTATGAGTGTTTCTGCTTTATTTGTTCATTTATTTTGCTTTTTAGATTCCACACATAAGTGAAATCATATTTGTCTTTCTCTGTCTGACTTATTTCACTTAGCATAATTCCCTCTAGGTCCATCCATGTTGTTACAAATGGTAAGATTTTATTCCTTTTTATGGTGGAGTAATACTCCATTTTATATATGTACCACCTCTCCCTTTTTAAATTTTTATTAGTTTCAGGTGTACAAAACAATGTAATAGTTAGACATTTATACCCCTCACAAAGTGATAACCCCTCTCTCAATCTACTACCCCTTTGACATCGTATATAGCTGTTACAGTTCCACTGACTCTATTCCCTATGCTGTACTCCACATTCTCTGACTATAATATATGTATTAAATTATAGTTCACATTCATTATTATTCAGCTTCAGCTTCAGGTGCACACTGCAGTACCACCTCTTCTTTATCCATTTATCTATTGATGGACACGTAGGTTTCCATATCTTGGCTATTGTAAATAATGTTGCAGTGAATATAAGGATGCATACATTTTTTGAAATTCGTGTTTTCGATTTCTTTGGATAAATGCCCAGAAGTGGAATTGCTGGGTCATATGGTAGTTCTATTTTTAATTTTTTGAGGAACCTCCAAACTGTTTTCCGTAATGCTTGCACCAATTTGCAATCCCACCAACAGTGCACAAGGGTTCCCTATTTTCTACATCCTCGCCAGCAGAAGATTGTTTGTTGATTTATTGATGATAGCCATTCTCAGAAGTGTAAGGTGATATCTCATTGTGGCTTTAATTTGAATTTCTCTGATGATTAGTGACATTGAGCATCTTTTCATATGTCTGTTGACCATCTGTATGTCCTCTTTGGAGAAATGTCTGTTCAGGTCCTCCACCCATTTTTTAATCACTTTGTTTGTTTCTTTGTTTTTATGGTGTTAAGTTATATGAGTTCTTAATATATTTTGGATATTAACCCCTTATTGGATGTATCATTGTTGAATATCTTTTCCCATTCAGTAGATTGTCTTTTCATTGATGGTTTCCTTCACTGTGATATCTATGTGTCTGTTTTTATGCCAGTACCATGCTGTTTTGATTACTATAGTCTTGCAGTATAGTTTGATGTCAGGTAGCATGAAACCTCCAACTTTGTGCTTTCTCAAGATTGCTATGGCTATTTAGGGTCTTTCATGGTTCCATATAAATTTTAGGATTCTTTGTTCTAGTTTTGTGAAAAATGCCATTGGTATTTTGATTGGGATAGTATTGAGTCTATAGATTGCTTTGGGCAGTGTGGACATTTTAATGATGTTAATTCTTCCTGTCCATAAGCGCAGTATATGCTTCCATTTATTTGTATCTTCAATTTCATTCTTCAATGTCCTACAATTTTCCGAGTACAGGTTTTTTTACTTTCTTGGTTAAATTTATTCCTAGATAATTTTTTTTGATGCAATTATAAGTGGGATTGTCTCTTAACTTCTGTTTCTGATAGTTTCTTATTGGTGTATAAAAATGCAACCAATTTCTAAATATTAATTTTGTATTATTCTACTTTACTAAATTAATTTATCAGTTCAAATAGTGTTTTGGGTGGAATTTTTAGGGCTCTGTATTGTTATTATTCTGTCTGATTGTTGTGGCTAGGACTTCCAGTACTATGTCAAATAAAAGTGGTGAAAGTAGACATCCTTGCCTTGTTCCTGAGCTTAAAGAAAATGCTTTTAGCTTTTTCCCCATTGAGTATGATGTTAACTGTGTGTCTGTCATATATGGCCTTTATTATATTGAGATATGTTCCCTCTATTCCTACTCTGCTGAAGGTTTTTATCAAAAATGAATGCTGGATTTTTGTCAAATTCTTTTTCTGCATCTATTGATATGATCATATGATTTTTATCTTTCATTTTGTTTATGTGGTGTATCACATTAATTGATTTGTGGATATTGAACCAACCTTGCATCCCAGGAATAAATCCCATTTGATCATTGTGTATGATCTTTTTAATATATTGCTGAATTCAGTTTGCTAATATTTGGCTCAGATTTTTGCATCTATGTTCATCAGAAATATTGGCCTATTTTTCCCTTTTTGTAATGTCTGTCTGTAATGTCTGTAATGTTTTGGTATCATGTAATGGTGGCCTCGTAAAACGAGCTTGTGAGCCTTCCCTCCTCTTGAATTTTTTGGAATAGTTTGAAAAGAATAGGTGTTAATTCTTCTTTGAATGTTTGGTGAAATTTGCCTGTAAAGCCATCTGGTTCAGGACTTTTGTTTGTTGAGAGTTTTTTCTTTACTGATTTGATTTCATTAGTAGTTACTGGTCTGTTCAGATTTTCTGTTTCTTCATTATTCAGTCTTGGAAGACTGTATGTTTCCATGTTGTCCAATTTGTTGACATAAAATTCTTCATAGCATTTTCTTATAATCCTTTGTACTTTTGTGATCAGTTACTTCTCTTTCATTTCTGATTTTATTTATTAGGGTCCTCTCCCATTTTTTCTTGATGAGTCTGATTAAAGGTTTATCAATTTTGTTTATCTTTTCAAAGAACCAGATTTTGGTTTCACCGATCTTTCATGTTTTCTTATTCTATTTTGTTAATTTTTGCTCTGACCGTTAGTATTTCTTTGCTTCTACCCACTTTGAGCTTTGTTTGTTCTTCTATTTCTAGTTCCTTTCAGTGTAAGATTAGATTGTTAATTTGAGATTTTCCTTGTTTCTTGAGGCAGGCCTGCGTTGCTATGAATTTCCCTCCCAGAACTGCTTAGACTGTGTCCCATAGATTTTTGGGTCATTGTGTTTTCATTTTCATTTCTCTCAAGGTATATTTTTATTTCTTCCTTGATCTTGTTGTTAACCCATTCATTGTTTAGTTACATGTTTGTGTGTTTTCAGTTTTCTTCTTGTAATTGATTTCTAGTTTCATACCATGTGATTAGAGAAGAAGATATGATTTCAATCTTCTTAAATTTATTGAGACTTGTTTTGTGGCTTAACATGTGGTCTATCCTGGAAAATGTTCCATGTGCACTTGAAAAGAATGTATATTCTGCTTCTTTGGGATAAAATATTCTAAAAATATCATTTAAAGCCTTCTGATCTAATGTGTTAGGTAAGGCCATTGTTTCTTTTTTGGTTTTTTGTCTGGATGATCTATCCATTGATGTCAATGGAGTGTTAAAGTCTGCTACTATGACTGTATTACTGTCGATCTCTCCTTTTATGTCTATCTATATTTGCTTTATATATTTAGGTGCTCTTATGTTGGGTGCATAAATGTTTACAAGGGTTATATCCTTTTGTTGGATTGATCCCTTTATTATTACATAATGTCCTTCTTTTTCTCTTGTTATAGCCTTTTTTTCAAAGTCTATTTTCTCTGACGTAAGTATTGCTACCCTAAACTTTTCTTCATTTCCATTTGCCTAAAATATCTTTTCTATCCCTTTACTTTCAGTCTGTGTGTCTCTTTCCATCTGAAATGAGTCTCTTGTAGGTAGCATATGTATGGGTCTTGTTTTCTCATGCATTCAGCTACCCTGTGTCTTTTGATTGGAGCATTTAATCCATTTACATTTAAATTAATTATTGATAGCTATGTAGGTATTGCCATTTTATTAATTGCTTTTGTAGTTCTTCTCTGTTCCTTTCTTATGCTTATGCTCTCTACTCTTATATGTTAATGACTTTCTGAAGTATTGTGTTTGGATTTCTTTCTTTTTATTTCTTGTATATCTCTTGAAGATTTTTGGTTTGTGGTTACCATGTGCTTCATATATACCAAGCTATGTTTATAGCAGTCTATTTTTAAGTTGATAGTCATTTAAGTTCAAACACAAACTAAAACCACCACCATTTTTACTCACCCCTTCCACGTTTATGTGTTTGTTTGTTTGTTTGTTTATGACATTTCATGCACAATTTATTTTTTCAATGGCTTCATTGGGAAATAATTTACATACACCCCACAAAATTCACTCATTTTAGGTGTATAATTCAATGATCTTTAATAAATTTGGAAAGTTGAGTCCATGTTTATGTTTTTGCCATTATTTTTTACTTCTTTTTTGTGTCTGTGTGTATCCCTTAATTTACTGTCCTAATTACACATTATCTTCCTACTTTTACCATTTAACCTTTGTACTAGCTTTATAGTTGGTTGATTCACTGTTTTTATTATGTGTTTGCCTTTGTTAGTGAGAGTAGCATCACTGGGTAGATTAGTCTTGGTTATAGACTTAGTCTTAGTTATAACCATTTAGTTATAACCATTTCTTACTTATAAGCATTAGTCTTGGTTATATATATCACTTTGAATATTTCATACCAATCCCTTCTGGCCTGCAAGGTTTCTGTTGAGAAATAATCTGGCAGCTTTATGGAAGCTCCCTTGTAGATAACTAACTGCTTTTCTGTTGCTGCTTTTGAGATTCTCTTTGTCTTTAACCTTTGGAATTTTAATTATGATGTGTCTTGGTTTGGACTTCTTTGGGTCCATCTTGTTTGGGACTGTCTGTGCTCCCTGGATTTGTATGTCTGTTTTCTTTGCCAGGTTAGATAAGTTGTTTCTTTAAAAAGGTTTTTAATTGTTGCTCTCTTTTCTCTTTCTGTTACCGCTCTGATATGAATGTTGTTACACTTGATGTTGTCCTAGAGGTCCCTTAAATTATCCTCTTTTTTTTTTTTTTTTTTAATTATTTGCTCTTCTTATTGGATCTTTTCTGTTACCTTGTCTTCCAAATTGTTGATTCAGTCCTCTGGTTCATCTAATCTCCTGTTGATTCCATTTAATGTATTCTTCATTTCAGTGTTTTTCATTGTTGTTGTTTTGTTTTTTTACTTTTTTCTTCATTTCTAACTTTTTTTCTTCATTTGTGACTTTTTTGTATGTTTACTGTCTCTTTGTTGAAGTTCTCACTGAGTTCATCTGTTGTTTCCCTAAGTCCATTGAACACTTTTATAACCAGTGTTTTGAACTTTGTATCCGGTAGATTGCTTGCCTCCATTTTGCTTAGTTCTTTTTCTGGAGTTTTGTCCTGTTCTTTCATTTGGGATATGTTTCTTTGTCTCCTTATTTTGGCTGCCTCCCTGTTTGTTTCTACATTTTAGGCAGAAATAGAGACTGCTGCATCTCCCAGTCTTGGTAGAGTGGCCTTATGTAGTAGTTGTCCTATGAGGCCCACTGGTGAAGGCTCCCTGGTCAACTAAGCTGGGTGGTCAGGGCTGTCCCTTGTGTGAGTTGTAGTTGAGCCTTGATTGATTTTGGCTCATCAGCGAGTGGGGTTGCGCCTCAAGCTGACTGGTTGTGAGTATTGGCCATGACTATAGCAGATAAGCTGTTGTTCAGAGACTTACCTCATGGAGCAGGATTCACTTTAGTGAGGCTCTGGTGCTTGCTGAATCCACCCTTTGGGTGTGTCATTTATGGAACTAAATGGGTGGTGCTCTGGGCTGGTCTGAAGCTGGCCACTGGATGTGTTGGTTCTGTGGCCTCTTGAGCAGGGTGGGGCTCTGATGCAGGCCCAGGTCAGCCGCCACCTGTGCTCAGCCCAGGTCCACCTGGCAGGAGCTACAAAATGATCTGTGGTTGGTTGCTTCTTGTGCTGGGCTTGGGGGCACCTGGAAGAGGCTATGCTTTGAATCAAGGCTGACCATCACTATTGCCAGGCTTACAGCCACTTAGCAAGAAGTATAGGACATGTTGAGGCCAGCCACTGCTTGTTTGGGGTTTGTGGACCTTTGAGAGATTTTAGGAAAGTCTTCAAAATGGGCCAACAGTGGCTGCTTGTGTGGAACTTCTGCCAGAAGAAGTTCAGGTCAGGCTGTGACTTGGGTGGGACAGAGTCTCAGGGAATCACCAGGGTGAGGCGAGTGGTGTTAGCCAGGCTAGTGGATACTCAGATTTGGCACCTGCCACCTGTATGAGGGGAGACTCAACAAAGGAACAATGGCTTCTGCCACCATTTCAGTCCTGGAGAGAGCTGCCTCTCCAGCTGTTACCCCGAAGCCAGACAATCAGTTTTTCCCCTTATGTTCCTGGCACTTTTCGAACCACTCTCTTAACTGGAGCTTAGGGTGAAAGTAAGCAAGTTAGTCTGTGCTCAGGCTTTTTAAAAGGATGCCTCAATCTATAGCAGCTCTCAGTCTCACCCAGACGCTTATTTTCACAGACAGATGTTATGGGGACTTCTCCTCCTGGCATACTGGGCTGGGGAGCCTGGTGTGGGGCTGTGACCCCTCGCTCTTCAGAGGGTATACCTCCACAGCTGAGATGTCCCTCCCGATTCTTAACCACCTCACATGGGTGTGGGAACAGCCTATTTTGCCTCCCCGCCCCTCTAACCTTTCTCAGCATGGCTTCTTCTTTTTATCCTTAGTTGGAAGGGAACTGCTCAATTAGTCTTCATGTGGCTCTCCAAGTTGATTGTTCTATAATTTAGTTGTAATTTTCATGTGGTCATGGGAGGAGGCGAGCACAGCATTTACCTACTCCACCATCTTGACCAGAAGTTCTATGTATACATTTTTGTGTGGACATTGGTTTTTATTTCTCTGGAGCATATACCTAAAAGTAAATGAATTGCTATGTCAAATGGTAACTATATGTTTAATTTTTTGAGAAACTGCCAGACTGTTTTCTGCAGTAGCTTCACTGTCTTATGTTCCTACCTGCAGTGTATGTGGGTCCCGATTTCCCTACATCCTCATCAATACTTGTTATTTTCCAGTTTTTCTTTTGTTTTGTTTTTATTCTAGCCATCCTAGTGGGCATGAACTGTATCTCACTGGGGTTTTGATTTGCATATCCCTGATGAATCTTTGGGCATCTTCTCATGTGAATATTAGCCATTTGTATATCCTTTTTGGAGAAATATCCAATTGGAGACTGTCCAGATCCTTTACCTATTTTTAAACTGGGTTATTTTTCTTATTATTGAGTTCTTTATGTGTTCTAGATATAAGTCCCTTATAAGATATATGACTTGAAAATGTTTTTTCCCATTCTATGGGTTGTCTTTTACTCTCTTGATAGTGTCCTTTCATCATTCAAGGTTTTGTTTCTGAAGATCTGTAGTTAAATTTTTGATGAAATCTAATTTGTCTGTTTTTTCATTTGTTGATTGTGTTTTTGGTGTCATATCTAAGAAATTATTGCCTAATCTAAGGTCACACATATTGACTCCTGTGTTTTCTTCTAAGAGTTTAGTAGTTTTAGCTCTTACACTTAAGTATTTGATCTACTTTGCATTAATTACAATATATGATGTGAGGTAGGGATTCAATTTCATCCTTTTGCATGGGGACACCTAGTTGTGCTAGCACCATTTGTTAAAAAGACTATCCGTTTTGTCTTGACACCCTTGTCAAAAACCGATTGACCATCAATATATGAGTTTATTTCTGGACTCTCAATTCTATTGCATTGATCTAAATGTATATCTTATGCTAGTACCACATTATCTTGAATAATGTTGCTGTGTATTAAGCTTTGACATCGAGAAATGTGAGTACTCCAATTTTGTTCATCTTTTTTCAAGATCATGTTAATTATTCCAGGTTCCCTGAGTTTGCATATGAATTTTAGGATAAACTTGTCAATTTCTACCAGATGGGATTTGTATAGAGATTATGTTGAATCTGTGATCAATTTGGAGAGTATTGTCATCATAACAATATTAAGTATTTCAATCATGAACATGGGATTTCTTTCCATTATTTGGTCTTTAATTCCTTTCAACAATGTTTTATAGTTTTCAGAGTATAAGTTTTGCAAACCTTTTGTTAAATTATTCCTAAGTATTTTATTCTTTTTGATGCTGCTATAAATGGAATAATTACTCAATTTGTTTCATTTTAAATTGTATATCTGGAGTATACAAAAATACGATTGATTTTTCTATATTGATCTTGTGACTTTGCTGTACTTATTCATCACATTATGTTCTGCTTACCTATCTTTGAACAAAGAAATATAAACCAAAAGAGTTTGTAATGGTTGCAAAATGTTACCATTTTGGAATGCTTGAAGTAGAGGGCACAGAGGAACCCATTTTCAATTCATATAAATTTTATTTATGAGTATGGCTTTCATACCAAATCTTATTTGTTACATTTTTCAGGGAAATTTACTGGCTTCAATTAATTGAAAGCAGAGTATAGGGAGTAATACAAAAAAGCAAGATACAATTTGTAAAATTTATTTTGTCACAATTTTAAATTAAATGAACAGTTGTGCACTCAACTAATACATTTACTTATGAAACAAGCAATTTCTCAGTGGTTTTGTTTTACACGAACCTTGTAGCTAGCTCTCTGGTAACTTGTTTGCTTATTACTCTGGCTATCTATAGCTAGAAATCAGATTGCCACAGTCTAAATGTCAAGGTTTATATCAAGCACAACTTTTTCTAGTATTCAGATTAAGCAAGATATTGAACAAGGCCCCAGTTTACATCAGCACCTTAAAAAAAGAAAGAAAGAAAGAAAGAAAGAAACTTTATTTACATGGGTGATAATTATTGTGTAAGCGTTTTTTTGATATGAGCTAACTTTCTGGGCTTGCACTTTGCTTTAGAATAAAGCACAGTACTCTCTTTGTCTACCTAAGCAGTTGTGTCCTTGAAAACTATTAAAATCATTTACACATTCTTTGCAGTATTATACACACACACTCCTGCATAAAGGTCACTCTGCTGGCTAGCAGCACTGACTATACTAATCATTTATAAAAGTCGAGGCACATAATACTTTCATATTGGTATTTCTTTTACTAGTGTATTGTAGTGTCTCTTTTAAAATCAGGAATAGAAATGAAATTATATTTCTTCATCCATTAAGAGGTTTTTGAACTTATTTGGACAAAGAAAAAAATCACTACCTAAGCTTAAAAGTCCTTTTTGCTGACCATTGTGGTAATATTTTCATGTATGAGGATAATGACTTAATGGATTTTGTTGCTGCTATTATTTCTAACAATAATTAGTTGTCTTTACCATTCTTTATTTCATTTCTGCTAATAAGATATATTTTAAAAAACTAATATTGAAGATGAGTCCAAGATTGTAATCATCAGGACTTTTACTTTGGCTCAATCTTAATCACCCCAAAACTAGGCTTTTCTAGAACATCATCTATTGACTTCTAATTGTAGGTTTATCAAAAGAGCATTTGGCTGGGGTACACAGACTCATTTTTTCACAGTTAAAGGAGCTGAAAGCAGAATCATTAATGGTATAAATCAGTAAGATAAGTGTTCTGTTTTTCCTAAATTTGGGGGCAATTTTACAGTAAATTATCTGAATAATTGCCTTTGTGTAAAATGTCTTTTTTCGATAGGGGTTCTTTGAGAGTGCTTTCTAATGATCAGAAACACCAGCACACACTCGGAACCATCTGCAATAGATAACTGGGAGACAAAGTGGGCAGGAGAATCTTTCATTGGGTAAATAGGACTGAGATTCGCAAGTAAAATGGTTGGAAAAGAAAGAGCATCCTCAGCGTGGAAATTTTTTCATCAGCGGTGGCTGGGTCCCTAACTGTTAGTTGAGTTTTTATTTTCAAACCTCTCAGGGATTGTTAGCCTGAGGTCCATTGATAGAATTCAGGATGATCTTGGATGAAATTAAATTTTTACTTTCAGTAACCTCTAAATAAAAGTTAACATTTCCTTCAATAATGATTGTAGGCAATACACCACACTGTTATTAGCAGTACCTGTGACTTTTCATTAAAAGAAATTACAGATGTTTTCATATCACATTACGGTTGTTGCCAATATCTTAGTAGTTTCAGCTCCTTCAAATTTATGTAATTGTTAGAACCCAGATCTTGTTATTTATTTAGTGTGTTAACAAGGAAACACATACATTACTATGTAAGAAAATTTGATACAGTATTTCAATAGTTTATTATAAATCATACATATTTTATTTAATTGATTTAAATCCTTTACTCTTAGAATGAGGGAAGAGCTCCATGGTGCAAAAAAAGATTAAGAACCCAGCAAGTTAGGCTTAGGTGCAGTGGGACTTCCGGTGTGTTCTGGAGTGGGGACTGCTTATGTATGGTCACTGAACATGCCCCATCTCTTCACTCGCTATGTTTGAAGAGAACTATGCCAGTTTCAATATCTATCAGAGTGCCAAGTGCTGGTTAGCTCCAGTTCAGAAGCTGATCTCGACAAGAGAATTCCTTGTGCCAACCTGTTGCCTTGAAACCTTATGAGGTCTGACAATTAAGTTCACAAACTCATCCTAGCGAAAATGCTGCATACCTCATTGCTGAATATCACTACGGTTACCTTTAAAGTACTCCCCTTGGGAAGCTATGCACCGACACCAGCACCTAGTCCACCCTTCAAAGCAATTTTGGAACTCTTTTTCTGGAATGGCCATCAGAGATGTTGTTGGATTACCCTTGATGTCCTGAATGTCATCAAAATATCTTCTTTTCAATATTTCCTTTATCTTCGGATAAATAAAGAAATCATTAGAGACCAAATCAGGTGAGTAGGGAGGGTGTTCCAATATAGTTATTTGTTTACTGGCTAAAAACTCCCTCATAGACAGTGCTGTGTGAGCTGGTGCATTGTCATGATGCAAAAGCCATGAATTAATTGTTAGCTAAAAGTTCAGGTTGTCTAACTTTTTCACGCAGCCTTTTCATAACTTCCCAATAGTAAACTTAGTTAACTATTTGTCCAGTTGGTACAAATTCATGATGAATAATCCCTCTGATATCAAAAAAAGGTTAGCAACATGGGTGCAGCAAGTTTGCGAACTTAATTGCCAGGCCTCGTAAATAAAAACACAGGTTCTTAGGATCTGCCAAAACTACATCTGAACTGCAAGGGTAGCCCTTGACCAGCTGTGGATCATCTTGGTTTCAGATTTTCACCCTTGAAGCAAGCCCTGGGATTGTGGGATGAGCCAGGTCATGCTAAAGGGGGCTCCCCCACCTCCTACCACATTTATCCCTTAATTTGCCACTAAATGCTTTGGGAAAAGTATAATAATGCCTACCTCAAACCATAAGTCAGAAGTAGAAAAACATACTGATGAAGACATGAGTTTTACTAGCAATGTCTTTTCAGTGGTTGAACCGGGAGATGGGAACTGAAGCAGTGGAAAGACAAAATGACCGTTTATTAAAGGAAAAGTCAGCCATAACC
Organism: Rhinolophus hipposideros; assembly: GCF_964194185.1. Taxonomy (NCBI): domain Eukaryota; kingdom Metazoa; phylum Chordata; class Mammalia; order Chiroptera; family Rhinolophidae; genus Rhinolophus; species Rhinolophus hipposideros. The sequence continues at coordinate 36,531,635 of NC_138047.1, forward strand.
CAGTGACTTAGTTAAATCGTCACATTTCAATTACAGCTGTTTATTGCAATTATAAAGTGATCCTTGCAGGTGAAAAGTTCAACTTGCTGTGCATTCATTACCTCCAGGTCCATCTGGTATTTCTAGTTATGTTTGTAGAAGGAGAGTGAAAAGAAAAAAATGTTTCCTTGTTTTCGCTCACTTTAAACAGAAATATTATGTTTGACTAGCAGAATTTGTTGTGCAACTGGAGCTGCCTTTCTGATTAATGGTTTACTTAAATTTTTAGTATAGGAGATAATGGGTAAAGGAATATTCTTCAAAATAGAAGACCTGGGTTCTAACCCTAATACTTCACCTGCTTAAACTAGTTATGTTCTTTACAACTCCTTATATTTTGCCAGACTCAGATTTCCTCAACCTATTTGACATGAATATTGTGGGAAAAATGAAAGAGGTGAGAAAGAGAAAATTGGTGTGAAGTTCTTTAAGTTTATTGCAAAGTTCAGCAGACATATTATTGCAAAATATTTTTAAATGTCTACTAGTTATAGTTTGTCTTGCAAATACTAAGTAAATATTTATTGATTTGAATTTGTGTGATATTAGTATTGTTCCTTATGATTCAAAACACTTCGTAATAAAGAATGAACTAATCAGGTAGCTGTTATTAGTGTTTTTAAATCCATTTTGTTGGTTGTCATATAAAAAACATGATGGTAGTGGATGGCAGCTAGTTTGTCAACGTGAAGAACCTCACATTGTACATTCCTTTGAAAGAGAAGATGGAAGAGAATTTGTTTACTACAATATACTCAGAGCCTAGAATAGTGTCTGGTACATGGTAAACCCTCGGTTAATATTGAATGATATGAGAGGAGCCCAATTAGCAAATCTTCAAAGTAATGATATATTAATTATATATTAGATTATGTATAAATTATCCATTAGTGGAGAATATTAAAGCAAATGTTTCTTTAAATCCACTAATTCCAGGTTGCGACAACAAATATTGTAATTAAAAAATTTAACCTACTTCTCTTCTCCCCATGTTACATTTTAGCTTAATATTTGTAGAGTTTGTAGTTAATAATAGTACTATATAATTCTGTGGCAGAGGGAAGGAAACATTACTAATAGAAAGAGTGTATTGTATTTTGCTACTGTGTTATAGATAAGGCATGTGGAATAATAATGGCAGGCATTCTGGCTTTGCTTTTATGAGAAAGGTTTCATAGCAGTTCTGGCTCATGGCCTTAAAATTCCCCTTCCTCACATAAAATTAAATTATCTTCTGCTTTCATTATTTTCATGTCTTCACAATAGGATATACAGCCTATTAAGCTGAAGGGGGCTGTATCCCATTGTGAAGTAGAAAAAGTAGAAAAAAATAGAGCATAGTCCTAGTTCTTCTATATTCTTAAACAAGTTTCTTTATTTCTCCAGGTTTTGATTTCATGTTCTAGACTAGAGATTTGCAAACTACAGACCACAAGCCAAATCCAACCTGCCATGTATTTTTATACAGCCTGAGTCCATAAAGTTTTATTGTAACATAACCAGGGTAATTTATTTATTCATTTTCTTTCCTTTTTTTAATTAAAGTTTATTGGGGTGACAATTGTTAGTAAAGTTACATAGATTTCAGGTGTACAATTCTGTAATACATCATCTATATGTATCACATTGTGTGTTCACCACCCAGAGTCAGTTCTCTTTCCATCACCATATATTTGTGTTTATGTATTTTCTATAGATGCCTTTAGACTACAATGGCAGATTTAAGTAGTTATGACAGAAACCCTATGGCCTTCAAAGTCTGAAATATTTACTAACTGGCTCCTGACAGAATAAGTTTACCGGCCCTTGTTTAGGTTGTTTAATGGATGAAAAACTTTATTAAGCTATATGAAATGAAAATATATGTAGGCTTGTAAATAACTAAAATAATTCTAGATATTTCCCATGGATTGAAGCATAATCTTTAAAATGAATTTGGTTTAAAAAAAGAATATCCTGGATTGAAAGCTAAGCTGGTCTTGTGTCAAAAGTGTCCTAGCTAAAAAAAAAAAAAAAAAAGACAGAAAGAAAGAAAAAGAAAAAAATAACTGTCCTGGCTGCTTCCTTCAGTGTTATTTCAGTTTTTAAAACTGATGTTCTAATATTCTGGTTTCATTCAGAATTCAATCATAAAAATCAAAGTCAATTCTGCCTGATGGGGAGTCAAAATGAAATTCTTGAACTGATGAGATCCAGGTTTCAATTTTGGTTCCACCACTTATTACCGAAGAAATACAGTAGTTAAGTTCTTTGAACCTCAGTCTTCCCATCTATAAAATATCAGTAAACATATGTAGCTCTACAGCCAAGCTAAGCCACTACAGGTATTGATTTGGTGTCTTTGCTTCAAATCAATATTTTAAAAATATTTCTTTATTAATTGTTAGTGGGAATGGAATTTCCTTTCGTTTTGCAGCTTTTTGTATCACATACAAATGTGTTGGTTACTCTCAGCCACCAAGAATTAAGCTAAATTGCATGGATATATTTATTAACTATCACTCAAAATACATTTTAAAGGCTTTTTTCCTGCTTTCTAGACTTGTAAACCATCTCCCATCTCGTTCTCTCAGTTTATGTGTTTGTGTGCTCACACATACGTATTCATGTATATAATTTTCTAAAGCAGATGGTTTCTTGGGGGCTATATTAAAAGTTATAACTTTGATGATAAAGGGTAAATTGATCCTCTTCAGTAAAGAACACTATGCCCACGCATTGTTTGGTTCTAGTTTTGAATGTTCTCTGGCATTTCAGGCCTCAGGGTTTGTGTCCTGTGATATTTGAACTTGTAAGCCCTCCAGATTCTAAAAAGACATAGATCCATACTGGCAAGAATTGTCTTTAATTTGTAGTAGAGCTCTCTATGGTTTGATGGGATTGGGACCAATTTACATTTTGTCTGATGATTAAGGAGTTGAATATGGAAACCTGAGTTAATGGGCATCAAATTTCTGTTTTATTACACTGATATTATACAGTAGCCTCTCTGAACTGACCCATGGTTTAATCCTATGTGGAATAAATAAGATAATATGTGTATATATGGTACTTTCTTACCAGATTTCTTGGCACAATGTAGGCACTGAAAGAAAGGCAATTGAGCCATTGCCACTCTGTTGCAGATATCTCCTTAGAGATAAGATATATCAAAACACTAGGGAGATGTGAAAGGGAGGCTTTAAAACCATACTGTATGACAGTTCTTTCTGCAGTGATAGAAATGTTCGGTATCTGGGCTGTCCAACATGGCAGTCACCAGCCACATGTGAACTGAGGATTTGTAAAACTTTGATTTTAATTAACTTCAAATGTAAAGTCACATGTGTTGCTGGGGTACCATATTAAACAGTGTAATTCCAGAATTTAAAACAATATCAACAAAGACTTAGACAAAATAATATAGCTCTGTTAACAGAGGGACAACAAATCTCTCAGATTGCTAATAAGGTACCAAAATGGGGAAAACCCTAATAGGCAAAGAGTCACCCTAAAATTTATGACAAGCAAGCCTTTATTTACCAAGATTTTTCATGTAATTATCATGCTTCAATGATGTGGGAAGGTGAATTAGAACATAACATCTAGAGAGCCAAGGAGGGGAGAAGAGCACAGCACCTGAGACATCCAGCCTCCTCTCCTCTCCTCTCCTCTCCTCTCCTCTCCTCTCCTCTCCTCTCCTCTCCTCTCCTCTCCTCTCCTCTCCTCTCCTCTCCTCCCCTCCCCTCCCCTCCCCTCCCCTCCCCTCCCCTCCCCTCCTCTCCATACCTTGTTCTTGTGGCCTGCCTGCTGCCTGCTCCCCTCCTGCCCTCTCACATCCCCACCATGGCCACCTCGGCAAGTTCCCACTGAAACAAAGATATCAAGTAGGTGTCCTTGTCCCTGCCTCAGAGTGATAGAGTGTAAGCTACTATATCTGGATTGGTGGTACTGGACAAGGACTGTGCTATAAGGTCCGGACCCTGGACTGTGAGCCGCGTGTATAGAAGAGTTGCCCAAGCGGAATTTTGATGGCTCTGATACTTTTCAGTCTGAAGGCTCCAACAGTGACATGTATCTCATCCCTGTTGCCATGTTTTAGGACCCTTTCTGCAAGCACCCCAATAAGCTGGTGTTCTATGAAGTCTTCACATATGACCGAAAGCCAGCAGAGAACAACTTAAGGCATACCTGTAAACAGGTAATGGACATGATGAGCAGTCAGCAGCCCTGGTTTGAAATGGAGCAGGAATATACTCTCATGGGCACAGATGGGCGCCCTTTTGGTTGACCTTCCAATGGATTTCCTGGACCTCAAGATCCATACTACTGTGGCGTGGGAGCAGACAAAGCCTCTGGCAAGGATATTGTGAAGGCTCACTACCAGGCCTGCTTATGTGCCAGCATCAAAACCGCAAGAATAAAGACCAAGGTCATTCCCCCCCAGTGGGAATTCCATATAGGACCCTATGAAGGAATCAACATGGGAGATCATCTTTGAGTAGCCCATTTCATCTTGCATCGAATGTGTGAAGACTGGAGTGATAGCAACCTTTGATCCAAAGCCGATTCCTGGGAACTGGAATGGTGCCGCTGCCACACCAACTTCAGCACCAAGGCCGTGCGAGAGGAGAATGGTCTGAAGTACACTGAGGAGTCCATTGAGAGACTGAGCAAGCGACACCTGTTTCACATCTGAGCCTCCGATCCCAGGCGGGGCTGGACAATGCCCAACGCCTAACTGGATTCAGTGAAACCTCCCAAATCAACAACTTTTCTGCTGGTGTGGCCAACTGTGGCACCAGCATCTGCATTCCCCAGACCATCGGCCAGGAGAGGAAGGGTTACTTTGAAGACTGTCGCCCCTCTGCCAACTGTGATCCCTATGTGGTGACAGAAGCCCTCATCGTCACTTTTCTTCTCAATGAAACTGGTCATGAGCCCTTCCAGTAAAAATAAATAAATAAATAAGTGAACTAGACTTGCAGCCATGGAACCCCTTCTAATTCCTCATCCTGCTTCCATTCTCACCCCCCTCTCAATTGTCATCATAGTTGTAACTCAAAGGGTGGAATAGCAAGGTCTTTTTTTCATTCCTCAAAAAAAAAAAAAAGAAGAATGATAACATTTAGGAAAGGTATTCCAAAATATAATCACATAATTTATTAATATCATGTATATTTACTCCAAAATATATTCAAAATATAATCTAAAATAACACTGAATGGAATTTCAGTCATAGTGAAATCTGAGCTTTCTTCTAAAACAGAAATAACTCCAAACAGTGATGACTTCATTTTATAGACCACATTTGATTGATGAATTAACTAACTCAACAAATTTCAGGAGCCTTTAGGCTCAGGATATGCAAGGATGACCCATGAGGACAAAGGAAGAACATATCAGGAAGAAGAAATGATCTGGAGGAAGGCTCTGAACCAGAAAGAACTGAAAGGCCAATGTGTCTGAAGTAGAAAGGGGAAGCTGGAGGGGAGTACGAAAGGAGAGAGGTAGGTGGGGACTAAATTTTATAGGACTTTTTAGGCCGGAGGACGGAGTTTAAGCTTTCTCCTAAGACCAAGTGAAAGCCATTTGAAAAGTTCTCTGATGGGGGTTCTAAAGGAATAATCTGATGTTTGGGAATAAAACAAATGGATGGAAACCTGTGTAGCAAGAAGCATAGAAACCAATTTGAAAAATCTGAGGGCAATTGAATAGTACACAAGGTCTGTCAAGAATGAAGTAGATTGGGGCGGCCGGATGGCTCAGTTGGTTAAAGCCCGTGCTCTGAACAGGGTTGCTGGTTCGATTCCCACATGGGCCAGTGAGCTGCGCTCTCCCCAACTAGATTGAAGAAAATGAGCTGCCACTGAGCTTCCAGAGGGGCAGCCGGATGGCTCAGCTAGTTGAAGCACGAGCTTTTAACAACAAGGTTGCCAGTTCAATTCCCACGTGGGATAGTGGGCTGTACCCCCTGCAACTAAAGATTGAAAACGGTGACTGGACTTGGAGCTGAGCTGCGCCCTCCACAACTAGATTGAAGTCCAAAGACTTGGAGCTGATGGGCCCTGGAGAAATACACTGTTCCCCAATAAAGTTAAAAAAAAAAAAAAAGAACGAAGTAGATTTTCATTATGTTCTATGGCATAGCACCAATATGTTTTCCAGCAGCCAGAAGGATACTTTAAAAAGGATACTCTCCTTTCCCTGCTCAAAACCCCTATGTGGTCTGGACCTCATAATTTATCACCCTGATCTCATCTCTTACAATTGCCCCCGTCATGCCACTCTCACCCCACTGGTCTCCTAGCTGCTCCTTAAACATGCTAAGCACTCTCTGTAGCGAAGCCTTTGCACTTGCTGTCTCCTCTGCTTAGAATTCTCTTCCCATCAGATATCTCCATGGCTTCTTCCCTCATTTCCTTCAAGTCTCTGTTCAAATGTCCTTATCAGTGGGCTACACCTTATCAGTCCCTAACCAACATATGTAAGATAGCACCTCCTGTCCTGCCAAGTTACTTTCCTTTTACTTTGTTTTCCTGTTCTTCACAGCACTTATCACCAGCTGAGGTACTATGTATTTGCTTACTGTTTTTCTCCCCACTAGAATATAAACTCTGTAAAGGCAGGGACTTTGATTTGTCCCCTGCTATATTCTGCATTGGAGGTGCTCAATAATTATTTGTTGAGTAAACAAATGAATGAATAAATGAGGGACGGACTTGATGATGTCTCAAACTTCTTCCCCAGCTCACTGGCTGTGGTTTGAAGAAGCAGCATCAGCGCCTCACATTCTGCTACTTGTACAAAAGTTTCCTGCCACCCTCCCTTGGAGAAAGCTCCAACCATTGTGGCCAGTCTTGCCCATCTTCTGCATCTGTCCCCACATCAAGTATGTACAAGAAGCTGTGCCAACCCTACCCCCAGAACCAACTCTTTGCAATGCCACCTCTCCCTGATTCTTGCCGAGGATGAGGGAGCAGATCAGGATGGCTGGAAGCAACGAGGGCTGGATTTGGGGGCAACATTTGGTGGCTACAGCACAAATGCAGGGCTCTGGAACTCCTCCAAGGATACCTACAGGGTAGCTGCTGTCAGACCATAAAATTGTCCCTCGTACATACACAGCATAGACTCCATCCTGGCCTTACAATGCACAGACTGCCAGTCCTGTGACTAAGTGCCCCATGAGTTGAACTCACCTGGTGATCTATTTATTGTTTTTAGTTTTTTTGAGGAGGATCCAAGCAAATGAGATTTTCAGTCTGTCTCAAAAGCACCAGTATCTTTTGTTTCTTTTTCCTTCTTTTCTTCCTTTCTTCCTTTCTTTCTTCCTTCTCTCTCTCTCTCTCTCTCTCTCTCTCTCTCTCTCTCTCTCTCTCTCTCTCTCTCTCTCTCTCTTTTCTTTCATGCACCAAGTAGAGGAAAAAAGTGTGGGTTTGGACTCAGGAGGCCTGGGTTTGAATCCCATCTCGTGACTTGGTGTGTGCCATAGCCTAGGGCAAGTACTTCCATTTCCTCTGGCTTCAGTTTCCCATCTGTCAATAGGAATAACTATTCCTGTTTTGCCCAACCTCTCAGGGATATTGTGGGGATCATGAGACAATAACAGGTGCATACTTTGTGAACTGTACAATATTGTTTCTACACAGAGGGTGTTATGAAGAGAAACATAAAGGTGGCATCTCTCAAGTGTCCAACAGAATGAGTTGAAATGAAAGTCCAACAGAAGTGAGGAAAGGAATCTTGATGCAATTTTTGACTTTGCAATTTCACAGAAACCATCAGCACATTACCTATTGTCTGTAGAGACACATTCAATTATAGATGTATTTTTATGGCATGGAGAAACTGACTACCTTTAGTCATTTAAGTTATCTTAACCAAAAAAAGATGGATTCACACAGTCATATTGACTAGTTGAAATTATGGCTCTCAAAAATAATTTACTTTTTAAAAAATGGTTGCTTTGATTGTATATATATATATGTGTGCATGTGTCTATATGTACATATGTGTGTTTATATGTATATATATATATGCACATAGCATATATATGCTTATTTTAAATGCATACATCCAGAAATGACTTAAAAATATACTCCACATAATTTTAACCTAAGCAAATAGTTAATTAAGATTGACATGCAAAGTACAATGTTATGAAAGAAAATGTCATCATCTTTGTTGAGGAGTATGAGACTTTAACCCAGTGCTCATTTGTGGTTTGCAAGCATGAGGTTACTGTGTAGACCTAGAGAAGTGGTCAGACTGGTCTATTTCTGGGGAAAAGAGTAGGGGGGCACAGGTGAAATCCCAGCGAAAAACCCGAAAGCAAGTAGAATTAAGTGATCTGTATGCCTCTTCCCACACATTAAAAAGAAGTGAGACTTATCAAAGAGAAAATATAAAATTGCCTTGGGTGGTTGAATCTGAGAAGTCAGGCAAACCTGCTGTGCTGTGTGACACTGTGATGGAGTCTTCTTACTGCACTCCAGTGTTTCGTTCCCAAAGGGTTATGATCCAGTTTGGCATGGAGCCATGGCCTTGGCACATTTAGTCACGTACTTCATGACTCAGCATTTCCTCTGCTGAGGGATGGGGAAGAGGGTGGAATCCTGCCACAATGGAGGCCTTGGTCACAGCTGAACACTGGGGACAGATGAGTACAACTGAATTCCTGAAATAAGGGCTTGAGTTTATCTGTGACCTTCAAGTGTCTGTGGTGTTCCTATCTGCGTAGCATGGAACTCTAACATGGCACATCCCACTGACGCCGACGCGTCTGCAAGGATTTCTGAGCACCTCAATGGAGTGATGGGTTTCTTTCACTTTTCTGGTTAATGTTTTCTCTGCTTGGGAGGGGATCAGTGGTCATCTGGTGGTTCTGCTTGTGTCACCCGAGGTCATCATTTGGTCCTCTCAGGAGCTGAAAACATCGCTATGCACATATGCACCTTGATTCCTGGTAGTTCATATATTTGGCAGCCTATAGACCCCATTGTCTTAGGCATGCTTGTTTTAATCATGCAACACATGAATGAAGTCCGTGAAATGGAATAGGCACATTATATAAATTGCAATAATCAGCCCTTGACAGATTTCAGCAAAATGTTTGTCGATAACTTCCTTCAATGTCCTGAGACATTTTACAAAGAATCATTGTCAGTGTTTTGGAGAGAAAGAAAAATGAGATAGTTATCTATACTATTTCTCCATTCTAGTATTGCATGTGCTTGGAAGCCAACCAGATTTCTAACAAGGTTTAAAATGTCAGCCAGAATATATAGAAGAAGCTAAGATTAAATTTCTTTTGCTTTCCTGAGATAAGCTGGACTTGGGATTAGTTGCAGTGGGGGTGGGGGTGTGCAGGGTAGGAGTCACTGATCTAATAATAAAATTCATTGCCCTTTTAAAAATCGTTTCTTACTTTCCCCTGCAATTTGTGCCCTGTGTGCATTTTATTATATCCAGAGGTAGGCAATATTCAAGTCTTTTAAATGGCATCTTGTCTGAATGTGCTGTAAAAAACATTACCATGAAAAAAAAAAATTAGTTATCAAATAACATAAATTTCTCAATACCCCGAGAAAATACAAATGAAGCAATTTGAACAATTCCTTTATACGTTCCTTAAATTGAGCAAAAACGCAGATTTCCCCACTGAGGATGAATTTGCTTAAATCAGTCCCCAAACAGCATTATTTTTGTTTTAAATTCAAATGGACAAGGATATTTTCTGTTTGAAGAAAAAAACATTTCTACTCTTGAGTTGCAAACAAAGCTGCTATGTTTCCATATCACTCCCAGACCTATTTGAGTATACCAGGAAACACTGCGGATTCAGCCCAGCATGTCAAGAATCGGGGCTTCCGGGACGTTTCTTCAGCCATGTCTAAGGTCGGAAGAGCTCTTCAGCAATGTCTGCACCTGTCTCCCTGCTGATGTTGGCAGGAGCAGAGCCGTTATGGCTGAGGCTCTACAGCTTTTGTTTCTTTGTTTTTAAACAATGGCTGTTGGCAATATACAGGCTTCGCTTCTGCCATGGAGCCTGTCTTAACATCCCGGAGCTGCCAGTGGTCACAGAGCTCCCCTCCCTCTGTGTAGGAGCAAAATCCTGCCATCAAGGCGTTTCTGTTTCCTCAGTTCAGAATCACTTTTAACTCCTGAGGAATTCCAGCCACCCTCTTATATACATGGCTTAATTATAGGGAAAAGAATTCTATATGTGATGAAGTGCCATGACTTGACCATTTTACCTTGAATATAGATGATTGCAGTCTATTGTTTAATTCCTGAAGATAAAACGATGGAATTTTCATGATTATAGACATATGGACCTGGGTGGGGTACTCAGTTTACACCCCCTGCCTCAAACCAGAAATGTACATTAACGATTTAATCATTAAGATAATGTATATCTATCCCTATCAATCTCACAAAAAAATATAAACAAACAAAAAACTGGACACTTTTTTTTTTAAGAGCCTGACTTTCTTTCTGCATTCTTTATCCCAGTGCCCCTTCTTAGGAAAGCGAGGAGGCAGTGACATTCCTTCTCTTGGTGGGAGACTTTCTCTAACGATAATTTAGTTTGATCTCTCTATTCTAGAGATGGTTGAGTGGAGGACCAGAAAATCTCGAGGAAATATAGGTGTTTGATGGAGAAACGAGCCTGGAACCTCAGTTTTCCTACATCCTAACCCAGTGCTTTCAGCATTATGTCACCATGCCACTCTATCATTAAATCACCGTAGACAATGGGCAAAATTTTACATGCAACATTTTCAGTCATTCCATACTGGCCTCTGGAGTGTTGTCCTTGTGCTAAAATGGCATTTATTTCTTTTCCACTATGTTTGCCCAAGGCCAGTGCAGGTAGACAGGCTATGCTTCCCCAAAGACTGCATAATATTTCTGCAATTTGAGAAGGGTTGTGTCCAGGACAGAAGTGGGGTAGGACAGTGGTTTTCAAGTATTTTCAGCAGCATCCACAATAAGAAACACATTTTATATGGTGACCCAAATCCCAAATAACATGATTATGAACATTCAAGTATGTATACACAACATAGATGAAATAAATTCCCCAGAAAAAGACTTGCCCTTACTATTTCGATGAATTCTGCTCTAATTCATGCAAAAAATAAACAATTTGTGACCCACCGAATTGGTTTTGTCCCTTTTATGAATGGGGCATGATTCTATAACTTTACTAAGTGGGGAGGTATCTGGCTTGCCTCATCATGCTATTTCTGCCCAAACTGCAGCCAAACATATTTGTTTCTTAATGTGGGACCCAGCCACACCCTATAAAACATTTCATTGGAAGCCATCTTGGTTGGTACTCAGAATGATCAAAGTACTTTCCTGCAGGCATATCCATGGGTGTGTCCTAGGAGAGCAGATACTCTTTGAGGTCCAGACTTTTATCTCTTGATCCAGACTTTCAAGCTCTTGAATTGTCTTTTGGATCCCTTCCTCATCTTCCTTCCCAAATAGGAGGAGTGATCAATAAATGGTTGCAGATCAACCTGTTCTACTCTATGCTACGACCTTGAACGAGTCACTAAAAGTCTTTGATCCTTGGCACCCTGATCCATAAAATGAAAAACTAATTCTGCTTCACAAGGCCGTTGTGAAAGGCAGATGATATGTTAAACATGAAGCTGACCTCTCAACTTGAAAGTAAATGGTAGGTATAATTATAATTTTACCTGTAACACTGTAGGCCATGACACATTAGAATTAAATGTACAAATGACACAGTGAACTAATGCTCTGGGAGTGTTCCTGATGCTTCTACAGCTCTCTGGTATTTAATAAACTAACAAACACATCAATACATTCTAAAAGCAGATTATTAAATCTATGAGTATCCTATATGAATTTATATGTTGCTACCTAACAAACCATCTTAAAACTTACTGACTTAAATTCATACAGACAGAAAGTAGAATAGTGGTTGCCAAGGGCTAGGAGGAGGGAGGAATACTGTGGGAGAACCAATTGGAGATGAATGGTGGTGATGGTTGCACAACAGTGTGAATGTACTTAGTACCGTAGACCTGTACACTAAAATGTGGTTAAAATGGTACGTTTATGTTATGCATATTTCACCACAATAAAAAAGAAATAAAATATGTAGTGACTTAAAAACACACACCTTTTAGAGTCAAGGCTTGGGGCAGGGCTCAGCAGGCTCAGCTCATCTTTGTCCTATGTGGTGTCTCCTGGGACAGTTCAGCTGGGACTAGAGGATCCCAAATGACTTCATTTACCATGTTGGTGCTAGCTCTTAGCTGAGGTGCCTCTGTTCTTCTTCACATGCCTTTCAACCTCCAAAGTTTCTCTATGTGGCCTCTCTCTTCAGGTAGACAGCCTATACATCTTTACAAGGCCGTTGGGTTCTGAGAGAGAAAGCAGAAGCTTCTGACCTCTTAAAGCCTGGGTTTCAAATCCCAGAAACTTGCTTCCATCACATGCTATTGGTCAAATGACTCATTATGCTAGCACGGGTTCAGTGTCTCCTTCCACACTACACATGGGCATGAATGCAGAGACACACAGTTCATTTAGGGCTATTTTGTAACCATCTACTACACCCCCATGCCTATTTGTTGGCATTTCTCAATGCTCTGTCTGCCTTATCTTGAATTCTGTTTGAGTGCAGTATCTACAGATCAGCAGAATAGGATAGTGGGTAGGAGGATGGACTTGGGCATGAGGCTTCAGTGTTGGCTCTGCCATTTGTTCGTTGTGTGACCTTTAGCTAGTTATTCACTCTGTGTCTCAGTTTTCTTATCTGTAGAACGGGGATGGCAATAGTATTTATCTTATCACGTTGTTGTCTTAAGTGAGTGAATATGATTTAAAAGCTTAGCAGTGCCTGGCACAAGGTAAGAACTATATAAGCATTTGCTATTGTTATTGCTTTTGTCTTTTTTGTTATACCACAAACCAAAACAGGTAGTGTGGTGGGAAAGGGAATATTGAGGACTTAATAAGACAGAAAGGCTGGAAACTCTTGCTTGGGTACACAAGACCTCCCTGTCTCACAGCGTTCTTACTTCTCACTTACATCTAAATCCCTTGCTGACATTTAAGCCTCTTTCCTTTTGTTCTACCCCCAGGAGACATGGAGTACAGCTGATCCACATCTCTCCATAATAATCCCCCGAACACCTGAAGGCAGCTGTGAGCACTTAAATGTCTGTTGAGGCGAATCTGAACGTAGGTGATTGAGTGGATGCTATGTTCAGATGCATGTAAAGCTGTGCCTAGGCATAGTTGCTGGGCTATAAGTAGGCACCGCAACTTCTCTTTATCCCCTTAGGAAGCTGGAGCAGTGGATTTTGTCTTCCCTGAATGCAGGTAGGGAGTGAGTCTCCTCTTTCTGAACAGAAACCTGGATCAGGTTCCTGAGGGCAAAGCAAGCAGAGCTGATAGATGCCATGTGTATAGCACTCTGGTGGCCCCAAAGAAGAGTTAAGCCCAGGAACTGATACTATTGAGCAGCTAATTAACACCTACTGTTTATTGCAGTGAGTTCTTGCTGAGCTCACCAGTGGCCCTAGTGCCTGATTCAATAGGCACTTTTTAATCCTCAGCTTCCTGGACAGCCCAGCAGCATTTGTCATCCTCTCCTGTTTGGGAGTGAGGCAGAACGCTGTGGTGTTTTGGAATATTGGAGCCAGAAAGCCTAGATTCAAGTCCTGGCTCTGTGACTTCCCGGCTGCAGGACTTGGAGCTATTTAACCCGTCAGTGTCTTTACCAGCATCCCCACCCTCATCTATAAAATAAGATTGATGCTAGGACTGTTGAAAATGTTTTTAAAAAAATTTTGTAAACCTCTTAGCATGGGGAGAGACATAGTAAGAATTCAAAATGTCTTTTAAAAACTCTTCTCCATTAACTTCTGAGACAGTGGGTTTTCTGCCTATTGGACTACTCCTTCTATGCCTTTTTTACCAACCTTTTTCTTTCACTCATCCATGAAAAATTGGCAGTTCCCTCAAAATTCCATCTTTGATCCTTTATTCTTCTCATTGTGTATGACCTGTGTGATTTGTGGCCTTGGTCTCAATCACTATCTGTATATACACTCATGCCTTGTAAACCTTTATCTCTAGGCTAACATTTCATTGCCGATATCTCTATCTGGATAGTCCAAGGCTCCTTAAATTCAAAAGGCCTAAAACTAGAACTTCCATCCCTGGCTACGATGGAGTGGAAACTGGTACTGGACCAGCCATCCACTGTTTCTTTCCTTCTTTTTTTTTTTAATTTTTATTGGGGAATATTGGGGAAAAGTGTGTTTTTCCAGGACCATTAGCTCCAAGTCAAGTCTTTATTTTCAGTTTAGTTGTGGAGGGTGCAGCTCACTGGCCCGTGTGGGAATCAAACCGATGATCTAGGTGTTATGAGCACTGCGCTCTAACCGACTGAGCCAACCAGCCGCCCTATTTTTTTTTTTTTAAATCACTAAACTGGACAAAATGTAGGAGTTAACGCTTTCTGGCAGCACAAGTCTGTGGTTCCTTAAGTGAAGAGACTCTCAAGAGGTGAGCCTCAGAATCACTCTGGCTCTTTATCTAAGGGCAATTTCCTGACCAGGAAGCAGTGAGCGGGAGAACCTGCTGAGCTGAGCAGGCAGAGAGACTGGAGTTTCGGGCAGTGCAGCTGGAATCTGCAAAGTAGGGCACTGGAGAGGAGGGACTTTTGCAGGGGGAGAGCTCCAAAATCCTTGTGGGAGTCTCCTGGGGGTACTCGGCTAAGAGCTGGGTTACACATGTGTAAGGTGAGACTGTTCAAGGATTACAAGATACCCGCTTCTGTAGGGTTGAAAGCTGAGAGGGATATTAGAGTTTAAGCAGGAGTTTTGGCTCAGGCCAAGTGGAAAGCCACATTAATGCTTTGTTAGTAACACCTCAGGCATCCAGCTGGGACACCAGGAAGATCACATTTTCAAAGCAAGTACCATGTTCTAGAGCAATATTTCTCACATTATTGTCCCCAGACCAGTAGCATGAGCATCACCTGAAAATTTGTTAGATATACTGTTGGTAATGCAAATTCTAGGGTCCCATCACAGATCTAGATAAGAAAATCAGGGAAGAAGCCCAGAAAATTGTTTCAACAAGCTCTTCAGCTGATTCTGATACATGCTAAAGTTCAAGAACCGGGTGGCCGGTAGCTCAGTTGGTTGGAGCACAGTGTTCTTAACAACAAGGTTGCCGGCTCTATCCCCACATGGGCCAGTGAGCTGCGCCCTCCTCAACTAGATTGAAATAACTACTTGACTTGGAGCTGATGGGTCCTGGAAAAACATACTTAAATAAATAAAAGTTTAAAAAAAGAAATTCAAGAACCACTGCCCTAGAGGAAGACCTATACTAGGCCTGCCCTAACAATGCCTAAAACCAAGCCTTGACAAGATCTGTAAAGGAAACCATCTGAAGGTTGAGCACATTAAGTTAGAGGGGCTTGGGAAGATATTTTGGACTTTCCAAAGATCTATAACAAAAGGAAAAAACAAAGCCTATACAAGTACAAAGTAGCCAGACAATAATTGAACTGTCTACTAGAACAAAAATCAGAACTCTTTAGAGGAAGAAAGCAGAATCCAGAATCCAAAATTTCTACAGTGTATCACCTGTAGCCCCCACCATTACGATAAAAAAATTTTTAAAATTGCTAGACATGCAAAAGAAGGGTAGGAAAACAAAAGTAGAAAATGGAAATTGACTTTAAGATTACTCAGATATTGGATTTAGTAGAAAACACATTAAGGCAACTATTGTAATGATATTCAAAGAATTAAAGGCAAATATGTTCAAAATGAAGGAAAATATGATCTTACGGAGCAAATAAAAAGAAATAGAATCTCAGCAGAGAAATGGAAACTAAAAAAAGCAAACGCCAATTCTAGAACTTTTCAAAATAAAATAAAATTCACTACAGACTTAATAGCAGATGGAAGATGGCAAAAGA
Source organism: Rhinolophus hipposideros (assembly GCF_964194185.1). Classification (NCBI taxonomy): domain Eukaryota; kingdom Metazoa; phylum Chordata; class Mammalia; order Chiroptera; family Rhinolophidae; genus Rhinolophus; species Rhinolophus hipposideros. Next base: position 36,547,647 of record NC_138047.1, read on the forward strand.
GTTAGTAAATCTGAAGATCCATCAGTAGCAATTATCAAATTTGAAGAGTGGAAGAAAAGATTGAAGATGAATAGATCCTCAGAGATCTGTGGAACTGTATCAGGTATATATGTAATTGGTGTCCTGAAAGAAGATAAGGAGAATGAGACAGAAAAATAATTGAAGAAATAATGTCCAAAAATTTCCCAAAGTTGATGAAAATGTCAATTTAAATCCAAGTAGCTCAGTGAACCCCAGGCAATGCAAACAGAAAGGAAAATATTCTTAGGTCCATCATTGTTAGACTGCCAAAAAATACAGTAGTAAAAATAAAGAGAAAAATTTGAAGGCAGCCAGAAAAGAATGACATGTTACGTGTAGGGCAACAACTATGTGGATAGGAGCAACTTCTTGTCAGAAACCAGCAAGAAGAGAAGACAATGGAATGACAAAGTACAATTTTGGGCACATTTTTTAGACTTTTCTGAGTCTGTTTCCTGATCTAGAAAGGGGAAACAATAATAATAAATAAATCTGTGGAGATTTTCTAAATTGCACAGAAATATTCTGTAGCTCCTCTACGACAGTCCCAGGTGGACTGGGATATGCTACAATTACAAACATCCTTCAAATTTCAGTGACCTACAACTGCACCTCACACTGTATGCCCACTGGAAGTCACTGGGGGCTCTGCTGTATATTGTTCTCACTCTGGAACCCAGACTAAAGGAGCAGTTACACCTTGGAATATTGCCAGTTGCCATGGCAGAGGGAAAGCAAGAGCCTACCAAATTATGTTCTAGTTCTTAGTTCCTTTTTTTTAACGATTTTTATTAAAATATATCTAACATACAATATTATATTAGTTTCAGATATAAATCATAGTTATTCAACAGTACCCACCTGGCACTATACATAGTTATTACCATATTATTGATTATATTCCATATACTAAAGAAGTGATCATGATAAATCCAATAACCATCTGACACTGTACCATGCTATCACAATAATATTGACTATATTCCTCATGCCGTACATTACATCCTCAAGACTTATTTGTTTTATACCTGGAACTTTGAACCTCTTATTCTCCTTTATATTTCCCCCATTTAAAATTTTTTAATTACAGTAGACATTCAATATTATTTTATATTAATTTCAGGTGTACTGCATGTGGTTAGACATTTATAATTTAGGAAGTCGTCCCCTTGACTAGTCTAGTACCCACCTGGCACCATACATAGTTGTTACCATATCATTCACTATATTCCCTGTGCTGTACTTTACATCCCCATGACTATTTTATAACTACCAATCTGTACTTCTTAATCCCTTTACCTTTTTCACCCTGCTCCCCAATCCCCCTCCCATCTATCAACCTGATAAATCTAGTACCCATCTGACAGCATACATAGTTATTACAATATTATTGACTATAATCCCTATGATATACCCTACATCTCCATGACTATTTTGTAACAACTAATTTGTTCTTCTTAATCCCTTCCTGTTTCACCTCCCCAATGCCCCTCCCATCTGACAACCATCAAAGGGTTCTCTGTATCTATGAGTTTGTTTCTGTTTTTTGTTTATTTTGTTCTTTAGATTCCACTTATAAGTGAAATCATATGACATTTGTCTTTCACTGTGTAACTTATTACACTCAACACAATACCCTCTAGGTCCATCCATGTTGTTGCAGATGGCAAGAATTCATTCTTTTTTACAGCTGAGTGATATTGCATTGTATATATGTACCACCTCTTCTTTATCCATTCATCCATACACGGATACCCAGGTTGCCTTCATATCTTGGCTATTGTAAACAATGCTGCAGTGAACATATGGATAAGCGCATCCCCCTTAAAGTAGCATTTTGGGTTTCTTCAGATAAACACCCAGAAGTGGGATCACTGGGTCCTTCTTTGTCTCTTGTTATAGTCTTTGTTTTATACTCTGTTTTGTCTGGTATAAGTATTGCTACCCCAGATTTTTGTTTGTTTCTTTCCATTTTCATGAAATATCTTTTTCCATACCTTTACTTTCAGTCTATGTGTCTTTCGATCTGAAGTGAATTTCTTGGAGGCAGCATACAAGGTCTTACAATTAAGTTCATGAACTTGTTGCAACGATGTTGCTAACTTTTTTTTGATATCAGAGGGATTATTCATTACAAATTTGTACCAACTGGACCAACAGTTAACCAAGTTTACTTATTTGGAAGTGCTGAAAAGGCTGCATGAAAAAGTTAGACGACCTGAGCTTTTCACCCACAATTCATGGCTCTTGCATCATGACAAGGCACCAGCTCATACGGCACTGTCTGAGGGAGTTTCTAGCCAGTAAACAAATAACTGTATTAGAACACCTTCCCTACTTACCTGATCTGGCCCCCGGGGACTTCTTTCTTTACCCAAAGAAAGAGGAAATATTGAAAGGAAGACATTTTGATGACATTCAGGACATCAAGGGTAATACAATGACAGTTCTGATAGCCATTCCAGAAAAAGAGTTGCAAAATTGCTTTGAAGGGTGGACTATCCGCTGGTGTTGGTGCATAGCTTCCCAAAGAGAGTACTTCAAAGGTGACTGTAGTAATATTCAGCAATGAGGTATGTAGCACTTTTTAGGATGAGTTCATGAACTTAATTGTCCAACCTCATATGTAAGGGTCTTGTTTTCTTATCCCCTATCTTTTGATTGGAGTTTTTAATCCATTTACATTGAAAGTAATTATTGGTAGATATATAGTTATTGTAATTTTATTCATATCTTTGATTTTTTTTTTTTTTTTTAATCTTAAAGGAGTTCCTCTAAGATTCCTTGTAATACTGGTTTGGTGGTTATGAACTCCTTTATCTTTTTCTTGCAGGGAAGTTCTTTATCTCTGACGTTCAATTCTAAATGATACGTTTTCTGGGTAGAGTAATCTTGGTTGTAGGACCTTGCTTTTCATCACTTTGAATATTTTCTGCCAATCCCTTCTGGCTTGCAAAGTTTCTGTTAAGAAATCATCTAATAGTCTTACGGGAGCTCCCTTGTAGGTAACTGCTTTTCTCTTGCTGCATTTAAGAGTCTCTCTTTGTCTTTAAACTCTGGCATTTTAGTTATGATATGTCTTGCTGTGGGCCTCTTTGGGTTTATCTTGTTTGGCACTCTCTGTGCTCTGTAGGCCTGTATATCTATTTCCTTAGCCAGGCTAGGGAAGTTTCAGTCATTATTTTTTCAAATAGATTTGCAATTCTGTGCTCTCTCTCTCTTCTCCTGCTGGTACCCCTATGATGTGAATGTTGGTATGCTCGATGTTGTCCCACAGGCCCCTTAAACTCTCCTTATTTTTTGCATGCTTTTTTCTTTTTGCTGTTCTGATTGAGTGTTTTCTGCTACTGTATCTTCTAAATCACTGATTCAATCCTTTGCTTCATTTAATCTACTGTTGATTCCCTGTAATGTAGTCTTCATTTCCGTTATTTTATTCTTTATTTCTGACTAGTTCTTTTTTATGGTTTCTATCTTCAACAAATTTCTATCTCTTGAAGTTCTCCCTGAGATCACTGAGTATCCTCATAACCTGTGTTTGAAACTCTGCATCTGGTAGATTGCTTTTGTCCATTTTGTTTAGTTATTTTTCTGGAGCTTTGTTTTGTTCTTTTATTTGGGACATATTTCTTTGTCTCCCCATTTTGGCTGCCTTCCTGTCTTTGTTTCTATGCATTAGGTAGGGCTGCTATACCTCCCAGTCTTAGTAGAGTGGCCTGGTGTAGAAGGTGTGCTGTGGCACTCGGTGGTGCAGTCTTCCTGCCACCTGAGCCACGCAGTCCAGGTGTGTCCTTTGTGTGGGTTGTGTGTGCCCTCCTCTTGTAGTTGAGCCTTGGTTGCTGTTTGCATGTCACTGGGAGAGATTGACCTTCAGGCTTATTGGTTGTGAGGACTGGCCATGACTCCATGGAGGAGTTGTGGTTCAGGGGCTGACCCTACAGTGCAGGATCTGCCTCAGCAGGGCTCTCATGTCTGTCCAATCTGTCCTTGGGTGTGCCATCCTTGAAGGTGGCTGGATGATGCTCCAGCTTGTTTGGAAGCTGGCCACTGGGCACACCAGTCCCAGGACCACCTGGGAGGGTACCCACTGCAGTTCAAGTTCAGCTGCAGCCCATGCCCCACCCGGGGCCACCCAGCAGGAGCCACAAAGCAATCTGCAGATGGCTGCTGCCCATGCCATGTTTGGTATGCCTTGAGAGGCCAAGCCACAAACGAAGGCCAGCTGCTGCTAGTGCCGGGCTTACAGCTGCTCAGCCAGAGGTATGGGACACGCTCAAGCCAGGTGCTACTTGTCTGGGTTCCACGAACCTTTGGACCATAGGAAAGTCTGCAGCATGAGCCAAGGCAGGCAGTTTGTATGAAAAAAGCCACTGGAAGTGGCTTGGGTATGCCTGAAAGTTGGGTGGGGTACAGTCTCAGAATCATCAAGGAAGGGCGAACAAATGGTGTCAGCCAGTTTGATAGAGATTCAAATATGGCCTGTGAATGCATGCAGGGAGAGGAGGGCTTAACAAAGAAACAATGGCTTCCACCAGCTCCTCCATCTTGGAGAAAGCTGTCCCTTCAGCCAGCCCTTGTCCTGAAGCCAGACAACTCAGTTCCATTCCCGTATGTCCTTGTCGCCTCTCTAGCTGTAGCCCCAGCACTGGAGCTCTGAGCCACTGATTTCTTCGGTAAGTTCATGTGTGGTCGGTTTAAGAGGAGCGCTGGGGACTCCAGCCACCCTCTGTCTCGCTCAGCCACAATCTCCGTTGATTTTCACAACCAGAAATTATGGGGACTTCTCTCTCCAGCACTGGAACCCTGGGCTGGAAAGGGGCTGAAACTCCTCACTCTTCTGGGGGGACCTACGCAGCTGAGATACCCCTCTTGATTTTTAATGGTCACCCATAGGTGTGGGACCAGCTCATTCTGCGTCTCTGCCCTTCCTACCAGTCTCGAGGTGGCTTCTTCTGTATGTCCGTGGTTGTAGGTCTTCAGTTCAGCAAGATTTCAGTGATTCTCAGTGATGGTTGTTTTGTAGTTTAGTTGCAATTTTGATGTGGTCAAGAGAGACGGTTGGAACTCCTAGTTCTTAGTTCTTAAAGACTTCTAGTTCCTAAAGCTTCCCTGATTTCACTGGCCAAATTAGGTCACATGTCCACATCCAACTTTAAAAGAAAGTCAGAAGTGTGTAATTTTACTCTATATTCAGAAGTAGGATATGATGGTAATTACTGCTGGTGTTTAAATATTTCTGGTTGTTCTTTTGAGCACATTGTAGAATTATACTTCAGTGCCTGCTTTGGGATCGGTGTGCCTGTGTGACACTTGGGCAGAAGTTTTGAGAGCCCAGACACAATGAACCACATTCCCTTCCCACTGCTGTGATAATGATCCCTTCTCACTGCTCTGAGGTATATATGGAAATGAAGCCCCCCCACTCCATTATCCTGTGTTTCTATGTGACTTTGAGGAGCAAACCTCCCTGGACAATCTGCATGGAACATGTGGCATGAGCAAAGAATTTTTGGTCGTTTTAAGCCACTGAGATTTAAGGGTTGTTACTGGTAACAGCATAACCTAACCTGTCCTGACTTATACACTAGCTTATAGGATCATTGTGAGGATTAAATGCGATAACATATGTCCAGTGTTTTACACATGGTGAACTCTCAATATATGTTAGTGATTATCATTCTTGGCCAAATCCATGTAGTGACCTCTTAACCATTTGTCTCTGACCCTTTCCCTTTCCTTCATCTACTCTACTGCCACCAAAATGATCTTCCTAAAATGCTAATCTGATCATTTCGCTTCCTTATTTAAAACCCTTCCTTTTCTCCTAACTTTGAGAAAGCCTAAATTCTCTAGCAGGGGTCAAGACCTTCCATGCCCTGGACCTTGCCTGCCTCTCCAGCCTCATCTCCCACAGGTCCCCTGGCATCCAGCCACATTAAGCAACCATTCTTTCCTGTTTTTGTTACACTCGTTCTCACATTTATATCATCCCAAATGCTGTTCCCTCTGCCTGGAGTGCCTTTCCTTCCCTTGCGCCCCAGAAAAACTGCTTATCATCCTTCAAGACAACTCAAAGATTACCTCTTCTCTGAATCTACCCGGATACACTCAGTAAAAGTTAGCTACAGTCCTGTCTTGTGCACTAATTATTCGTTTGCTTCTCTATTTTTATTAGACTGTGGCCCTCAATAGCAAACACTGGGCCCACTTCATCTTTATAGCCCCAGTGCCTAGCCCTGTGCCTGGCATGGGCTAAATATGTGCTTAATGCCTCTTTATCGAAAGAATGAATAAATGAATATTTATTGAAATTCTGTTTCTAATACAATTCATTAATTAAGACACACCAACGTGAGCAAAGTTTCCAATTTTTTTTCTTAGGTACAACAGAACGTAAGAATAGCAAAGATTTTCAGAATAAAAGCAGTGCAAACTAAGGTAACTTGTAATTCAATACTTTTTTATTCTGAAGATTGCAGTACTTACCCCAAAATTAAATAATATTGTTGTCATGTAAGTGGTAGCATAATGTAATAAGTAGAAGTAATAATTGTTATGCTAAAAGGTTATTTTATTTTTTGTCATTTTGACTACCTAAGGTACTTTATAGGATGATATTTTTGATGTAACAAAAAAAGAACCATCAATAGATAAAATATCTCAGGAATATACGTCTAATTAGTCTTCTCTGCCTGCGCTTTTTTTTGTTTGTTTGTTTACAAATTGTGGTTTTAATGGCTTTGAACATCTGCAGTCCCTTTTATGGAAGGATGATTGCTGCCCTTTCTGTGGCAAACTTTTACTATTCCTTTAATTTTTTTAATTTGCAGCCTTCTCAAGAGTTCTTTATTGTCTCTCTTGCTAAGAACGATAGTCTTTTTCTGTTGAGTTTTCAGAGCCTTTACTCCTACCTCCACCTCATAATTCATAATCATTACCAAGGCAAAGGTTTAGGTGAGGAGGGCATGCAATAATTAATAAGTAAAGGAATCTTGAAATCTGGATGTAAATCAACCTGCATACACCTGTGTATAGTAAAGTACAGAGGCCCAGAGTGATTTGGAGTAGGTACAGTATTCACAGAAGAAACTGTGCAGATTAAGTCTTCAGTAAAAAGAAAACATGACTAATCAAGAGACAAGTGTAACTCCCAGTTCAGGAAAGGCATGACTCAGGACTTTAAAACTTCTGAAAAAAACCAGGGCACCACCCATGTGGGCTAGTCCTCAGACCTGGAAGCTGGAGGTGACTGCATTTAGCAGAGGGAAGAGAAAGAGAAGAACAGAAACTCAATTGTGGGAAGGCAAAAGGACACCCCCTCAAAAATACTTATCTCTTCCCATACACCAAGAACAGAGGTTTTTTTTTTACCTTTCTCCACCCCCAAAAATGACCAAAATGGCTTCATTCATAGTTGGTAATTTCAAAAAAGAAATTTAAAATTCCACAATAGAGTTTGAGCAATAGTACAGCCGTGTTGACACTGGTTGGAAAAACATATTATGTGATGTGGTAAGTGTGTCAAAATATTAAGTTTAAATAAGTCTGTTGAATTATCAAGGTGACCAATCCAGTGTTTAGCATATTTTGTCTGTGAGAAAACATATTCCCAGTTGAAAACGAGCTTGGAGTATAGGCTGTTTTTCAAATGTGACAGCTTATATCCAAGTAATCACCTCTTTTGAGCACATAATACCTTCAGCAGAACCTGGCTGGCCAGACAGTGGAGAAAGACTGGCAAATTAAACATTTAATGGTCACTAAACAGAAATGTCCTTTTTTATTTTTATAAATAACTGAATTGATACAAGGAAACAACAAAAGGAAGGTAGTTTCTGAGGTCAGTTCTTAGATTGGGTCTTGAAAGACTCTGAACATATTGGTTATTTATTGTTAGTAGTAAAATGTACTTTAGAGAGACGCCACATCAGTTCACATAAGAAAATTAAATTGTAGTAATAAGGTACTCCCAACATTGATCAATTTAGATTGATACTACAGTTGTTGGTTTTCCATTTTCTAAACTTGTTCAGTAATAGACTAGGGGATCTGATCACTCTTTGTTATTTCAGATGAATATGAATGAACACAGATGGAAATGATGGACTCTGTGGAATTATTTGTTGGTATTAAGTCAGGGTTTCAGAGAGTGGACATGTCCTCTCCTTGCATTAGGCACTGTTGCATTTGTTGGCTCTGTGGTATCTTGGAAAGCAAATAAGTTTTTATTCTGGTCCAGACATACAGTTTTTATTCTGGTCCAGACATACATTTCCCCCACTGAGTGTCTTTGTCTTTTCAAGTTAAAATCTAACTAAAATTTTTTTCCCAATTTTAGAAAGAGATGAAAGGCCATTTCTATTTTGAGTAATATTACCTGGTAACAGCAGTTTTTCCCAAATGGCAAAGAAGTCCCTAATTCAGAAGTGTCCAAAACACCCAAAGCTGAAACCAGTAGATTCGCTTGGGATTCTGAAGTCCTCTGTGACAGAGAACTAGGCCAAGTGGGATTTTTTTTTTTCCGAGAAAGACCAGAGATAAAGGTTTTCCGTCTTCAAAATACACTTGAAAAGTATTATGCCCTAATGGCATGTCAATGTAAGGAGTCAGCAAATTGGTGAGACTGAGGATTAACAGTTATTTAGGGTGGTTTCAATGGATGATAAGTAATGCTTCTGAACTCAGGGAGTATCTGTTTCTCTGACTCATGCGGGTCAAACAGAGGGCTGTGTACAGGTAGGGATGGGGGTGGGGGTGGTGATGTGTAGCTTTTAATATCACATTCTGAAATTATTATTGATTTTATATACTTTTAATGATAATGCATAATTTATCCTAAAATTTCAGATACTCTTAAAGCAGGAAGTGAGATTTCAATATTGATTAAACAGATGCATTGGTAAAAATGTACCACAGGTTGCATGAGGCCCATTGGGGTCCCTCATTTAGACTACTTTTTGCGAAGACTGCAGAGTTGGCCTATTACATAGATGGATCACGATTTGCAATAGTTATAATCATTTAAAACTACAATCTTAAAAGAAATGATCAAATAGAAATTTTCCTATCCAACCACTAGTGACTCTCAATTTTTACTTTACACTGATTTCTGCCTTTGTTAGTAGCGAAAGGGACATAAGCCGACATCTTGGTGATCCTTTTCTATAAGAAGGTAAATTCTGTCTACTTTCAAAGGACAGGTAACTTCCCCCACCATAAACTGTGTCCAAAAAGAAGAATGTGGTTGCAGTAAGCCCCCAGAATACATAGACCCTTATAAAATGCGCTCAGCTGGAGCACAGACCCTTTCAAGTACCTTGCTCAGCCCCATGATGGCTCTCTGCATCCTCCACTCAAAGCTTACTCTGTATGGTAGGGACAGACTGAGACTAAAACTGTTACAAGGGTATTTGCAAGCATCTCCATCCAAGACTTCCACTGGGCCATGCAGTTGATCTGGTTATATCACCAGACTTTGAGCAGGAACCAGTGATTTCCTGCCTTAAATGTACGCCCATCAACTTTTTAGTTTTCACTGTCCTTACTTCACAAAGAGGACCATTACATTGTCAGAAAGTTCCAGATCAACGGTTCCCAACCTCCTTTATTGGAATCTCCTTATTAACATCAACACATTTTTACTTTATTTGGGCTTTTAGTATTATTGAGTGAGAAAACTACATAATGGCAGAAAAGTTACTATCAACCTAAAATTGAGAATTAACTTGTAAGTTATTAATGTTATCTATAGATGTTTTTTTAAATAATAGTTATATGTGGGGGGAAAAAGTCGCTCTTCAGGCAAGACTCGAAGACCTGTATTTCTCAAAGCTCTTTTGGTTGCAAATAATAGAAACAAAATCTGGCCAGACTAGATTAAGGGGCTCCAATGGAGAGTTAAATGCCAAACCTTGGGAAGGACAGGGTCACAGTCAATGGTAGTTCATGGCTCCACTCTAGGGCATGGACATCACCATGACTCCTAGACTCTCAGTTCAACAGTCCAGATTCCCGGCACTTAGAAACTTACTAACCCAGTTTGGGTCAGTTATTCACTTCCCCAGGGAGGCGGGACATAGAATATAGATATATAGATCGAATATAGATATAGTTGCTGGGGGGTCATCCCTGGGTATCCATTGGGATCAACAGTTGACTTTTTAAAATTTTTCCTCCTCCTTGAACAAATCCCTTTCAGAGTCTCTGAGTAGAGTCTCAGAGCTATCCTTTTCTGGCGACTCTTTTAAAAATGACATTCCCAAAGTTTAGGAATCTCTATCTTCTCTGTCATGATACTTGTCTCTCATGGTTCCATTCTGCATTGGCAGTCAAAATTAAGGTCAGAATAGTATTTCCCCTTATTGTCTTCTCTTTCTTCTGAGATACGAAAATACCAGGGGGACAGGGTAATTTATGAGATGCTCTTCTTTGAACAAAATTAGATTTCAGGCACACATCAGGAAATTGGACATATTTGGCCACTATTCATCTAAAATTTCTATATAGGAGGGACTGAGTGGGGACAATTTGATTGAAAGGGAAGGTAGGAGATTCATCTTGAGCCACTCTTTTCATAACAAGTCCAAATTCTACCCCCAATATTTTATGTGTACTGGATACCATAGATGTCCTGCCCAAGTTTTCTTTTCCTGTTGGTGTACCCGTCCCAGATCTGCTGAGTGTTGGCTGCTAATGACTTTTAGCTGCCCCCTTCTCTGGGAACTGCTCTCAACTGAACAAGAATCCATATACTCGGAAGGTTACATCCTCTCAGGAGGGGGAGATCTTCATGCTCAAAAACTCATTCAAATTGTAGTTTTTCCTGAAGATCACACTGTATTAGTTGGCTAGAGCTGCCATAATAAAATACCACTGTCTGAGTTGCTTAAACAACAGAAATTTTTCTCGCAGTTCGGGAAGCCAGAAGTCCAAGATCAAGGTGCCAGCAGGGTTAGTTTTTCCTAAGGCCTGTCTCACTGGCTTACAGATGGCCTCCTTTTTTTGTTAAATAATTTTTTATTTTCAATTACAGTTCACATGCAATATTATATTAGTTTCAGGTGTACAACACAGTGATTAGACTTTATATAACTTGATATAACTTATATAGATTTATATACCTTATGAACTGATCACCCCAATAAATCTGGTACCCATCTGATATCATACATAGTTATTATAATATTATTGACTATACTCGTATTCTTTATGCTATACATGCCCATGACAATTTTGTACATACCAATTTGCATTTCTTAATCCCTTCCCCTTCTTTACCCATGCCCCCAAACCCCTCCCATCTGGCAACCATCAAAATGTTCTCTGTATTTATGAGTTTGTTTCTATTTTGTTTGTTCATTTATTTTGTTCTTTAGATTCCACATATAAGTGAAATTATGTGACATTTGTCATTTGCTGTCTGACTTGCTCCACTCAGCACAATACCCTCTACGTCCATCCATGTTGTTGCAGATGCAATATTTTATTCTTTTTTTGGCTGAGTAATATTCCATTTTATATATGTACCACCTCTTCTTTATCCATTCATCCATTGATGGACACCCAGGTTGCCTCCATATCTTGACTATTGCAAATAATGCTGCAATGAATATATGGGTGCATACATGTATATCTTTTCAAATTAGTGTTTTGGGTTTCTTCAGATAAATACTCAGAAGTGGGATTACTGGCTCTTACTTTGTCTCTTATTATAGCCTTGGTTCTAAAATCTAATTTGTCTGGTATAAATATTGCTATTGCTACTCCAGGCTTTTGTTTGTTTGTTTGTTTCCATTTTTACGAACTACCTTTTTTCATCCCTTTACTTTCAGTTTGTGTTTGTCTTTTGATCTCAAGTGAGTCTCTTGTAGGCAGTGTATATAAGAGTCTTCTTTTTTTAAACACTTTTTCAATTTATTTTGATATTCCATATTATTTTATATTAATTTCAGGTATACAGCATAGTGGTTAGACATTTATATAATTTAAGAAGTGAGTCCTCCTTTTTACTGTGTCCTCACATGGCCTTGTCTCTGTGTGTGTGCATTCCTGATGTCTCTTCCCCTTCTTATAAGAACATCAGTTATCTTGGAGTAGGGCCCCACCCTTATGACCTCATTTAACCTTAATTCTTTAAAGGTTCTACCTCCAAATACAGTCACATTGGGGGTTAGAGCTTCAACATAGTGATTTTTTTTTAATTGAGGAATATTGGGGAACAGTGTGTTTTTCCAGGACCCATCAGCTCCAAGTCAAGTCGCTGTTTTCAATTTAGTTGTGGAGGGCACAGCTCCCTGGCCCATGTGGGAATCGAACCGGCAACCTGGGTGTCATGAGCACTACACTCTAACCAACTGAGCCAACCAGCAGCTCCAACATAATGATTTTTGAGGGGACACAATTTAGTCTATAACAGACACTATAGCTGTTTCTTTTCTCAATGGGGCTTACAAACTGCCCTTAACCAAAAGCACAAGAATATCTCTAGGCTAGGCACCTTGTAAAGGAGGTTGGATTATACAATTTTGATAATTCACAGTGACATTTAGCTTAAACACCAAATAAGCACTGACCCAGGAACACTAACTGGCAGATTTAAACATTGCTACTTTGCTAGCTGCTCATTTTGAAGTTCTAATTATGGAGTCCCATGATTAGCATATTGAGGCTGCTGTATGGAATATTTTTATACCATGGAAACATTTATACCATGGAAACATTGTTATAGAATATGTTCAAGAACAAGTGGAGATAATTCATTTACTTGTTTGTTTGATTTTTTGGTTTTTGGGGCATCCAAATTAGGGAAAAGCAAGCAGACACTACATGCATAGTGGCTTTAACCAAATTCTTTCTCCAACTGACATAATATCAGTCCTCTTGGGTTAGATGCCATTGTCATGGACAAAAAGGAGGGAGGCAGGGAGAGTTATGTGTTATTTAATGAAGGTATAAATTTGAACAAAATATTCTCTGAAAGAAAAGAAAACAAAGAAGAAACTTCAGACTTAGCGTTTATCAAACTTCCAACTAACTTGAAGTAAGATTCAAAATAAATATGTGAACTCTCAGCTCAAAGACAAATTTTCCAAAAACTGATAAGCCCTTATCAAACAAGGCTGAGGTACAGAAAGATCTAAACCACAGCTATACATACAAGTTCTGACAATTAAGTTCGCAAACTCACCCTAGAAAAAGGGCTACATGCCTCATTGCTGAATATCACTACGGTCACCTTCGAAGTCCTCCCCTTCGGAAGCTATGCACTGACACCAGCACCTAGTCCACCCCTCAAAGCAATTTTGGAACTCTTTTTCTGGAATGGCCATCAAAGCTGTCATCGTATTATCCTTGATGTCCTGAATGTCATCAAAATGTCTTCCTTTCAATATTTCCTTTATCTTCGGGTAAAGAAAGAAGTCATTGGGGGCCAGATCAGGTGAGTAGGGAGGGTGTTCCAATACAGTTATTTGTTTACTGGCTAAAAACTCCCTCACAGACAGTGCCATGTGAGCTGGTGCATTGTCGTGATGCGAGAGCCATGAATTGCTGGTGAAAAGTTCAGGTCGTCTAACTTTTTCACGCAGCCTTTTCAGCACTTCCAAATAAGTAGACTTGGTTAACTGTTTGTCCAGTTAGTACAAATTCATAATGAATAATCCCTCTGATATCAAAAAAGGTTAGCAACATCGTTGTAACAAGTTCACAAACTTAATTGTCAGACCCTGTAAGTCCAATATGTACGATCTATAATTCGAACCTTAGTACGTAAAAAAGTGGATTTTCTTCTGGGCTTTCAGTGTTCCTCCTCTCTAATTGTGTGCCAAAAGAAACAGAATTGTTCATATGCTGGTACATAAAATCACTTTTATAGTATTGTATGCTGTCAACTATCACATGAACAATATCATAAAGGATAATATTACCAGAAATGAGTGGTTTTAAGTATCGATCAAAGGAAGAAAGCCTCTTGCACTAGCTAAATGCACAGGTGACCACTGGCCTCTCCCAGGCCCAGCCACACGCTGCTCCTCAGCAAGGTTCAGTCAGTCCCACACATGCCATCACGTTGAACACAGGGACATATTCACTGACTCCAGCATTTCCTGGTTGACTGCATACTTTTGACTGACAATGCTCAAATGGTTTGATGTTTTGGCTATTCCCCCTTCTGAACACAAAGAGCTCTGTTGTACCTGTTGAGAGCCATCTTCAGACTACAAAGGCCCAAAGTCCATGTTCAAAAATAGCAAGCGCTCCACCATTTACATGTCCCAATGCCATGTGAACCTCAGGGAATCCACATTAAACAGCCAGAGCAGAAGGTATATGGTTTGCATGTGGAAGATAGGTTTTGGTCCTAGCCGAATCTTTGTCCTCATAAACTCTTTGTAATCTTTTTTTTTTTTTTTTTAAGATTTTAGTGGGGAAGGGGAACAGGACTTTATTGGGGAACAATGTGTACTTCCAGGACTTTTTTCCAAATCAAGTTGTTGTCCTTTCAGTCTTAGTTGTGGAGGGCGCAGCTCAGCTCCAGGTCCGGTTGCCGTTGCTAGTTGCAGGGGGCGCAGCCCACCGTCCCTTGCGAAAGTCGAGGAATTGAACTGGCAACCTTGTGGTTGAGAGCCCACTGGCCCATGTGGGAATTGAACTGGCAGCCTTCGGAGTTAGGAGCACAGAGCTCTAACCACCTGAGCCACCAGGTCGGCCCCAACTCTTTGTAATCTTGTATTGACAGGTAGCCAGTTACCACAGAGAATGGGAAAGAAGCCAGATTTAGTTAGCCCTTGCCTCAGAGGATCCTGGATTCCACAGGTCCATTTGTCTGCACTACAATGCAGACGAATGACTATGAATAAGAACATTCCTGTTTATTTCTGCTGCTACATTTGCTAGTAAATGTGAATATTGACACCAAAGGGTCCAAGTCAGGTTTACAGTCTATAGCAAATATAAAAACTTTGAAATAACACATTCTTTTGGTGAAAGGATGGGAAAGCAAGCATTCGTATAGTGTTGGAGGGAGTGTAAATTGGTATAACTTCCATGGAAGACAACTCAGCAGTAGGTATCAACACTGCACGTTCATTTTGGCCAAGTAATTTCACTTCTAGAAAATTATCCTGAAGATATATACTCATAGATGTGCAAATGGACACATTTACAAGGTATTATTCTCAGTATTGTTTATAATAGAAAAGTTTGAAAACTAAATGTCCATTAACAGGGGACAGGCTAAATAAATATGGTACGCCCATCTAGTGGAATCTCTACAGCCATCAAAAGAATAAGGCAACTCTCTATGTGCTAATGTAGAAGGATCCTCAAGAGACATTGCTAAGTGAAGAAAAGCGAGGTGCAGAACAGAATACGATGCCATCATGAGTGTTAAAAACATATCTGTGAAAATGATCTATATGATACAATATCATATAGATAGTCATAATATAGTTTCTGTACAGACTATCTTAGGAAGATTATAACAAACTAGTATCAATTATTGCTTCTGGGAGCTCAGAATCTGGATGCCTAGGATAGGAGAAAAACTTACTTTTTATTCTTTATCTTTTTGTATTTTTTTTGTATTTTATAACACTTTTATTAAGAGTGAACCCATATCAGAATTCTTAAACTTAAACAATGGGGAATTGAAGTATTGAAGGATACACATGAGGGACAAAACCCCTTTAATTTTCTTTTTTTTTTTTTTTTAATTAATTAATTTATTTATTAGTTTCAGGTGTACAAAACAAGGTAATACTTAGACGTTCATCATTTATATCCCTCATACTGTGAACCCCCCTCCCCCCATCCACTATCCCTCCGACCTCACACTGAACCATCACATTATATATATAAAATTATAGTTGGCATTCATTAATGTTTAGCTTCTGATGTACAATGCCATGATCATGTATCCACAGTATCCCTGAGGTGGTCTCCCAAATAGGACGCATGTCCATCGGATACCCAACAAAATCTTTACAACATTATAGAATACCTTCCCCAAATTAATTTTCAAAAAAAAAAAAACCCTGAGGCCATCTTGTGGTTACCAGCTGCTTCCAAATCCCTTCACCTTTCCCCTTATCCCCAACCCCCTCCCACACACCCATCTAACCACTCTCAGTTTTTTCTCTGCGTCCCCAAAACTGTCTCTGATTAGTTCATTCACATAGTCTTTTCTTTAGATTCCATATATAAGTGAGATCATATGGTACTTGTCTTTCTCTTTCTGACTTATTTCACTTAACATAATGTTCTCTAGATCCATCCATGTTGCTGCAAATGATAAGATTTCTTTCTTCTTTATGGCTGCGTAATACTCCATTGTATAATTGTACCACAGCTTCTTAATCCAGTCATCTACCGATGGGCATTTTGGTTGTTTCCATATCTTGGCTATTGTGTAAAGTGCTGCAATAAACATAGGAGTGCATACAGATTTTTGAATTGGAGTTTTGGATTTCTCCGGGTAGATGCCTAGGAGTGGAATTACTGGATCATAGGGTAGTTCCATTTTCAGATTCCTGAGGTACCTCCATACTGTTTTCCATAGTGGCTGCACTAATCTGCAGTCCCACCAACAGTGCACTAGCGTTCCCTTTTCTCCACATCCGCGCCAGCATTTGTTGTTTGTTGATTTATTGATAATAGCCATTTTGACTGGAGTGAGGTGGTATCTCATTGTGGTTTTTATTTGCATTTCTCTGATGGTTAGTGAGGTTGAGCATTTCTTCATATGTCTTCTTGCCTTCTGTATGTCCTTTTTAGAGAAATGTCTCCCCAAGTCCTCTGCCCATTTTTTAATTGGGTTGTTTGTTTTTTTGGAGTTGAGTTGAGTAAGTTTTTTATAGATTTGTGATATTAATCCCTTATCAGATATATCATTGGCAAATATCTTTTCCCATAGAGTAGGATCCCTTTTTGTTTTATTGATGGTTTCCTTTGCTGTGAAAAAACTTTTTAGTTTGATGTAATCCCACATGTTTATTTTTTCTCTTACTTCGCTCGCGTGAGGAAAACCCCTTTAATTTTCTTATTGCCTTTGTACAATCAATGCATAATATTTAACCGCAACTGAATTCCTTATTAAGCAAACATTTTTGCTTACACTGCCTTCTCTGTATCTTTCTGTGGCTTTATCTTTTGTTTGACTTTCAGCAATTCTGCCTGGATAGCTTTTAATCTTCTAGTGCTATCTCCAGAGCTTTCTAAAGATCTGCCAATTCCTGATCATATTCTTTTAATCCTTGCCATCCTTGAGCTCAATGGTACAGTGCTTTGGTATTTGATGGGTCTATTTCAAGAGCCTCCATTTCTCCCTGCCAATTTGACATCTTCAATTTCCAAGCACCAACATTCAGCATGCAGCTTAAAGCTACAGGTTGCAGCTTTGATCTATCTGCTTTCTCACACTAACGGCCTTTGAACGTTCCACATATCTTAAAGCTTTTGTATATTTTTTAGTGGCCATCTCCCTGTTCTGGGATTTGAAAAAAGTATTTTCAATGTTTTTTAAGTCTTCTGTTATTAATATTTTATCTACATCTTTTAAATCTATATCTGCATCCTTGGGCAAATCTGGATGACTGTCATCAGAACAATTCTTTTGGGAATATTCCCCAATTCCTTCAATTCTCTGCATTCTGCAATCATGCACAATTTGGCCAGTTGTTCACCTTTCACTTCTACATTTTCCAGAATTCTTGCCACACCCATTCCTTTAATTACTTGGCCAAATACCACATGTTTCCCATCCAAACGAGGAATTGGAACTGTTGTAATAAAGAACTGAGAACCATTTGTATTGCAGCCTGCATTTGCCAGGCTCAATAAATCCTCCTGGTCATACTTATAATAGAAATTTTCATCTTCCAATTTTTCATAAATACTTTCTACACCTCTCCCATTCTGATTTGTGAAGTCTGCACCCTGACTCATAAATGTCAATAATTTGATGGCACGGGCATCCTTTGAAATGGAGAGGTTTCCCAGTTATGGGCCCCATGCCTGTTTCTTCTACATACAATTCATGAAAGTTTTCTGCAGTTTGGAGTGCAATGTAAACAAATCTAAGAGAATTCAACCAACTCGCTCGCCTTCGATGTCCATGTCAAAGAAGATGCGGGGGTTACTGGGGTTGGAGAGCTTCTCCTGGGTGGAGGGATGTTACATTTTGACTTGCAGATGCATATGGACGCGGGCTCAGCACCGCCTGCCTCTCAAGAGCTGAAATCCCAAAGCGGCTCTCTGGGAAGACCTGGCGGTGATGCTGACCTCTTTTTATAATCTTTTAAATTTTGTAAGATGTGCAAATTTTGCCAATTCAAAAAATAAATAAATAACACATTATTTGAAAAATCCTGCCACTCTCTTACAAGAGAGTAGGCTAGGCTGGGGAAGAAGAGAGAAGCCTTAAATGGCTTATTTTTGCTACTTCTTAGCAGCTCTGCTGAAAGTGGTGATGGAGAAAATTTATTTGCTTAACAAACACTTACATAGCATTTCTCCGTACCAGGCCCTGTTGTAAGCACTTTATAAATATTTAATTCCATCCTCATAACAACCCTAGGAAGTAGATGCTCTACAGATGAGAAAATGAGGCACAGAAAGACTAAGTAACTTGCCCAAGGCCACACAGAAAGAAAGTGGCGGAGACAGGAGTTGAACTCCCAACTGTGTGGCTCTAGAATTCATGCTCTTTATAGATGCTGTGTTGTGCATCATGATGTCCTAAATGTGAAAACAGTGATCATCTTTAATAAGAAAGATGAACAAAGAAAACTTGATCATCTTTAATATAGTCAAGCAAAATAGTCATGTTCTAAAACATTAATTCAGAACCGCACCCCAGTCCCCTTTTATTTTTTCTGGGCCTTTAATAATACGTCGAGGCCCATTTTAAGGTGGCAGGACTTGATCAATTCCCAGAATTCTTTTGGTGTCTATACTATAAAAGCCTGAGCTCAAAGTCCTCTGTAGATGAACTTCACCAAAGTCCATGGGAAAGAAGAGGAAGAGGCAGCTTTACCAAAATGATTTGATAAGAGAGAGAAAAGTACTATACTCAGAAGAAAAAGGAGACACTCAATCTTTATCTTGTTAAATTAGATCAAATAGAATTTCAGAACTTCCAAATCAAATCATCACATCAATGCCCCAATGAAAACAGAGGTCATTTATTATGTGCAAAATATTGTTTTAACATCCATAAATATGAGAAAGATAATAAGTATTTACCATAGACTCAGTAGCTCAGATATTTATCTGCCATCTGCACCAAAGGGGTCCTTATGTGTAACAGTGGCTAAATTGATCTACTGTTTTATACATATGTACATTATCTCTAATCTTCAAGGAAGCTCTCTGAGCAAGGCATTGGTTGAAGGCAAAATTTTTAAGACAGCCCCTAAAGACATCTTGCCCTAATCCTTGTGAATATAATGAGATTTCACTCAGATGATTATATTAGGTTATATGACACAGTTCACTTTAAGAAAGGGAGATTATCTGGGTGGGCCTGATCTAAATATTGAGCCATGAAAAGCAGATAGCCCTTAAGTGGCTGAGAGCAGAAGTCAGAAATACTCAAAGTGTGAGAAGGACTTGATGTGTAGATCCTGCTTTGAAGTTGGAGGGCAACACCAAGGAGGAATGTGGGTAGCCTTGAAGAGCTGAGAAGCCCCCCTGGCTGGCAGCCAGCAAGGAAAACACCTGTAAGGAATTGAATTCTTCTTATAAGAACAGGAACAGGCTTCAAAGAGGACCCTGAGCGCTAGGTGAGAACACAGCTGACCGATACCTTGATTTCAGCCTGGTGAGACTCTGAGCAGAGAACCCAGTGATGCCATCCGCGGCTTCTGACCTACAGAGCTGCGAGATAATGAGTGGGTGTTGTTCCAGCCCTCTAGTTGTATTCCACAGCAGTAGAAAACGAAGACAGCATTAATAGCCCCCTTTTAGAGATGAGGAAACTGATGCTCACAGAAGTTAAGTAAATTGGTTAAAACTATCTCCCGAAGGTGGTGAGGGCAGGATTTGACTTAGTACTGACTTAGGAGCCAGTTCACCCTTCTCCTTTATTGCCACACCACCCACGACAGGGAACAGACTGACCGGCCCATACCGCTGCTAAGTAATGTATTGACCAACCAGGAGCCACGGGGTAGAAAGGAATAAAGCTCTCTCTGACTGAGGAAAGGATGACTCAGATTCTTACTTATTTTTAGAAACTAACATGAAACGATTGGCTGAACAATAGTTCAGGTTTCTGCAGTGATCTGTGGGTGTGACCCCTACTACTGCTCTGTTGAGATGTATTAGTTGGTCTCTCTTTTTGGCTACCAGCACTAGATGACTGATTTCCAAACAAGTGAAACTGAATGGACTTAGACAGATAAACATTATAATAGGAAGAGGCAGTTAGGAGAAAAAAAAGCAAATCCTGTGGTGCTTGTTAACATACTGAAACACACACACAAACACATTCAATAAGACCCTCTCTCCAAGGCTCAGCTTTGTAAATATTAGCTTTATAAAGACATGTCAGTTTAAAAAGGAGGAGTTTTGAAGAGTAGTTGCCATCGGGATCTGGCCGCAGCTCGCTGTATGACTTATCCTTCCTGTTTCTGGTTTATTCCGCTCCCTCCCTGGGCATTCCCTAGGATATGCCAAACCCTGTGCTGCCTCAGGGCCATTGCACATCTGCTCCCCCTGGAACAGTCATCCTTTAGTCCTTTCCTTGATTCACTCAGATCGCTGCTCTGAGTGGTGTATGACTGGAGTGTCTGTCTCATCTTATTTCAAGCAGCTGTGCTCACCACCAGTCGCTCTCTACTTACCCTGCTTTATTCTCATAGCACTTTGACGACCTTCTATGGCATACACATAAAAATATTTTTGTTTGTTCGTTATCATCTGTCTCCCACACTAGAATGTAAGCTCTAGGAAGGCAGAGAGGCTTTGTTTGTTTTATTCTTTGCTGTATCCGCAGTGCCCAGAACTGTTCATGGCATGTAGCAGGAACTCAAATATTTATTGATTGCATTAATGAATCAGGAACAAAAAGCATTGCATCTGTTTAAATAATTTGCCACTCCTGAAGTATTCCTACATCCAATTTTTTCCCCTCTCTTTTTATCGCATTTGCTAACCAGTTCAATATGGAAAAGATACTTGATTGCATGGTTGTACAAAGTATAGGTTAAAAGATATTTGAAACTGGATGTGGTATAAAATGAATGTGGTATAAAATGAATGTGGTGCTTAAATGTGGTATAAAAATGAATTCTTTCCTTGCCTTTCAATAGTCATGTGACCTTGGAAAAGTCATTTATTTCTCTTGGCTCCCAAAATCTTACCTTTTGAGTGGGGCTAGAGTCTTATCGGAAGAGCTCAAACAAATGGGGTCTGGAGGTTTCTTCCTACACTAAGATCCTCTGAAATTAGAATTCAGTTGGTAGGGAATCAGGAAATACTGGTTTTAGCCCTGCCTGTGTAAAATGTAAACTAAGTGTGCAGCTTAGGTGAAGTCCTTTAACCTCTCTAGGCCTCCAGAAAAAACAAAATTTCTTTGCTCTCAGGTCTCAGTCACCGTAGGAGTAGTGGTTGCAAGGGGGCAGCCAGGTGGACCAGATGTTCTGGTGTTCGCAAAACCTTGACCTGGAGTCTGGGGTACACCTGTTTGGTGGCGATGAAGCTCAAGACTAGAGTGGGTTCAGTAAATATTTTCTGAGTACTTGCCACGTGTTGTGTACTGGGGGATGTCACAAGGGATATTGCTGACAAGGTTCCTGCCCTCTTGCATGCTAATGGTACAAAACACATAAATAGGTAAATGGAAAATAAATTATGACTAATGATAAGAGCTAGGAGGGACGTAGAAGAATGCTATGATAAAAAGAGCAGAAGGGAACTATTGAGGTAACTTGGATCATGGGAGGCCTTTCTGAAGCATTTCAGCTGAGCCTGAATGGAAGAGAAAAATCCAGCATGGGAAAGAGCATTCCAGGCCAAGGCAAAGGCGAGCACAACCATCATGGCACTGAGAATACAAAGGGTCAGGACGTTCTACTGGCAAAGGCCGGTGTGGAAAGGGTGCAGTGAATGAGAGGATAGTGGCCTGAGATGGTGCTGTGAGTGAGGCCTTACAGGCCATAGTTAGAGTGCCCAGAACTGAGGACTACCCTGGGATGTGGCACTTTTAGTGCTTAAATCAGGAAAGTCCTGAGCAAGATGTTATGAGCTGGTCACTCTGGCCATGGTAAGGGGTTGTACATACGCTGTGCTCAATAGGCAATCGCTGAAGGGTTTAAGTACAGAAATTTATATGTTGTTGTTTTTTTTAATTAAAATTTATTGGGGTGACAATGGTTAGTAAAGTTACATAGGTTTCAAGTGTACAATTCTGTAATACATCGTCTATGTATCACATTGTGTGTTCACCACGCAGAGTCAGTTCTCCTTCCGTCACCATATATTTGACCCTCTTTCCCCTCTTCTACTATTCGCCCTCCCCCCTTACCCTCTGATAAGCACTAAACTGTGTCTGTGTCCATGAGTTTTCTGTGTCTTTATTAGTTTGTCTTGTTCTTTTATTGCTTTCAGTTTTATATCCCACATATCAGCAAAGTCATGTGGTTCTCAAGTTTTTCTGTCTGATTTATTTCGCTTAGCATAATAATCTCAAGATCCATCCATGTTGTCAGAAATGGCACTATGTCATCTTTTCTTATGGCAGAATATGTTCCTTTGTGTATATACACCACATCTTCTGTATCCAATCATCTAACGAAGGACATTTTGGTTGTTTCCATGTCTTGGCCACCGTAAATAAAGCTGCAATGAACATTGGAGCACACATGTCATTATGGATAAATGTTTTCAGATTTTGGGGTAGATACCCAGGAGAGGGATTGCTGGGTCATATGGCAATTCTATTCGTAATTTTTTGAGGAACCTCCACACTGCCTTCCCTAACGGCTGCACCAGTCTGCATTCCCACCAACAGTGTATGAGGGTTCCTTTTTCTCCACAGCCTCTCCAACACTTGTTACTATTTGTCTTGTTGATTATAGCCATTCTGATTGGGGTGAGGTGATATCTCATTGTGGTTTTTATTTGCATTTCTCTGATGATTAGTGATGTTGAGCATCTTTTCATATGTCAATTGGCCATCTGTATGTCCTCTTTGGAGAAATGTCTATTCAGGTTCTCTGCCCATTTTTTAAACTGGATTATTTGTTTTTTGTTGTTGTTGAGTTGTATGAGTTCCTTATATATTTTGGATATTAGCCCCTTATTGAAGACATTGTTTGCAAATATCTTCTCCCATTCGGTTGGTTGCCTCTTTATTTTGTCAATGGTTTCTTTTTTGGGCAGAAGCTTTTTAGTTTGGCGAAATTATGCTTTAATCTCTGTTTTCAAAGGTAGTCACTCTTGGCCTTTGTGTGGCAAATACATTGGGGAGGAGCAAAATGGAGGAAGCCAATTAGCCAGTTATTACAATCCTCCATGCAAGAGAGGATGCTGTGTTGAAATAGACTGGTGGCATTGACAATAGCAAGATGTGGATGGATACAACATACATTTTGGAGATAGAGTGAATAGGGCTAGGGAATGTAAGTAGTGAAAGAAAAGGAGTTAAAGATGACTCCTGGGCTTCTTGTTTTAATAACTAGGTTATTAGTTTTGCCAACAGAGGGAAATCTGAGAAGGACTAGATG
Organism: Rhinolophus hipposideros; assembly: GCF_964194185.1. Taxonomy (NCBI): domain Eukaryota; kingdom Metazoa; phylum Chordata; class Mammalia; order Chiroptera; family Rhinolophidae; genus Rhinolophus; species Rhinolophus hipposideros. Next base: position 36,571,394 of record NC_138047.1, read on the forward strand.
TGGTAGTTGGGGGAGGACAGAGATAGAGGTATCTAGATTTCCACTAGGAAGATAATGTGATACTCAGAGTGAAGACACTCTTATTGTTGCTGTTCAGAGTATTTTGTAAACAGTCGCTAATTAGTTCTCATAACAGTTATTCTGAGTTGTTAATTATCTGAACCCCATTTTACAGGCTCTGGAGAAGAGCAAGTGTCAGGCATTTGCCTAAGGCTAGAGTAAATTAGAGAAAAAACAGCAGTACCAATTAATTCCTGGTAGTCCTCTGCTCTGCCAATCTTTTAAAAGAGTAATGCCTTCGGTTAGGATGAGTCAATTCATGGTATTTTGGGAGAGTAAGGCATGGATTTTGAGGTCAGTAGACCTGGAGTTATATATGGCTTTGCCCGTTATTGCTTATGTGACATGGACATATACCAGGGATGCCAAAAAAATGTATACAAGTGGACACTTTGGTCACCGTTGCTCAAGCAGTAGTTCGCTGTAATCAGAAGTGTCTGGACGCTGATGGTAACCACTTTGAGCACCTCTTGTAATTGCAGAAGTCAAACGTGACTTGTATTCATCTTTTGTTATCGGTATATATTGAGTGTTACAATTTTAATAGGTTTTTCCTTACTTAAAATGTGTATACATTTTTTTGGCACCCTCTGTATATATAAAAAAACTATCCCTGAGCCTTCGGTTTCCTATAAAATAATACTTATCTTATAGAGTCAAATACTAAACATGTTCTGACCTTCTGCTGTATCCTCTGCCTAGAAATAATTTTGCCCAGAAAATAGCTGTCATCGTATTAGAGATACTTTGTCACTCTATAATAAATTAGCAGCACCCCCACCCAAAGGCACTCTCCACACCCATTTAGCCTGGTGTGATTTCTCTTTATAGCGTTTATTACTACCTGACCTATTATATATCCATTTCCATAATACAAAGGATTGTGTCTGTTTTATTTCTTGCTATATCCCAAGTCTAGGACAATGTTTGGCACAAGTGAGTGCTCAATAATATTTGTTGAATGAGTGAATAATTAAATAAAATTATACACAAAAAATACTTCACACAATTTCTGCAAATGGTAGAAACTCAATTGTTAGCAGTTAAATGCTATATCACAGCAAGAATTGGGAAACATACTCAATTTTATATGGTCCTATTTTAGCAGTGCTTCTTTGTATATTTATATTAAAAAAACACAAAAGTTTTAGGCTATTCTTGAAACGGTATTTACTAGTTTTATACTTCATTTGATTCATGAACAGAAAGATAGTCTTTGCTATTCCGTGGTGGTTTGTGGATTACACTTACATGCTCATGAGAACAAGCCACTTAATACAGAAACTGGCAAACAGCGTGCTCCTGAACAAACAAAACTGACTGAAGGTTTAAAAGTATGCTACCACCACTAAGACAGGGATGGAAATTTTATTTTTAGACAAATTGATATGAAAATTGAATTATAGATGATTTGTCGTCTCTGAGACCTCCCAGGGAAGAATGGAAGAACTACACATAACTTTTCCTCTGTGAAAGCACTCAACTTCTCAGTAGTACTTTTATTATAAAACATACATTCTTAATTTCTATAATCCAGTAATGTGGGTCTTACTATTCTTACGACTACATTTCTTTTAACCTCATCTTCTTTAAATATTTGCTCAAATACCACCCTATTGGTGAGGCCCATTCTGACCATCACCTCAGCCTCCAGCACTCCTGGTCGCTTTTACTGTGTTCTATTTTCTTAAACCACAGCAACTTGCCACCTTAAAGTTATTACGTCGTTTACTTATTTATTATATTTATTGTCTGTATCCCTCCGATTAAAATGTAAGCTTCACGAAAGCAGGAATTTTTATCTAAACTGTTCATTGTATGTCCCCAGGGCTTAGAACATAGTCTGTCACCTCATAGATGAATGAATGAAACATAAACTCCAAGACTAACAAAATAGAAAGTGTTGGAGGTTAGTAAGACAAGATGGAAACTGCTGTTTCTAGTCTCAAGTCACTGCAGAGGTTAAACCCTGTATGATGCCAGTGTGACTTCTGACCATGATATCAGCCAAGGCTGTCAATGTCTTGGTTCCCTCCCATGTGTCTTTTCTGTTTCTTTCCTACACGCCCCAGCATCAGTCGCGACTTGGTCACCAGCCCTTAGCTTAGTTATTTTCCTGGCCGCTTTCATTTATTAACTGTCTCTTTTCCCATCTTCCTGATTTCCCATCTTCCCTCCCTCACTGAGGCATAAAAGAATAAACAAACAAATGAAGCAATCAATCAATTGACCAGTCAACAAACATTTACTGAGTATCTGCCACATAAGTACGCATATATGAATCTCAAAGCTCATTGAGCCGCAAAGTATCATAGAGGTAAAGAACTTCAATATCCTGGAGACACATTGCCGGGTTCCAATCCTAGCTCTACATGTATTAGCTGTGTGATGTGGGTTAAGTCATTCAGTCTCTCTGTGCTTGTTTCCTCATCTGTCAAATGGAGTAGATAATAATAGTAAATATATCATAGGATTGTTAGGAAAGTTAGACTAATTAACATACACACAAATTACTGAGAACTGTTTCTAGCATAATGGCAAGTCCCCAAGTGTCCCCAAGTGTTAGCTATTATTATCCCACATTTATTCTTTCTTTCTCTCCTTTAGTCTTCACTAGAGAAGAATAGTTTAAAATACTATAATTGGATTCTTCCATTATTTACTCCTAATATAAAGTATGTGTTTCTTTCACTTGAGTTACCTTTAATACATTGGTATCAAACAAAACAAAAAAGAAAAACAACCCTCCTTTAAGAGAAGTCTCAATGCAGTGTTTGCCAGGTCAGTATCCTGTGATCTGCTGGGAGGACCAAGTCTTGAAATATAAAAATGAACTATACCATGTGTGAAGGTGAAATGGGCTTGATTATGTGTTAAAGGGGAGAATTATTATGTTGCCACATATGCCCAAAATATCAAGCTCTGAAATTTTGCATTTACAGTATGACTTTTCCCCCATATGTATTTTCAGACTCTTTCATTGGCTTAATTTTTTTCCACCCGAAGAATTACCATTTAATGGCTATATTTATGAAGTGCTCACAACAGGGACTGGTACAGAGAAGTACTACAAGTAAGAGTTCAGTTTCAATTAACCTATGCACAAATTTTCAATCCAAAAACAATTAGAAACCATGTCAGCATTCAAATAATAGCTACCATTTATACGACACTTAAAATATACCTGGCACTTCTCTAACCATGATACAAATTTTAACAGCTTTAATCCTCATGCCAACCCTATCAGGATAGGTAGTATTAATTATTCCTTTGAAACTGAAACAGAGATTTTTAAGTGACCTTCCCAAGGTCACAGGACTGATAAATGGGAAGGCCAGGATTCAAATCCTAGCATTCTGGCTCCAGAGTCCATGCATTATCCAAGATACTGCACTGCTTTCCACATAGGTTCTGTGTTAATGGAAATTTTTATTTTGAATTACCTGTGGTTTGGGGAGCAGCAACGTCTGTCAGTGTTAGGGTCTTGAGGCCTGGACCCTTTATGTCCTAAACTGCCTCCCGTTGTGGCCTAGTATGCAGCTCAAACCCACCTTGAAGTATCCTGGGTTTGCTGAGAGGACACTGAAACCCAGAAACCTGATGAGAAAAGAGGCCCTTCCCAAAACCAGGGATCAGTTCTGTCTTAGGAGTGGCTTTCATTTTCTCTACCCAAAAACTGAATGAAATTCATGCCGTGTAATCAGTGAGTTTGCAAAGCAAGGATTCAGTCTCCCTCCGATATTATCAGTACCGAACATGTGAACCAGCAGGCTCCTAAAACTATTGGTGAGTCAATTCAACTTGAAAAACAGAAAATATGCTAACTGGTGTGGTGGGGCCAGAGTGGGCAGAGGAAAGCTAAATTTCTATTCATGAAGTCTGATTCATTTAGAAAAAGAAAGTCACATGCCATCAGATTGGGATTTGTGTTCACTGCACTGAGAAGTACCCAGCCTTCACGCTCCCAGGAATTACTAAGCCATTATTTTACTCTGGACACACAGAACTGTTGCTTTGCACACCCAGCACTGTAATAAGCTCTTGCAAACAGAGGATGAAGAATCGAACACGAGAGGGCCTTGGCTGTGGGCCATGCACTCGGAATTATTTATTTTATTTTGGTTAAGGAAACAGAAGAGATCCACGTCTAATAGCCTGTTCCTTCAGGGGCCCCTGATTTATGTGTTGTGGGATAATAATTATGCACCCCTCAGTTTGAGAGCAATAGGAGGGGCCTGCCAAGAGACCCAGATCGCACATGCTGGTTTGAACCAGTGGTGTGCTGGTAAATGTATAACAACCAGCTTCAGGAGGAGGTTGGAGGCTGATTTGTAATATTTGCCAGTTTCTCTGTGTAAATATTTCTACCTTGGCCGATTTCAAGCTACTAATCTGACGTCTCTGAATGAGGTGTTGGGGAAATGCATGGTGGCACACCATTTCCACCATTCAAACAAAATTGATGTAAATAACCTTAAAAAATAGATAATAGTAAAATGAAAATAAATAATTAGGAAATGTTTTGAGTATTCACTATTTCATTTTAAATGTAATTTATTTAAGTTTGTATCCCTTACTTTTAAGTGTGGTGTGGGGCAAGAAAGAGCTTAAATAGATCCGTCACTTCAAAATAGAGCTTACCCATTCTCATCCAGGGATTCTATGTTCTCATTCTGCGAGAATAGTCACTCTAGCATGCCTTGCCTCACTTTACTCGTTGACAAAACAGAGACGACCTCCCCCATTTCTGGCTGTAGAGTCTGTAGGTTAGCTAATCCAAGCCTGATTTTACAAAAGTGGAAAATAAGTCTCAGAAGAGTCCCAGAACAGTAACAATAACAGCTGTGACATTGATTAAACTCCTACTATACACTGGCTGCTATGCTAGGTGCATTCCACAGAGTATCTCCCTTGAACCCCACAAAAATGCCCTTTTGGCGTCTTAGGCATCATGGTTCACAGAAGAGCAGCTCCTCCTCTTAACATTTTGCTTTCATCACCCAAGCTGCCTTCCATGTCTTTTTTGAGAGTAAAATCTATGGCTTTATCATTTTTATATGCCCTGCCATACCTCGCACAGAGTCTTATGTACAATAGGTGCACAATAAATGTTTACTGAGTTATCTTGAGATATTTAGGCTCCAGACCCAAATATACTGCTTGAAGCCTTAGAAAACACTGCCCCAGTATTCTTTGTCATGGCCAAAGAGGTTCTTAGATTTTTTTTTTTTGGTAGTGAAATACACCAGATATACAATTTACCATTTTAACCATTTGCTTTTTGTTTTCGTTTTTTTTTTTTTTTAAGATTTTTATTGGGGAAGGGGAGCAAGACTTTATTGGGGAACAATGTGTACTTCCAGGACTCTTTTCCAAGTCAAGTCGTTGTCCTTTCAGTCTTAGTTGTGGAGGGTGCAGCTCAGCTCCAGGTCCAGTTGCCATTTCCAGTTGTAGGGGGCGCTGCTCACCATCCCTTGCGGGACTCGAACCAGCAACCTTGTGGTTGAGAGGATACGCTCCAACCAACTGAGCCATCTGGGAGCTCAGCGGCAGCTCAGCTCAAGGTGCCGTGTTCAATCTTAGTTGCAGGGGATGGAGCCCACCATACCTTGCGGGACTCGAGAAGTTGAACTGGCAGCCTTGTGGTTGAGAGCCCACTGGCCCTTGTGCGAATCGAACCAGCAGCCTTTGGAGTTAGGAGCACGGAGCTCCAACCGCCTGAGCCACCGGGCCGGCCCCCATTTTAACCATTTTTAAAAGTACAATTCAGTAGCATTAGGTACATCCACAATGTTGTACAACCCTCACCATCTACCGTTTCAGAACTATTTTTAAAAGAGAACCACAATGGTTATGTTTTTATTTGTTTATTGAATAAGTAACATATGCATGTAGCAAAAATGTAAACAGTCTGAAGGTTTGTGGAAAAAAGAAAGTCTTCCCATTCTAGACCCTGCAGCCCCCCCATTTCTTCTCTCCAGAAGCAACCAGTAATCATGTCTATACATCTTTGTATGAGATAAGAACATGAACACTGTGGCTAACTGGCCGGGGTTTAAATTGTGGTTCTACCACTGACGAGCTGTGTGACGTCAGAGAAATCACAACCTTTCTGTGTCTTTGTAAGATAAGGATAATAATAATACCTACTTCAGAGAGTTGTAAGAATTCATGAGTTTGTATGTATAAAATGCTTAGAATTGTGCACATAGAAAGTACTGTCTGCTTCTATGAATAATGATGCTCTGGAAGTATTATCCTCCCAAAGATCTTAGTGCATATGAGTGAGATGCAGGTATATATGCGTCAAAATAAAAATCAGTGTGAAATTACTGAAGCGTGAAGGATGAGATGAGGCCGCATCATATGCTTAGAGAAAGGAGGAGATTCCTGTCTTGCCTGTGCACTGATGAGTTTCAGACTTTACCTTCCTGGCCTTTGTTTTCTCCCCTGTGAAATGATAACATTTGACCAGATGAGTTCTAAGGTCTTTTTCAAATTTAACATTCTGTATCTGTGGCTAACGTGTTAAAAGTGCCAGGACTTTTTAAAAGAACTGAAGACATTAAAGTCATTAGTAGGTAGAGAAGAGGCTTCCTCAGATACACTCAGTGGGACCGAGACTCCCAGGTCAACGGTGCCACCTGCTTGCCTCATCTGGTTTCCCACATCCTCTTTTAAAGGAGCTATGCCTGTCCCTCTGCACTAAGATTCCATTTCAAGTTCATGTGATCTAGTTCTAAAAGGCCAGAGGGAGTCTTTGTTGGCTTTGATGACTCATAGGGACACTCTGCCACCTGTTTTATTCTGACTACAATCCAGAATCACTGCAGTGATAGATTATTGAGTCTTTTGCTTGATTTTTGAAATGGTAAAATTTGCCAGCTGGTAACCTCTGGTTGTTTTCTGGTATGCTTGGCCAGATGGCACTTTCGGAGATAAAACTGTACAGAACAAAGTAGTTTCACTATTTCTATATCTTCTCTGCACTGTTTCTCAGATATCAACATTTCTGCTTATATGAACTCTTTTTCTGAGCCTAGAAACTCAGATATTCAATGATGATAACTGATGAGGCAAGCTCCCAGGGTCTGAGTAGCCTGGAGTCGTCAAGTAGTCTCTATTTGATTCAACACTGAAATAAGATTATACATATTTCTATTTGGATACTCACTTTGATGATGAACATTTAAAAATTCACCATTATTGGGCCGGCCCAGTGGCTCAGGCGCTTAGAGCTCCATGCTCCTAACTCTGAAGGCTGCCGGTTCGATTCCCACATGGGCCAGTGGGCTCTCAACCACAAGGTTGTCAGTTCAATTCCTCGAGTCCCACAAAGGATGGTGGGCAGTGCCCCTGCAACTAAGATTGAACACGGCACCTTGAGCTGAGCTGCCTCCTGGATGGCTCAGTTGGTTGGAGCGCGTCCTCTCAACCACAAGGTTGCCGGTTTGACTCCCACAAGGGATGGTGGGCTGCGCCCCCTGCAACTAGAAACGGCAACTGGACCTGGAGCTGAGCTGCGCCCTCCACAACTAAGATTGAAAGGACAATAACTTGAGTTGGAAAAAAGTCCTGGAAGTACACACTGTTCCCCAATAAAGTCCTGTTCCCCTTCCCCAATAAAATCTTTTTTAAAAAAAATTCACCATTATTGTTGTCACTACTGCATTGTTATCATTATTGTTGTATTGATAATGAATACTGTATGGAAAACTTAGTATCTTTTTAAATATTACCGTATATGATCTATATTTTGGGGGGGAAGTATAGGAGGGCAGATAAGAGAATAAGCTTCAGAGCTTTACCAAATCGGCTTTGCCTCCCAGCTCTGCTCTTCAATTTGGTTAGTCTCAATGTCCATATCTATAAATAGATATCTACAAATATCTATAACCTATATATCTATAAATAGATATGGACATTGAGACTCAGTCTCCCGCACAAAAATCACCCAATAAATGGTAGCTATTACCACTGTTGTTATAATCCTCTTTTCTCCACAAGGAAATTCAGACCCAAAGAGATGAAGAAATTTATTCGGAGTTGTTTGTGCCAGAAGTGATAAAGCTATGATTCAATATAGGTCTTCTGAATTCAAAGCCATCTGTGTTCTTTCTACAGTATGACATTGCCACCCCAAAAGAACTCTTTTAGTACGCTAAACGTACCAAGTTTTGTTATTTGACTTGTTAAAGGGTATTTGTTATGTTTTCAATTTTTATTTGCTATTTCTTTTTTCTGCTTACCCCTTGATAGTTCCCCTCCCCCCTTCTCTTTCATTTAGTCCAACCCAAATTACGGAATTTGAAATGAACAGCAATAAAAATCCTTGGATTTGTTTCTGACTCATCTTATACCCTAACAGCTTCACATGACATTCAAGCGCCTACCTCTCTGAGAGCCTCCAATCAACCCCTTAGATCTTTGGAGCTGGAAGTTCTCTTCCGTGACATCTAGCAGAGCTTCTTCAGGAAAGTACAAAGTTAACGTTACTGCCGAAAGTTCAAACTAGCGAAGGAGCCAGAACTAAAACCCACATGTCCAGGATTCCAGTCCAGGTTTCTTTCTTCTCTTTGTTCTTCAACAAGAGTTATCTCTCCTCTACCCTTTTACTATGTGATGGATTCAAGGATCATTTTAAATATCAGCGGGTTACACAATTGTGACACTTGACACACCACAGTCATAAGACCAGCGAGGCTTCTTTGGAAATCACACAGTCAAGATGGGAGTCTCCTCCCAATGTTTTTGTTCTGGTCTTAGGGCAGTAACGAGACGCTTTCTCGTGACATAACTAAGCCTTCCTGCTTTGGGCTGATTTGAAAGTTAGGCAGTACTTGCCAATCTCATGGTATCTCAGTGTCTCCCTCTGGTCATAACCAATGTTAGGAAGTGTGAATATTTAAATCCTATGCTTGCAGCCTCCATCCCTCCTTTCTTTCTTTCTTTCTTTCTTTCTTTCTTTCTTTCTTTCTTTCTTTCTTTCTTTCTTTCTTTCTTTCTTTCTTTCTTTCTTTCTTTCTTTCTTTCTTTCTTTCTTTCTCTCTCTCTCTCTCTCTCTCTCTCTCTCTCTCTCTCTCTCTCTCTCTCTCTCTCTCTCTCTCTCTCTCTCTCTCTCTCTCTCTCCCTTTCTCTTTAAGCTAAGCACACGGCTAACCCCAAATTTGGAGATTTTCCAAAAATTAGGCCTCTTTAAACTTGATCCTCTAAAAGATCCTTTCCCCTTTTTTTCTCCCATTGTTGTAGTGCCCACCTCACAGTGCACACCTCACAGTGCACTGAAAGACAGTGAATTTGCAAATGCACAGAGGAGGAATAAATGATATGTGCACAGAGTTTTGAGTTATGATATGATTCCTGACTATTTTGAGCCCATGACCTAAATCAAGCAGTGATGGGCATCTTGTTTTTTGAACTGGATGTGAATTATTTTCAAACTCTTGTTGTCATTTAGACCTAGATTTCATTTCTGACTAGCTGGGATATTTTGGATTAGTTATTTAACCTCTCTGAGCTGTTTTTCCATCTGTAGAATGGCTATAATAATTGCTCAAAGCTATTGAGCTCAAATTAATAATAATAACAATAATAAATAATATACTTGCTCAAATCTCTCTGATATGAGAGATAAGTAAGGGCCACCTGCCTGGCACATGGCAGCCCCTTCCTTCCTTCTTTGCCCACTTAGTACTTTTACTGCCCCTCTTCAAATCATCTTTGGTTCTTTCCTGATTTCCACTAACATGGTGGATGGAACACAGGGTCATTTTCCTTTGCCAACTCCCATTTCTTACTCTGCAGGCTGTTTAGTTCATCTCCATTTCTGCTCAGCAGGGAAGACCAAGTTTCCTTCTCGTGGCTCTGGAATTTGTGTTTCTGTTTGTTTGTTTGAAGTCTGATGTGGCAGGAGATCAGCCTGCACCTTCCATCCCTGCTAGTCCTGATTCTTCAGAGGGTCAGGTCTTCCTTGGCAGTGAGGTTTTAAAATAACACTGCAAGCAAAGCACAGAAAGTCCGTTGAAACCAGCCTCCCCAAAAGACCAGCTGCCTGCTTAACCAACAGTTTTGGATTCCTCTTCTGGATTACATCTCCTTGTGTGCTTTTTATTCAGTCCTCAGCTTACTGCAGAGCTGGTTTTCACCCTGTGATAAAAACTACCACGATGGCAGCTTTCTTAGAGACTGACAGCATCTTTGAGTAGCTCCAGGCTACTCAAGTAGCAATTTTCATGTAGCCACTGCACCAGTCGTTAGGCCTCGGTCACTGTTTTTTCACACCCTTGGAATGTACTCCATTGGTTCCCAATGGCCTGGGCCAGTCTGCTTAGAGCCCTTTCCTGCATTGAAAGGGAGCCCCTTCTTTGCAGTCAGATTGCCAGCAGTTAGTCCTGGTGGAGGGGAAAGGAGAGGTTTCCTAACCTCTTCTCAAGGCACAATAATTCCCCTTGGTCCAGAAGTACTGGGTCAGGACCATGGCTTCCAACTTCTTGCTGTGCACACAAGGTTATAGCCAGGAAACCACAGCAGAAGGGTCATTCATCAAATATTTAATAGGCATGTAGTCTGTACAAGGCACTCTACTAGGGCCTTGGTTAACAAAGATGAGTCAGTCATAGTTCCTGATGGGCAAAGTCAAATATATCTACACCTAATTTCAGTGCCGTGCGATGCACATAAGAGAGGGCTGTGTGACGAGCCAAGGATCTCAGGGGAAGGAGCCCCTCACACTGTGAATGGTGGAGTTTGGTGGATGGTAAATGGCAGCACAGAGGAGGTAACTGACCAGCAGAGCCTTCAAGAATAAGCTGCTCAGCCGACTGGAGACAAATGGCATAAGGGCCAGAGTTGGGGAGACAGAAGAGGCTGTTTGGTTTGGATCCCTCTAGAAGTAGATCCAAGTAGACAAGGACCTGAATGTAATAGTTATTCTGGGAGATGATCCCAGGAAGCAGCAGTAGGGGAGTGAGGGTACAACAAGGAATGGAAGGATGTGTTCTCAGACAGTTGACATTGTGGCAATTAGAGCTCAATCTCAGACCGAAGGCACTGAGACATGAAAAGAGCAGCACGAATGACGGACTGTTCAGGGAAGTGGCAAGAGATAAAACGGAAAAGGAAAGTGGGAGTGAAATTGTGTGCCTTGCTGAGGGGTTGGGTCTTTAGTCAACAGCGGATGGGAGCCACGGAGGGACTGCAGAGAGTTCTGGTCAAATGAGCCAGGTGTCCCATGAGCAGGACAGGTTGTGAGATCGGAAGGCAGAGGGACACAAAGACACTGGCCCTGCCAGCGCACGGCACAGTTGGATCGTCAGTCCTTCTGGGGACAGGCCTCGGTTGTTCCCTTGTCTGTACTCCCATGCAGAGCAGCGCCTTTGTGCTGTTCTAATGATTAGTCCTGCATGTCTGTACAGACCCACCCAGGCCATCACTTTAGAGATTATGAATTCATGCACCGTCCTGAGCCCAGTACCTAAGCTCAGGGTCTAGCCCATGGCAGGGACTCACAGAGTATGTGATTGATGAATGACTAGGTTGGTTTATAATCATAGCTCTACGCAGAGCTCTTTACTATGCTTATGGCAGGATCATCCTTGATTCTAAAGAGCACTGTATTATTTCACGTATTTTGGAAGTGGACTGGAGAGGTGGTGCTGAAGGGATGCTGCAAAGTATTTTGGAACTCCTTCCCTTGCAAGCTCAGAGCTGGTCACAGAAGATGTTTCTTCCCCGCTAAGACCTTGGTGGCACTTTGCCTAATTGTCACTTCCATGAAAGGTCTTTTGCCACAGTCCCAAAGTCATCATAGGAAGCTGGACTTTCCCTCTGGCCTTGGCCAACTAAGTGGCCTCGCCCCCTGTTTCTGCTTCGTTGAGACAGCAGTTGCTTCTGGTTGCCAACCAGAAAAAGAGGCTATCATTGTCATTCAACAAGAGGATAGTTTTCTGACGTGGCTAGCTATATGACCTTTCCAGAAAATCCCCACAGAAAGGGGAAATATCCTGATGATAAACAAGAGGAAAATAGAAACAATTCAGTAGCCAAAATCATTTCTGGAATGGGGCTTCACACCCAGTGATCCTGACCCAGATCTCAAGGTAGAGGAGAATTAATAGGATCCCAACATCACAGAGCCCATAAAGAACCTCTAGAGTCATTCACTCCATCCCCCTGCTGTGGGCACGACCAAGTTGTCCACATTAAACAGCTCTACTTCAAACTTTGTAGGAAAGGAAATTCTTTATCTTTTTCCATTAGGAATCAAAAAATTGTATGGGTAAGGCTTTCAAAGAAATAATAGAACTTATGACCTGGAAACTCATCTCATAGCTGAGGACACTGAAGTAGAGCCAATACTATAAAACACTGACCCTTGACCCAGTTAGTAACTTTCATCAGTTACTCATCATGCATTCTCTGAGTGCCCACCATGTGGACATACCTCTGCTTGGACGTGAAAAAACACAGCTCCACAGGACAATGTCTATACCAAGAGGGGGCTCATAATCCAGCTGAGCAAAAGTATTTACATTTAATTAACTATAACTGAATGTCACTAATGCTGCAATAAAAGCATGTTTCAATGCATTTTGAAGTTGGGCCAGCCCGATGGCTCAGGGGGTTAGAGCTCCATGCTCCTAACTCCGAAGGCTACCAGTTCGATTCCCACATGGGCCAGTGGGCTCTCAACAAAAAACAACAACATGCATTTTGAAGTCTTACTAAGGGACCATATATATATATAAATGGCTGCTAATATTTATAACAGATTGTGAAAGCTTATACTCTATCTCCTGCTTCCAATCCTCATGGCCATTAAGAAATGTATTCACATAGGCTTACACTTAATGACAATTGTGTAAATCCCTGAATTTTATTATAAAAACAGAAAACACTTGTATGATCCCATCTCAAGTTTGCAGTGTCAGGCTGTTATTTGTCCAAAGAGTTCAGAGGAGCTAAACTGAGATCCATTGACTTTTCTACTGCCTGCGACCTTGGAAACATGGTCACTGTGCTAACGATAAATGGAATCAGCTGTTAAAAAAAAAAAAGGAAGAATAAAGAAAAAGAAGACCATACTACTTTAACAAGTTTGTTGTAATAACCAGAATGAAACACAGTATTTTTGAGTGGAGGAGACCTATGGGTCACTGGAGCACTGACTGGTCACTGCCCAAGTAATCGGCTGAGGTTAGAATGTGATTTTATTTGAGCAGTACTGTGTTAATTAGGCTCTGAAGAAAGGTGCTGGTAGACTAGACTGGTACTGACCATTCTAAAAAGAAAAAAGTTTACTTGTCTTCCTGAAGTTAAAGAAGGAGACACTACCTAGCTTTCTGAATTGTAAGATACAAGGGGAAAACTCTTGCTAGGGACAGACAGGTAAAGATGTAAGACTCACTAATTCCACCATTGCTATTTCATGACCTGTTCTGCAGGAGTTAAACTTGAAGGTGTGGGTCAGTGATGTATTGCAGTAAAAATGCCACTTACATTCTGGAACCAAATCTCCTTCTGCTCCCCTATTAGTCAGTAATGACCCAATTTCAACTGCCTGGATGCTGTACAGAATTTGTTCCAACCAACTCATGAGATGCCCTGCTTTCCTACCAGCAAATCTCTAGCCCTTTCTACAAATCCCTCTTTTGACTGATGGCCAAATGAAGCTAGAAACCTCTCTTTACTTGCCTCCTCTCTTTTTTTCTCCTCACTGCCACCTCCTCCTTTCTTACTACATTCAATTGGCATTGGATTCTCTCAGTTCTATTTATTCAACATATCAAGCAGAGTTCAAATGCAGTATATAGAAATCACTCTAGCTGTTTTAAATAGCAAGTGTTTGAATATATACAATTAGGTGCTTGTTAATTAATTGTTGGAAGAGTCGGCCCTTGGCTGGACTGCAAGGTGTGACTTCTATAGTGAACAGTGCAGAGCTGGCCTGCCAGCCACCATCAGGAAAATGGGGAAGCGGGAAAGCACCCCTGAAACTATTGAGTTCAAGGACATACATTTTTTTTGCAGTCTTGGATCAGAAAGCCACCACAACCACATTTGCAACAGAGCCAAGCTCTGGCTGCTAGATTCACACCAGCAAAATTATCGGTGCCCTGGACTCTGTCTGTGCTTTACCCACAAAGCTTAGAGCAGCACTCTGGGGTGCCACTGGGACACTCCAGGTGTTGATGGCTGTGCTCACTGGAAGAAGCAGCAGAAAAAGCGAGAAACCTGGCCTCTTCCTCACGTTTGCCTTCTAAATCTTGCACAAATGGATCTGTTTGTCAGAACTCACACTACACATACATTTGGAACTCGAAATGCATAGGAGTCTAGGAAATGTCATCTTTAACTTTCCAGCCTGTCAGTACATGAAGACACATGGGAAGGAGAATGGAATGCAATCATCCACAGTAGCTACCGCATTCAACATCTCTTGAACAGCCACTGCCCTATAGACCTTGTCATACCTTACCTGAACCACTGCAGTTTCCTCGTAACTAGTCTCTGCTCCCAAGTTCTCTTGTTCTGAGCTTGAGTTTTCTTTCTAAAACACCCCGTGGCAATGTCACTTTCTGCCTCAAATTGGATCACTCATGAGAAGAGGGACCATTCTCCTTTCACGTCTCTTAACCATCTGGCCGAAACCCACGTGACCAGCTGCAAATCCTGCCACTTCACCACACCCCTAGGCTTCAGTCCCACCAGATGCTAAATGCTTCCCCCGTCCCCTCCCCCACATCCTGCCGCTGTTGTTCATGAAGTTCCCCTGACTAAAATGCTCTACTACCCTTCATTTTCTCATTTTCAATTCCCTGTTCAAATGTTTGAATTTCTAGGAAGTTTCCTTTACTTTCGCCCTCTTCCACAGAGGCAGAATTAATGGGTTCATTTTGGCATTTTGCACACATCTCTATTGCACTCCTCACTTTATATTACATATAGTTATATATGTGTCTGTCTTTCCAGCATCAGGGAGTGGACCATGTTTCTATTCATCTGTGTATCTCTGGTGAGTGACTCATGGTAGATACTCAATAAACATTTGTTGAACAAGTGAATAAATTAACGAATGAATTATCCTGTGTGTCTAGGACCCCAAGTTCCACCTGACTAGCTTTTCTCATCAGCTTGTAGACATCCCGAGGTCTTTCTCTTCTCAAAAAGCAAGCTTTCCTTTGCTCCTTTAGCCATTATCTTATCACTGGTCTTCATTTGAAGCCCAGTTATTTGAGAAGGTTGTCTACACTTATTATCTTCACTCCTTCACCCCCCATTCACTGCTCTGCTTTCCCAATCCACTGAAATCACCCATGTCAACGTCACCAGTTATCTCCTAGTTGCTAAAGAAAAATGATAGTTTTCAGTCGCTGTCTTAGTTACTGAACACTGTGCCTCACTTGACTTTGTGAACATGCCTTCCTTCTAGAATCTCATTCATTCCTAGACTAAAAGTTTCATCTCAGCCTTCCTTCGTCATGGTCGTGTCTCCCTGACAGAGTACCTCTCTCTCCAGTCCTCTTCTGTTCTTGTTCTCCCACACGCTGGGTGACTCAGGGTTTCAAGCAACACCAAATTGTTGTCAAGACACCAAAGCTGTTTCTGTGTATGGGACATTCTCATGCCTGCCAGGTGCACCCAATGAATTAATTAACTGCTTATCTGGCCTGTCTGCACGGGTGTCCCCACCGGCACCTCAGATTCAAGGAGTTCAAAGCTGGACTCATACCTTATTACCATGACCTCACTGGTCTCTCTGCTGTTGCTCTGATGCCCTTGCAGTGTGTTAACAGCATTCAGAGGGACCTTGTTAAAACTGGAGTCAGATCTGCTTACTCCTCTATTCAGTGGCTTTACATGCCGTCAGAGCAAAAGCCATAGTTCTTACAATGGCCTCTGAGGCTGTGTACAATCGGGTTCCATTATCTTACTAACTCATTTCCTATCACTCTGTCCTTCCTTCCCTCCACTCCAGCTACACAGACCTGCTTGGCTGTTCTTGAATATGCCAACAACACCCTTGCTCTGTCTGGAGTAAACTGCGTGTCCAAAGTGCTCTGTTTCTCATCACCTGCATTCCCTCTCAATGTCACCTTCTCCGAGAGGTCTTTTCTAACCACCTTTGAAATACAGCACTCCACCTAAGCTTTACTTGTCTTCTCTACTTTATTTTTCTGTTCTCTTCCTTCCCTGCTTTATTTTTCTTATTAGTATTTGCCATCATCAGAAATGCTGTATATTTTACTTACTTGTTTTGTTTTGTTTCTTCTGTATCCCCAACTGGAATATAAGCTACATGAGGACAGGGTGTGTGCTTGTTTTGTTCATTGTTGTTTTTCCAAGGTCTAGAACAGTGCTTGGTACATAGTAGGTATTCAATAAATGTTTATGGAATGAATTATCTCGACTCTAGATCTGCTCATGTCTCTTGTCTCACCCCCATTGTCTGATGAGTCACGAAGCCCCAGACTCCTACCCCCTCTATGCGTCCTGAATCTTCTCTTCTCTACCTACTTGGACACTACCTTAGACTCTAATAGATATGCCACCCTAATCTCAGCACTCCCTATTTAAAATCCTTCTGAACTCCCTGGCATAACAAATAATTGTCATCATGAATTGGCCCTCTTTAGCTCTCAGTTTCATCTCTGCCACTGACATCCAACCCTCTAGCCATAGAGAGAACTCCTTGCCTTCACACCCCTGAATTCCTTTCTTTTGTTCCTTGGTGATTTTTCACTCTCCTGAAATATACTTCTCATCTTCTTTATCTGGCTAACTCCCAGGCAGCCTTTACCCCTCTCAGTTGTGACATCATCTTCTCTAGATTGACCCCTTAAGTCTATGCTAGACTGCCACTAACTTCCTGGGCTTATACACTGCAAGGCCATTGGCTGGTTGCTCACAGATTGCCATAGAATGTGAGTTTCTTGGAGACAGGGACCATATCTAATTTATTTTTCTATATTCAGCATGATGCACAGAACCTGACACATAATAGATCCTTGACAAATATTTGTTCGATAAAACAATGGATGGGCAGTTGGATGAATAGTTGTAACAGTAAATACTTACAGGAAGCTTTATAACAGTCTGGTGTTATTCTCAGATCCCACTTACAGTGGCACACGGAATCTTCCTAACACACCCAATGCCTAACACACATAATGAGTTGGGTACTAATGAAGAGTCTAAAGATCCTGGTGATCAAGTTGTTTGCCTGTAGTCACACAGTAAGTGGCAGAGACAGGATTCAAACTCAAGGGATTCAAACTCAAGTATCTGGCTCAAGACTGTGTTCTTTTTTTTTAATAGAACTTTTGTTTTTTATTTGGGAATATTGGGGAACAGTGTGTTTCTCCAGGGCCCATCTGCTCCAAATCGTTGTCCTTCAATCTAGTTGTGGAGGGCACAGCTCAGCTCCAAGTCCAGTCGCCGTTTTCAATCTTAGTTGCAGGAGGCGCAGCCCACCATCCCATGTGGGAATTGAACTGGCAACCTTGTTGAGAGCTTGTGCTCTAACCAACGGAGCCATCCGGCCCCCCCATCCAGACTGTGTGCTTAACTGCTATGTTTATAACTGACGATAGATGGATGGGTGCTATATACAAGGGTATTCCAAGCAGAGAACTAATAGAAGCAAAGATGAGAATATTGACATTATTTTTATGTGCATTTTATGGTCAATCTATGTGGCCACACTGCAATTCACTCTGTCCTATAAAATACTAATCTCCAATAGTACATATCAGATTAACACCTTAACAATATTTTTGCAAACACACTTGTATTCATTCTCAATGTGACTCTAAACCTCAGGTTCTAGATGAGTTAAACCCTACCTCCTTTGACACTCACTTCGAAATATTGAGATCATAACATTTAAATGCATATCCACATTTTCTCATTCATTCAACAAATACTTACTGAGTGTTTACCTTGTGCCAGGCACTGTCTTTCTGCTGGCACTACTGTCACTAGAATACACGCACCCATATGTAATATAATCACAGCCATGCATAGAATGTTTTGCTAGGCCACAGACTGCTGTGGTTAGGATCACGGGCTCTGGAGCCTGACCTGGGTTAAACCCCAGCTCTGCCACTTTCTAGTTGTGAGACTTCAACAGTGTCACTTAACTACACCATGTGTTGGTCTCTTCATCTACAGAATGGGTGTAACAACAGTCTCTATCTCCCGGGGTTGTTGTGAGAATTAAAATACATGTAAAGTACTTAACACAAGGGTCTGTGTTACATACTCTAGGAGGCACTTAATAAATGTTAGTAATTTCACGTTGACAATCTTTTCAGATAAGTTATTGTTGAATGATTGAGCTCCTTATGTGAGGCTGTTTTCCATTACAAAATCAAAAGAAATCTGGAAATCTCCTCCGGTGGAGGAATAAGTCTTAAAGGGATATAAAGGAATTAACAGCATTTGTTGCCATAACAAAAGAATTTCTTGATCTCGAGTGGGCCTCGGAGGGCCTGTAATTTACATTAGTGCTCCTTCCATCCTCGTGGGCATGTACAGGGGGGAAAGCCGTCAGCCTTACTTAGCAGGCGGGCTTTGGCAGAGCTATTTGCGCAGGAACAACAAGGTCAAGGGACTCCTTGTATCGAAGGCCTTTCTCCAAAGGAAGGATTTGGCGTCCAAGATTAATGTCTGGAGTGAACCCCTGCTATATTTAATTCCCTTTTCTGTGAACTCAGTACATTTTTAAAATTCACTCAGGGGCCCTCCTATGGTGCGGCATGGAAACCACAAACCCAGACGCCCTTCTACCCGACTTCTGAACGGCCCTGCCTCAGCCTTTGACTGTGGGTTGATGACTGCATTCTAAGGTTAGGTGCTGGGCTAAATCCCTTGGATTAAAGTGTACCTAGGAATAACTTGTCTTAAATTTGCACACAGTAGATCCAGTGTGGATGTAACATAAAAATTAAAAACAAAATATATTTTTAAAAGGCTTCTATGCGTAGTGAGTGGCCACCAGGTTAGGGAAGGAGAGGCTGTAGAAACAGTGAGGTTGAGCGAGCTCTTTGGGTCAAGTTCCATGATCCAGATTCCAATAGGTTTATTTTCTGAATAATTTCTGTTGGGAAAAATATCAGCAGATTCGATAGAAAGTTGGGGTTTGGGTCAGTGATTTTATCCCACCTAACAATAATTTTTCTTTTCTTTTTTTTTTTTTTAATTAATTTTATTGGGGTGACAATTGTTAGTAAATTTACATAGATTTCAGGTGTACAATTCTGTATTACATCGTCTATAAATCCCATTGTGTGTTCACCACCCAGAGTCAGTTCTCCTTCCATCACCATATATTTGATCCCCTTTACCCTCATCACCCACCCCCCACCCCCTTACCCTCTGGTAACCACTAAATTATTGTCTGTGTCTATGAGTTTTTGTTTCTCATTTGTTTGTCTTGTTCTTTTTGGTTTATATACCACATATCAGTGAAATCATAGGGTTCTCTGCTTTTTCTGTCTGACTTATTTCACTTAGCATTATTCTCTCGAGATCCATCCATATTGTCACAAATGCTCCTATATCATCTTTCCTTAACGCCGAATAGTATTCCATTGTGTATATGTACCACAACTTCTTTATCCATTCATCTATCGAAGGACATTTTGGTTGTTTCCATGTCTTGGCCACCGTAAACAAAGCTGCAATGAACATTGGCGTACACGTGTCTCTATAGAGAAATGCTATTATATTTTTGGGGTAGATACCCAGGAGAGGGATTGCTGGATCATATGGTAATTCTATTCGTAATTTCTTGAGGAACCTCCACACTGCCTTCCATAGCGGCTGCACCAGTCTGCATTCCCACCAACAGTGTATGAGAGTTCCTTTTTCTCCACAGCCTCTCCAACACTTGTTACTATTTGTTTTGTTGATGAAAGCCATTCTGACTGGGGTGAGGTGATATCTCATTGTGGTTTCCATTTGCATTTCTCTGATGATTAGCGATGTTGAGCATTTTTTCATATGTCTATTTGCCATTTGTATATCCTCTTTGGAGAAATGTCTCTTCAGGTCCTCTGTCCATTTTTCAATTGGGTTGTTTGTTTTTTTGTTGTTGAGTTTCATGAGTTCCTTGTATATTTTGGATATTAGCCCCTTATCAGAGGAACTGTTTGCGAAAATCTTCTCCCATTCAGTTGGTTGCCTCATTATTTTGTCAATAGTTTCTTTTGCTGTGCAGAAGCTTTTCAGTTTCATATAATCCCATTTGTTTATTTTAGTTTTTACTTCCATTGCCTTTGGAGTCAAATTCATAAAATGCTCTTTGAACCCAAGGTCCATAAGTTTAGTACCTATGTTTTCTTCAATGCAGTTTATTGTGTCAGGTCTTATGCTTAAGTCTTTGATCTATTTTGAATTAGTTTTGGTACATGGTGACAGATAGCAGTCCAGTTTCATTCTTTTGCACGTAGCTATCCAATTCTACAATAATTTTTCTGTTTCAGGTAAAATTAGGGGAGATAAGGGAAACAAGTACAAAATAAAATCATTGAGAAGATATTATTCTTTATCCAACTGTAAGACAATACCTAAAATGTCGGCTCTCATAAGAAATAAATAACAAAAGCTCCCTTCCCCCAAATAGTCAATTGCTTACCATGACCTCACCACAATCACAAGAAATTGTTATACAGAGTAATAATAGCAAACTGTTAAACAGTATTCCTATGTGCCAGGCATTGTTTTAAGCCCTCTGCATGTATTTATTACCTGCCTCATTTAGGCCTCACATGTACAATAGTACATGTTCTTTGTGGTCTTTAAGAAAAATAACTAACATGCATTGAAAACATAGTGTGTGGAGCACTGTGCTTTTATGTATATCATCTTACTTGATCATCATGATGACCTTACAGTTAGGCCTTGCCATTGGCAGCGCACTGAGTCTTAGAAAGACTTATGTCACTTGCCCATGACCCCACAACTGCCAGGATATAAACTTCAGTCTTGCTGACATCAAACCCAAACTCTTTACGTTGCTGGCCTTCTGTTTGTCCTAGAACTGGAAGTGTACTCTGCAGGGTCAGCACATCACTCTCTCCTGGGGCACAGATCTTTGATGGTGTTCTTTGTGGGTTTCCATGACTCCAAAATGAGAAATGTCCAGAAACGGGCCAGAATCTCCTGGCTTAATATGAGCTAAAATAATCTTTTGGAACTCCTGGATTCTGTTCCCTCACTGGGTATAGTAATCACAGTTCTAGTAGCAGGACATAGTAACAAGCAGTACAAAACGTGGCTCTGCTTCTTACTAGCAATACTATTCTGAGCCATAGGGCAACGCAAATGATTTGTGCTTTACCCATATTTACCTCACCCAGATGTGATAATCAAACATAATAAATCTCACTGAAAATGCTATGTAGATGATTGATTATTATTAGTATACTTTGGGTCTTTACAATGGTCTGAGGGTTACTTCTATTGATAAGGGTGTCTTAGAATAGTGTTATTTGATCTAAGATTTAAATATGGGAAAGACAATTCTTTGTGAACCATGGAGTAGGTGTTTTCCCAGTACAAAAGGAAATACTATTATTTGAATACCTTCTATGTGTTAGGAATTGTGCTAAGATTTCACCTCTCATTTAACTCTTATAGAAATCCAATAACAAATCGTTGTTATTATTTTATAGATGAAGAAACTGAAGCTAAGAGCAGTTAAGCAATTTGCCCAGCTTCACGTAGATAAGAAGTAAAGTTGAGATTCAAACTCAAATCTGTGAGAAGCCAATCTCCATGCTATTTGTATTTATTCTAGCACATTGCCTCTTGGGAGAAGGGGAAGAAGGAAGCAGAAAGCAAAAGGAAGGGATTGCACACCTGAAATGCCCCACGAGCATAGGGTTTGCCCAATACTACTTCTCCTACTAAAAATAATAAGCCACAAAAAAGAAATAATGAAAGCTCACATTACTTTTGCCATAGCCTTCCACTTTGAAAAAAATAAATCTGTTTTATTTATGCCATGTTCCTGGGGAGGGCAGTGGGAAGCAGTTTGCAACAAAAACTATACTTATTTATTTAATAAGTTGCCTGAGCAAAACTGAGAAAGAAGGAGCAGAAGTTACAGGCAATATTTGAGAGAAAGTAACCAACTCAGAACGGCCATAAGGACTTGTTTCCAAGGAGCTAGGCCTCCTCAAGGGCCATCTTTCCCTGATTCCAGCTCCAGTTCACCTGGAGTCACTAACCTTTATACTTTTCAAACTTATTTTATAATTCTTGGTCATTATTCCCTAGTGCTTCCTATGGAAAAACCTGTTCAGAGGTGGAAAAATCTGTGAGCCTAAGAATGTCCCCTCTTGAATTCTTTAACTCAGAGGGTCCCTGACAGTGAGAAGCTTATAAGGCCACAATCCAGATACTTCTGGAAAAGAAGAGAAAGGCTCATGTAGAACTGGAGTTTTTGTAACTTGTCTTAAAATTGTGGAGCTCTCGTTGATGCCTGATATTGTCAATCTTTAGATATGGTGAGAGAACCTTGGAACCTGCCTGTTGTTGATAGTTCACTCTGGTGAGTATTGACAAGGAATGAATCTAAAACTCAGAAAATGTTTATTTGATCTGAATTAAATCTTGCCATTGGGAAGATAAAAAAATCAAAGGGATCTAAAATATTTCAGAATTCTTGGCTAGTTTTAAGGAATCATTTTCCCTAAGGGTGGGAAATGCGGCTTTTAGATTTAACATGAACTGCAAACTAGTCCTAGCCTCATCATGAAATGAAATCTTGAACTTAATTGACCTTAGTGTCTTAATCTGCAACATGGGTGTAAAGTAGTTCTTAGAATTGATTTGTAAGGTCAGATAAGATGAGGTGGGTGAAAGTGGTTGGCCAAGTACAAAGGACCTCATTGATGTAAAGGGATTTCTTCTTTAAAAATAAAGCTAATTGGAGGAAAAAGGGTGTCCTGTCAGCACTGATCACATTTTTAACTATCAATAATCACTTTTCAATATTCATGAGGAGTTTAAAAATCATTTCCCCGTATTTCACACTGTTTTTCAAATGTCAATGATCATTATTTGTGTAGCATGGGCTTCTAACTGAATAGGATAAGGAGCTATCCCAGGGACAGACAGAAAATCAAGTGCTTAAATCCTAATAAAAATGAAGCAAACATCTAGGGTTGATTGCTGGGTCCTGAGTTTCCTTTGTATTAGTGAGCTTCATGGAATGTACAGGCCAAGTTATTTCCACATAACTTGTGAATTTTGCAACTTTTAAGTGAGACGAAAATCAGTTGGATGCTCCTTTACAGGAACTTTCTTACCATTGTATTCAAGACTGTCCACAGTGCAAACTGTTAGCAAAAATCTCATCATTGGAATCTTCCAGAAACTGAGGCTGGGAGAGGTTTTTTTAAAAAAAATGCTCATGGCCTTACTACTGCTGAGTCTAGAGCCCACTTCTAACTCTGATCACTCCTTCTCTCCTCTTCAGAAGAAAAGCCATAGTACAAATACAAATAATAGTAATAGTAACTAACTCTTGTGCCAGGCACTGTTCTAAGCTCTTTGCATGTATTAACTCATTTAACCAGCAAAAAAAACGTTTTTTGAATTAGTGCTTCACTAAAATAGCCCAATGAGAAACAGTACTGTTTTTTTTTTTCTCAGTTGAATGACATTGCAACCCGAAATCACAACTCCGTTTTAGGTTCCTGGTGGTGCCTGCTTCCTCTTCTAGTTTGTTTAGTCACAGAATTCGATCCTGTTGGCCGATTACGCGCCTACAAACAGGCTTAGCGCTCTGCTCTATTGAAATGCGTGAAGCTCCTTAACTCTTGTGTAAACAGGTAACGCGAAGGGGTGGGGCACAGATTGCGGGCTTCTTTGGGATGAGGATGGGGAGGGGGTTAGAACCAACTCCGCAGAGATCAGGGAAGGTTAAGGGAGGGCTTAGCTGCTGTTTTTAAATGTAGTGTTTTGTTTTTTTGTTTTTGTTGTTGTTCCCTTTCTACAACTAGCTGTAACTTTACGGCAGAGCGCATTAAAATGAGCCACTTCTGAACAAGCAGTGCCCAGGCCCCAGGCCCTGCTGCGAAGGCCCCGGCAAAGGTCAGGACTTGGTCCGCGTGACGTGCCTTCCTGCGTCCGTCCGAGCGGTGCTCTGCTTCAGGTAAGGACACTCCGGGAGGTCCCCCCTTCCGTCTGCCTCTCCGCGGTGCTCGCGCTGATCCTACCTGGTTAAACGACATCTTTAATAGGGGGCAGGACGGGGGGTGGGGTGGCGCTGATCGGCTCGTGATTCAACCGCAGGTTCCTTATTCCTCAAACATGGTTCTGCTCGGTTTCTCTGAACAGCCCGAAAGGGACCAGGCCGTCTGATTCGGACGGATGTCCTCAGGTGGCGCAGGTGCCACTTCTGGGGTCATCTCTGGATGTCTGAAATGGATGTGACTTTCTGAGCGGGGAGAGAAATCTGTCTGGCGAAGTCTCCAAATCTGTCCCAACAAGGCAGATTTATTTTTTAACCTTCAGCAAAGGTATCTGGGCTCCTAAAACAACAGGAATGTTGCACTGGCCTTTAGCCAGCGGAGGCTCAGCGAGCAGGATAAAATTTCAGTGCAGATTTACGGGAAGTTGGGGAGTAAAAATCTGGTTTGGTGAGTTTAGGGAAGGGAGTAGACGGGAGACAACCTTGCTACTGTGAGGCGAATGGCCTCCGCGGGGGAGGGCAGCCGGAGGAGGGAGGAGGGAACCGGGAAGAGCCCGGAGCCCAGCGGCTGAGCGCTCCCTGTGCGCAGCGCCGGAGCAGCAGGGCGCCCGGGCCGCCGGTCTCCCCGGGGTGCGGACCCGGCGCCGTTCTACCAGTGGGATCGCCGCACTTTCACGTTCTCGTTCCCTCCGGGAATTGAGCCCCAGAGAGCTGCCTTCTGGTTCTCGCTCCTGCTTCCCACGTTGGAATGTGCAGCTTGGGACAGTGAGCGGCAGAGGCTCGGGGAGTTGTCCTGGTTGAGACTTTCTCTCTGCAGGTTTCCAAGGTTAAGAAATTCTGACAAACTGGAATCCCCAGAGCCTGGGAGTTAAGCCTAAAACGACCTGTTGCTTTAAGCAGCGCGGTGGGGAGTAGCTGGACACTCCTTATTTTGGTTTTACATCAAAAAGAGGGAGGCCGAGAAGATGTTGTGGGTTACTTGCTAGCCTTGTAAATTGCTACCGGGCTGTGAATGAATGGTGTTAATTTCTGAAGTGGGCGACTACAAAGGTAAGGTGGTTTTCGGCAATCCTAACTACTGTCCCTTCATCTTACTTTTGGGGTCCCTG
Organism: Rhinolophus hipposideros; assembly: GCF_964194185.1. NCBI lineage: Eukaryota > Metazoa > Chordata > Mammalia > Chiroptera > Rhinolophidae > Rhinolophus > Rhinolophus hipposideros. The sequence continues at coordinate 36,596,768 of NC_138047.1, forward strand.
TTTTGCAGTTTTTTTTTTCCCTTTGCTTTCTTTAGCCCTCATCTCCTTCATTCTGCCACCTTCCTTCAGACTGGTATATTTAGTGGGAAAGAAATGGTTTATAAAAAGATTTTTCAAGTGTCAGCTTCTGGAAAAGCAGGAACATCATACACAGTCAGCCCCGTCACGTTTCCTGTGGTGATGAAAGCATTTTCTGTATTAAAAAAAAAAAAGCAGGTTTTTTTTTTTCACCCTTGAAAACACATAATTGGGCTATCCAGAGGCATAGATGACTTTTTAGACTCAGATTATTAAAGTGAGATTGAGGAAACATTCATGACAGGCATCTATCTCATTGAAGTGTTAAGGACAGTGGGGGATGTCTTCCTGTAGTAATTTACCTCCAAATGTAATAGTGAATGGAGGCTTACTTGTTTCAAGTTAAACATTCAATCTGCATAAAAGTATAGGACTGATGATTATGACAGCTGACAAATTACCAGTCACCAGATATTTAAGAAATCAGTTACAATAAATGAAATGGAATTTTTTCAAATAACCGATTCCTTTTTTACTTAGGTAAAAGTTCATCTACTCTTGGGTATTGTCCCAAGGCTTCTTTCTTTCGGCTTATCAAAGCCATAGAACCATAGTGTCCTCAAGCTACTTACTTATAGGCCATACTGCTTTGAAGGGAAAAGCAAGTCGTTTTTTGTTTTTTTTTTTGCTAGTGGCGTTTTAATGACTCACTCAGTTTTCTTTATCAGGAATGTAGATGAGAAATAGTATTCTTTAAAATGTTTAATGCTTGAGTCGCATGAAGTTTTCAGGGGCAAGAGAGCAGAGTTGACAACACAGACATGAAGAGAAGGTTGCTGCAGTTTGAAGCACAATTACAGCTAGACCAAGAGTGCTTGAGAACGGCAGGTGCCGATTCAAAAGGTGAAAGGTTGTCAGCGGCATAAAACACAACCTGTAGACAAACCCACGTCCCCAACCAAGGCAATGAGATAGCACTTTGGGAGACTATGTGGCTATTAATTTAAACAATACTCTTTGTCAGTTTGATGATCTGAAATATGGGAGGGAAACAAAACCAAACCAGTCTGAAAGGGACACAGGAGGAGGGGAAAAAAGAAGTTTGGGGTTTTGTATTCTTGTCTACCTTACCCTTCACCTTGTTCTGATACATATCCCGCTGGCCTCTTTGACTTAATTACTGCATCCTGGGAGAACGAGGAATGAGAACTTTCACAAGAGCCTCGCTTCATTGTTAACTTTGAGTATTTGTGAAATGAAGAAATAAGCGATAGAAACAAAGCCGCCAGCCTCGTTCTGCCGTGCTTCTTTATCTGTCTAGGCTACACTTAAATTCATCTGATCAAGAGATTTTTTTGAACGTACTCTGCTGAAAAAGAATCAATTTTTGAAGATTTTTTTTTATCTTCCTCTTTGTTGTTGAGTTTTCAGAAGCTTGTAGGATTGAAAATTTGGCATCATTTTACTTCAGTCTCTAGTTTTAATAGTCAGTGTATTTATTTTTGATTCCCCAGTGTGCTGTTCTAGACTAAATTTTGAAACAAGTTGGTGACACTGAGGCTGAAATAAAGATACGAAGCCAGGAAACAGTGTTTCTGGCCATGTATATACACTTGGTCTAACTAGCATTGAAGACTACTCACATTTTTTCCCTCCTCACATGATAAGAACATTCAGATTTGACTGTTTTTTTTGGTTTACTAGTAACAGAACCTGTTCTGGGTAATTTAAACAAAGATTAGAAGGTTAAAGTAGATGAAATTATTCTCTTACAAAATGAGTTTGCTTTCCAAATTCTACTCTTGACTGGAGATTAAAAGTAAATCACGTCTCCAGTGATTGAGCTTTGACTGCTATAAGGACGTATTTGACTATTTCAGACAGGTTTCCACCTCTACATTTCAACTCCCTTCTGATTTTTCAGGACCAGGCAGGGGAATGAATGCAGGGGTGCTGGTGCGGGGAAGTGAGATCTCTTCAAAAATGGATCCAGGTTCAAGTGAAACTGTGATTAGGTTTTCACAGAGAATGCATAATCCTAGGGAAAAAAACCCACAAAAACCTTACTGTAAGAGGGCTTGAGTTTGGGATTCCTAAGACTAAGAAAAACAGTACAGTTTTCATGACTGTAGGATTTATGCACCAAACATTTATGAAGTTACAATGAAGATGTAATATAGTTTAAAAACTGGTTGTCAGAATAATGCCAAGTTAAAGGTTATATTGGAACGTTTCAACTGCTGCCTGATTAAGAGATAAATTTTTCCTCTTGGGAGCAGTCTCTGTGTCTTATGATGATGTTGATTTTCTGGTTTAATATTGTTAAGAGGTGTGTGTTAGTCTAAACAACCACCTGCTCAGAGTAATTGCTTCAAAGAGCAACTGGAAAAAGATTTTCCGTAATGACAATACAGATGACTTGGTTCATAAGATAAGAGGCCTTTAGAATCTCTAGAGAACTGTGGTAGAAATGATAATAAGTAATTGTTCAGTTGCCACCTCAAGTTGTTGGAAACATCTCATGCTGGAGGAATTTAGGGGGAAATGGCACCCTGCCACTTTTTGTGTGTGGTCGTGAATCATCTTGTCAGTAAAACACTCCGGAGATCATCTGAACTTGATTTCTGGTTGTTTCTACTTCTCTCATAGTTGCTTCCCCTTCTAGTCTGTCGGTATCCATATGGGGGAAAAGAGACAGGGAAAGATATCCTCCCTTTGAAGTCAGTGTACCCCCTCTTTTCAGAAACTCTTATATTATGGTTTGAAAAAGAGATGAGGGAGGAATTTTCCAGTGAAAGCAGAAAGAAAGAGAGTGTCTGGAGGAATAAATGGTCAAGAAACAGGTGAGTTCCAAACATTGTTAGTAATGTGGAATTTACCAGAAAGCTCACATGGAGATTATCAGTGCCCTCAAACTATTGCAGGTGAACTGGCAACTGTAGGGATTTGAGGCTCATCCCCCTCCCCCTTTTGTAATTCAAATGCTCCTAGTACACTGCAATAGATGGCTAATTTGAATGAGTTCAAGATAACCATCTCTTGGTACAACTAAAAGTAAACTGATTACAAAAGACTTCAATCACACTCCCACTCTGCCTTTCCTCTACTTTCTGCAGTGATTTAAGGACACCTGGGGAAAAAAAGTCACAGTTCAGTTGCTGTAACTTATGTAGATGAGATGAGCATTTTTTTGTTGTTGTGGATTTTCAGTTTTCATCATCACAGGAACTTAATTCCTTCAAAAATGATTTGTGAATGTGTTTTGATGTATGCAATTTATGTGTTTGAAAAATACAAAGCATAAGTAAATGGATACTATAATAGAAATGATTGACTGTAGCTTATAGTTGCCCTTTTGGTAGACCATATCAGGTTGTTTTTTTTTTCTTCTCATATCAGGTTCTAAGAAGGGTTATCATTTTAGAAATCAAAAGTACAATCCCTACCTTTCCGAAGGCCGTTTAAGAGAGATGACATCGGGAGAAGAAAAAGTGCTAGTGTAACTTTGAAAACGTTTTGTGACTTTGAAAAACTGTCAATCCTTTGGTCTTAGCAGATTTCTGGTAGTGCAAAATATATACCTTATTTATAAATTACAGCTATTCACACTAATCAAGAAAACAATCTCTGGTCTCCTCAAATCATGATATTTGTCTTTGGGGATATTGTGTATTTGTGGTTCTTATGAACATGGCGGCCCAGTGCAAAGACCACAATAGGTGCCCGGTGGGTGCATGTTGAGTGAAAGGGGAGTTGCTGACAGTTTTAGCCTCCTGATTGTGCTCTCCTTTGGATAGTAGTCTATGCTGCTCATACTGAAGTTTCCACAAGCTAAGGAGAAAGACAAACTGGTCCCAGAAGCCATGGATAACCCACACATGGGTGAGCAAGAGTTAACTATAGGTACCAATGGGCAGAGGGTGGGTGTACAATGAATGTGGGCCATTGTGCAGCTGAAACAGGAACAGGGTGTCTCTACCTGACCAAGGAAATGCCAACCTGTAAAAATAATAAAAAGCATTTAGCTTTCAGAGTGCTGAGACCTGGCTTGGTCATTTTTGTAAAGCATTTTACATTATGCCAAAAGGAATAAAGAAGTGTTTAATTAATAAGATTGTTTTTTCCAGGTGTTCCTTCTCTTAGATCAATTTGATTGCCATTCTGAAAAATGTATAGTTAGGTCTTTCGAGCTCAGGTGAAATATTCCTGTTTGTAAGAGTAGGGATCAATGTTGGTGATGGTAATAGCACTGTGACTTTTGAAAAGACGGCTTAAGTAGTATTTTTTTTGTTTGTTGTCATTTATTTTTAAAAATAACAACATGGTTCTTGGTACACCAAGCCCTTGCCAAGATTAGGCCCATCTTCTCAGCAGCTTTCTCAACACAAAGTTGCCTTTGTGTAACTACAACGGGGAGGATTTGGTGACACAGAAAACTCAATGGGGCACTGCAGCTTATTATGAACAGAAAATTCAATGGCCTCATGTATTTGTTGTTTTATTTTTTTTAATACTCTCCCAGCTAATGTCTGTGCTTTGTTTCTCCATGCTGGTGATCTTACTATTTTACACTTGCCCAGGGAAGTGTGGTGGCTGCAGACTTACCTTGGAGTTTAGTGAGATTGTAGAAGACTAGAGCTGCTGCATATTGGTGCAGAGGACAGCTCAGCTTGGTGGGCTGGTTTGTTCTCAGAGTTAATCAGCAAAACTTGGTCACACATGGAGAAAAAGAAAAGGGAGTTAGCCAGAGTGAAAACGATAATTTGGGAGAAAGGGATGACTGTTGGAACTAAAGTTAAACTCCGTGGCAGAGTGGCTAAGAAGAGAGACGGCCTTCATTCAAATCCTGGCTCTGCCCCTTATGAACTGTGGGACTTTAGGCAGGTTATCTAGTCTCTCTGTGACTCAGTTTTCTCAACCATAAAATGCCTACCTCCAAGGGATGTTATAAGGATTAAATTGATGAATCTTTAGAAAAAGCATTTTATTAAACTACAGTGGGCATATGATATTGGATTAGTATAAATTAATTGAGTACAGGAACAGAGGTTAGAACAGTGCCTGGCATGTAGGCAGTATGATATGCATATGCAATTCATGTTTGAATGCATTTCTGTGTTTGAGTTCTTATCTCATCACTCTACGCCACGCAAGAGTTTTCTTTTGTGACCCCTTCTGCTGGTTACAATGCAGGATTCTCTTCCTAACATCACTCCTTGGCTTTGACTAAATGGCCATTACCATTGTGGGCAGGCACTATTTTGCTAAGTTTCTTTTGGTTGTCGTATTTTAGTAGTATAGAGAAAATGTTACTTAGAATCACCAACGTGTATTTTTTTCTCTGTAAACTATAAAATGTTGATTAGAAACAAAAGGAATGATGCTATTAATACATATCTTTTGCGTGAAAGACCTGCTAAGTGTGGGCTGAAAATGGAACATAGATTCTGGAGATGGCTGATGCAAAGTAGAACTTTTCTATGTGAAAGAATTTAAGACATCCACCTTAAGCATTTAGTACATGAAATACAATTAAGAATTGAATACATCCAACTTATTATGACTTTCATTGGTTGTGACTTTTATTACGTAACTGGTCATGCTGATAATATATGAGACTTTCTCAGAACTGCCACAGTGCCTTATCTGTGTACTTCTCATGACATTTTATATCACTTTTTACTTTAGTATATATACTGTTTTCCCTACCAGACAGAAATGAAGTTCCTTAGAGGCAGGATTTGTGTTGAATAATGTTTGCATCTGTCCATGTCCCTAGATTATTGTTGAGTGTTCAGTAAATAATATAAGAATTTCTTCGCCGAAGTGCATTACCAGTATATACACATAATGGCAGTTTTGCATCATAGTTATTTGAATGACTTTATTTTTTCCAGAAGTATTTTACAAAAAATTGTTGGATAGAGGAAATCCAGTGGAGCTGTGTGAACTCAGGCAGGAACGAATCAGAACAGAAACCCTCTGCACAGCCAAGCCTCTGAAAGCACAGCAGGGTCAGGGAGGCCCGGGATGGTGAGGGCCGATTTGTTACGGTCGGTACTTGGGTGCCCATCGCGTTGTTCAAACATTTGTACCTCTTTTCTGATCTTTACCATCCGTGAAAAGCCTCAGATTTGTCACTAGGCAACTGGGGGGGGGGGGGCGGGAATACATTTCCTCAAAATCAGAAGGAATTTATAAAATCCCTCAATTTAATTTCTTAGTTTAATTTAGAAAACACCGTAATTTAATTCCTTAAATTAAATAGAAAAAAAGTACAAATTCTCAAAATTAGAGAAAATGAACAACAACAAAATCCAAGAGAAAAGGAACAGTATCAAGTAAATATACAGATCTGTGAGCCACAGTGGTGTAATTTATCTTGTCGGCCGAGGGGTGTACTCTGGGCTAAGGAAGAGAGGTGAGGAAGGACAGGTGGTGAAGAGGTATGGAGAGAATTGCCTCCAGTGAAATCCTATTTGCAGAGCAAAGGGACTCCCACAAGGTGCAAACAATAGTTTGGCTCAGGAACCTTCTTTGCTCTTTGCCCTACATTGTGGGTTCCAGGATCCACTTCAAGATAGATGTAAATTTGCCAATGAGTAAACAGAAACTACCAGCTCAGGTGGTATGGAGTGGCATTTGTGCCTTTCATCTGCAGTTGCTCCATGTTCATAGACAATTGAGCAGCTGAGACCAAGCCTGGGAAGGCAGGGATCTTGGAATATTCTCCCAGCACCATTCCCAGCGTGGAACCTAGGCGTCACTCCCACAGTGAGAACTGTAGGAGGCACACAGACCCTGAAATGAAAATGGTAACACCCATATTGTCACACAACCTAGTAATCTGTTAAGGGTCTTGACCTTTTCCCATTGGCTGCAGCTCGTGGATGAACTAGTCAGTGGAACTGCAGAATCTGCTTATCTGTTCTCCCTGCTTCCACCTTTGCCCTCACTCTATACAGTCTGTTCTTGACAAAGAATCTAGAGCAACTCTTTCAAAACAGAAGTCAGATAATGTCAGTCCTCTGCTGAAACTTTCCATCTCACTCAAAAGCCAATGAGGCGCTATACTTTTAGTCCCATTACCTCTTTAATCTGAACTCCTATCACCACTCCTTTAGCCAGTTTCATGCCTCAGGGCCTTTGCACTGGCTGCTCCCTCTCCCTGAACCAGCTTCTCTAAATATCTGTATGGCTCACTCTTTCACTTCCTTCAGGTCTTTGCACTCCTCCCCCCATCTAAATAGTAATTCCTCCTTCCTGCTGGCACACTCTATCTCTCTACCCTGCTCTATTTTTTAAATACACTTAATACTTTTTAGCATGCTCTCTAATTGTATGGCTCACTGTCTCTTCCCTACTAGAATGTCTGCTTCGTTTATTGATGTGTTCCGAGCACCTTAGCACAGAGTCTGTCAGAGTAGGCACTCAATAAATATTTGTAGAATAAATGAATAAAACACAGGCTTTTTACACAGTACAAGTATGACTGAAAGTGTAGTATAACTTGTGTATTCTACTCAAAACACAACCATGAACACATCTTTCCAAATAAGCATGGACTTTCTGCTGGACCTCTCTATTAAGCTGCCATGTTTTCTCTGGTTTCTCTGGTTTCATTATTTTCTGTGCCACTGTGAGCTCTTGATGGAAGACAATGAGTAAGTAACGAGCAAGGCAGGTCTGAGTGTGGGAATGGTGCAATCATTTAAGCACTTCTCTGTTTCTAAATCAAAATCTGGTCTTTGTCAATCTTTTTGTGATTTCCATGTAATGCTTACAGCCCTCTGTTTTGAACCAGTCTTGTGAATTGCATGCCCTACAGATAATTACACATGACTAACTCATGTTACTATATTGTTTGTCACTTTTCTATTGTCATTTAATTATAATTAATGATTGTTCTGAGTGCTAATTGTCAAGACAAGTTTTTTCAACTATCTCATTTGACTTTTGAGATTTTGCCAAATGCTAACTGCTGCTACAGGACTCCATCTACATAATTCAGATATCTTGCCCTGGCCTGGCATGAAACAAGAGTGCTAATGTCGTTGTTTGAATCTTTACTATTTCCCCAGACCTTTGTACAAAACCTTGGTCTTGCCTTTTCCTAGGTGGTAAAACAACTCTGATCTGTCATAACTTGTTTGCTAGCCTTATCCTCTCCCTTTGCACAATTATCTTGGTTTGGCACAATTGCATTTCTTGATCTTTGGAGGTACGGTTCCTACTGTGTATCCACCTGCCTTATTTAGATCCGCCACTCGGCACTGGAAAGGGCTTCCCCAATGACTGGTAGAATCCTGTGACTACTAGCCTTGGGGACCCTAGAACTAGTCCTGAAGGTGACTACATACTCCAGGAAGTCCCCTCCAAAAAGGTAATAGTGTATAAATTCTGCCGAAGGTGCAAGAGGAGCCTCATTATAGTTATTTCTGATTATTGCTGATCATGGCTTGTGGCTGATTTAGAATTAGTGGATTTTTTTCACTTCTAAGTTACAATTCATAGTAACTGAACAATTTATTGAGAAATTTGAGAAACTAAATATATCTAATAAACAGCCAATATTTATAGTACTTTCTGGAAATCATTTCATTACCATGTGTACTGAATGGGACATTAAAAATGAAAAGCATATAAATATTACATTAGATCTGTCTTTAACAATATTCTGTGTAGAAGGAGCTGGTGGTAATAACTTATGAGTTAGAAAAATTTGTCAAAGTATAGAACGAGTGAATAGGTGAACTTGAAAAAAAAACAGGTGAATGTGAATTAAACCAGACATTGAAAGGCCCTACTTTCCTTATGTGGATAGACTCAACTGTTACTTATTGAGCAGTTGCTATGTGCCAAACACTCTGTACTTGATGTGCGGTGGAGAATGAAAGCTCTCTGCTCTCATGAGGCTTTCTTTGGGGGTGGAGATGGGATTAAGTACTCTAGTACCTGTTGGTTAATAGTTTAAGTACTCTAGTACCTGTTGGTACTAGAGTACTTAATAGTAGGTACTTGCAGGTAATAGTAGAGTACAATAGTTGGTGGGACTCTCTTAACTGGAGTGGTCCAAGAACGCTCCTCTGGAGGGTGATGCTGAAGCCACATGATGGATAGGAAGATCCTTGCCAGATGGAGTAGTATTTATGAAGGTCCTAAGGCTGGAAAATGTTTGACGTATTGAGAGGCATAAAGAAGGCAGGTATTTGTAGAGTGGGGAGCAGAGGAGCAGGAGGTAGGGGTGTGGGGTTACTGAGACCCAGATTATGTAGGCCCTTCAAGACCATGGAAAAGAATTTGCCTGGTTTTATTCCGAGTTCAATGGAAAATCATTAAAGGGGATTTACTTGTGAAAAGATAACTGACTACTAGGTGAACACTGGATTGGAGGGAGGCTGTTGCAGCAGACAAAGCGTGAAAATCCTGGTTCCTTTCTGAGGATGGCGATGGAGGTGGAGAGGAGTTTGTCAGCTGGGTGCAATTTCTTCTGTGCATCCAGCTGCCTGTTTTTACAGCCTCAGTTCAGCCCTGGCAGAGGTTTCGCCAGTGGCTGGCAGAATAGCAAGATTTGGTGATAGCCTGGATGTAGGGGTGAGAGAGGGGAATGAAGATTCTGGCTTTGAGTTACTGGGTACGAAGGGGGAGACTGAAGAACAGGTTTGAGGAGGGCAGAGCAAATCTGGAGCTGCGTTTTGGATGTGTTTATGAGGGGCCTGTTAAACATCCCCAAAAAATGCTGTAACTTTCTCTTTTGTATCCAGCACCTCTGACAAGAGCAGGAGGCACCTCTTCCAGGCAACTGTTTTGTATTTCAGTATTTCTCTCTTTCTCGCTTTGTCCAGAAGTGCACATATAGATAAGGTGTGTGACCTTTATAGATCACAAATGACAAAATAGTATCCTAACACCAAATGAGCATCTTCTGTGTAGAGGAAACTGATGGGGATGGGTGATAGAATAACCCGCCAGTGGTTATTCTAAAAAAAAAAAAAAAAAAAGATTGAGCATATATTTCCAAATTTGTAGGAATAATATGCTATCAAACATTAAAAAAATCTTAAGTATAGTTTCAACCACCGACTATCTTCAAATTCAAGTTAATCCTATATATAATATTGACACATTAAATATATATTTGATATTTGCATTACATATTTAACACATTTATCTACTAATATAAATATATTTAATTATAAAGTAGGTTATAATTAAATATTATATTTAATATATTTAATGTCGAATATTTAATATATATTAAACAACATATTTAATATTAAAAATTAAGTGTAAATCTTGCATGAACAAAAACTCATCCCACATTACAAAACATAAAAAGGAAACATTACAGGATGAAACATAGTAGATTTCCTTGTGAGGTACAAACACTCAGAGGCACGCAGATTCGTGATATAAATATCGACAGTAAAAATGGATCCATGTGGAACATGCAAATATATTCCTTGTCTTTTCCTGACACAACTTTACAGTGGGTCTGCTGCACTTCTGATTTGTGAGTGGAAACTGGAAGTCAGTAGGACGCATTGTAAGCTGCATTGTGAAAACCTGATTTGTATCTCTATCAAACTCGTTTTTTGAGCTTTAAGAGCAAGTACTGGGACTATGGTGGCCAATAAGTCTCCTGGGTTTTGGAGCTTAGAAGAGGGGAAGCTTTGTCTGTTCATTTTTAGTACTACCAGTGCAAGCCCTACTCCCCTGCCAGTGGTTATTCTAAAAAAAAAAAAAAAAAAGATTGAGCATATATTTCCAAATTTGTAGGAATAAAATGCTATATTTTGGTCTGAAGCAATGGAAAACTTCAGTCCACCAAACATAATGTTTTAAAAAGTCATAAGCCATTTGGGATGGGCAGATGTAGAAGAGTTATTGATGGATAATGTTTTGCAATTATGGTTATAGAAACTGTCAATGGCTGCAGTTTTTCTTTCTGGTATGTCAACACCAATGGAGACTTTGAGGTGTGATCAAATGTATTATTGTTTAATTGAGCCAAGTGGTGTAGTTCTGGGTTTTGCATAAGACAGGTCAGTTTCCTAAAAAATACATAGCGCCTGTAGGTTTCACATGTATTCAAATTATGTTTTTAATAAGAAAGATACTTTGGTGAGGAGCTGTTACAATGTGTACCTGCAACAATCACACAGAGAAAGCAGAGGGGAGGTTTGTGTCTGAGTACTTCCTGAACTGTAACTTGCTGTCTGTAACTAAATGTTTGAAACTGAAAGTTAAAAACAGAAAATAGTAAGGACTAATAATAATGGTTGTGTTGAATGAGTGCCTACTGTAAACCAGGCATGACCGTATTTAATCAACAAAACGACCCTTAAGAAGTAGGTTCTACTGTTATCCTCATTTAGCATATGTGGAAACAAGGCACGGACAGGTCAAGCAATTGGCCCAGAACAAATAGTGGTCAGGATTTCAGACTGTTGTAAGGCTTTCCGAGTGAGGTCTGGGAAATCCCTGGACCAGGACCCAGTCTTCTTACCAAAATCTGCTGCTGGCTGAGCAGACAATCAGCCTTAGACATGGCACTTCGCCTCACTGGCTTGAAATTTCCTTGCCTTTAAGATTGGATTGAAGCGAAGGAGGGTTTTGGGCTAGACATGTTTTGCACAGCTCAAAAGTTTTCTAAGTCTTTTTATTTTCATGGTTCAAATTTGTAAAAGGTTGCTATTCATAAGATGTCTAAAGGCAAGATCAGGGTGGTGGGAGTAAATTGCGGGATAGGAGTAGGAGATGGGATTAGAAGGGCAGTCATCATGGCATTAAGTCACAGGAAGGAAACTGCTAGGTTAGATGACTTGTCCAAATCTTGCAAAGTTCTCACTACGCTGGCATAGGGGGATACTTCTAGACTAGTGGTTCTAGACCCGTGGTTCTTCACTGGGAGAGATTATCTTCCAGGGGACATTTGGCAATGTCTGGAGACATTATTGGTTGTCACACTCTGGGAGGGCTGGGGTGGTACTGGCATCTAGAAGCAGAGGCGAGGGACGCTGCTAAACATCCTGCAGTGTACAGGACAGCCCCTCACGACAAAACATTATCTGGCCCAACATGTCAATAGTGCCGAGGTGGAGAAACCCCGTTCTAGGGGAGTCTTTGCTTCTCTCATCCACTACAGCCCTACGAATCTTGAATGAATAGTATTCCCTTCTTTAGTTTTTAACACTCATTGCTTTCTGAAGATTCAGAGTCTGAGAAGGAATTTGGGGAAGAAAGTCAGTGACAAAGTTGAATTGATCTCTATTCTTAGGTTGCGAGTGTTCACCAACAGCCCTGCTAGAAAAGTCCTCAGTTAATAGTGTATTTTTCCCTCTGCCGTGGCTTCAGCGCTTAATGTCAGTCACTTCCCTCGTTCCTTCTTAGGTTCTCCTGATGTCACTAAAATACTCCCAGAGTTTGTTACTTTTTTTTTTTTTTTTTTTTGGAGAAGTGTCTTAGGATTTATACATTTCCAACAGAGCTGGGCTTTCTGAAAGTTTGTTGGTAAAATCGTTTCAGACCTAGAGATGGCTTCCGTTTAAATTAGAATGAAGTTGTCCTATGCTTTATCCAGTGTGTATCTTAAATTCATTTAAAATGAAACAATATCTTTATACCGTGCTTTAAACTCCATGGAGAGAGCAGAGCTATGGTAAATGAATACATGCTGGTATATCTACACATTGTCAACAGCTTTGGGAAGACAACAAACATTAAAGGATACCCAGAAATGAACTCCGTGTACTAGGCTGACATTTTCCTCTGAATAAACATTTTGGTCAATATTTGATGTCCTGTAGATTTGGGGAAGAAAGATAAATGCTTTTAAGTTTGCAGTTGTCCCCAACTGACGGAAGCTGAGTTTACCTCGTTTCCATTAAGAAATCAATTACAACGAAAGAAAACCTTTTGTGTTATGCCAGCTCAGGTCATTTAAGGTCATAAAAGCTCTACAAATGCCCTGTCAGGACATTTATTTCTGCTTCCCGTAGGCTTCATGGGACAGTAGGAGGCTCCCCAGTAGTCTCCACTTCATCCTTGGGGGTTACATTCCAAGACCCGCCGTGGATGCTTGATGCCGCGGATGGTGCTGAACCCTGTATATAGTGTTTTTTCCTGTACATACTCACCTTTTCACTTAAAGGAAGCACTTGACGGCTCTCTTTGGCATATCTGAATTGCCAGCATCACTACTCTTGTGCTTTGGGGCCGTTATTAAGTAAAATAAGGGTTATTTGAACAAAAGCACTGTGACACCACAACATTCAATCTGATAACCCAGATGCTACTAAGTGACTAACAAGTGGGCAGAGCGTGCAGACAGCATCAGTACCTGCGACAAAGGGATGATTCAGGTCCAGGGTGGGAGTCCCGGGCGGGACAGAGTGGACCAAGTGAGATTTCATTACTTAGAACAGCACGTAATTTAAAACTTATTAATGGTTTTTTTTTTCCTGGATTTTCCATTTAATCGTTTTGGACTGCGATTGACTGTGGGTAACTGAAACCGCAGAAAGTGAAACTGGCTAAGGAGGGACTGCTGTATTTTGGACAGGGTAATTTGTGGAATTTCTAGTTACGCTCCGTGAATGTCAGTTAGGTATGCACTCTAGATGCCATTACTTCTCACCCACGCATTATGGATCCATGATCAGTGAATTCGTTCAAATTCTGGGGAACCTGTCTCCATCTGTCTCCTGTCTACCTTTAGGAACAACTGGTTCCACAATTTACTGCCTCTTGTTAAAGAAGTGCTTACTTTTCTTTCCTCTAAAGCTAACTTCCAGGCTTTTAGAGGAAGCTAGTTTGACTGCATCCTGGCTCTCTTGCCCCTTCATGCTTTTGACGTTTGAGTCCTGTTGCATCTCAGTTTTCGTCTTGCTGATCTGAAGAGGTGTACTTCAGGTGTGTGAAAGTCCAGCATCCAATGCTGGACGCTTTTAGTTACTCCTCATGATACTGGGCATGGATAGCTCATCCATAACATCTTTGACGTGATGGACAAATTGTCCCAATTGATCTGAGGTGCTCTATGGTTTACCCAAATCTTTTTTTTTTTTTTGAATATATATTTTATTTAGAATGCAACACTAACAGCATGATGATAAACTGTCACAAATTTGTACCAAGAAGCACACAATCTTCAGAATGTGCTGTTTTTCACAAGTGATTTAAGTGGTTTACCCAAATCTTGAATAATGTTTTGAAGTTTGCTTCCAAGGACTCTTCTTGAAGATTCCATGTATTTTGTTGGCCTTTTTGGTACTAATAACTCTAGCCATTTATTCATTGAGTGGACATGTGTTCTGTATCAGGCATTGAAGGTACAAAATGGATAATAAATACTCTGGGTTCTTATGGCCCTCACAGACCAGGTAAGACATGTAAGCAAAAAAAAGAAAGAAAACGCTCTCTTGTGCTTTCTATAATGGAAATATTTATTTATTCATCCCCGATTCACTGAAAACCATTTATATTGTGCCTACATTTACCTTCTAGAAATAAGAAAATATCTGTTTTAAAGGAGCTTATGGTCTGGTATAGGCAGATTGACACATTAAAAATGAGTGCCATGAAATATTCTAGATGTTATTAGGAATCAGTAGTATCAGTTTAACCTGAGGAGGCATAGCAGAAGAGGGAGATATTTACGGAATACCTCATAAAGATGAGACCCTTTAATGTACTTAATTAACATTTACATAGCGTGTGTTAAGTGCCTGGTCCTATGCTAAGCACTTTACAAAGATTAACTCATTTCATCTGCATAAAACCACTATGAGATATATGCAATTATCCCCATTTTACAGACCCAAAGACTGAGATACAGAGAGGTTAAGTAACTTCCCTAAGGTGACATAGCTAGTAAGGGAAGAGTCAGGGTTTGAACCCAGGCAACTTGGCTCCAGAGTTAGAGGTGATTCTTGAATGAGCCTGGGAGAGACTCAGAGATACGAAAAAAAGTAGTTGCCATTTAGCAGGAAATCCCTGAGCCCAGAGAGAGATGAGGCTGAAGAGGCAGGAAGAAACTAGATCACAAGGACTTTTATCTCATGGGCAAAGTGTGAAAAGTCTAGGAAAAAATGGAAACTAAAAAAAAAAAAAATCACCTCGTTTCCTACTTCTTAAAGAACTGTATTACCTTTTTTGTACCTTTCCTTTAAGCTCTTTTGTAATGTGTTTGCCTTTTTTCACGCAGTTGTGCATATTACTGCCCCTCACTTTCTCTCACTCAGTTCTCACACTATCCCTGTGATATTCAGAGTCCCCCATTCACAGAGGCAGACACTGAGGAAACTGCTTAGTCCACGTGGAACCCAGGTGTTCACGGAAGTTCTGGACTCTTTCTGTGTCACGCCTGCCTCCCAGCAAAGGCAGATATGGAAAGAAGACGTATGGAAATGTATCCAAACGTCACAGATAGCTCACATGTTTTGTGTCATCTTGTTTTCCAAATCAGTGATGACAGTAGGCTTAGGAGACTGACTCGAAGGAATGTACATGAAAGACACTCAGCTTCATTCCCTTGTGCCGTTTGGTGGGATTTCTGCTGTTTGTATTTACCTCATAATAGGTGCTCATCCAGAGTGTATCTTCCATACCAGGATCTTAGTGTTGTACCTCCTATCCTAACAATGGCTTTGGCAGGACCGGGATTATCAGAGCAGAGGTGGTTATTGCTCCAACAATCTGTAAATTCAGGATTTGCATGTTTGCCCGGCACAAATAAGCCTAGCTGACAGGAGAGAGAGAGAAATCCAAGTCTAAGCTTGTTTCAATCTCAGTGGCAAAAGAAAGGGCTTTTTATGCTGTTTTGTACACAATCTTAATACTCAACAGAGTCTGGGCCCCTGTGCGTGGCATATGAGATCTTTTGCTACTGGGTTTGTACTTTAGAGCCTTCACACTTGAAATAAATTACTCTGCAAGTCTGCTTTTCCCTCAAATGGGAAATGTTCTGCTAATTATATCGACAAGCATTTACTGGAGCAACGATTGGATACTGGTCATTCTGCTGAATTCTGGGGAGCTGTAGACGAACAGGACACTCTTCCTGCCCTCACGCTGCTCACACTCCAGTGCACACTTCCTGTAATAGAACAAGGCAAGCGATCTGAACAGAGAGCTCAAAGGAGGGGCAGTCAGGAGAGAGAGATCTTTTAGCCGGATTGTGTTTTTTTTTGGTGGGGGGAGAGATATAATTCACATACTTATAAATTTCATCATTTAAAGTTCAGTAGCTTTTAATATATTCACAATGTTGTGCAACCCTCACCACTATCTAATTCCAGAACATTTTCATTACTCCAAAAAGAACCCCGTGCCTGTTAAACACTCATCCCTAGTTCCCTCTCCACCACCCCAGGCAACCACCAATCTGTCTACTTTCTGTCTCTATGGATATGCCTCTTCTGGACATTTCATATAAATAGAATGATACGGTGTGTGATCTTTTGTGTCTGGCTTCTTTGACTTAGCGTATGTGTTTTCAAGATTCATCCATGTTAATTATGTATCAGCACTTCATTCCTTTTTATGGCTGAATAATATTCCATTGTGTGGATATATATACCACATTTGTTTAGCTATTTTTTTAATTTTTTTTTTTTTAGTTTCAGGCGTACAATACAAAGTAATAGTTAAGTTTATCCATTCTTGAGTTGATGGACATTTTATTTCGGCTGGATTTTGAATAGAAAATTTTCTGCAAGGCATGGAAGGAAGGGTGCATTTTAGTGCACATAAAACCTATCATTTTAATGAACACATATGATATGTAGCACAGTACTTCATGAATGCCAGGTACATTTCCAGCCCTTTACAAATACCAACGTTCTGAGCCCTTATTACAACCCTATGAAGTGACATACAAGGCACAAAGAGGCAAAACAATTTGCCCAGGTTACCAACCAGTAAGTGGAGACCTGGGGTCCAATTCGAGGCAGTCTGGTTCTGAAGTTCATCCCTCAAAACCCAGCTCTGCTGCAAAGGGTCACAGGGCAAGTTAAACCCAGTCAGGGGTTAAAGGGCAAGGTGGGGTTGGTGCAGGAGAGAGTGACAGATGAGGGCAGAAACCAAGTATCCTTTATTCAGCAGTTGTTTTTGTAAAAGACACACCTGATTGTGTCATTCTCCTATCTAAAAACTGTTCCTACTTCTCCGTCTTTCTATTTAGTTTCCCAATACCATTTCCTACTACTTTTGTGATTTTCCCCATACCTATATTTCACCTGTATCATTGTTTAATTAATATTTTTCTTTATATCAACTCACTTTTGTTTTGCTTAAACACATTCATTTAAAGTAGAATTTTATCTCACTACCTTCAACAGAAAACCAGTATTTTTCTAATGCTCATTTAAATAAACCAAAGCATTAAAAGGAACCACACTTCCTTCATTAGCACCTAAAAGCAGCTTGCACAACAGCAGGGCTTGTGATACATATTGAGAAACTGGAGCTTACAAGGATAAGGTTTGAATACTCTGTACTGGGCCCTTCGAAACCTTGCTTCTCTACCCCAACCCCACATCTGGCTCTCACATATCGGCACCCCATGTGGCTGTATTTCCCTCCTCCCTGGACTCCTCACGCTTTTTCATTACAATATTGTTCCTTTGACTGGCCTACCTCCTCCCCCTCCATCCTTTCTTAGGACCAGCTCAAATAATTCCTCCTCTCTTACTTCTTAGATACTCTGGTTTTCTCCTGGCTCTGAGTTGTCTTCTCTTACGTTACTGCTCTTATTTAGTGTGTCCGTATCAGATTGTGAAGTGCCTCAAGGCTGGGGACATAATTTGTTGAATGAATAAACGATTGGTTAGGGCCAAAGGCTGAAGACCTTGAATGTGGTCTTGAAATGCAGCCTTCCCAGATCACAGAATGTTTTGAAACAAACAATATTATCAGTGCTATTTTTAACAAAGCAAGTGGGGCTGGTTGAATGGAATTCAAAGGAGGAATGAGATTCCTGGAGGCAGGAAGGCAAATATAAAATAAGCACTGATTAAAACGCCTGGAGCCAGAAAAAGGATCCACTAAAGCTGAATGTATACGTATCTTTTGAGCCAGTGACTCGATTCCCAGCCATGTACCCGACAGAAATACAGAGGGTGCCAAAAAAATGTGTACACATTTTAAGAAAGGAAAAAAAAACGACTAAAATTGTAATACTCAATATCTACCAATAACAAAAGATGAATACAAGTCACGTTTGACTTCTGCAATTACAAGAGGTGCTCAAAGTGGTTCCCATCAGGATAAACTGTTCCAACACCACAGCAGAAGCAGCAGGACTAGTTGCTGTGCGAGGCCTCCCGGCTCTTCCCTTGTGCACATCACACCCAGACAGCACCATGCGTCTCAAACTCACACGAATGCCTGCAGTTGTTAGGCATGTTGACGGTTCTGTCACATACTCATGCCTCCATTGTTGTCGTACTTCCACAACATTCCTGAATCGCAAATACTACTTCAAAATGGTCTGTGCTCCTCGAACGACAAACCGTGCTTCCGCCATTTTCTTTGACTGTCCTGCCGGTCGCATGGTGACACCATCATTCATTTGATTAACGCCATCTTTTGAGAGAACGTCATACTACACATGGCTACCGTAATTCAATTCAACTTCGAAAAGTAATACATAGGTAACATCTTAAAATGTGTATACCTTTTTGTGTCACCCCCGGTATGTACATATGTTCACCAAAAGACAAGCTTACCATTGCTCTTTGCAACATCATCAAAAATATTCCTGAACTGGAATGAATTTAAAAAAACAAACCTGTGGTCTGTTCCTTCAGTGGGATACTCTCTATATAATGAGAATGAACAACTATTACTACACATGAAAGTGTGCTCCAAGCTCATTTTATGTTAAGTGAAAGAAGCCAGACCCAAGGGAGTATCTATTGTAAGAACCCCATTTACAAAGAGGCCAAAAACAGACAAGTGAATCTGGTGTTAGAAGTCAGGCTAGTCATCAACCTTGGACAAGTGGTGACGAAGGGGCCATGAGGGAGACTTCCCTGGTGCTGGTAACACATGTCTGGTTTGTTAAAATTCATTGAGAGGTAACTCTACTTAACCTGAGCATTTTCTGTACATATCCTATACGTCGGTGAAAAGTTTATATTTTTAAAAAATGGGAAGAAGTACAAGGGATTAGCAAAAAGAATTTTTTAATTTAAAAGCCTTGTTCCAGAAAGAAATGAACAGCGAGACTTAATGAAAAATAAGCAGAGAAACTAATGATGAATCTCAGATCCTGAGCTGCTGCTCTGTTTTCATTTGGTTCATTTGTCTTGGGATTTATTTTTATTTTTTCCAGTACATTTATTTTTTTCTTGTCTTTGGATTTCTCATCTGCCATGTTTTAGCTGTAAAAGTAATAGCTATTGTACTAACAATTGCACTTTGTTTTATAACATTCAAACCATATAGAGCCATTATTCTGTTTCATCCTTAGAACATTTCTGAGGGTTCATTGCTCTCCCTATTCTCCAAATGAGGAAACTGAGGCTCACAGAGATTTCTTAATTTGCCCTAAGTCACAGGGCTAATAAGTGACTGAACTGAAACCATTTCTCTAAGTCCTGTCCACGACTCGGGGCCACCTGGCCCACCTGGCCAGTTGTAGTTGGACTTTAAGTCTCCAGGAACAGAGAGGAGGTTGGCTCCCTGTTTGGGTGTGAAAGTCCTCCTGCTGCATTTTTTATTTTCTCTATTTTGGGGCATTTGAACTCCAGAGACTTTTTTTTCTAATAATGATTTTAGTTCGATAGCACAATCTTAATCAGTACTAATTATTCACTAAAGTTAAGGATGATGAGTCCATTAGTATGATAGTCCTATAAGGATAGCTCTTCCTTCAGATGGACGGACAAAAGACTTCTTGAAATAATTAATTTGCAGTTTAAACACAGAAGGATGCTGGAGAAAAAGAATGTAGAAACCCTAAATCAAAGGGTTTTTGTAGATAGCTTAATGTATACCCTTATCCTACTACGTCATTTTCAGCTTGTCGGTCCCGCAGATCATTTGTGATATTTCAGTTCTTTAAAACAGCATGTTAAAGTTCTGTAATTTTGGTCAATGGTATGTGTACTTTGTTTTCCACTGGAAATTGAGGCAAAATTAAATGGTTGTTCCTGTGCCTATATTAGCAGAAAGAGTTCATTGAAATTACTTCTAATCTTTTGATCCTTGTCACACTACCCTGCTATGCCATAATACACTAAAGAATTTCCAGAGAGCAATTGTTGGGGACCTAATGTAGCTCTCTGCTGTAAAAACTTGCCATTTTGTGGAGTTATGCTAGCAGCTGGCACATTAAATTGACCAAAAGGTGCTGTTTTAGAAAACAGAAAATGCTTTATGCAGAAGTAAAATCAAGATCCTTTGGATAAGAGATATGAATTCATTGTTGCCAGGTGCCTTGTTTATTGCTCGAGCTCCTGAGGAAAATCTTGTACGGGACTTCAAAAGCTGAAATAATAGGGTTTTCATGGACAAATGTATGTCTGTTTATTTGTTTGTTTGTTTCCCTTTTTTTTTGCTGACATAGTCATTACTGCAAAAGCAGAATTGAACTTGAGCAATCTCATTTTATGTGCCTTTACTTTGTTTCACCGACGTTTTTCAGACGTTTTGTCACCTACTGACAAGTACAGGGAAGGGTACACTAACTGCCTCCGTGTCTGTGATGCAACGTAAAGAATAAAACATTAGAGAGATCATTGAAGCCCCTGGTGACCTTCAGCCCATCCTCGTCCTCCCTTCACAGGAGTGGCCTAGGGTAAACCTCCATGAGAAGTTATCATTCCCTGTCATGTTTTCTGGCCTTTACTACAGATGGTACATCCCCATAAATGACATGTAGGCTTTAACATTCTTAACAGTTGGGGGCAAAAATCAAGAGGAATAATCTTTTGTGAGACTTGAAAATTATATGAAAGTCAAATTTCAGTGTTCCTAAATTAAAAATTTTTTGGCACACAGTGTAAAGACATATTGTCTATGGTTGCTTTTGTATAATGTGGCAGATTTGAGTAGTTAGAACTGAAACTTGAAAGCCTGCAATGCCTAAAATTTTTACTATTTGACTCTTTACAAAGGAATGTTTGCGAACCCCTTGTCTAACATTTGCACACACACATACACTAAGTAAATAGTCTGGTTAGGGAAAGATTGATATGTAGGTATATGTGCCTTGGCCAAGAGCAGGCTGAAATGGACAATAGGCGTGTGTGTGTGTGTGTGTGTGTGTGTGTGTGTGTGTGTGTGTGTGTGTGTGTCCGTATATATTCCCAGAAATTTTCCTTTCCTTTTCTCTTGTCTCAGGAGACCGGCAATGATTGACCTTTCCCCTCCCAACTACCATCCCCTAAAAGATTATATCTTATCCCTCTGCTTTAAGCTTATTTCCTTCTTCTTGTCACTTTCCTCATGTGTACAAAAGCAGCAAATTTCCATTTATCCTGTGACACAAAGTACTGCTCTAAGGATAGTCACCTCCCCCTTCTGTAGATTCTTGGCTTACCAATGTACTTTGCCTGTGTATTTGCCATACTGAGTTCCCTTGTATTTCCCTTGTCTTCTGTCTCCTAAAATTCTGGCTTCTTACGGAGCAGGAGGTCACATTCACACTGACTGCAGGTAGATAGGCAACCTCAACAAAGAGTAACTGAGCCAGTGATCTTTTAAACAAAACTATGTGAAGCATCGAGGATGTTTCCATTTCTTTAACAAAAAGTAAATAATGATACCTTTCCATTGTTTCTTTAACAATGGATCTTCCTCTTTCCAAAGCCAGAATTATGCAGGTAATTTTCGTGATTATGTCCTCTTCTAATACCATCTTTCCCCGAAAATAAGACCTAACTGGAAATTAAACCCTAGCAGGATTTTCTAGGATGACATCCCCTGAACATAAGTCCTAATGCGTCTTTTGGAGCAAAAATGAATATAAGACCCGGTCTTATTTTCAAGGAAACACGGTAATAGCTGAGTAACGGACGCGGCTGAGCACTCAAGGAAGAGATGCTTGAGAGTGCGGAGGTGAGCCTCATGGGCTTTGGAGCAGGCAGTCATCTGTTAGCTGTGAGACAGTGGGATTCTCTTAGCAAGGAAGAGAGGACTGGTCATCTCTGCTGTCTGCCAAAAAAGGTACAATACAAAGAGTAGTCACACTCAGTCTTCAACCTCAAGGTGCTTTTAAGTGAGTAAGTAAAATAAAACAATGAACAAAGGAAAATGATTACTACAAGGTAAAACAATCAAAGTAGAGTATGATAAAGGTTATAAGAGAGGTACAGAAAAAGCATTGGAGTAGAAAGGAGGGAGAGATGATTTCCTTCTGGAGACAATCTGAAGGGCTTCTTGAAGGAGGTGGCAGGAAAAAACAACAAGGATTTGGATCAGTGGAATTTAGAGCAAGGAAATTCTAGGCCTGGGGACAGCATGAGCAAAGGTTCTGAGGCAGAGGTAACCAGGTTACAAGTAGAAAACCAGGGAATGGTTCATTTTGTTCATATATGAAGGGACACAGAGGGAGACATTAGAATGGAGATGAGGATTGAGGTCTGGGGAGGCAAGGCCTTGATGCCAGGCAGAGGAGTTTGGCTGCTGAGACAGTTTATATACTCCTACCAGCAATATATGTACCCGTACAGTGACAGCTTTTGAGTCTGAGCTTTGTCCTCAGTTCCAGACAGCTGCCACACTATAAGGCTTTGTCTTTTCCTACCTTGGTCCAATGTCACTCCATGCAGATTTGCTATCTTGGTACAAAAGATGTGAAAGACACTGGAACATACTGTTTTCCAAAATATCTCTGAAAGAACCAATCTGAGAAGCATTGCACAATGGCCCTCATCTCTCCATTATCACTTTCAAATCAAGAGAAATAGCCCTGACTATAGTGGAATATGCTGTCTCTTGTGTTCCTTATACTTGCACAATTCTAGCAGGAAAAAAAGAGGCCAGAGTGGAAATTTTCATATTTGAAGTGGGGAGTGAAGGAGAGAAAAAATTGCTTGTCTAAACCATTGCCTTGGATGAGTAGGGATA
Source organism: Rhinolophus hipposideros (assembly GCF_964194185.1). Taxonomy (NCBI): domain Eukaryota; kingdom Metazoa; phylum Chordata; class Mammalia; order Chiroptera; family Rhinolophidae; genus Rhinolophus; species Rhinolophus hipposideros. The sequence continues at coordinate 36,619,865 of NC_138047.1, forward strand.
TACATGTGTCAGGGTTTTAGGTACATCTGAAGTAGCCTTCCATGGGTCTTTTTCCTTTAGTCAGGTATTATGTAAGGCTTCCGTTTATAAATACGGTTTGTTGAATAAAAAAAGTATTTTGTTTTTAATAATAAAATTTGTCCCAAATTGTTTTCATTGATACTGAATTGGATTGGGAGGTTAGTAAACGGAACCAACGTTCTGAAAGCCATTTCAGCATCGATGTGAGCGGGGCAGGGATTCTCAAGTGCGTGCTGTCTGAGTCCTGCATCAGAATCAGCCTGGGTATGAGCCTGCAAATCAGCAATATTATATAACCATCACTTCTATGTAGGTCCAAAATGGCTTCATTGCCCCCAAAGGAGACCCTGTGTTTATTTAAGAAATCACTGCCCATCCCACCTTCCCCTAACCCCTGCAAACACTAACCTACTTTCTGTATTTATGGATTTACATATTCTGGATGTTTTCATATAAATTGAATCATTCAATATGTGGCCTTTTGTGCCTGGCTTTTTTTTTTACTTAGTGTGATGTAGTTGAGGCCCATTTATGTTATAGCATGTATCAGTACTTCATTCCTTTTTAAGACAGTACCATTCCATTGTATAGCTGTATCACATTTTGTTTATCCACTTATCTGCTGATGGACATTTGGGTTGTTTCCATCCTTCCGGCTGTTGTTTTTTAGGTAACCACAACTAAACTCAGTGCTGATTACTGAGTGAGGTGGAGTGTCTTCAGCTTGAAAACCAGGGCCCTTGCCCGGGGAAGAGAGACCTCTACCAGGATGGCTTAGTGACCCCAGATAAGAGGTTGTACATGGGCAGTTCAGAGGCAAAAATAGGCCCCCCAAGATGTGTTGGGTTTGCTCTCCCTTGCATTTTTTTCTTGCTCAGTCTTTAATAATTGAATCAGTTGCCCACATTTAAAATTTAAGAGATTCCCCCCCACACACACACATTTGAATTTCTGTCTTGTTACTAAAAAAAAAAAAATCGGCTTTGTCAGTACCTGACCTGTATCCACCTGGTGACGTCCAGCCAGAGTTGGGTGTGGCTGCCCCCTTCTGCCCCTTGTACTTGGCAAACATCCTCTCCAGTTTGTCAAAGCCCCCAGCCCTTCTTAGTGAGGACAAAGGTTGGGCCATTTGAGTTGCTGTTCTAATGAAGTTAGAGCAAAGTGAAAGATGGTCTCTATCAAAAATGGAAAAAAGAAATGAAACTGGCTGCTTCTCTCACTGCCTTCCTGGCCCTGAGGGAATTAGGATCAAAGTCCCCCATCTTACCAAATGTCCCTCGCCTTCCTAAGTAACTAAACTTTTAAAACACCATTTCATTGAGATAGAATTCACATTTCATACAATTCACTCATTTAAAGTGGATGTTCATATATTCACAGATATATGCAACAATCACCAGTCAATTTAGAATATTTTCATCACCTCCAAAAGAAACCCTTTGGCTATTACCCCTCTATCCCCTTTCCCCTTCAGACCTAAGCAACCACTAATAAAATATCAGAATTTTTGATGGCACACCAGAAGGGATTGGAAGAGATGGAAAGAAAACACAACATGTGTCAGCAAAAACTCCAGCACAGCCGCGGTTGGAGTATGAATGTCTCCCACTGCCAACGAGAGGGCGTGGGGCAGGGAGAGGGACTAGTGCTTCATCATTGCTATTCCCTGTCACCTGCTGGCCCTGCTTTCTGCCCTACCCACTCTCTCATTAACTTGTGATGCAATCTTCCCTTGGGCCAGTGAATACAGGATCTTTCTTTGGAGTCTTAATTTTAGCAAAATAATTTATAGTCATGAACAAGCTGCTCATCACGACATTCCAAGACCAACCCAGGCAGCTAGCTGATGGGCATCTGAGACAATGGGCGTAGTTGGAGCAAAAATAAATTTGTCTCTTTGCTCGAAGTCTGGCTACTGCCACACCTGGGAAACTTCTAGGCTTTCATCCCAAGCCAGTGAATTTCTATGTGAATTTCAGAAACAAACTCATTTATGTTCTCTTTGCTTTAGTGTTTTTAAGGGAGTGTCATAGCTTCCTCTCCTACCCTAATATTTCTTGCTATAGTTGGTCATCCTTTGAGGAAAGGTTCAGTTGGGATTAGATATATGTGAGGACCCCCAGGTCTTGTTGTTATTCTTACTGCATATTCAGTTGTGACACTTTGAATCCTGAAAGGGAAACCACCCCAGCAATAAAGACCTTGGTAAAGAAGCATGGAATTTTAAATAATAAAGCCTCAGGGAAGCTAGAATGTTCCCCCACAAAACCTTAGGGACTCACCTTGCAGGCAGTCTTTTGTTTTGACCTAAGGTTGCCATATTTAACAAATGAAAATTATTGGTTGTTTATCTGAAATTCAGATTTGTCTGCCAGCCCTCTTTGGCCACAATCCAGTACAACTCGCCTTTGTGTTTGCTGTGTGCTACTCACTGGTCCTTTGAAGTGTAGGTCTGGGAGAGCTTTGCATATCTCCCCAAGGAGTGGGACTCAGTGGGGGGACACTGGGCTGGGGTCCCCTTCCAGCTGACACAGCCAGGTCTCTTGGCTGGCCAGGCAAAAGACAGATTCTGGCAAGGTGCTGACAAGTCAAAATACCATGCATGGACTGCAGTGCCACTCATGGTGCTGTCTCACAAAGACCCAGTATTAGGGCCTGGCTTTATTACCATGACCCTGGGCCAGTGTCTATATAATTCCTTGGAACTGCAGTTTATTCTTTTTACTTCCCTGAAAAGAAAACAGTGAAAATACCAGGAACCAGCATTTGTTTAGGACACTACTGTTTAATTTAATTAATAATCCTAATTAGTGGGGCACCCCCCTCGCCCTTTGCCCTGGGCATCCCGTGGAGCTTTCCGTTCCCTTTGAAGGATGTCTTTATGCCCATTACATAGACAAAGAAACCAAGGCTCTGAAGGGTTAAGGAAAGTGCTGGGGAAGATCTTTCAATTGTGAGTTAAGGTGCTGAGAATGTCCACCCCACCCCTCCAATACTTTATTTAGTGAAATCAAGTTAAACTCTAAAACATGCCTGGAGGGGGAAGGAATTCATAGAAGTGGAAGGAAAGAGCAATGCTACGTATTTTGTCTTCATATTTACAGTGCCCATGTCTCTCGCCCACCCCTCCCTTCCTCTCTGTAGCATTGAATGCCTGCCACATCATCTTAATTCACGTTTACTGAATGGGTAAATGTTTGGAACCATGAGGAGGATGAGGGAGTCAGGACCTCTGTCTCTTCCTTACTCTTACTCCACAGCCCTGCCCCCACAGCTCCTGCTTGAGCACAGCCTGTGGTCCCGGGGTCTCAGCTCCAGCCCCTCAGGACCCTCCTGTCAGCTCAGCAGTGAGGATTTCCCCAGACACACCACAAGCATTTGCAAATGTAAGGCTGCCAGTCTTTGTTTGAACGGTTCTTCCCTTTGTCCCTTTCCCTCTGCTTTTCTTGCTAGATGTCCAAATCCTCCTCATCTTCAGTCAAAATTCAAGTCCTGCCTCCTCCACAAAGCCCTTTCCAACCACCCCAGCACACTAGAATCCCCTGTTCTGAACTCTTTGAGCACTTAGTGGGTATCACACATTTCAGTACTTATGTTGGTAGCTCATGTCAGAGCAGGAAATTGCCTTTGGTAATATTCAGTCCAAACACCCTATTTTATGGATGAGGATACTGAAGCCCAAGGAAGTCATGCAATATGCCCAGGGTCACACTTTTATCTAAAATATTTGTTCATTTCCTGCATGCTGCCATCTTGTATTTACACTGTTTTATATAAGTAAACCCAGGAAACTCCCTTAACAAGGAACTCAGATCTTCCAAATGGGCAATGGAGAGAGTCATCAGTGGGCAGAGGTGCCTAGTCCTCCTACCTGTGACTCTTTTGTTTCCAAGATCCTCTTTACCCTTGGACAGCTCTCACCAATTACCATTACCCCCACCTGGCTGTCTTCAGGAGCTCCACTCCCACTTTAAAACTTGAGTCCACGCTGTACATAGGATGCCTGAGGGGGTGGATTAAACACAGAAAGTTACTTGCAAACTACCTAGATAGCCTGGTTAACAGAGAAGGCTTTTCCATCTTTGCTGGTTAGCAGGACTTCTGCTCTCATTCTCTCTCCCTCCCTCCCATTTCCATGAAGTGGAGGTGGCCATTCACCTCCAGGAGCACCCTCCAAAAGTCTGACTCCACCCCCCAAGAGAACACCCTAAATCGCAGGAATTTCCGTTCCTGGTGGTCAAAGGCTCATCTTCCAGATTCTCTTTCTGGTTTGTGGAGCCTCTTCTTTTCACGGTCACATTCTTTAGGGACCACCCCCATCACCGCCACTCCTCATCACCTTTCTTTACCGGAAACCTCAATAGGACGAACCTATCAGATTACAGCACCGTTGTCCCCACATTCAACATGCTCTGCAGAGGAGTGGGAGGTGGGGGTGGCCTTTAGGGCATCTCCCCAACACATTAATTCTCTAAGACGTGTACCTTCTTTCTTAGGAATTCCTGCCCCGTTAGTGTTAGCACTGTGCTGGGTGTTTAGTGAACAGTTAAATTAAATGGATTTGACACATCAAGTGTGCTTTAGGGAAGGAACTTGGAATTGGGGGAAGAGATTGGTGTGAGAAGAGGTAAAGAATGCCATCCTGCTTACTTACCTTCCAGACTGCCGAAGAATGCCTAGTCTACTTTGGTTCCCCAGAATGTATTCATTCATTCGTTTACTCACTTACTCAACAAATACTTCTGGAGTGCCTATTATTTGCCAGGCATTGCATTGAGTGCTGGGCATCAGCAATGAACAAAAATAGCCTCTGTGTCTGCCCTGAAGAGCTTTGATGGGCAACGACCTGTCATGATCTCATTAGTAACAGTAGGAGCATGGTTAATAAGCCATGCTTGATCATGTGCTGAAACACCTCAGTCTTCTGGAGATTCCTGGATTTCCTTTGATTCTGTTGTTAAGTATGGATGCCCAGACAGGTTTTGCTCCGAGAAGCCCCACCAGTGTGGTTACTCGGTTAACCAAGACTGCCAGTATGAGGCAAGAAAATAATAGGCGGTTGTGTAATGCATGTACTTTTTCTTTACACAAAACCTTTAAAGGTCAGTTTATTAGAGCCTAATGAAACAATTAGGTATATATGGAGTAATTTCGTTGCTTCTTTACTTCTGCAATAAAAGTCATCATTCTTGATGATTGCAAACTTGTTCTGGTGCTCTGAAGTGAAAAAGACACAGAAGAATTAGGCTCAGAGGAATCTGATCTTATTTTCCTCTTTTCATTTTATTTGGCACCTGAATTCCCTTGCAGAGCAATATTTTTTTCCTGTGCACAGTAAAGTTTTAAAATAAACAGTAAACTGATTTCCTAGTTTAACTAACATGGAAACACCTAATCCTCTTAGTTTTCTTGATTTTGCAAACAAGGATTTGTTGAGATAAAACCTTTAAGTAGTCCAGTCACATGGACTAGGTATTCGTTTAATGACCCCAAGTACAGCCTGTTAGAAAAGTAATGAATTAATAATGCTCCTCATAGTCATTTTCTCTGCCTTATTTTTCAACTACAGGTTGTACAACTTTAATGAAAGTAGTGAATGCAAAGTTAATTCACCCCTATAAGTAGGCAGCAGTCAGTTCATGTTATTAGCTAGCACTCCATTTAGCTTTCTGACCGGTTTATTTTGAGAGTGTGAAAACAAACAAACAAAAAACATGATCGACAGCTGTTATCCAATCCAATAGCCAGCCACTAGCTACTGAAATGTAGCTACTGAGACTGAGCTGAATTTTTAATTTTAATTCAACTTAAAAACTGAAGCAGTGTAAAGTATTTTTTGGTAAACACAACTTTATTGGGAAGCTTGTAGGAGGTATGTTTAAAGCAACTTGGATGTGTGAATCTACTTTTTCAACTATATATTATATATAATACAGATTGTATCTGATGAAAATTTAGCACCCAAATTGAAATGTACCATAAGCATAAAATACACACCACATTTTGAAGGCTTTCTTTAAAAAAATGAATGTGAAATATCTCATTTAGTAATTAATAACGTTAATAATTTGTTTATATTGATTATATGTTAAAATGATAGTTTTGGATATGCTGGGTTAAAGAAAATATATTAAAATTAATGTCACCTGTTTTTTTGTACTTTTAAAGTGTGGCTACCATAAAATTTTAAATCCTGTAAGTGCCTCCCACGATATTAACACAGAACAGCACTTCTGTGTTGGATTGGAACAAAAAGTTCCATGTTGTAGCCCTCAAGATTCTCACCAGTTTACTTTGTGAGGACATCATCATGAGCTCCGCTAAAAACATGAACAACAAATTCTGTGTCCTAGTAAATCACAAAATATATTTACTAATTCTGTTTTGTTAAGCTTATCAAACCCATATGGTCTTGGATATTTTTGGTTGCGAAAAAGCACCATATATTTAATTCCCTTTATCACGGGGGACCTCTCATAATCTAAATTTTGACATTTTAAACACCTCAACTGATAAAGAAAGCCATTCAACAGTATGGTTTAATGAATCTAATTATAGATAAAGTTAAAGCATTGAAATGCTATTTTATGCTATAAGCCCCATAGTAACTGTGGTTAAAAGCTCAGGTTTTGGAGCCAGGCAGAGCTCGGCTTGAATTCCAGATATGTCATTTTCTATTTATGTGATCCTGGGCTAGTATTCTAAACTTGCCAAGCCTCGGTTTCTTCATCTATAAAATGGGACAGTAATAGTCCCTACTTTATAGCATTGTTATGAGGATTAAAAGATATAGTAACCCATGTAAAATGCTTGGCACATGAGATTCACTCAGTTGTTATTGATTATTGTTGATTATGAAGCTATTGTTATTATTGCTCTTATAAAATATCCAACATTGTCCTCAGAGACCCCATCTGCTATCTTGCTGTTCTATCTGGAACACTGTCAGAGATGCCCTTTGTTTGTATGTTGTAGTTAGTGTTAAAATGACACGCTCTCCTTGTGCCTGTCGACCTTGCTTAGGCTTCCATTTCTCTTCTTGTTCTTTGCCCCATTCTGCAATTAGCCTTTGATCCCAAAGTTTCTTCTCTTACATTGTCTTTTTTGTAGTTGGTACACGCCATATCTCTACTAAAGTTTTATTTATGACTATGTATTGAGCATTTGCTATGTGCCAGACTCTCTGATAGGTGCTAGGAATACAACAATGAATAAGAAACCTCGTACTTTAGGGTACTTACTACTAGTCCAGGGAGAGAGTTTATAAATAAGGACAATAAATGTCATAGCTGTCCTGATAGAAGTTGGAAGAGAGTCCAGTGTGAGCAGGGGCAGTATTGAGACAATGGATTCTACCAGGGTGGTGGTTAGAAATGACTTCTTTGAGGAAGTGACAATTGAATGGTTTTGATAAATGAGTAGGTATTGAGAGTAAGGTATACGGTTGGAGAAGAAATGGGTAGAGGGCCCGGTGTAGACACAAGAAACAACCTGGAACTAGAATAATGCGTTCGGGCACCGTCAATAGTTTGTAAGGGATAGTTGGGTCAGAGTACGGAAAGATGGAGTCAGGGCAGACATTAGACTGGAGAGGGGCTAGGGAACCGATCCCTGAGGACTTGATATACTTTGCTAACTAGTTGGGAGTGAGTGACACATCCCAGTTTTGGAAAGATCACTTTGGCAATAAGGGTTGTAAGGGGTGGAACCTTGTAAGGAAGCCATTGTGAGAGTCCGAGTAAACAACCTGAACTCATTGGCTGCAGGGGTAGAAAGAAGGGGGATGAGACACAGAGATTCCCGATAACTGTGTGTGGTGATGGGTGTTAACCAAACTTCTTGTGGTGATCATTTCACATTATATACATGTAGCAAATCATTATGTTGTACACCTTAAACTAGTACCACGTTATAAGTCAGTTATATCTCAATTAAAAATTAATCAGTTTTCTTCGGAAAAAAGATAGGGTCCAGGATTGGACTCCATAAGCCTTGGTGATAAATTGGGTGAAGGCAGCGAGGGAGCAGGAGTGTCAGACACCACCCAGTACTCTGGCATGGTGACTCGGGGTATGGTCTTGCCTAGATGGCCACAGAAGGAGAAGCGGCTTTTGGGGAAAGAGGATGAGGTCGGTGTTCCATATGGTGAGCCTGAGGCAATGCAAGGAGGGAGGTCCAGAGGCGGTTGCTGGAGTTCAGGCTGGAGTTCAGGAGAGAGAGCTGGGTCATGGGCTCTGCGAATGCTCCTCTTGCTCCTTCTTTCCCTCTGGCAGGATTGATGCCACACTCACCATCCCCCACCTCTCCACCGCACACACACTCTAAATGCTCTCAGGGTTATCTTTTAAAGCACTTTCTCTTAGTGGATTGTTGGGCTCTCTTCTGAAGAAGGGATAATTTCAGCTCAGTGCCCCTCCCCCCCCACAAGCAGATTATACCAACCAGGAAGACGTCTTCTTCCAAGACACCAAACAAACCATCCCTCTGCGACTTTCTAATTCTTCATCTTCCCAAGTGTCTCCCTACAAAGCTACTTCTTCATTCAGTTCTCAGCACAAATATCTGATCCCTGTCGGTCTCCATCCCAGTGTCCTGCTTTATGTGCCACCCAGCACTTACCGCTGTCTGAAATTATCTTATTTGTTTACTTATGTATAGTTAGTCCCTCTTTTACCTTTAGTGCTGGAGCTCTTGGTTCCCTCATATCTCCAGCACGCAGCAGTGCCGACATACGGTAGGCACTCATTAGATGTTGGTTCTAAGAGCTTGAAATCTTGTTGAAACATCCTTAAATTAAGGTGTGTTTTCCCTTTAGCTAAGTTATTTTGAAACAAACTCCAGTTTCTGGCGTGACTTTATGTTTTGTAGGGGAGGCAACTCCATCAGTCAGATTCCCAGTAGGAAACAGACGTAGACTCAGCAGATAATTGAGGAGAGATTAATAAAGGGATTATCAGGGTTTAGGGAAGCAAGGAGGGATTGTGAAGTACTGCCAAAAACCCAGAGAAAGTAGTTCTATGAAGGCTGTGGCAGGAGACTGGTAAAGAGCTGCAGTGTCCTGCTGTCACCTAGAAAGGTGGGAACCTAGGGAACAAACCCCCTGACCTTTCTCTCCTCCCAGCTTCTCATCTTCTGCCCGCGTCTCCCTTGGCTTAACTCAGTGGCGTACCAGATGGCAAGGGAGACAAGTCCACAAGGATCAGCTTCCAGGGACACGAAGTGGCAGTGGAAAAGGGTGCAGAGCACAGGAGAGAAAACCATAACATCTGTGACATTTATTTTGTTTGTTAAACAAAATAAATGTTTCGTATTGTTATTTATTCATTTTATATGCTTATGTGGTGCCAGTGAGGGGCAGGTATTTAAGAACAGGGAACATGCTTACAACTCCTTTTAAGAATTTAGAATGATGTGATAGGGGATTATTCCTCTATATGTGTAAACCTTGAGCCTAAGTGAATAATACGTGAAAACTTGCTAAATGAATATGTTCTGAAACCAGAATCTTTTGGGTAAATCTTAGGAATGACAGCAACAATTTAACCCTCCATAGCAGCTTTTCCATAGCACCCCAATCCCTGATACGCAAGAATGACATATGGTTATTTTGGGATGATGGTTTGCTTGTTCTAGTGCTACGCTTATGGCCACAGTCATAAAACTCTATCTGCTTCCCAGGTCAGACAAAATTCTCTGTAGGGAAGTGGATGACTGATGGATGTTCCACGGCACTTTCTGTGTCTCAGCTTACTCTCCTCTGAGGCTAATAATATTACTAAAGGGTTAGTGATGCAGCATTGTCTTGTCAAGTAATATATTTTAGGAGCCAAAAAAAAAATAGTGATTGTAATTTGATGTTAAAAGGCAAAGTTAAGTTCTAACATAATCTATTCTTTACAATTTGTTGAGAACTCACGATGTAGACCATGAATTCCAAAATGTAACACAAAAATAATAGTTACCTCTTTTGAGCTCCTACAGTATACCAGGCCCTGGAATACCTGACATGCCGTCCAATAATCTCATGAAGTTGGTATTATTAGTGCAGTTTTATATTTGGATGGACTTAAGTCATCCACGAGAAAGATGGATTCAGGATTTAAATTTGCATCCTTTGGAAGCCACGAGCCAGGTTTTTGCTGCATGCACAGATGCCCTCAGATAGAACTGCTGGGATCCTTATTGGAACTCTGACGGGAGGGAAGGGTGGGCGTGTGGAGCTGGTCAACCAGGAGAGCAGGACTGAGGGTGGTCACGAATCACTGTCTTGCTCTGCTGTGTCTTGGGAAGTAAGCCACTACGGAAGTGAGAGGTGTGGAACAGGCCCAGAGGAGGGCAGCTGACACCACCCGTGAATGGTAGTAAGTGCAGCCCCAGTTGGCTGACTTGTGCAGCGGTGCTGGCAACCACAATTTCAAGCCCCTTGTTTCTCCAACTTATACATCAACTGTCACTGTGCTCTTAGTCACAGGACCTCGATCGTGCGTCTGTTTCCTTGTTTGGTACCAAAAGGTTACAGGAATTCTGGGAGCCCTGAGACCAAGAAGATGCTATAGAATTTAGGTTCCAAATGACGAACCCTAAGCTCATTTGTTGTGCAGTTTGATTATCTTTCACAATCAAGAGCCGTTATTAGAAACTTAGAGGAGTAAAATGAGAAAGAGGAAAGAATTCAAGCAGACAGGTAAGTCCCTTGGATTGTAAGATTTTTTTTTTTTTAATAAGTGGAAGTAAACAAACTTAGAAACTATCCATGAGATGGAATCATTTGACTTTGCTTAACTAAACAAAGTCTAGTGTGAGAAAGATTTTCTAATACAGAGGGGCCTGTGGTATTCGGCATATTGGCGTTTAGACAGAATTAGAATTGGGGAGCGTTCTAAACATTTATGGGTTAAAAAAGTTATTAGATTTTTGCATAAGAATTTCTGTACAGTAATGGTCTGGGCGGTAGAAAATGCTTTGTGTTCCTGCTGTGGTCAGTAATTACCCTAAAGTCCACTTTTCCAACATACCTGTGGGAACTCCAAGATTTTTGAAGACAAATGGCAGCAAAGAAACACCTGCAGGTTTTCCCCAGAGCTTCTGGTTAATATAGATTTATCCACGTGTGTGGTGAAGTGCTCTGATCGGAACGACCTCCACAAAATGGCCCTGGGAAACTATCTAGTTCTTCCTGAAGTCGGATCTTATTTTTCATATGTCTTTTTAAAAGTTACAGAATTTTACCTACGCAGACAACCTGAACTAGGCATTCTGTTCAATTTAGGTGTTTTGTTTAGTGATTGTAGCTATTATGTTTTGAGCTATGCACTATGCACCAGCCCTTGTGACAAGCATTTTATGAGCGTTTATGTCTGTCGATCCTCACAGCAAGTACTGTTCTAGTACGATTTCCAGATGGAGGAAGTGAGTAATAGGGAAGTTAAGTCTCTTGTCCTCTTGCTACCTTAGGTATTATAACATGGTAACTCTGGAAGTTAAGGTGAAAGAGAAAATTACAGAAAAGGCTAACAAATATAAGCTTTTAGACGTAACAACAATGCAATTTAAGTAGGCTCTGACACTAGGTAAGGCTACAGAAAGAAAAAGCTAAGAAAACTGAAAATGAATGAAAGTAGAAAATAGAGTCAGAGGGAGACCATTTATTCAATAAATATCTGTTAAGTGCTGGGGGGCGGTGGGGAATCTTGAGTGGGTGTTTGTTGGTTTCTTTACCAGGGAGTAACACGATGGTACTACATCTTACCGGTATCTAATCATAAGATTTGTGCTGAAGTAGGAGAAAATCTCAGAGTTTGAAAGTATCTTGTGATAAGGCAGAGATTTGGGGCTTTTGGTTTCTTGTTTGGCTGCATTCCTGTCTCTTTGTAACTATAAGGTTATCCAAGACCTTTTTTTAAATCATGGAACACTGTAAGAGAGGATCAGGGAAGGGAACACAGGATTTAAAAAAAAAAAAAATTGGGACACAGGAGGGGAGAATAAATGGCAGAGATGAACATCTTTATTTTTTCATAGAGTCTGGCCTGGTGCCTATTGTACTATCTGCATTTGTTTGGACTGTCATTTGAACTGTTTCCAGAAATGTCTTCATAGAACTATTAGCTCCTGGATCTTTCTGAGGCTGCTTGGGAGGTGTTTAGTCTGCAAACAGGTTGTTAATCAAGGACCCTCATTTGTGAGCACACCGTTTCCCAGTTTGAGGAAGTCCCCGTGGCTGGCCATGTTAGACTGTGGTCAGTAGCATGCAGAGAGCTACAATGTGGACGCAGTGATTGGAGGTTAGCCTCTTTCCCAGAACTGAAACTGGTCCCATTCGTTGGCTCAGCACTCGAGGAAGGCTGGTTCCGGAAGCAGACCCAGAAGGAACTAAGAGTACAGTCATGTGTTCATGAGTGACTCACTCAGGGTTCCTACTCCAGCACGTGACCCGTAGGCCACCAAATGCATAGGATGGACTGCAAGTTCATGATTCATTACAGCGAGGGGGCATTTTATCTGAGCAACTTCCTTTTTTCTCCAGGAATGGCTTGTGTGACAGGTGGCATCCAGTGTGAACTTTGGAGCCAGCCTGCCTGAATCTGATCTCCTAGTGCCACCAGCCTTGGGATCCTGGGAGTTATTGAACATCATTCTACCTCAGTTTCTTCATCTGTGAAATGGGCACCAGAATAATACTTTGTAGAAGTTTCATGAATATTATATGAGCTAACACATGCACAGTTCTTATAACAGTGCCTGCCACGTGGTCGTTATAAATGTTTAGCAAGGAAGAGAAACTGCCACCAAACATTAACCTCAAACACAAATGATTTCTCATTATGACGTTAATACATTACATTTATTTTGTGTTTTATAGTTTGTGAAATGTTTTCAATATATATTACGTCCAGTGTTCAGAGGATAGATAGTTGGAATATGTTTCACATTTATAAGAAATAGGCTAATAGAGAGTATAATCTAGGAAAGATAAGGGGAAAGGCCTTCATTCTCAAGGAATGCAGTTCATTCCCTGGAGTGCTGCCCCAGGAGAAGTTTAGGAAAAGTGGCCCCACCAATGCTGATTACATACTCTGCCTCTTAGCAAGTTGTGTGGGCCTCCAGGACAGGAGTGTTTCCCCAAGGCTCCTATTCAAAGGAGAACCTGGACCCCTCCCTTGGTGGGGGTAGACCGAGATGAACTATGGACAAGCCAGAGACCCCCCAGGAGGCTCAACCCTTCCCACCGAGTCTGTTTGCCAAGCGGCAGCCACCGGGCACAGAACGGATCTAAGAAATCAACTCTTTTTTATTGTCCCTCCTGGAGCCAGGCCTTGGGAGCTTGTTATGTGTGAGAAAAGGCACTGAGAAAACCATGAAGGAACCAGGTTTTTTCTCTTCAAAAGAGAAAACTTCCGAATGACCAAATGGCACTGTGAGCTTGGCCAACAGAGTGGCTTCACTTGTCCTCTCAGTGCTGAAACCAGGACAGTCCTGGGAAAACTCGCAGGGTTTGGTCACCCTGGCAAAAGTAGGCCCTGATCAAAGTGACCCTGATCGAAGGGGTATCAAAGACAAAGCCCTCGCTCCAATTCCAAGGCCGGATGATTTGGTGAGACTCTATAGGTAGCTGTAGTGATAATATTCCCTTTGTGAATTATAGTGTTTCTGTGGGCCCAAGATCCTCGCCACCCCTACCTCCCACCAATTCCAGGTCAGGGTTTTCAACCCTGGCACAATGGATATTTTGGATTGTTGTGGGATGTTGTCCTGTGCATTATAAGATGTTTAGCATCATCCCTGGCCCTCTACCTACTACCGTGTTTCCCCAAAAATAAGACCTAGCCAGATCATCAGCTCTAATGCGTCTTTTGGAGCAAAAATTAACGTAAGACCTGGTCCTATTTTACGATAATATAAGAGTGGATCTCATATAATATAATACAATACAATACAATACAATATATAATATAATATAGGACAGGGTCTTATATTAAGTTTTGATCCAAAAGACTCATTAGTGCTGATGGTCTGGCTAGGTCTTATTTTCGGGGAAACACGGTAGATACCAGTAGCACCCACCACCAAAAATATCTTTAGGCATTGCCAGATAACTTCTAGGTGGGGAAACAAAATGACCCCAATTGAGAACCTTTGCATTGAGATCCATCATAGCCCCCACATTTTAGAAAAATGACCACCTGGTCGAGTTTGTAACTTATCTGACTTACTCTTAATTTTTTGTTCTTTTCCTCCAATTATGCGTCTTCCAATATTTTGATAGCTGTCTTGCTCTTTTCATCGCCCCTCCTACCATCTATGATATTGTGATTACTTATGAAATTCTCAAACACAGCTATAGAACCCAAGTTTGTCTAACAGTCTGGAAGGAGTTTTTTTAGGTTTTTTTTTAGTGTTTTTTGTTTTTAGTTTCTTTGAGATTTTTTAGAATCTAGAAATTCTTTCTTGCCTTAATTTCATTTGTCGCAGTAGGATTTCCCCTGAGGTTCACTGTACTCAACCAAATCCTAGTCTTCAGAGTTTCTTAGAAAAAGCATAATTAAAATTGATTTTTTTTTCCTAGAAAGGTTTTTTCTCTAATGGTTCTAGCTTAGCTCAGGCTACTCCTGAAATAATAAAATTATGTTCTATGTGAACACTGTAGGAAGAGCTTTTCACATTGTTAGAGAAGATTTTAAATCTCAGAAGTCTAATAATCCCTAACACCTACAGAAAGGCTGCAAAATTGAAGACCATTTGCACAACCTAGATTCTTCTACCTGTTCAATCAGCCCCATTCTTCCTAATTTTTTTAATGAAAAAAAAATATCCTAAGTACTGCTCTTCAGTTGCTATGGCAACTTTGTGGCAAAACATCATCTGATCGACCTTTTAGCCTTTAATAAATGAATATTTAAACCAAAGCTGTCTAATACGATTTTTATAAAGCCTTGCAGAAATAGAAATTCAAATTATGTTTATTAGTAAACTGTTCCAGTTTTTAATTACCCTCAAAGTCAAAATTTCTTCCCTTTCTTAACCACTGAAGATGATTTCCTCTTTATAATGTTTATTTTATTAGAACAAATTTTAATTCAATTCTAAGAATAATGCAGGCCACTAGAGAAACAGAAAAGAACACAAAGGAGAAAATAAAAGTAACCTGTGATTGCACAACTCAGAGATAATTGTGTTGGAATTATACATCTTTTAAAAATGCATATAATATATGCTTATCAGATTAACTTTTCTCCTATTCAGTTCTCGCTTTGGATAGAAAACACTTCCACAGATTTGAGGTGAATATTAATACATAGTGCTTTTAAATGGATAAACAAGGAATTTCATAGGAAGATTAAATTAACAAAGAGTGTATAATGATGCAGACACAGCACTTTTTTATTATTAAGTTGTTTTATTCAGGTAAACTGGGCATAGGTATCAACTGTTCTTAGTTTCTTATCTATGCTTTGGAAATTTCTTTATGCTACGCAGGCAAATAAACCTGTAGCTTCTATTCCCTTCCCCCCTTTTCCACAAAAGGTAGACTATGAGGTGAATAGTTTTGCTACTTGTTTTTCTTCACTTGGCAATACATTTTGGAGATCTCTCAATCTCAGTGCATTGAGAGCTTCCACATTGACTTTTTTAAAAAAGTATTCCATTGTATGGATTTACCATAATTTATTTCACTAGTTTCCTATTGATGGATATTTGGTTTGTTTCCAGGCTTTTGCTATTAAAAACAATGCTAAAATAAATTATCTTGCACACACACCATTCTGCAAGTATAAAATATATCTATAGGATAAATTCCCCAAAGTAGAATTCCTATGTTAAAGACTATATCCAATAGTAATTGTAATGGATATAATGGATATATAATAGATATATAATATAATAGGTAACTGTCCTCCCTAAGGGTTGTTCCAACATGCATATCTCCCATCAGAAATGTATGAGAGTATTACTTTCTCCACAGCCTTGGCAACATAATATGATAATATGTTAATATCAACATTTGGATTTTTGCCAATCAGATAGATGAGAAATGATATTTCAGTGTATTTTCAATTTGCATATTTTCGTAAAGTTAAAGGTCACTTGTATTTTGTCAACTATCTGTTTGTATCCTCGGCCCATTTTTCTATTGGTTTGTCAAACATTTTCCCACTGATTTTTATAAGCATTTGATATATTAGCTCTTTGTGTTGAAACAAGCCCTTTGTGTTGTGACTTGTGGATATTTTCTGTTGATCATTTATCTTTTGATTTTGTTTGTGGTTTTAAGACATATTTTATGTGGTTGAATTTATGAGTCTTTTATTATGGAAGTCAGTGTAAAGGTATGACTTAACATGTATATATAATCATTTGAGATGGTCTCATTTATAAAGCATGATACCTTTAGAAATTATATTGTGATATTAGACTTCTGGCCCCTTGATTCTCCAGCATGAGCTTTTATTTTCGTACCTACTTTGTCTTGCCCCAACCCGAGCGAGTCATGTGGACAACCAAAAACCCTGACCTTTATCTTGATTCTGTTGGTCTAGCGCTACATTTCTTTGGTTTTTATGGACACTGATTACATTCCTTTCACCAAAGTATGTGATACTCAGCAAGCATGCCTGCAATGCCGTTACAGCATCCTGGGGGCAGAGATAATAGAGCACAATATTTCAGTAAGCAGGATCTGTTGTCTCTCTGAACTGGCTTGAAGTCTTGGCTGGGCCCCTTCCCAACTTTTTACCCTTGGGCTAGATACTTAACCTTTTGAAGACACAGCTTTCTCTTCTGGAACATGAACCTCATAATGAATCTTCATCAAAGTATCTTTGTGAGCATTAAACGAAAAACCTTACAGTATGTACAGTAAGAGGCACAATACTGCTCAATAAATGTTAGCTGTAATGCAATCCCTTTATGTTACAGGGAACTTCTGGGGTTCAGACACCTAAATAACTTTCCTAAAATCCCTACATTGTTGGGAAGTGGCAAAGCTTTTTGCCTCTGAGTGCCATCAATGAATAGTAAGAATAAAGAACAGATAGGTGTATAGCTATTCTGAACACAGGCAGGCACCATTCTTAACACTTGATCTATGTTAACTCAGTTTATCCTTATGACCCAGAGGTGGGTACTATGATTGCCCTCATCATACAAACGAAGAAACTGAGGTACAGAGAGATTAAGTGATTTACATACAACTAGTAAATGACCGAGCCAGGATTTGAACCAAGATCATTGGATTCTTAATGATGTTGCCATCAGAACTGGCTCTATAGTCCAGTTTCTAACATGATGTAGAGGTCCTAGTTGATGCTAATCCAAGAATGAGTACCCGGCTGATGGAAAGCTCTAGTTTTGGCTGGTAATCCCTCCCACTGGGGGCACTGATCTATGTCTGAAGCAATTCTCCTCAACTATGTATAGCAACTTCCTCCAGGTTCCTCTTTGCTTTTTTATTCCTCCTGTCTCTCCCCAAGTCTTACTATCTTTTCATTCTGTGACCTTATCATTTATCCTCTATTTTTCCTTTATCCTAATTCCTGTGTCTTGGATTTGCTGTGAAGATGATGTGAGCTGCAGGTGGAAGGGAGGGGGCGGAACCGGGGAGGGGGATTAGGGAGAGACCAGCTTTTATTAAACACCTACTAAACATCAGACATTGTATCAGATGTTTTCACATCCATGTTCTCATCCTCATTTTGCAGTTGAGAAAATTCAGAATGTAAGGCTCAGAGAATATAAGGAATAAGTTACGCATGTTCACACAGTTGGATTGTAACCGAATTAAGGTTTGAACCCAGGCCTGTTTCCAAAGCTTGAACTTTTCACCAGATCTGATAGTTGTATGCACTGGTACAGCCATGCTGGTTTGTAAAAGATTGAAACCTTTCTGTACCTCTTGGTGAGCAGCTGCTGCCCAAGCCTCCAGTATGCTCCCACCACCAGCCTGACCTCTCTGGCTCCTCCCCCAGGAACCCCTGGACTTGTCCGTAAGCCAGCAAGTAAAAGGTTAATGTCCAGTCTAGCAAAGGCATCAAGGACCCTGCTCCAGCTCCAAGGCCGGCGCTGGCAGATGTGTGTCAGCGCACTTGAGGGTCTCCGGCCCTGAATCACACTGCCGTGTAGTAGCACATAGCTTGCTGAGCACCGCTTAACAGCACTGGGGCTGCTCAGGATGAATGAGAAACTAACTTCACAGCTCATTAATGAAACTGCCATTTGGGATCAAATCAGAAACACTGGGGAAGCTTAGCTGAATTCATTACCTCCCTTGATCAAGTACAGAATGAAGCATGTTGCATCTGTGGACAAATGGATTTTGTGTTTTCACCAAGACAGGTTGCTGGACGGAACGTTTCCTCAGCCCCTGCCCAGTCCCCACAGCCACCACCCAGCCTACCCAAGCCACCCATGTCGGGGCCCTCCTAGTAGGCCTTCAGCCCCAGGGGCCCTTGCCTAGAAGCTCCTCTGCCCCTTTCTGTGCCCTCGCCACCCACCAAGTGTCCTTAGGTGTCAGAGACCCGAAAGACTGATGTTACTTTTAGAATCATTTCTATTGTACTTGGGCAAAAAGATTTTTTATTTTTTTGAAAATCTTTTTGAACGTCATTTCTAACATTCTTTCTTTGGAAAAGCCATTCTGTACATTGTTTCAAAAAGCAACTTATAAACGAACTGTTCTGGGAGCAAGACAGGGATTTTTCTTTTATATTCTAGAAGAAAATTAAGTTAGTCTGTGTTTTACCCTTCCCCAAATCCTGTTGATTCCTTCCTGGTGTTTTGTGGTTGACAAACAATAGACGTGTTACCTGTGCTGCTTATTTCGTCTTACTTTAAAACCATACTTTCCCCAATCTTCAGGGATTCCTTGTGTTTTTGTTAGGCTAGGCTAAGTAGCAGTAACATATAGACCCCAATATGTCAGTGGCTCACCGAATAGAAATGTGTTTCTTGCCATCCTGGTGCGCGTGCGGGTTGGGGGCGCGGTTTACCTCGACGAACTCATTTGGAGATCCAGATGGGAGACACAGACTCTTCTAGCCCGTGATGTCCAGAGTTGCCTGGGCCTTGCTCTCCCAGTCAGCCAGAGAAGGAGAGAGCCAGAAGAGCATGCGTGGTAGGTTTTTAGGGCCAGGCCCACATGGGATCATCATGGCCCCCATCATTTCCTCTCCATTCTTTGGCTGGAGCTATGTCAAATGGTCAGACCTAACTGTCATGTGGGCACGGTGGTCCAGAGAAGGGACCGACCTCTGTCGCTTGTATTTTTGTAACTTTCAAATACATCAGGCAGTTACACGTGTCAACGTGTCCTCCTGAAGGATGTACTTAGATATGCCACAGCAGTTGTGTTACTCTTTTAATTTCAAGAGGTAGCCTTGGTTACATGCCACACTGGGAGGACTGTTTATTACTCTCTGGAGTAGGCAAGCCCAAAGAGTGGGCCAGATGGCAGGTTAGCACAGCGGAGAGTGCACCAGGTTCTGCCTATCGGACACCACTCTCTCTGAGTTCCCTCACACACATGGTCGGAGAGGCGGCAGGTCTGACATGCACACTGACGGGCTTTGTGACCTTGGGCAAGTCACCGGTCTGAATCTGTTAACTTATCTTCATCAATTAGTAGATAGCTAAGGTATTTTACTGTTGCAAGAATTTGGCCTCTGGGGATCCTGCAGGACTATTACAACATAGCCACACAGTTTGGAGAGCATTTTATAGCTTTTACAGTCATTTAATCATTAAAAAAAAAAAAAAAAATGAAAAACACCATAGAGCATCATGTGTTCATTGTTTAAATGCTGTTTATGAACAAAATGGATTTATTTGGAACCAGCCTAGTTGTGTGGTGAGTAGCTCAGAGGTCAGCAACCACAGTAAAATGTACTTCTGATTTTAGCAAGGGCAAAAGAATGCCAATCTAATATATTAGGTTAGTGCAAAAGTAATTGCAGTTTAAAAGGTTAAAAATAATTGCAAAAACCACAGTTACTTTTGCACCAACCTAATAATACATGGATTCATGCATTTTGGATAATTTTAACCTGCCTGTTTATGTTGCCTTATCATTGGACTTGCCTCTCTTTGGGAGATGACATTTAGAGCTCCACGCCCAGCAAATACAACTCTCATCCCTTGGAGTGAATTCTTCATTGACACTCTCTCTTCTAAGAATAATATTGCTTCTGAGTAGCCTGATATATTGAACCAATACTATGCATCATGAAAAAATATATTATCAACGCAGTAAGTTTTAGTTTCCAGGGAGTAGTCATAAATAGAAAGGAAGCATATTGTGGGCCAGTTATGTGTATGTGTATATGTCATCCACTGTAAGGAGAGCCACTACACCTGAAAACTCCTGTCAGCTTTGGCCTGGAAAGGATTGGGCCAGGCTGTTGAAAAAAAGTATTGAGTGCTCATGTGCTCAAAGCATTTTGTTGGCACTAAGAATATTAACATTAACATGACCTCCTAACAATAACTGATCTTCTGAGTATTATGTCATGTGGCTTTCAATGGAATAGGATCTAAGTCTCTGGGATTTCACTTAGTAGGATCTGGGGCAAAGGAATGAGGAAAAGGGGGTCTTGGTTTGATAATAAAAGCAGTTGTATTATAATTTCTAAAAATATCTTTTAAAAACGAAATCCCCAGTATATCACATTGCGTTGAATATATTTCCTCTTACAGCGCTCACACCCACAATAGGCTAAGTTGCCAGAGAACTGTATTGACAAACTTGTCCAATGAGTAGAATTACTGGGATACTGTTTAAAATGAGAGATTTTCAGAACCTTCCCTTGGTGGTGCTGATGCAGAAGGTCCAAGGGAAGGCCCAGGAATCTGATTTTTAACAAGCTTTCCAGGTGATTGGGCAGGCTTGAGAAGCACGGCTGCTGTGCAGTGGTCCCCACCCTTTCAGAGAGAGGCTCCCTGAGGGGCACTGTGGGATAAGGGCTTCTATTGGTAGGCCCAGGGGCAGAAGATCTGGGTGAACACTCTAGCACAACGATGGTTTGGAGCTGGTCCTCCAGGGGTATTTGTTGGCTGTTGAAAATAAGGTTACTTTTGGCAAATGAGCACATTCTCTCTCAACCTTGAGTGGACAGGGAATAGCAAATCACATCCAGAAGGGCGCTGGGTGCGACTGGAATTAGAGTTGAGGAAGAAAGGGATCTAAAGTGTAATCGCATGCACCTTCTTGGCCTGCGAACCCCAGGTATCTCAGTAGGCTGATCCTGCCTTGCTTCTGAAATCCAGTGACTTTAAAAGTTCTTGTTCTCATCTGTGCCCCAGTGGCACTGCCAGCTCTCACCTGTCCAGCTTTTCCTAGGCTTCCAAAGGAGGACCACCCCTCCTTCTGATAGTCACATTTTTTCTTTAATCACATTACTCTTACCCTCTTGGAGCCACACAGACCAGGTGGTCTCCTTCGTTAGACTTTGAATATCTTTAAATCAAGGGAATCTTGAAGATTTTGTCTCAAGGGACTTGTTCCCTGGATGGTCATTTGACTACAGATGTAAAATATGCAATTGATTTAATACTAGCTTTTAAAATGAGTAAATATACACACTGGTTATTTGAGAGATGTTGAAATGTAAAATTTGGTGTATTATGGAATGGAAGAAATGGGTTTCAATTTATTGAGAGGACCATGCATTGTGGACCTCTACTAAATGTTACTGATGGATGACTGAATGAATGAATGAATGAATGACAAGAGATTACTGATCTCCTAGTGGTGGAAGGATCTCTTATTTCGAGACAATGGAATAATGCCAGAAAGATCAAACTTTAAGTTTCAGCCTACCTCTTAGAAGTTTTTTTTTTTTCAAGACAACCTCCCCAAGCCTCAGTTTCCTTCACTGAAAACGGGCTTACCAGTTGCCACCTTGTTTGTTTGTTGGGAGGATTAAAACCAGACACAGGGTCTGTTTTAATGCAGTGTCTGGCACATAGCCAGTGTGAAACACATGGCAAATAATGAAAGAAAAGGGAACAGCATCGACTTTTCATTTGTTCTGGTGGTTAGTAGTCAAAGACGACATAGAGTAGTACAGTGTACAGAACATATTAAACCTTGAGACGCATAAGGAGGTCGGGGAGGAGCGGGGGTGGGGGGGTGGGGGCCACCACCTCTGAGCTGCTCGTACTTGCAGGTGAGATGGGAGTGACATGGGGAGGAACAGGGAGACTCAGGGCATCTGTCATTCCACCCAAGGAGTTGGTTATGTTGTGAGCTCTAATTAGATTTTCTAAAAAGTTGAGCCTGGCAAAAATGCTTTGAGTCCTGTTGTTAGTGACTTGGGACCGTGGAGACGAACACAACTGAGAATTTCCATACCCTTGTATTTTAAAGGCTGCCTTTAGCCCTTAAAGCATTTTAGGGGTTTTCTGCACTTTTCGTGGCATAGACAATTGTGATAATTCTGAGTGGTTTGGCTGTGTTTAGACAACAGCATTTTCAGCTGACTGGTCCGGTCTTTGACTGTTGGGCTTCTATGAGGGTTGGGGCAGAAAATGAGAATAGGATACTACCCGAATGTGAGTGCCTGGCTGTGGGTGAATGATTCTTAGACGTACTTGATAATCATGAACATCTATCATAAGTAATTTGACCAAAAAATGAAAGAAAAAAAAGAATAAACATTTAAAAATTGCTTTAAATATATAGATTTGAAAAAACACTGAGTTATCTATTTCATTTGTGGTTTGTTGGGCTTGAGAGTCAGTCAGGGCTGGGTCATATTTTGTGGTGCCAGCAGGAATGAGGAATTGAGAAATCAGGAACAAGTGTTTTTTCTGCCCTATAATAAAGGGCCTGACTTAGCAAAACAACAAAAATCCTACTTTTGCACCACCAAGAATCTTCCCGATTTGGGTGGGACCTGAAGAACGGCATAGGGGATATTTCATAAAGCTAAAAATCGGTCTTTGCTGAATTAAGATTTTTCTCTATCCTTGTCTTGGTCACTTGCATAAACAAAGTCAGAACCTGTATTTTATATTCAAATAGCACTCAGTCTTTCTTCCTGGGCAATCAACTCATTTTAAAAAAAGCTTTTTTAGATAAAATCTCCAATGTTTGCTTCACATTTTCTTATTTGACCCTCTCCTGTCCTTTGGGGCTTCAGTTTCCCCACCTGCAATAATACCTATTTTTGAGCACTAAACTATATAATGAAAAGGGTAGATGCCAAACCCTGGCCAGGGTGCTTTGCGAAATTCAAGGCAGCATAACTTACACTCAGTGTGCTGTTGATGTAATTGGGAAGACAAGATCTAAACAGGTCAGATGTTAAACACTAAGAAACATAAAGTGAAGTAACCACGCAGAACTGTAGAGATAGCACGTCACTGCCCAGGCAACAAGGCTTTCACAGTTCTGAGGTGGGCGAAGACCTTGTGTGTCTACTGGTGAAGTGCTGCCAATGCCTGGTGTTCTGCTGTGAAATTCGAAACTCATTCATTCATTCAACAAATATTTATGGAGCGACGAGGATGTGTCAGGTGCCCTGCAACCTGCTGAGGATATGGCAGTGGGCAAACAGACCAGGAAGGGTCCTCCCGTCGTGGCGTTTCCAGTCTGGTGGGGACAGCCAGGCAGCGACCAAGTGAACTCACAAGTATTTAATTACAGATTGTGATGAGTGCTACAAGGGAAGGCTTACACCAAGATGTGAAGAGACAATGAAAGGGGGGGAACCATTTGATCTGGGGTGTTGGGAAGGTTTCCCTGAGGAAGTAGCATTTGAACTGAGATCTGAAGATTGGAGTTCACCCCCAAATACTTCGTGAAGTAAGAACTCTGCCCAAATGAAGCAGCATCTTTTATTTCCACAGATAATTCATTTAAAGGATAGGAATAAAAGCAGAAATGCAATTTATCATTGTTCTGCATTCTGAACATTAGGGAAGTCTGTTTATTAGGGAAGTCTTCCATGCATGCATAAACACACGCACCTTTTCTGCTTACACATTCCACCACAGCTCTCCCGTCCCACTTCATAGAGTGTATAAAAGAATGTGGAAAGATCATCCCAGAGCCCTAGCAGGTTTGCCTGCATTTCCCAGAAGCTCCTGGGGAAGCATTCAGGGAGGTGAATGTTTTGATCACCAAAAGCTTTGTATGCCCTCTTCCCAAAAGTGGCCACGACCTCCTAGAAGTCCACCGTGCTCGGGCTACTATCCTGGAGCCCTCATTTATTAGGGTCATCGATAGTCCAAATCAGTCTTTGTGGGTGACAACATGAGTCTGCCGCAGCTATTCACCTTGCTGAATCTTATTTCCTGGAGCGACATCAGAAAAATTGTTGAGGCAGTCATCGTTTTTCAGGTCACACAGACATCATTGATTAGAGAGGCAGGATCCTGGGGCCACCTACGGAATTTGACTGCCTGGATTGGCATCCCAGCTTTGCCACTGCCTATGTGTGTGACTGGGGACAGGTTACTTCTTTGCATTAAGGTAAATCTGAGACATCCTTGCCTGAAACCCGTTGGGTCAGATGTGTTTTGGAATCCGGAATATTTCAGATTTTAGAAAGATAATACGTTGCATGCGCTCTACATTGCTTAGTACCACTAGCTGGGTCTGGGGCAACGTCCCCTAATCAAACACATCACTATTTCTTTAGCAAAGCACACAGGTAATGCAGACATACTGGAAGCAAGGAATTTTGCAGAGTCTCATAGGAGACTGGAGTCTAGATTCGGCTGCTAACTGACTTCTAAAAACAACTTGGTTTTTCCGAGTTGTCGTATCTCCCTTACAGGTGTGGTGTATGTTTTGGGAGGATTCAATGAGATGTGTGTGAAGTGCTAAGAACGGAAGGCACCATGCAAGTGTGAGCTATTACTATAAAGTAAACTTGTTATTATCAAACCACTGTAGGCTGAGTATAAACTGAATCTGCAGTGTCATTTTATTCTCTTCTCCCATGACTGTGTGCCAGGCACACTGCTAGGTGCTGTAAGAAAACAAACAGGAACCCAACAGGGTTCCTGCCTTGCATTACAGTCACAACACCTGTGGCCGGGTACACTGCCAGCTTTTTGTCTTTCTTTTTGTTTTAGTTTTCTTTGCATTTTCCACTTTTTCCTTGGTGTTTCCATTCTGGATTATTTGAGTTAGGTTAGAATCAAACCAGTCCCCAGATATACTGTTGTGTCTTGTTATGTTGTCATCTGCACATTCCAAGGAGAGAGGACAGGAAATAATGACACAAGTAACTGGAAATGTTTGTCCGATAGAAAGTTATAGTTGCGATAGTAAAGAGAGGAAGTGCAGTTCAGTTGAATGAGAACTTCGAGCGGGATTGAGGGTAGTTGTTACTTGGGTGCACTTCTGCTAAGCTCTTTCTTTGTACCAGGCACCATACCGGGCCCTGGGATTGTAGACATGAATAAGGCTGTCACTGTGAACCCTGTAAGTGATCTGGGGTTTGCTGATGGTCGCTGTTTCTGTGTGTACCTGGAGAAACGAGCCAACCTCTCTGAGCCTGTGTACTTACCCTTCAAACCAAAGGGCTGGAGTAGGTTATAGCTAAGTCCTCATTTTACCTTCAGAAGTGTGTGATCCTAAATAATTACTTAACAGAGCATGTATTGGTCAGCCACTGTCCATCACTTGGGGATTCAAGTAAAGGATATAGCCTTTTGTTGCAAGAAGAGAAACTTGGGCTAGAAGTGAAAAAGGATTTATTGATAGTGATACAGTGTTGGAACATATCTTATTTGGGTTTATTATCTTCCTAAGCAGAGTTATTTCATTTTTCAAATAAGTACTAACTAGTGTCAGGCTCTGTTTTAGAAGATAAAGCCCTTCCCTCAAGGAGCTCACAGTTCAGTGGGGCAGAGAGATAATAAAAAGTGATAAAAAATGAATACATAATATAATTTCAGATGATAGATGCAAAGAAGAAAAGTAAAGACAGGAAAGATGAGAGTGCAGAGTTGGTGACTGGAGGTTGTTTTCAGAGTGGTCAAGGAAAACTTCTTGGAGGAGGTGATTTTAGAGTAGAGAGCTGAATCCAATCAGGGAGATTGCCAGGTGGAAAGGCTGAGAAAGGAAATTCCTGGCTGGTGGACCGCCAGCGCTGAGGCAGGGAGGTGAGAAGGAGCTGGCATGTTGGAGGAACAGCAGGAGGCTGGTGGTGTGTTCAGAGGAAGTGAGGGAACGGGAGAGCGGCAGGGTATGAAGTAGAGGGAACCATGCAGGCTCCTAGAGGGAGTCCTGGGAAGGATTTTGGATTTTACCCAAGGGTGAGGAGAAGATATTGGAGGTTTTTGAGAAGGGAAAGTGATATGATTTGATTTAAAAAGAAAGATGACTCTCATAGAATGGGGACTCAATATTCACTTATCAGGAATGAGTGTAGCCCTGGTATAAGTTAGGTTAGTCCGGCCTCATATTACTGGATCTGGACTAGATGAAATTTAACATCTCAACAGTTAAAATACAGCATCTATTTTCATCTATATCTTTATCTTTTCTCAATTTATTTCTTTTACAAAAGGTCTCATATGAAGATTAATTGCTTTCTAGAGAGAAAATGTTGCCATTTTTGAGTAATATATCTTTTATCTTTTTTTAGTACAACTTTTGAAAGATAGGCTATTTGATCCTCCCTCCCTTCCTTTTCTTCGTGTCTTCTTCTTCCCTTCCTTCTTTCCCTTTGTTAAACAAGTACTTAATGTTTCCTAAGACACCTAGCTTCCCTGCAGGCCAATGTTCATGAAACCCAGTCTTTTGCTTGATGTTGTTGTTGTTTTTCTTTGTGCAAGGTTATTTTGGGAATATTGAATAATACTCCCTCACAGATGTTAGAATTCAAACTTTCAGTTGTTTTCTTTGCGCTCACCTTGTTTGCGACATATGCTTACTTGTGATATGCAGATTCTGTGTTGCAAAAGTGAAAGTATGTACTAGCATATGTTAAAATTAAGCAGCAATTTAAACTGAGATAAAATGTCTTGAATTTGTCAGCCTCAAACCATATGTATTTTGTGGCAACCTATTTTCTTATTTATTTAAAGTCTGGCTATGACGCAAGCCCATAATGGCCCGTCTCTGTCTTTTGCGGAAGCGCTGTCTAACCCACTCTCAATTATCTTGAGAAACATTTGTGTGCAGGCTGGGACTGCTATGGGAATAGCTTCATATGTGCCCACTTTTATGCTAAGGAAATATATATCAAAACCACAAGAGGGCAGCTTGTCCAGTGAAACTAGGGGTAAAAAGTGCTGTTCTTTAGACATAGGAATTGAGGGTGAATTTTCAAAATGTTTCTTGCATAAGGGAGCTCTTTTACATTCCTAGCCAGCTTCGTCCCTTCAAAGTGATGGCTTTTTTGAAAATTAAAAGTTTTAAGGCAAGTTTTTTCACACAAGTCTATTTTTCCTTCTCTTTGGAATAAAAATATCCATTTTTGTGTAAATTCCCCTTTCCTCTTCTTCCATCTCTTCTACCTTTATTCAATCTTTATTGAAGTATAATTTATATATAATAAAATTCACACATTTTAAGTGATATTTGGAACACATATAGCCATGAAACCACTGCCCCAATCAAGACATAGACATTTCCATCTCTCTAGAAAATTCTCTTGTGCCTCTCTGCAGTCAGTCTTCCCTTGTAAGGCTCACATCCTCTTGAGTCTTTAATCTCTGAAAAATTTTTACCTTAGAGAAAGCATTTTATAAATTTAAAATCATGATTATGTACAAGTATTAGGGCCTTTTCTAAGAGTCTGTGTGAGAGCTCTGGAGAGATCAAGGAAATCAGAGGCAGCTCCTTTCCAGGACAAATTACTGTATGTAATTGTCCTGGAAAAACCTTACTGTATGTAAGGTTTTACCCCGTCATTATGGTTGTTGGTTTAATCTGGCTGCTATTCACTGAGAGGGAGGACAGTTGTTAATTGCACAGTGATTAATTGTGCATCTGTTCTTTAAAGTTTATTTCTGCTTTAATAATGGCTAACATTTATTGCACTTAAGTACTTACTTGTATTAATGAACTCAAGAAATCCTCCCTGTGATGGAAGTGCCATTATTATCCATATTTACAGATAAAGAAGCAGAGGTACAGTCACATGTGGCTATAATGGACAAAAAGAATGAGGAGAGTTAGTTTCCTGATGTGAAATGTAAGATAAATTAAAAGGCTCTTAAGAAATGCATGTTCT
Source organism: Rhinolophus hipposideros (assembly GCF_964194185.1). Taxonomy (NCBI): domain Eukaryota; kingdom Metazoa; phylum Chordata; class Mammalia; order Chiroptera; family Rhinolophidae; genus Rhinolophus; species Rhinolophus hipposideros. The sequence continues at coordinate 36,648,076 of NC_138047.1, forward strand.
CATTGATCAAAGTATCCAGCAAGGAAAACTAGTGCTTCTCTTTACGTACGTAATGTCCTTGGTCAGTGCCACCCAGGGCCATGGTTGAACGCCATGACAATTCCAGTTCTGCATTCCTGACCTTGACCACTAAGCATCCCTATGTCTGTTTCCCCGGTTCCTGCCTTCATCTTCTGATGGGGTCGCCCTGCCTTTAGCTCCTTCTGAATTGTGGTCCGAGTGTTTTTTCTAATATGCGGTACTGGCAATGTCACCTTCCTGATTAAAATTCTCCAGCGGTTCACTGTACAATAAAATGTGAGCTCCTGGTTCCTTCCCTTGTTCAGCTGCATGCCCTGCTGCTCTCCTCTACTCACCCTCTGTCCCACTGGTTGTCATTCTCCAAAGAAGCTATGCTTTCTCGTGTTCCTGCACCGAGGAACTGGCCGTTCCTTCCGTCTGGAAAATGACCTCTCCTCATCCGTCATCCCTGTCTGCCCTGCAAACTGCTGTTCATCCTTCAGGACTTGGTTCACCTCTTCCTGGATTAATCTTGACAGATTTAGGATTGTCTTTTTCCCACTTTCCATTGCCCCTTGCGTATTACAGCTGGTGTCACATTGTTTTAGAATGGTCTCATTCCACCTCTATACCTCCTGGAGGGCAGCAACTGTCTTTTCAGCTTGGTATTTCTAGCCTAGCTCAATACCTGGACTGCCTGTCGAGACCATTACATATCCTGAACGCAGAGAAGACACCACTGCTGTGCCTGGTGTCTGGCACAGAGCCTGGTGTGTAGCAGGAGTTCAATTAATATTCGTTGAAAGCGTGAATAGTGGGTGTTTTGAAATGTCAAATTGCAATGGTTTAGCCCAGGGATTGCAAACTGAAGCCCAGGGATTGAAACTGGATTATGTCGCTGACATAATCAAGCCATGGACATATTTTGTATGGCCTCACGGTATTTTAAATTTTAATTTGATATACTTGTAAATAGAGCATGCCCCATTACCACTGTTGACACCACTCCCATTCCTCATCTACTTCACTCATTTGTTGCCTGCCTGGTCCTGGGACATAAGGTTGAGAGGTGCAGAGAGCAGAGCAGTGTATTACTTTGCTAGGGCTGCTATAACAAAATACCACAGATTGGATGGCCTAAACTAGAGAAATTTATTTTCTCACAGTTCTGGAACTCTGGAGGCTGGAAGTCCAAGATCAAGGTGTCAGTGGATTTGGTTTCTTCTGAGGTCTCTCTCCCTGGCTTGAAGATGGCTACCTTCACACTGTGTCCTTTCATGGTTATCCCTTGGTCTGTGTGTGAATGTGTCCTAATCTCCTCTTATAAGACACCAATCATATGACCTCATATAAATTACTCCTTTATGGGCCCTATTTCTAAATACAGTCACATGCTGACATACGGGGAGTCAGGGTTTCAATGAGTTTGGGGGGACACTATTAATCTCATGACGTACAGGAACATGATCTCTCAAGTACTGTGGTCTCTGCCTTGTGTCTGATGCATGTTTCTATAACACACATGTTTCTATAAAGGGGAACTCAGGAACCATCAAAGCAGTTTGCTTACCAAGGCAGAATCTGGGCAGATATAACAAGCACCTGCTCAAACACCTGATCTAACACCTGATCCACACTCTGATCACTTTGATCTTGGGACCATATTCATGTTTTTAAAACAACTGTCATTTAGTTAAAATGCAAGGTAGAACTTAGGTACTTTTCAATTTGGAAATATATATCCTTTCATTCTGTAAAAACTGACATGCAGGCTGCAAACTTTCTTTGTCCAGGGTTCAGTGGATAGCAGAGGTAAAAGCCGGATAATGACATGGCACCACCTCCGTTTGCTGTAAGCAAACAGCCAGGTCCTTTATTACCCTTGAAACTGACACTCGTGACACAGGTTGGCCTCAGAGAAGCAAGTCAAATGCCAAGTTTCTGTGGGTCAAAGTTTCTTCAAGCACAGTATGTTAATCAAAAGCTCAACCTTAGTTAATTAGGCCATTGAGTTGGGAAGAACTTTGGAACAAATGATTATTAAGTTGGACCACAGGAGTTAGCAGAACTCAGTATTTTGTTTCCCAGGCATAGGTTGTGGACTCATGGTCTTTATTGGAGGGGGCAGGAATGAGACTCCTGTGGGGTTTTAGTCATTTATGGTGGGGTAGCATAATAAATTATGGGGGCATAATAAAATCTACTGTTCAGAGCCTACCTCAACAAGTGTATTTACTTAAAGACAAGCTGAGTAGTTATGGAATATTAGTTATATATGGGCAGAAAAGCCAGCTGTAAAGGGTTTCCAAAGGTAAAGGAACGTTTAAAATACTAACAGCTCACAATGCTTTAAACAATTTTGAATGTTTGGTAATTTACCCTAAAAGACCACACTTTATTGTGCCTCTGCAGAAAGAAATTTAAATAAATATAATCATTATAGCTGCCTTTCATTGAGTGTATTCTTTCATATGGGGCCTAAGGGCTTCTTATCTTTTCTCTTATTAGCCCAATGTCCTTAACAGGTGGATTACATTATGCCCATATTAATGAGTAAAAAACTAAGAGAGGTTGAGTAAAATGCCCAAGATCACCCAGCTGGTAAATAGTAGAGCTGAGTTTTGAGCACCTGGGCAAACCTATGAGCTTCCCTTCCCTGCTAACACCACCTCTTTATATATTTCCCTCTTCTCTGCTTGTCAGAGTAAGGTTTTCTTCCTCGAATGTCCTTTAGCTAGTACGAACCTGAATCGCTTTGCAGAATTGGCAAGTATGCGACCTATTTTCTGCATGTATGTGGGCCAGTGGAAATTTCCTATACTGTCCGGTTATGTAGCTTTCCTTGTAATCTACACACATGAGGAGGTGTGTGATTTTAATAAAACACCATATTTCTTCTTCCAACCCACCCTCCTTTATTATTACATTTAGCGGTCATTTACTGCATACTTCTCACTAGCAGTCTCTGGTTCAATAGTGTTATGTTTTCCATTTCACAGTTCATGTAACAGAGGCATTAGAAGGATACCTTGCATCAGGTCACCCAGCAGAGAACATCCATTCCTGGGCTCACCGAGGAGGTTTGGTAAGTCAGGCTGGCTCCATCTTCACCATGGCTCAAATGAACGTAATGTAGGAGTGGAGAAAAGTAGGTGAACATTACATAGTGATGCCCAAATGCTAATCCCTGCTTTATTTATTTATTTATTTTTTAACCAACACATATTGTTTTGCTTCTGGGTGTTTGCTTAATTTACTAGACCACCCTGTTCTATATTTTTATCAGCACAAATGTCCCCAAAGGACTCCCATAGTCACAAAGAATTGTATATATATGGGGAAATACATACTTATTTTCTGGATTTAGATTTTTTTTTACATGAGTTTCAGATGTACAAAACAACATAATGATTAGACATTTATATACCCTTCACAGTGATAAACCCCCCTCCCAGTCTACTTGACAGAACTATATTTTAATGACTTTGCTAAAACTCTTTTTAATACTGAGTTTTTCCTATGGTGTTTATTGCATTTCCTCAACTCTAGAATGCATTCCCCCTGATCTCCCACCCCCCCATTTAACATGTCTGAAATTAGAATGCATCTGTGGAGACTTAGATTTCATGAAATATACCATTCCTCTGATAATCCCCAAATGACCAACATTAAGTGTTTTCTATCTCCTATTTTTCAAGAGTAGAAGTGGGTTTTTTGTTTGTTTGTTTGTTTTTAAGGTAGGGAATGAATATTTTTCTGTTAAAGCACAAAACAATAAGAATTCTGTACTTACCAAAGAAAGAATTTAGGATTCTAATACTGAAAGAAAAACTAATTTTTTTGGTGACTTCAAATGATGATTCTGAGATGAGTAGCCCTGGGGCCTCCTAAGCAGGGGTCCTGGCCCTCAGATCAGGAAGCAGCCTCCCTGGCAACTGATCGCAGAATTAGACACTTATCCAAAACCGGTTCCCCCTCAGCAGTTAACACTGTAAGACTTGCAACTAGAATACTCTGTGCTATGCCCTAAGAATGATTCGTCAGCATCCATTTATCTCTGAATGAGTTCAAATCCACATTCCTGTTCCACGTGTGGGAAAAGACCGTCTTTATAGAATTAATGCCGCTGAACGGGCCGGATTCCTCAAGCCCCACGGGCCTGGTTTTTATAGGCAGAACTTATGTGTTCTTGGGCCCCATGGGATAGTACACTAATCCTGAAATCAGTGGGGATATAGTTAATAAACATTTTCTGAGCATCCCCTGTGTGCTAGGCTCTGTGCTCGGTACTGAGTAATTAAGATATGAAGTCAGAAAGGATTGAATTTCTGCCCCTAGAAAGCTGGCAGACATTATATAATAAAAGAGGAATGAGTGGATTAAACCAGTGTAAGAAGTTAAGGGAGTTTAAAATTGGAGGCACTAACCTCATCGTTAGAGGGAGGGGAGACTATCATGGAAGGTTTCTTGGAATTTAAATGGTGTTTTAACTGAGATTTAAAGAAGAAATGGTTTTCTAGGCAGAGGGAAATTGGGGGCAGGTGGTAGTGACTGTACCAATTGAGAAATTGCCTTTGTAAGGATCTCAACAGGTGAGAGTGTCAGGTTCAAAGAATAAGTATGAACCTAATGGAGGAAGGGGTTGGAGGAGAGTGGCTTCTTATGAACAAATGTCTTTTGTAAGGACTTAGTCAAATTTCTGGAACAATCTTAGAGATTGATTTCAAACTGATGATCAAGAGTTTTCATTTTTGTGGTTCAGACATAAATTCTTCCTTCTCTTTCAGTGTTATATCCAAGGGCTGGATCCCAAGTCCTGTTTTCCTGCCAGTCCTTTGAATTCTCTCCAAATCTATGTTCTTAATTTCCCTCACCTACTTCCCACAGAGGCAATCAGCTTCTAGTAAGAGATTGTTTTCATCAGCAAATAAGTTCTTTTCTTTTTCTCTGCTTTCTTAGTGGCATCAGGGAAGGGTCACCGTTGGCCTGATTCCCCCCACCCAAAGGCCAGATTTAAAAAAAATAGATAGTTTAAATAAAACACACAGAAGCCAGCTATGTAACCCGGCTTCCACTTTGGGATCATTATGAGCCTCAGGCTTCACATTTTAGTGTTCTCTGTTGAGATTTTCTATCAAAAGTATTGCTGAGCTAAGGCACTTTGATTGTAACTAAACTGACAGATTCAGAAATTCACACAAACACACATACACACGGAACCCCAATTCCATTGAATTGGCCATCTCCAGCTTGCTGATTTCTCAATCATGAGTGAATTTGATGTGGTTATATTTTGAGAGGTCTCTTGAGTGTAGGGGCTATCAGAGCTAGATAGATCTTTTTAACAGGTCTAAAAAAATTTTTTTGGAGATATTGCCCTCAGTCTGAGATAAGATTGGTCTGTTTTCCCCATATGGAAGGAAAGGGAATCACTGGCTATGATTGATAGAAAGAAATCTGAACTTTTGGTGACCTCTTTGGCCAGTCCTTTTAAAAAGTTAACGTCTAGATCATTATGTGATTTTTCTCATGCCACATGACGTCTGTGCTCCTCCATCAAGATAAAAACATCAGAAGTCAGGTGGTGGAGATGCGTAGGAAAGGCGAAGGGGATAAGAAAACCATGGAGTTCCTGATGGAAACTTGAAATAAAATAGTAAAACATTTTGAATGCTGACCTTTTCCTACTCATCATAGCCTAGATGTCCATTCCAAGTAAGTTAATTAAGAAGTGGATATTGTTTTACCTACCAGTTGAAAATGCAAGTTGCTTTTGAAAAGGAGAAAGATATAGGCTACTTAAAACCTTGTTTTCTGTGGTAAAATGGCTCTTCACGTTTCTGAATTGTAGTTGCCATTTAGTGAAGTCACACATCTCTTAGAAACAAATTTCCCCCAAATCCCTAAAATTTACCGTAAGGTACACCTTTTAGAAAATGACCTTCCCATATTTTTTTATTTCCAGGAAGGCAGACTGTAACTCAAATAGGTCTTAAGGTAAGATTTTTACAGTTGCATAACTCGTATGGTCCACATGAAGGAAACTTCCTGAGGAACAAACACACAAAGGTCAAGCAAGTGAGATGAAATAGATTCTCTTTTGTTTAGTCAGCCACTAATAGGGACCTGTCACAAAATGGCACCAGAATGCTGAAGGCAATCCCCAAAGGCAGGGTTAGTTTGGTTGGTTTTTTAATTTTTTCATACAAAGGCAGGTTTTTTCTGCTTTTTCACCTGAATGTAGAAGAGGTGTTTTTCCATCACATATTAATTCTTACTATTTATTTGGTGTCACATATCTTATTACTAAAGGCCCATATTTTAATTTGACTCAAATAAACCCACAAAGAACCCTCATATGAAAGATAACTGGGGCAGGTACATAGGGATACAACAATGATTCAGACATGCTCTTTGCCCCAGAAGAATTTAAGAATGAAAGTTTAAGCATTTAGTTCAGAAGAAATACTAACAATAAAACAGGAGTGAATTAGAGAAAAGTAACATCATAACTCAAATAGTCAATGGGACTTTTAAAAATGCAGAAGTTGATGGATCCCTTTTATCATCTGTATCCAGATTTACCAGAGAGTAAACTCATCACCCTCTTGTCTGGAGCTTTTGCTTTTTTCTGATCGCTGATCCAGTTCGACAACAGTGCTACTTCAGGTATGGAGTCTGGTGGTGTGGAGAACTTATGCACAAGTAACCCTGAAGTCCTTTGTAGTTTATAATGATCCATGTGTAATTACCACAGTGACATAAGCTGAAGAACTTTCCAAAAAGACGGTGTCAGAGTAATTTAGCCCATCCCATGCTTAGCCCGTTGTGGATACAGTCAACCAGTGACTTTGTAAGAAGTCATTCCTGTGACTAAGTTGATCCCCGAGGTGGTTTTCTGGACCCACGTGAACATACGCTTGGGAAAACTGGTTTTCATAGGGAATAACAGGTTTTCGCAGGGAGTTTGTGGCTAATCCCTTTGTTTCCTTTTTAAAATTATTTCATTCACATGGTCAAAAGTTTCACAGAGCTTGTGGTTCCTTTGGCAACCTGCTCCTCGATGACTTGCTACTTGCAAAACAAGCTAATCCATTTTCAAAACTGAAAAAGGAGAGCCGTGGATGTGAGCCGTGACTCCACCAATAACATTATGTCTGACAAGTAGATGTTTGCCTACAAAAGGAAGACTGTCTTCCTAAAAGGAAGAGGTTTGTTCCCGCTGTGGATAAGGAAAAAGAAAGCTATGGGCATCAACACAATGTGTGTGTCTTTTGGCAGACAATAGCTCAGTGATAGCATCACGCTTTGTAGAAGGGTATTTGGTGCCATGGAAAGCAAGGAGAATGCTTCAAGGTTATGAGACTCAAATCTGTGGCTAATGTCAGCATTGAACCTTTAGGCAAATTTCATGGGCAACACTCAAATGTCAGCCCTGAGGTTTCCAAGAACAAGGTCTTCCAACCAGTCATTAGATAATGCATCAAAGTTATGCTGAGTTGGGGCCTCATCCAAGGCCGTGCGTTGGTTCAAACAGGTTGCCCCACGTGTCAGCAGTTGCTGCAACAAGGGCAGACAGGAGTAGAATGTCTGATATTCCCTTTAGCCGTACTCAAGGGTATCTGTACTGCCAAGAAATAACAGTAACATGGGGCGGCCGGAGGGATGGCTCAGTTGGTTGGAGCGTGAGCTCTCAACAACAAAGTTGACAGTTCAATTCTTACATGGGATGGTGGGCTGTGCCCCCTGCAACTAAAGATTGAAAATGACAACCAGACTTGGAGCTGAGCTGCGCGCTTCACAACTAGAATGAAGGACGACTTGGAGCTGATGGGCCCTGGAGAAACAGTGTTCCCGAATAGTCCACCCCTCAAAAAAAAGTTAAAAAAAAAAAGAAATAACAGTAGCAGAACAACCACATTGCTTCCGTCAAGAATGACAGACATTCTGTGTCTGCGAAATAAGTGAGGTCTTTCTGAAACTAAGAGCAAGGCTAGGAAAATACAAGGGACATCTTAAGGAATGAATGGAGTGTTTATTGAGGACTCGAACTGGAGTGAAAGGGGGCTGAACACAAACCAGGCCTTTAAATCTAGGTATGTCAGGACCTACTGATTTTGTTCATTTCCATTTGTGCAGTCACCAAGTGATTCTTAAAATCATGAAGTGTTGAAGTTAGAAGGAACCCTATAGGTAATGATGAAAATAAATGATAACATTTATTGTGTCCTTACTATGTGCCAGGCCAAAAAAAGTCTTTTATTTGCATTATCTTTTTCACTTGTATGGCCTTATTTAACTCCTCCAATAATCCCATAAAGAAGGTGTTTAGGCAAATAAGGAAACTGAGGTATGAAAGAGAACGTGTAAGTAGCACAAGGTTGCACAGTTAGTGCATGGCAAAGCTGGCACACACACCTACATCAGTCTGAGGCCAGAGTCTACACTTTTTAACTACTAGCTGCTAGAGAACACAAATTATGTTCTCCAAGTCCCCAGGAGTTCTCTAAGGCACGGTTCAGTGCAAAGGACCAAGGGATGTATTGAAAATAACAGAGCCTGCCCTCTGAAGTAGAAACCATGTATAGTTTAATATGCCAATTATAAAGTGTCACGGTGAGTTCTGGGTTGCCCTCCAGTTTCCCCTCACTAAAGAACTGGCTGCACCTCTTCACAAGGGTGGCTGTTCTTGCTCTGGGACATTGGCTTATGCTTCAAGTTTCAGTCATTTTGAGTACTTAAAAAAAAATACCAATGCACAGACCCCATCCACTGAGATTCTGATTTAAATGGTCTGAGGAATAGCCCAATCATCAGTACTTTTTGAAAACTCTATAACTGAACCTCCTGTATGTCCCTTGTGGACAACCGCTGCTTTTCACTTTTGCTTATTAATTTGGTGACGGGCTATGTATTGCTTTTTTTTTTCTCTGAGAGCATAATTTCAATTCTCTAGCAGCTATTTGTGGTTTTGGTTTTTTATGGTCTGAGAGGATGGATTGGGCCTTAAAAACCTTTGGCTCTTTGGAAGACGCTGTCACTGGTAGGTGCAGCGTCCTATCTGAGAATGGATTCCCTGTTTACACCACCCATTACGTATCCTGGGAACTACATCTACACATCTCCCCACAACACTGCTCAGACTATAAGATTGAATTACTTTATACCTAAAATCCTGTAGATTGCAGCAGGCTGTATGCTGTTGCTATAGCTTGAAGATCAAGGGCATATTTTTGTCTTACGACAACCCCTGCTATGTATGTATATGTGCTGTTCACTTAAAATACACACGGATATACATATACACATGTCTTAGTTTCACTTTAGGTCTGTGGGGCTTTCGGAATGTCTCAAAAATATCGTCTGACCGCATTAGGAAGAGGTTAAGAGGTTGATCTGGACCAGTGCCTTGACTCTAAAATGAGGAAACCAAGTCTTGGGGCTGAGAGGAGACCCATTGGAGTAGGCAGGGCTAGAACTCCGGTCCCTTGACGCTCATGGTCTTGCGTCTCGGCCCTGCTGCCTTACTTCAACGTGTCTTTTTCAGCCTCTCCTCTTATTCACACCACCACCTTCCTGTCCTTGTCCTAACTTGATTCCTGAATTATTGCAATAGCTAAGGAAAGAGGGAAAAAATACCTGGAAGAAACCACATCAAAATGCCAACAGTGGTTGAATTTGAATAGTAGAGGTCTAGTTTTAATTTTTACTTTATATTTGCTTTTCTGTGATTTATACATATTATTTAAAAAGTATTACTTTCCTAAAGGAAAACCGAAAACCATTCGTGGAATAGCCTTCTTCCTGGCCTCTGAATGTATAAATCCATTATGCAGCCCATTCTGTGGCTCCTATCAGATTTGCCTTCCTAAAACATGTTTTTCTTTAGTTCTTTTTCTGCTTAAATCTCCAGGGTCTTTTATTGCTCTTGAGAGAAGTCCAAACTCCTGGAATCCAAAGGTCTCCTTAATCTAGACCCACCCTCTTGCCTGCCCCTTTATCTCTACCACACCCATCACAATCCTCCCCGCCTGCCTGCCAGCATCCTCCCTTCACAGAACCTGGAGAACTCGATCTAGTTCCTTTGCTCATGCTGTTCTCTACATGCAGAGCCCCACACTCTGTCCTTTCCTCTTTACTTGTGCAAACGTTATTTTTCTGGGTTCAACTCAAGTACTTCCTCCTCCAGTTCACTTTTGTCACCTTTTATCTGTATCCAGGATAGCAAATAGATTTCATGTTATATATCAGGTCCAGGCCATTGAAAATATGTTGCATGCCCTGTTCGAGACAAGCATCCGAGGAGCTGGTTTGGGAAATGAGGGTTTTTTGAATATTTGATACGCTAATCATCATTTGAATTTCCCAGCCCCTTCAGGCCTGCTTGCTTCAAACTGGCCAGCCCCCACTAGCCAGATCGACACATTGCGTTTCTCACACAGGGATTTTGTACAACATTCTCAATTCAATATACTCTGCAATGGCTAAGAAAAAGTAAAATAAAGTGAAAAGTATCCATGTAAAAAAAAAAATATGTTGCATGGAGACTCCTGAGAGCACATATGTGCTCAGAGGAAAGAGTTCTGTGGTCAGTACTGGTTTCTGCCGCAGGCACAAAAGGGAGAAATGGCTAACTGTTACATATTTTCCATTCAGTCCCATAACCATTATTTCAGACCTGTGATGTCCAATATGGCAGCCACATGTGGCTATTTGAATTTAGATTAATTAAAATTAAATACAGTTAAAATTTCACTTCTTAGTTGCACTACCCACATTTCAAGAGCTCAATAACCACATGTGGCTACTGGCCACCATATTGAACAGCAAAGATAGAGAATGTTTCTGTCATTACAGAAATTGCATTAGCCCTGTTTTAGCCAAATAGTTACATAACAATGCCAGGTAGAATGTATTTGTTTTGTGTGTGTGCCTTGTTTTCTCAGTGGCACCAAAAGCTTTTTATGGGCAAGAATCCTCTCTGACACTTCTTTTGTATTTCTAGAGCACCCAGCCAGTGCTGGGCACATTGGAAATACTTAAAAAAAAAAATTTTTTTTTTTTAAGTGTGTTTTCCCAGGACTCATCAGCTCCAAGTCCAGTAGTTGTTTTAGGCTAGTTGTGGAGGGCGCAGCTCACAGTGACCCATTTGGGGATCAAACCAGCAACCTTGTTGTTAAAAGCACCACACTGTAACTAACTGAGCTAATTGGCTATACTTTATAAGTATTTGCTCAATTGAATTTTTGTTACTAATTTGGCAATGTTCTATTAAGTAGAGTAGTAGAAAGAGAACTAATTTGGAAATGAAGAAACCAAGTTTCTAGCTCCAGCTTTTCTTCGGCCAATTAGTATGTGACTCGGCATATCTCATTTAATCGAAGTAGGTCATAGTTTCCTCAAGTGGAAACAGTTATAAACTAGGCTATATCAGAGGACGTTTTCCAGACTTGGAATTTTGTGATACATATGGAATGTTTACTTTTAAACAAAAATGTACACACATGTAAACACACACTCAGAATAAAAACTAGCAGGTTAAAAATATTCTAGCTTATTTTAAATCTCATTTATCTAATTTCCCAAATATATGACTATTATTTGAGGGTTTCATTCTCTGCCAGATCTACAGCTAAATTCTTTGAAGAGGATTGTGGCAAAGGTGACATGACTCCATAAGTAGAGAATGTCAGACTTGGGGAAGTGTGATGGAAAATTAGGTTGCCTTTGTCAGTGAGAAGGTGATGTAACACCTAATGTTTTGACACTATATTCAGCCAAACTGTATGCAGAAGTCACCAGTCGATACTGCCCACTTCTTGCCATTGCTCTAAGTGAGGGATCAGCAAACTATGGCCCACTCCGCTGTCTGTTTTTGTATGTTTTATATGTAGCTAAGAATGGTTTTTACATTCTTAAGGATTGTACAAAAAGAAAAAGAAGGAACGATATGTAGCAGAAACTGTATGGCCTGCAAAGCCTAAAATACTATTTGGCTCTGACTAATGACTAGTGACCTTCATGTACAGATCCAACCACTTTTCCAGGACAATTGCTTTATGAAATGTCGTCAGCGCCTGTGGCTCAAACATAGTGAAATAAAACTGCATGTTACTGTGCATTAGAGAAGGCTGAAGATAGGGAAACGCAGCGGCCTGGTGGGGAATAGGACAGCAACTTGGCTCCATCACTTTTATATCTGAAGCAGGCAGGGCCCTTGACTCTGTTTTGATGGTGGCAAGTGAGTCCTTGGACCCAGAGTCTGTGTGTTCTGGTCTTGACTTTGGAAATTTGATGAGTAAGCATTCACAAGAATAAATTCTGACGGCCCCTTGAAGGTCGAGAGCTGTGAGAATCCTTGGCCTCCTAAGTTTATCTAAGGAGGGAGCCCAGGCTTGCATCTCACTTAATTCTTCCTTTCTTTCCTTTTTGCAGATGCTCCGTTCAGCACTTGAGGGATGTCCATTGAGTGGGCAGATAAAGAGGCTGAACTGGAGAGGCAGACCCCATCCATTAGGGCAGGGCTGGGCTAAGGTCTGAACTGAGACGGTAGCCCTGCCAGATGGGCCTAAGGTGAACTGCTAAGTTGACAGTTTTAAAAGTAAAGAATGACTCTTTTCCTTTTCCTTTGGGTGCTCCATGGCCATGTGTCTGGGCATTTGGCTTTCCCCCAAACCCCTTTTTACCTAGGCCTCCTCTCTAGTCTCTCACCATGTCTTAGTTTCTAAAATGCACCTCTTCCATAATTAATACTTCAGGGGGCATCATTTCTTCTGTGATCTACCCTTTTTTCCTCTTCCCCTTGTCCCATTCTCTCCTAGGCTATTTTTCAAAGTTTGCAAAGATTTTTTGCAACTCTTTTTTTCATCACCCTTTGCTTCTGTATAGACAACTGCCCTTAGTATAATCCAGGGTGCCTCGTTTAATAAAAATCCAAATTTACAAAACAATGCTGTTGTCATGCTCAGAGAAGTATCCATTAGGAAAGTCGGCTCCAAGTCAAAAGGCTGATGGCCAGTTTTGGCTAGAATTCTTTGGCTCACTGTACTGACAACCTTGGTTTTCACCATTGTTTTGATAGCAGAACACACAGCTGTGAGACAGAGAGAGAAGACAAGCAATAGAAATTGATTTAGTAAAATTTGAGATGCAAATATGCAGAAAAACCTGTCACCTTTGGGAATCTCCATTATTCAGAGTTCAGTGTAAGCCTAATAGTTACAAGGATTTTGGTCTGAGCAGGTGTGTTCCAGTCTTGCCTTCTACCCATAATTAGCTTCACTTAACTTCTTTAGGTTTCTGCTTCCTCATTTGTAAAATAGGGGTTATGGTAGTACTTGCCACATAGGATTTGGAGATGACTGAAGAGGTAATGTATGTAAGGAATTTAGTACTGAGTCTGGTACAATGTGGGTGCTTAATAAATATTGTAATTAGTATTTCAGCACATGGGGTATGGTCTAGTGCAATGCTTCTCAGACATTTTGGGCTCAGCACATCTTATCAAGAAAATAAAATAAAGGATGTTCAATTAGATATAAACTTCAGATAAACAGTAAGTAATTTTTTTAGTATAAGTATGCCCCAAATATTGTATGGATACTTACACTAAAATGTCATTTGTTGTCTATCTGAAATTCAAATTTAACTGGGTGCCTTGCATTTTTCTTTGCTAAATCTGGCAACCCTGTCTTCACATTCTTAAAAATTATTGAGGAACCCGGAGTGCTCTCTTTTATGTACGTTGTATCTGTTGCTATTTACCACATTAGAAATTCAAACTAAAAAATTAAAAATATTTATTAATTCCTTCAAAAGTAACAATGGTAAAATCTTATGTTAAAATAAATAATATCTTTATGAGGGGGAAAATTGTATTTCCAAACAAAGTAAATGGTGAGAAGAGTGCATCATTTATATTTTGCAATTTTTTCCCCAAATTTCTTCAATGACTGGCTAGCTAGAAGTCAGCATTTTTATATTTGCTTTGCCTTCAATCTGTTGAGAGATGCTATTTTCATCAACGTATATAAAGAAAATTTAGCTTCACAAAGGCATACAGTTGTAGAAGGGAGGAGTATTTAAAGCAGCCTTTTCAGATAATTTTGAACATTCTTTTTTGATACGAAAATCAAACTCTACATGAGATAGCTTCTTAAAGGTTATTTACACTGTGGAATCTGAAACCATAGCAATGAACTTTTCATACTCTATTACATTAAAATCCACGGGTTTATTTTGTACGTTGAATGGATCTTTTGCCCATGCATGATTCTGTAACATAATGAATTGGTCATTTGGAAAATATTGGTTTACTGAGTTGTGCTGATTTTCTACATACTGACACATTTCATTATACAATATTAAAAAATCACATTTGTTAGTATTACAACTAATCTCATCAGAAAAGACTTTAATCATTAGCAGGCTGTCAAGCTCATGGTGGTGAGTGCAAGTTCTCCACAATTTTAACTTTTGCTCGAAAGCTTCAATTTTATCATTGGAAACAGATACTATCAGTTGTGTTCTTTGATATGACCGGCACATAAGTCTGAATCACCATAGTTTGTCTGTCATTCAAGTAAAAATGGTGTTCTGTGACAAAAGTACCTGTATTTCACTCTGTAACTCAAACAATCACACAAATGATTTTCCTTGAGATTATCGTCATAATTTGGTATGCAGCAAGACTGATTTATGCATACTTCCCATTTCACCACACAGAATATTAAAAAGATATATATTCAAGAATCAAGATATACGAAAATTAATGTTTTCCTGCTTCCTCAACTACGTTCTTAAGGAAAACTGGCTCTTAAAAACACAAAAGAAAACCTTTGAGTGTGTGGTGATGAAAAATGCTATGATTACGGGTACAGTTGTGTGCTGAGGTATCAGTGTTGACCCACTATTGCCTTTTCATCATTAGTGCAAATGTCAGTGCAGTGAAAAAGGCAAAAATATTAGAATTATTATTCTAATATAGTAGTTATGGCCTTGCAGACCTCTGAAAGAGTCTTAGGGTCCCCCAGGGGGTCCCTGGACCTCACTTAGAGAACTGCTGGTCTAGTGGATGATGTCCCAGTGACAGATTGGACAGTGTAGATAGGTCATGTGTTCCTCTCTCCTGTTCCAGCCTCTCCTTTCTTGGGCAATTGGGAAAAACATCAAGGGCTGCTGGGACCTTGCTTAGGTTCTGGATTTAGGCTGGAGTGGGTGATGAGCGGTTTCTGAGGCCACACGTGAGGCTCTCTGAAGCTCCCTCCAGAGAACTGAAGGGGCTTGAGTGATTCAGGGCGTGCCGAAGCCTTTGGCAGATTCTGGGAGACTTAGCAGCTCCAAATAAAATCTTCACTTCCTGCTGCTTCCTCTTCTCCTATCTCCTCGTGTCCAAGGGAGATCAAAACCCCTTTCAGAATCTGGAACCATACTGCAGGTCAGATTTATGCTAGACTCAAGGCTATCCAAGCTAGAAGTAGGTCCCTACAACTGACAGAAACTCTGAATAGGCCCAGGGTAACAGCAGCACTCTCCATGGGCTGGTTATTCTGCCCAGTCAGAGCTCTGGAACTGAAAGTCCCAGGGGTATACTTGTACACTGCCATACGCAAAACAATAGAGCAAAAATTCAAATTAGAATCATATGAGTAGATGTGGGAAAATGCTATTACAAAACATTTATATTGTGTAGGAGGCACAGTTCTTTCTTGGGGCCATAGGATTTAGTCTCTGAGCAGCATGAGATATCCTATTTAAATACACCAGCACACCAAGTGCTGTACGTAACACAGGGAATTTTAACACCGCCTACAGTGTTTAAAGCCAAACATCAGATTTATAACCAGATTTATAGAAGAAATGAATATAGAGCCTTCCCTGAAATGGGGGAATCCCTACCACCTATTAATAGATTTTGTTGATAGACTTTAAAGTGAATGGGACAGATTATTTTGGGGGGGCAAGAAGAAAAGGTGGAGGAAAGGTGGCAGGGAGGCCAAGGAAAAGGAGTCGAGTAGAAGAACAGGGCCAAACAGGTTCTGAGCACAGAGCGGCAGAGAACACGTAGGTGGCTCTTGATTTGGGCAACTGGTCCCTAGAGTGAACATGCTGCAGCGTGCTTGGGGCAGGCAGGGGAGCGCAGCTCGGGCAAAGGGCAAGGGCTCCGATTGGGACCGGTTCTGCTCTCAGCCAGGCAGCCATGGGCAGCCTCTCTCAACCTATTTCCTTCTCAGTCAGATGAAATGAGATGCCATGCCACATGTCCAGTACCTGGTCATTGTTGACATTTAATAAATAATGCTCCTTTCATGGTATGACTTGAAAGTTGGCTTCTTTGCTGTCTTGTCTTTATAACCCACTTTTCTCATCTTCTTGAATAAAAACAAACCAAAGCAAAGCAACTACATCAAAATGTAAGGTCTCAAGCCTCCACTTATAGCTGGAGTGTGCTCCATCGAGGCACTGCTTTAGATTATACTACTATGTCTTCACATTTTTGTGGGGACCAAAATTCATATATGTTCCTTAACCATAAGTACTGGGCTCCATGCTAAGCGGTATAACAAGTGGGTGCTCTGGTGGCCTAGACAGCAGTTGATGTTGAATGACACACAAATATGCGACGCAAGTGAGGTGCTAATAAGGAAAGACTCCTAGGAAGTGATAATTGTCCCCAGTCATGCAGGTTTGTCACTTAGGAAATAGGAATGTGTTCCTATTGGGTTTGCCTAAAGAAAGCACACAAGGACAGCAGTAGCCCGGAGGTGAGTTATAGGGGTCAAGTGAGATAGACCCTAAAAGCAGGATAAGAGTTGAACCAGCCCAGAGGGTGGAAGGAAGATGAGAAGAGCCATCCGAGAGGAAAAGATGCCACAATTGGGGAGAATCGATTAGACCAGGTGGGCACTGTAGGGCCCTGAAAAAGACATGCATTTGAGGGAGTGGCTCAATGTTTGAGTGGTAGCAGGACCCTGGCCTGTCGGGAAAGCTGAGCTTCAGCCCCAGTCTCGTCAGCATCACCAGTGACCTGGGGCCAGTGGTTGAATCTTTCTGGATCTCAGGTCTCACTTTGGTGGAATCAATACAATAAGAACATCTGTCTTAGCTCCCTCCCCGGGTTGTTTGACATGTTGTATAAAATAATAGAAGAACTAAGATGATGAAAAAGATTGCTCTTTACCACATCCCCATCATCTCTCAGGGAAGTGAGGCAAAAAAGCAAGGAAGAAAGGAAGGGGGAAAAGGAAGAAACGGAGAAAAAAAGGGAGGCCAGGACAAAACTTTAGAAAGCAGGTTAGAAGGCAAGAGGAAAATGTGAAAGCAAAAGAGATGGCTGCCTGGGCTGTAGGCCCGGGAGGCCCCTTCACCACACCCTGAGAGGCAGATAAATGGATCATTTAGGATCCCACCCAAGGCAGATTAGTCAATCAGACTAAAATGATGTGAAGTCAATTGCCCTGAGTCACAGCACAACCTGAGGCATCTGTAAATGAGGAAACTGAAAATAGATGGAACCTATCTACATAAGGTAAGGGGGACCAAAGAAAATTCACAAACAACCCTTACAATGTTTTGAAAATGTGAAGAACTGCTCTGTGCCATTTTCTAGGCTCTCAGATTAGGAGAGTTATCAGTTCTTTGGGATATCTTCCCTAGTAGGGGGTGGGGACAATAAAAGGGTTTTCTTACTTGCCTAACTTGGCCTGGTGTGTGAGTCTGAAGCCAAAGTCAATTATTCTCTAGGTGGCCTTGGTCTCTTTTTAGCGAGTAGGTTTGACTGTTGCTAAATAATTCTATTTTCTCCTTTCTCAGGCTGTCCTACTCAGAGTTCCAAGAGTAGGTACCGTGTTTCCCTGAAAATAAGGCCTAGTTATATAATCAGCTCTAATGCATCTTTTGTAGCAAAAAATTAATATAAGATCCAGTCTTATATTATATTAGACCCGGTCTTATATTACATAAGACAGGGTCTTAATCCGGTCTTATATTACATAAGATCGGTCTTATATTAATTTTTGCTCCAAAAGACTCAGAGCTGGTTGTCCAGCTAGGCCTTATTTTTGGGGAAACACAGTAGGTGTGTGCTGCCCACATGGGCTCTGGACTCTAGCAATCAATCTCCATATATAGTTTTTGTAAAACCAAACAGAAAGTCCCTGGGCACCCTCTCTCTTTTTTATTTTATTTTTATTTATTTATTTATTTTAATTTTTATTGGGGAATATTGAGGAACAGTGTGTTTTTCTAGGACCCATCAACTAAGTCAAGTCATTTTCTGTCTAGTTGTGGAGGTCACAGCTCACTGGCCCATGTGGGAATCGAACTGATGACCTTGGTGTTATGAGCACTGCATTCTAACCAACTGAGCCAACCGGCCGCCCCACTCTCTTTATTTTGTTAACCCTGGTGGTACCAAGAGGCACCTGACATTCTGGGTATGCTAATAATTCGGTGCCAGCAAGTTTCTGTTATCCTCCAGTTGTAATTGTTAACTTGAATGGAATGCAAAACTTCTGGTTTGGAACAGAGTTGGTTTTTAACTGTGAATTTACTTGAGGGATAGGGAAAATGGGGAGTACATTTTGTTTATTGTGGAAGGCTTTTTTTGTAAAGCTTTTCTGAACTGCATTTGCTCTGATACATAGAAATATATGGTAAATGTACAGTTACTACTGTGTCTACAGACTCACTGGTGAACTCTATCTACCCTTTATTAACTCTCGCCTTTGACACTTTTTCAGTTTAGCAAGCCAAGACTTGCTGGGGGATTAGGACAATGAGCTTATCATAAGGCTGCTTTAAGGGGAAAAAAACCACACACACACACACAACTCTACTGCTTCGAGTGTCAAGGTTTACTTCTGCAAGCTCTTCCTGATTGCCCACCCCCACCCCTCGAAAGTTTGGGATTTTTTTTTTCTCCCTAAGGGGAAGTGTGGAAATAGAGCCCGCCTATTCATTTGCATTATTGTACATCACACACTATCTTTGCAACCATTATATTGTGTTCTCTCAATGGTGTTTGCTCTGAGGGTGGGACACAGGCTGTTTAGTGTCTTGTAAAACATTTACCAAAAGCACTGAGCCATGGTTTTGAAGGGCATTCCGTTGCCAGAGTGTGGGAGGAGAGAACGAGCGGTGGAAACAGAGAGCTCCAGGTGTTTGCCAGGTACTTGTTTCATACTTTAGTATTTAGAAATGTTTAAAATTTTACATTACATACGCGTCCCCTTCTACTGAAGGGGTAGGGATCATGAGGGGAGGGAAGGGGCAAAAGTAATTTCTTTGCAAACTGTATTTTTCAGTGGCTCTGAGTCCCCGGATAATGATAATCTTCGGTTTCAGTCAAATGTTGTTTTCAGTTTTACTAGAGAGACATACATTCATGGTGTGAGGTAAAAATCTACCTGTGCTTGAAGTTTTCCAGTGGTCTGAATCAGACGTTAGCGTTTGGAATCAGACATTAGCATTTGCTTTAGCAAAGAATTCAGAACCAGGTGTGGTGTTTCTAGGAGGCGACGTGTAACCTTGTGATTTGCACTTCAGTATGCCCCGTGACTCATTCCATTAAAAGCTTTTGCTAAATGGTGGTTCCGGTTTCATGAAAATACTTTTAAACTCCCCCTGCCCCCCCCACCTTTCTGTTAAATTTCGACTAGATAAATTAAAGGTTGGCTTGAAAGACTGCTTTAGATCCTCAAATCTGTGTTTTTATAACATAGTCACTAGGAATGACATTAGACGCTGGTCATAGATAGTTTTGGAGAAACTAATGACAATACTTCTTGGGAATATTAAATGTTTATATTCTAGCTTGTTTTGCTGTAAAAAAACAACAACATGAGCATATACTGTAAAACTAGAGCCTTCATCAAATGTTTACATTTAGTGAATTGTAGTAATGATATCCTAGACCACATTATTAGTGACTAAAACCCAAACAGCACATACAAAGATCTAGAAAAAGAATAGCTATGAAATATTTCTGTAATGGTCAGTTGTTGGGGAAAGGAACTGCAGTATAATATATGCAGCATAACAAACATGGAATCTGGCTTTTTTCCTGTGTCTCAGGGCAGGAGATGTAAGTATGAAGACAGTAGTAAAGTTTAAGAACCCATTGATGTTATGAAAGAATGTGATTTTGGTACATTCCTGCCCAGTGACACTGGCAGTAAGAAGCCAACCGTTTTTCTTCTGACAAGTTCCCAGGTATTGCAAAATGGCTGGAAGAAATGATTGTTTTAAAATTAGAGGAAACTTCCTTCATGGGAAAAACTTCATTGTGGCTTTGTGTATTTAGGCAAATAGGACTAAATCTAACCAACTGGAGGTCAAAAGACACCAGTGTAGCTGAGAGACAGCAGATTTGATTATTTGCATATGCGTGTCAGAAAAATGAGTTTATTTCACTACCCTGACCTCTGAAAATTTTTGTTGCTTTCTACAAGTTAATGAACTTTTTCCTACCTCTAAGATTCTGAAACAGGTAAGAAGACTTGTTCTCTACTTGTCTGTCCCCCAGATGCACTTAGATTGCTCAAGAGTCTGTCAAACTTTTGACATGCTGTGATACCACATAAATCCAAAAAATAGACGCTGGCCAGTGAAGGAGCTCATGCCTTAATTCCACTGTCTCTAAAGGAGATTGATGACGTTTTAAGTTTGAAAGTTTATCAGAGGAACAGAAAGACTGGAAAAAAGTCTAAAAATAAACCATTGCCAGTACTTTTATTCCTCATTTCCCTTTATTTCACTGGGAAGATCCTTATTCAATGCCATTTCTTTGTTTAGCTTTTTCATATTTCAAGTCTCAAAGATCTATATGGAATTGTAAGAAACCGAGATGACCAAAAGCTGCATGTGTACCTCCTGTTAGGGGTTCTTACAGTTTCACGATAGTTTGTGGATGGATGAAGTCGTTTATACATCAAATTAAGCCTTGAATCCCTGGGCCCGTATCTCTGGCATTTAAAACTTTGCCGCTGTTACATGTGATATGGTAATAATACTTATATGTCAGATTGGTTTTGTAAGGCATGTAGCCTTTCTACAAAGGTTATTGGCATCTGTTCCTCTGTCTTTTAGACTACTAGTTCCCAATTTGTAATATGTCATGAAGGTGAACTCTCTGGGGACAATAATGGGCACCAAATTAGGTGGTAGTTTTCAACATGCGATAATACACAAAGAGTCAGGGCAGTTTTGGCTTGGACAGAGCTGTCGTACAAAGACATGGATGGGTGACAGCCTTTCAAGGTGATTTTGATGGCTGTGCCAGAAAAGTCATATACATGTGAGTTTGGGGTAAGAACTACCATGTTTACCTGAAAATAAGATCTAGCCGGACAATCAGCTCTAATGCATCTTTTGGAGCAAAAATTAATATAAGACCGGGTCTTATATAATATAATATTATAGCAAAATAAGACCTGGTGTTATGATATGTTATGTTATGTTTTTATGTTATGTTATATTATATTATACCTGGTCTTACAGTAAAATAAGACTGGGTCTTATATTAATTTTTACTCCAAAAGATGCATTAGAGCTGATGGTTCAGCTAGGTCTTATTTTTGGGGAAACACAATATGCAGGCAAAATGGAGGAATCATCATAAAATCTTGGGCTATTTTGGGCTGGCTTTGTTTTGGTAGGATGAAATAAAAACCAAATATGTATGGGTTAGCTGAGCAATGTCTAAAAATCCTTAACTTGTCTAGTAACCTAAAGTCTTAAAGGCAAAAAACAGTGCTCACAGTAGTCAAAATTAACGCCATTAAGTCCATTAGGGTGCCTGTTGACTCTTGGTTTAGACATCTTTCTATAAAATTCCTGGTTTCTCAGTAAACAGTAAATCAGAACTCTTCCTTGTTGGCTAATGATCATTCATTCGTGTACGATTCATTCATTCAGTAAATACTTAGGTCTGACTGTGGGCTAGGTTCTCTCATCTCTCAGTTATTAAATGTCACTTCTTCAAGGTAACCTTCCCAAGCACCCTAAATTAGGTCCAGTACTTCCACCTTTAAGATAGTCGTCACATTGTTTTCTACTGACTGCCTCTGCTAAAATGTAGTACGTTTCCTTAGGTCATGGATCCTGAGTGTCTCATTCATCACTATATCTCCAATGCTTAGTGCATACTAGGCATTCAAACAATATGTACCAAATAAGTGAATAAATGAATGAAAGAAAGCAAATGAGAAGGACTGGATGGTTAGAGGCAGGCATACAACAGTGAAAAATAGCCCCAGATAACAGGGAAGGGGCAAAAACTACTACCGTGTTTCCCCGAAATTAAGACCTAGTCGGACAATCAGCTCTAATGCATCTTTTGAGGCAAAAATTAATATATGACTTGGTCTTATTTAAGACCGGGTAAAATATAATATATCAGGTATAATATATGATATGATATGATACAATATAATACCGGGTCTTATATTAATTTTTGCTCCAAAAGACGCATTAGAGCTGATTGTCCAGCTAGGTCTTATTTTTGGGGAAACAAGGTATCATCCAGCATAGAAGTAACGGTCCCTGAAGGCTTCACTCCATCTCAGTCCAGCTTGACCATGTAAGTTTCTAAGGAAACCTTGGTTCGCAAAGAAGAATGCATTCAATAGTGTCTGTTTTAAGTAAAATGGTTAAATTATTTGGAAATTTTATATATGAGAAATCCTTTTTCTTTTTTTTAATTAAAGTTTATTGGGGTGACAATTGTCAGTAAAGTTACATAGATTTCAGGTGTACAATTCTGTATTACATCATCTATATATCCCATTGTGTGTTCACCACCCAGAGTCGGTTCTCCTTCCTTCACCATATATTTGATCCGCCGAGAAATTCTTTATTCCTACAGTTGTGAGGTACCAATGAATACATTTCTCACTCATGTAAATGTAAAAGAGACTGGAAGAATGCGTAAGAGAAAAACTTCCATGTCATAAGATTAAATCAAATAAGTACTTTGAAAAAATACTATTTTAAACACTGTAGAGATATAAAAGCAGTAAAATGCACAATTCTTGCATATACAGCTTGATGAATTTTCATGTATGTATGCATATATTTTATATATATACACACGCACCTGTAACCACCACTCATGTCAAGGTACAGAACATTTTCAGTGTCTCAGAAGGCTCCCTTGTGCCGCTACTCCTTGTTACACACACACACACACACACACACACACACACACACCCTCAGGTGACCACTATTCTGACTCCTATTACCATCGATTAGCTTTGTCCATTCTTGAACTTCATAAAAATGGAATCTTTTGGTGTGGCTTCTTTCACTCAACATTGTGTCTCGGACATTCATCCACATTGTTTCATGTGGCTGTGATTTATTTTTTCATTGCTGCATAATATTCCTTTGTAAGAATAGACCACAATTTAATAAACCTGGGAAATTAAAAACGTGACTATGAGCTGAAAATCATTCCCTGTGTGCACCAGCTCTTTAACGTTAAATGATCTCATCAAGGGTGGGATGGAAATGTTATCACCTGAAAGGGTGAAAGGAGAGGAATCTGTTTCTGGGAGTGTATTTGCTAAATGTTCTGTATGGGCTGTTTATTAACTGGAAACATTGCCCCTGGAGGCAACTGCCAGTGTTTTTTTTGCAGATGAGGAAACTGAGCCTAAGAAAAGATTCATGACTTCACAGTTGGGCTGAACTAAACACACAAGTTGTTAGTTACCGCAGAGAGCAATCCGGTCCTGGCAGAGATGATGCCAGATGGCTGTTGAGGCTGTGCCACCTCATTAACGAAGTCTCGGCTTTTATACAGTAGTGCAGACATGTGTATCTCCTGTCGGAAAGCCGGCCATTGACCTGACATTTTTTAGGTCATTTCTCTCTCTCTCTTTCCCTTCAAAGTTTGTTTTGTTCTGAAAAGAAGGCTCTCTTGTGTATTTTTTTATTCTCATCTTTCTTTATGAATATAGTTTTTTGCTTTTGCATAATTTATTTTCAGATGCACGTGGTATATCGTAAAATCTGTATTTAGCAACTCTTGAGGTTTTTCTTTTTAAAGATCAGATTTTAATGTCTATGTGTAAAGAAATAGTCAATCGCCGTAAGACAGGTAGGTGAATTTCAAATCAGAATTGCTGAGAAATTTTCCGGGAGGCACAGGTCACATTTTTCAAAGTGGGGTTTGAAGTGCTTTAAATTCTAACTCACAGAAGGCTCTGCATGCTGACCCAGTGGGTATCAAAGTCTGACTCAACTGAATATCTCATAGATGAACAAAGTTTCTAAATTTCCTTTTCATTACTACCTTCTTCGATTTTTCATCCTACAAATAGTATGCATTCACAAATAATCCATTCTTCAAAAGTTACCAGAGAGTTCTCATGATGTCCTTCATTTGGAATAACAAAAGGGAGCATGTACTTTTTAGATTTTTTTCTAGTTGGGAATGAAAGAAGTTGTTTTTAACTTTGCATTAATATCATAAGGCACGTCACTGTGGTCTCATCATTTCATCGAGGCTGAAGATAAGCTGGTTAGCCCACCCTTTGCCCAGTGGAAGACAAGAAAATACCCAGATAGCATCTCAAACATTTTTAGTCACTTACAGAAAGAGCAAGCGATACCCAGATTCTTGGTTTCAAAGCTTTATTATTGTCACAATTAATAGAAAGCCCTTTTTATATGGGACACTTGAAAGCTTTCAGCACATAGGTGATTTGACTCTTTTTAACTTTATGGACAACCCCAGGAACAATATCTTGTATTGCAATACTTTAAAAAATACTTTCTCAAGTAATTTTTATGACCATTTTTTATTTTTTAAAATTCTGAGGTGTAAAATATACCCATTTTGTATATGAGAGGGCTGAAATAAAGAAGCTTCCTCCAAATGCCACTTACTTTTTCCACAATTTACCAATCTGTCGCTGTTACTGTTAGGATTAATTGAGATTATGTGCAGTATTGAAAGTATCTGGCCTGTCATGGGCATCCAATAGAGCTTAGTTTACATTCCCTTTGAACAGGATTTCCTGGAAAAAAGTTTGCATATGTGAACGGAAATGGACTCTTACCTTAATAGTGAATTCAAAAGATTGAGCACTGTCATGTGTGACTTTTTTGTCTTTCAAGATTGTGAAAGCTCCACATTTAAATTAGCCATTGTTGAAGAAAGTGCCATCTGTGTGTCAATCACAAACGCAAACTAGGACTCTGAGTAGAAACAAAGGCTTTCATTCTGCTTTTCTCATAGCATGGCTTCCTATTGCAAAGCCATAAGAAATGCCTACTCTTTCATTTTTTTAATAAAAAATATTAGAGTAGTTCACGTGTGCAGTCCCTGCTGTTGTTTAATAATAGATATGTCAGAGAAAGTAAGATCATATAATGAAGGTGTAAAACGTATGGGCATCTACACACACACACACACACACACACAAATGATTAAATATAACCCCATTTATAATATGATGAAGGCTTTATTTGCCACATAAAATGATAGGTAAGTATTTTAACTGGAATTTTAAGTTGAAATAGAATTCCATAGAAAAAACTATCAGGCTCTGAGGGAGTGGGCGTGCTGTGGAAAGAACACTCAACCAGTAATCAAGGAATTGATCCATTACTGGGTCTTCCCCTTAACTAGTTCTGTGGCTTAGAGAAACTTCTTCATGCTTTTAGCTGTTATCTCGTCTGTAGAACCCTTACATATGTTGCTTAGGAGTATTCTGTTGTTTGCACAATGACAAGTTTTTTATTCTAGGAAATAACATTGATTTGGATAGTGTATTGTTATAATACAGAGAAATTAAATATCAAAAGGTCCTGGTTTATGAAGTTTATAGTCCAGCCCCTCTTTATGTTTGCAATAAGAAAAATTAAGGAAATTTTGTTCTTTTTTTTTTTTTTTCCAGGACTTTATTGGGGAACAGTGTGTATTTCCAGGACTTTTTTCCAAGTCAAGTTGTTGTCCTTTCAATCTTAGTTGTGGAGGGTGCTGTTCCCCTTCAAGTTGTCCTTTCAGTCTTAGTTGTGGAGGGTGCAGCTCAGCTCCAGGTCCAGTTGCCGTTTCTAGTTGCAGGGGGCACAGCCCACCATCCCTTGCGGGAGTCGAACTGGCAACCTTGTGGTTGAGAGGACGTGCTCCAACCAGCTGAGCCACCCACGAGCTCAGCCGCAGCTCAGCTCAAGGTGCCGTGTTCAATCTTTAGTTGCAGGGGGCGCTGCCCACCATCCTTTGTGGGACTCGAGGAGTTGAACTGGCAACCTTGTGGTTGAGAGCCCACTGGCCCATGTGGGAATTAAACTGGCAGCCTTCGGAGTTAGGAGCATGGAGTTCCAACTGCCTGAGCCACTGGGCCGGCCCAGAAATCTTGTTCTTATTCTGAAAAGTAAAAAGCAACAAACAATCTTTTTGTTTTTTTTCATTTTTATAATTTGCCTTCAGAAGTTGAAAGTCCTTGGTCCTCCTTAAGCACTTCTTTGGTAAATAACCTTCTATTTGCAGATATCTTGTAAATGACCTGTTTCTCCGCCACATAAAAATTGTGACGAAAGTAAAGAATTTGAGTGGAATGTGAACAAATTAAGCTAACGGTGATAGTTTTTGATGGGGAGAAGTTTTTCAATTCAAAGAAGTAATCCAGTATTCTATTACTTCATTATTCCATTAACTAAGATCTTATCATAGAATCTCATAGGGAAAACAACAGAAAAAAAGTAGAAAGAAACAGTCTAATTCACAAAAGAGAACTACTGATGTATAACATAAGGAAGAAAGTTAACATCACAAATAACCTGCAAATCAAAACAACAGTGAGGTTACCATTTCCCTGCCATGAAGCAATTTAGTTTAGTCATATGTGTCTGATGGCCACACAAATTGCTATGACCTAGCAGGAAACAGTTTGGAAATATACGTCAAGAACCTTAGAAATGCTTAACCCAGTCATCACACTAATGGGATTCTGTTGGAAAGAAATAATGCAAAATAGAAGAACACCTCTGGACAATCAGAACACCCAAATCCCCACCCATGATCAGAGGATGTACAATTTTCTAGTTAATTATCTGAATTTCCATTTCATCTCCTCTTTCTTCCCTATGGCCTTTAATAAGAGATTGTCTAGCTATGAGAGAGAATGAGAGAATGAGAATGAATGTGTATTCCTTCTCCCCCTTTTAGGCCTTTCTTTGTTTTCCACGGTGAACATGGATTTCTTGTATCATCAAAGGAAGCATATAAAAATGTTATTTCTAAAAGTAATTACTGAAATTCAAAGTCTCCTGCCAGCAAATCTACAAGATAATGACAGTAAACACTGTCCAAGGTGAAGGACAGCAGGAAGCAGTGGCCATGGGGGTTTTATTGACCTTCCCGTTATATGCTGCTAGTAGGACTTTTCAAGCCCTTGGATTCTGAGTTTGTTCAGAATGTCCAGGACTGACATTGCTTGTGCCCATGGCTCCCCCGCCACTCCTCCCTCCCCCAAAACAAACTCGCAATTCATTTGTCCTGAGTAATCCTTCTCCCAATTCCTGTCACCTGCTGCTGCCTATCAGCACCACAGAAATCTCCCCAAACCCCACCTCTATCTAGCCTTCTCCTACTTTGAGACCACCTTGCAGAGAGGCTTCCCCTGTCCAGTGCAGACTCATCATACTTCTATTACATTTATTCTGCCCTCTCAGCATCAGGTTCTGATTTCAAGTCTTTGTAGTTCTTGTTTTAGAAACAAGGAAGGAAAGAAGAAGATATAAATGTCAGATTTTAGTCACCGGTATTATCTGTTCAAGCTAAACAAATTCAACTGTTTTCAAGTGCTGTATCATTGAACACTGACTGATTAAACACATGCAGTCGTTAACCTCTCTCCCCGACCCTCTTCCTCCTCCCCACCAGAGAGATGGGGAAAATACCATCTTACCTGGGGAACACATTTCTCAACAACACTCAGGGAGTCCAGTCCACTTCCTTCTTCATGCTTGACTTCCCCTCAATTCATCGAATGAGGTTCTCTACTCCTTTTTCTGAACACAGCAACAAAGACACATCAAACAAATATGCGGTGGGAAATATGTCAACATGGTTACAATACAGCAAGTAATTTGTCCAACGTGGCATCCCCACCCAAGAAGGTAGGCAGGCAAACCTGCGTCAAACTTATATCAAAAACAGTTACAAATGCCCAGACTTGACCTTTGTGTACATTCTTTCTGATGAGCTGAATGGCCAGAATCCAGGTGGGGGGGCAGGGTTGCTGTAGACCCCGTTAGCGTTTAAGACTACATGGATGGAAACTTTTGAACTGAAGTAAGCAGGAGAGGGGTGGAAGAGTACGTATGTATGCTGGGCTTGTGGTGGAGGTGAGTATGTGGTTGGTGGAGGTGGTTTTGTGGGTACTTGATGTTGGCATCAGGAAGGGAATTATGCCTCTGGAAAGGAAGAACTAAAAGACCGAAAAAAACATCACTTGAGCTACTGAGTTTCATTTGACTGTCATCTGAGCCTTTATTAAATCTTGGAAATGGTGACCAGAATTTTTAATAATGCCATTAAATAAAAAGCGCGCTGATTAGATTAGTTCCTTGTACTACACCAGAGTGATACAACATTTCTAAGACTGATCTAACTCTGCCCCAAATCTCTGTTCTTTTGTCCAGGACCTACCCTATGAATCTAGCTAAACCTGTGCTGTCCAATATGGTAGCCGCTAGGCACATGCAATACACTATTTCAATTTAATGAATTAAAATGAAGTAAATCATTTAGTTCATTGTTTGCACTAGGCACCTTTTAAACGCTCAGTTGCACTTGCTTAGTGGAAACTATCGGACAGTGCAGATATAAAGTGTTTCCCTCATCACAGCAAATTCTGTTAACACTGATCTAGATACTTGTTTTCAGGATCTGACAGTATGAAATATGAGCTGTGCATCTCTCAACCCTGAGGTTAGAACTAAAAGCAGCAGAACCTAGATCTGTTTTACGTTTCATCCTTCTTTCTGCTTTCCACATCTTTTTTTGTCATACAACCTTCATTATAACCTTTATCTTCATGTTTTTACGTTAGATGTGGCCTCAAGTTGCAGTGATCAAGTTCAAGTGCAGATTGTGCTCAAATTAAGACTGGGAGTGTTTCCCTGTGTTCGTTTCACTCTTCATGATAAACGAAGCCATCAGCTGATCTTGTACGCACATTTCCTGCAGTGTGGCATCATTCCCTCCTCCCTCATTTGTTTATAATTTTTAAAGCAAATCAAAGACATATTATTTTTATTTCTAGTATTTTAACATGCATCTTTAAAAATATGAAGATATTTTTATGTATCTGTTAGGATCATACCTAACAAAATTAACAGTCGTGCCTTGTTATCATCTCATACCTAGTTCATATACACTTTCCCCATTTGTCTTAATAATTTCTTTGTACAGTTGATTTCTTCATTAAAGCTCTGAACAAGGCCCCTAGAGAACGCTTGTTTTATGTGTCGTTTTCACCAACATTTTATTATTATAATTTCAAACACATAGCAAATTTGAATTTTGCAGTGAACGCTCACGTATCCCAAACCTAGATTTTGCCATTAACATTTATTGTGCCATACTTGCTTTGTCATATATCTGCCCACCAATCCATTTCTCTACCCACAAGTTCATCATATTTTTTGATGCCTTTCAAAATAAAGTGCTGAACATTGGGACCCTTCCCCTGAAACACTTCATTTATTAAAGTTCAATATTTGTTTATAGTTTTTTTAAAGATAATATTTGCATATAAGGAAATGCACAAATCTTAGGCGTACATTTACTGAGCTTTAACAAAGGTATGCTATTTTGTGACCAAAACCCCCATCGTGATAAAAAGCATCACAATCACCCCCAGAAAGTTCTTTTCATGCTCCCTCCAAGTCAGTCCCTATCCCTACACCCTCCCTTCTCAGTCAACCACCGATGTGAATTTTTTCCCACCGTGTATTACCTTTTCCTGTTTTAGCATTTCATATAAATGGAATTCACTCAGTATGTGCTTTTCTGTGTAAGACTCCTTTTACTCACAATAATGTTTTATGCTAATAAGCTAGTGAGCCATGGTGTTGCATGTATCAGTAACTCATTTCCTAATGTTACTGAGCAGTATTCCACTGTCTGACTCTATCACAGTTTATCCATCCTCCTATTGATAGATGACTAAGGTGTTTCGAGTTGTAGGCTATTATAAATATCACTGCTATAAACATTCTTGTATAAGAATTTGTGAGCATGTTTTTATTTCTCTTAGATAAATACCTAGGGTTACAGACACATTTTCAAAATAAAGCTTTTAACTAGAATATTAACATACAGCATAATTAATTATAATCTTCATTATCATGATATTTAAAACTTCAGCTAACTGGAACAGCTCCCTTGCCCATGAAAACACAGTGTTTCATCAATAAATTGGAGCTTTAAAGAGACTTGGTCCTAAAGACATTAGTCGGCTAAAAGGAAATAACTATCACACTGCCCCTTGAGTTGTTAGTTGATTTGGCGTCAATCAAAAAATGAATTTTATGTGAACTTTGGATTGGGAGACAGGAATCTGACCTTCAGTCCCAGCCCTACCCCTAACTAGTAGCTTTGTTACCTTTTGAAATAATCCAGTCACCACCAGGAAATGAGGAGCTGAGGTAGATGACCTCTAAGGTGTGGTTCAGTCATCAGCCATTTCTCACCTTTGTGCTAAGCTTTGAAGACACAGATGGGAATAGGACATATCTTTTGGTCTTCAAGGTATTTCTTATATAGGAGCACTAGATGGTCTTCTCCAGCTATAAAGTGTTTGTTAATATTGCTGATGCATTATGTACCTCCAGTTGGACAAAGCACAATCTAGTCAATGGATGAATGAATGAATGAATGCATGGAAACAAAATCAAGAACATTATGTCCATGGGTACTGATGTGTCTAGAACCAGTAAACACAATGTGCTATCTACTATAATAAAGATTTAGTGTGCTTGGGGAACAGTGACAGGAAATGATTAAATAAGATACGGTTCTGAAGTTGTAACTGCTTCCTCATAGAGTTTTTAGGAAGAAAAGAGTAAATAAACTGAAGTTTTTTTTTTTTAAATTGAGGTAAAATTGGGATGTAACATTATTTTCAATACAACATACTAATCTGATCTTTGTATACACTGCAAAGTGATCACCACAATAAGTCTTGTCCATCTGTCACCATATAATTGACTTCCTTCACTCATTTCGTCCATTCCCCAATCCCCTCTGATAACCACCAATCCGTTCTCTGTATCTGAGTAGTATTTTGTTTTGTTTTTTAGATTCCACATATAAGTGAAATCGTGGTATTTGTCTTTCTCTGTCTGATGTATCTCACTTAACACAATACCCTCTAGGTCCATCCATGTTGTCGCAAATGGCAAGATTTCCTTCTTTTTATGACTGAGTAGTATTCCACATCTTTATGCATTTGTCTGTTGGTGGACACCTAGGTTACTTCCATATCTTGGCTATTGTGAATAATGATGCAGTGAACATAGGGGTACATGTATCTTTTCGAATTAGTGTTTTAGTTTTCTTTGGATAAATACCCAGAAGTGGAATTGCTGTACCATATGGTAGCTCTTTTTAATGTTTTAAGGAACCTCCATACTGTTTTCCATAGTGGCTGCACCAGTATACATTCACACCAACAGTGTATAATGGTTACCTTTTCTTCACATCCTTTCTAACATTTGTTATTTCTTGTCTTTTTGATAATAGCTGTTCTAACAAGTGTGAGGTGATATCTCATTGTGGTTTTGATTTACATTTCCCTGATAATTAGTGATGTTGAACATTATATGTACCTGTTGGCCATCTGTATGTCTTTGGAAAAATGTCTATTTAGATCCTCTGCCCATTTCTAAATCAGGTTGTTTGTTTGTTTTTTAATAGAGTTTTTTGTATTTTGGGGTATTAACACCTTAGTAAATATATGATTTGCAAACATTTTCTCCCCTTCAGTTGGTTGCCTTTTCATTTTGTTGATGGTAGCAGTTGCATTTCTGATGTAGGGAAACTTCTCCATGCTATTTCCATGCATCTGAAAATTTAAATAAATGAATATTTGGAATCGAAAGGCTTTCTTGTTAATGTGTAAGATCTGTATGCTGTGGATCTTAAATTTCATTCTCTTTGATTATTTTTTAATGGCTATGGGGTTTGTTTTTCTGTTTGAGGTAGACTCTCCCCCTAATTTTTGCATTGCAGTCCTTCCTCCTTATTTGTGTATTCATTTAATAAGTATTTATTGAGTACCTACTATTAACATAAGGTTGAGAAGGTAATGCCATATAGAGTTATAAACTGAAGAGGACCTATCTAAAGCTAACCGGAACATCTTCTCCAGTTTGTAAATATACCAGTCACAGTCACATTTATAAATTTTGTTAGAAATGAAGACCTCTGTGTGTGCGTGTGCATGCCTTATGTTTCCTAGTAATCAGGAGTTATTATATCAACTATCATACTTCACAGTTTTTAATAGAATGCTGTACTATATATAGTTTGCTTTCCAAGGACGCCTAAAGGGAATTTTCAGATTTACCAATAATTTAGGAGTTCAGAAAAGGGAATTTAAAGAAGCATCAATTTTAAGTAACTAGACCCTGGGATATGTATTACTAGAAGGTCCGCTGCTGATTATATGCCCAAACCAAGTGGATATTCACCAGACTAAGCAAAACTAGCTTGCTTAATGAAGTTCAAATTGAAAATGGACGTTAAAGTTTTGAAGGTAGGCTGATAACAGCTCTTGACATTGGTCTCTGCTTTCTAGAATTGGAGAATATGTTTCAAAATAGTGAGCATATATAGTTCATAATATAAAATGAAAGAAACTTGTTTTGAACTTGTAAGTGTTTCTCTGAATGTTCACTAGTTTTTAAAGCGATAATCATATATTTGCACATGTGCGTGGGTTATTAGAAGGATACCAACTTTGGATTATGTCAAAAACAAGAAAACAGTAAAGTGAGGAGTAAAGACACAGAGATGAGGGGCTATCTTTATAGTGGAGAAAGGGCAAGTTTAGATTCTGATCTCACCGTGCCACGTGTTTGCTGTACAATCTTGGGAAAATTTCTTTACCTGTCTACTTCTCTATTTTTTTGTGCTGAAAATGGGAATGGTACTACTTTCCAAGGTGGTTAAGATTACAGATGATGTATGTAATGAATGCACTTAGGCTGATAGGCAGTAAAGACTTCATACCGTGGTAGGTAACTATAATCATCTGCTACCGGAGAAGAAAGAATGAGACGTTGGCATTGTTAGTGGCCATTTTGGTTATAGCCAAAACTGCTCACCACAATTGTGATGGTGGGATAAAAAGTTTGTTTGGATGGAAGTCTGTATAGAAGAGTGGTTTTTGACCCTGGCTACTATTAGAATCACCTGGAGAAGCTTTTAAAAACTACCACGGCCCAGGATCCTACAAAAATTCTAGGGTTTTTTGTTTGTTTGTTTTTAAGTTCTCCAGCCAAGGTTGTTCAACTAAGGTTGACATATAACAATTTAGCCCCTGTGACAGTTTGGAAGCCATCATTCCTGCTGATAGCTTTGCTTTGTGCTACTGCTTTACCCACACAGGTTCTGATCTTGTTCAACCCTGACCAAAAATTCTCTTACACATCTGCCAGTTTCCTGTAAAAGTTGTCTCCCACTAGGTTTTGGTTTTTATTCTTATCTGCCCTCTCTGTCTTCTTCTGAGGGGAGCAGGAGAAGTCAGATAAAATAAAAGGAAGGAGAAAAATGAGGGTGATCAATTGTTTCTGGGTCCTGTGTGTGATCCCAGTCAGGACATCAGACGTGGGGGCTCCGGGTGGCAGGCCTTTTAGGGGCTGAGCTGTGGTGGCATTAGGTTGTAAGCATTGCAGAAAGGCTCTCTCCATGAACATGAGAGATTTCTGTAAACTTCTAGTGCAGAGAGAGAGAGACAGAGACAGAGAGAGAGAAAGAGATCTGATTGCTTTTCAGAAGTTAAATATACAAATATATGGTGATGGAAGGAGAACTGACTCTGGTTGGTGATCACACAATGGGATTTATAGATGATGTAATACAGAATTGTACACCTGAAACCTATGTAACTTTACTAACAATTGTCCCCAATAAACTTTAATTAAAAAAAAACAGAAGCAGTTAAATATAAGGACCTTCTAGGAGGAAACTTGCATTTCAATGTCCTTTGTCAATTTTCTGTTTGAATGCTGGTAGCAATTCTCTTCAAAGATACATCAGATTAGCACCACTCTTCTGGAGAAAATGATGCCAAAAATGATGAAATGCCCTTTTCAATAAGGACAAAGAGGCATAAAGTGAAATTTTACTAGGAGGGAAAATGGCAGCTTTTGTGAAACTTGGAGAGTATGTTTGTTGAACTAGAAAAATGTAGGAAAAATGAATGGGTCAGGTGAGATTATTGTGTGACCTTGGTTACTCCATCACCATAAAAACATACACCAAGGAAGAGGTGCAGTGAGACCCTTTGTTGATTAGGACTGTCGGTTGCAAGTGACAGAAACCCAATCCCAAATAGTTTAAGGAACCAATCAACACATCAAATTAAATTATATACGTAAAATTACACATATACATATATACTTACCCAACTGACAATTCCAAGAGGTGGAATATGACTGGATCAAAGGATTCAAAAGAGGTCATCGGGATTTTCTATATCTGTCCATCTCAGTCTGTTATCTTCTGTGGTTTTTTTTGTTTGTTTTTTTTTGGCAACTTCAGGCCTATATTGTTCATATAATTCATTCATAAGGAAAACCCTGCAGCTTTCTCACCCCGAGAAGGACTCTGATTCAGCCGCATGGCGGTGCACCTTAGCTCTGGGACATGGAGGGGTGTGTTACCTGGGAAGGTGGGTGGGCTGCAAAGTAGGTATCTGCTATCCTCCTGAGCTCCCTTTCTTCAGTGTAAGTGCTTCATTGATCTCTGGTTCACAAATCCCCACATCTTAGGCCACAGATTCCAAAGTTGAATTGCACCACGTTCCTTGCACTAGTGTGGACTTACTGACTCTCAGGGTTGTTTATCTACGCAGCCAAGCCTCTTGAGAACTGGTGGAGGAGGTTTTTATCATTTCAGCAAGATTTTGCCCTGAGAACACGGAGTACTGGACTTGTCTCTGTTTTAAAAGTTTATCATTTCTTTTTTTCTTTTTTAACCAAAAGGATTGCCCATTTGCAATCTAGTTCTACAAATTAGCGTTAGAGTACAGGTCTGATCATGAGAGAACCAATATAATCAACATTATCTCCCTGTTTTGTTTCAAGAGCAAGAAAACCTCTTGAGCAATTATTGAGGCGGAATAAATGCAACATGGTATTCTGTCATGTATTACAATTATTAAGGACTTGGTTTACATTTTCCCTAGTCTTTTGTACACTTGTGAGTTC
The DNA here is from genome assembly GCF_964194185.1 of Rhinolophus hipposideros. Lineage (NCBI taxonomy): Eukaryota > Metazoa > Chordata > Mammalia > Chiroptera > Rhinolophidae > Rhinolophus > Rhinolophus hipposideros. Next base: position 36,683,527 of record NC_138047.1, read on the forward strand.
AATTTCATGTCTCTGTTGCCTGGTACCACATGATAGGTCAATAAATACGTATTGAAGGAAGAGTCAGGGATTTTTTTTGTTTTTTTGGATCATTTTACTGGATGTTCTAATTTGCCAAAATTAGAATTACAGGTTAAAATCCACAATATTAACTCCAGGACATCCACATTTATTTGTTATTATATAGGTATCTGATCATTAATATCTTTCTATATATTATAATATGGCTATATTATGATATCTATATATTATAATTAATATCTTCAGAAATACAAACTGATGCCCAGCTTTCTTGAATTGAATTTGGCCTTGATAATGCTCTGGCTGGAGCAGTGAAGGACCCTTTCCAGTTTCTGACCTCTCACCAAAACTTATCCTGTTTTTCTTTTAAATTCCTAGAGCCCTTTGTGGGGAAAGAACTTCACACTCTTTGAGCACTTTCTATGTGCCAGGTGTTCTATGGACTCATTGTCTTATTGAAGTGTCACAATCACACCATAAAGCCTTCCTCCTTCTCAGTTGTTAAGAGAATTAATTATTCCCTCCTTCATGATGCCATCTATCATGGCATTTATCACACTGCATTGTAATCATTTGTTTTATTTCTGTGTCGACTACTAGACGATGAGTTTTTCAACTGTAGAATTTGTGTCTCGTTCGGGTGTGTATTCTCAGTACCCAGTTCACAGTGGGAACTCCAGAAATATTTTTTAACAATTTAGGTATTGTGTGATCTTTGTGTTACAGATTTTTTTTGACATCTGAGGCTCACCCACGGTTACTAAGTGGAAAGTGATATGGTTAGTTTTTGAGCTCATGTCTACCAGACTTGAAAGCTTGTTTTCTTTCTGCTAAACCACTCTAGGAAAGCAAGATTGGCTGAGATGAAGAGGGTGATTGGTGAAGGGAGATGGAAGAGAAACATGATGGAGAGTTGTTTCTTGCTGGGGCTGGGAAGGGAGGTGAATTACAAATAGCTCGATTTAACAGTGCTCTGACCCCGGGACTCCCATCCCCAGCAAAGCACATAGGCACGTGTGCATGCAGGTACCACAGGGGACTTTCCTCACAGAGGAAGTACTAAGTGAGCTGGGATCAGAGAAAACATTTCTTGGAAAGCTATTCAATGTAAGAATAACAAAGAGCTGGAACACTAAGCCATCCACCAGGACGTAAAAGTGTCATTGTCATAATTGAACCTTCTCCGTAATGCTGTTCTGTGTGGTGAGAGTTTTACCTGTAAGGAAGTGGGGGTGGTGAGGGGCAGCGTCTGCTATACTTCCACTCTCACATGCTTGGCTTTTTTTTTTTTTAAAGCTTTATTTGGGATACAATTTACATACCATACAATTCACCTTTTTAAAGTGTACAATTCAATGGGTTATAGTATATTCACAGTTAGTTTTGCAGCCATCATTACAATAAATTTTAGAACATTTTCATTACTTCTCTAAAAAAATTCCACTGTGCCCATTACCAATCACTTCCCTTTTCTTCTCACCCCTATCCCTCCCACCGCCTACTCCAGCCCTATATAACCCCTAACCTACTTTCTGTCTTTATAGGTTTGCCTATTCTAAACATTTCATATAAATATTAGGTTGGTGCAAGAGTCATTGCGGTTTTTGCAATTATTTCCAACCTTTTAAACCGCTATTACTTTTGCACCAACCTAATAGAACCAGTACAACACATGGTCTTTTGTGACTGGCTTCTTTCACTTTGCTTAATGTTTTCAGGGTTCATACATGTTATATAGTATGTATCAGCACTTCATTCCTTTTATTACTGACTAGTATTCCATTGTGTGAACACACCACATTTTATTTATTTATTTATGTATTCATTAGTTGATGGACATTTGGATTGTCTCTACTTTGGGGCTATTGTAATGCTGCTATGATCATTCATGTAGAAATTTTTGTGTGATCATAAGTATTCAGTTCTCTTGGGTAGATACTAAGCAGTGGAATTACGGGGTTATATGGTAATTCTGTGTTCAACCCTTTGAGCAACTGCCAGACAGTTTCCCAAAGTGGATGCACAATTTTGCATTCCCACCAGCAGCGTTTGAGGTTTCCAGTTTTCTTACATCTTTGCCAACACTTGTTGTTACCAGTCTTTTTTGATTATAGCTACCCTAGTGGGTGTGAAGTGGTATTTCATCATGTTTTTAATTTGCATTTATCTGATGACTAATTATGTTAGTCATGAAAAGCACATTTTTCATGTGTTTTTCGGCCATTTGTATATCTTTGAAGAAATGTCTATTCAAATCCTTTGCCCATTTTTTTAATGGGTTATTTGTTATTTGTGGGTTATTTATTATTGAGTTGTTGGAGTACTTTGGATGTAAGTCCCTTATTGGATATATAATTTGCAAATATTTTCTCCTATTTTGTGGGTTATCCTTTTACTTTCCTAATGATGTCCTTTGAGGCACAAAAACTTTTAATTTGGTGGAGACCGATTTAATTATATTTTCCTTTTGTTGCTTGTGCTTTTGGCATCATATCTAAAAGGCCATTTCCTGATCTAAGTTCATGAAGATTTACACACCTATGTTTTTCTTCTAAGAGTTTTACAGTTTTAGCTCTTAGATTTGGATGATTATCCATTAGGATTTAATTTTGTATATGGTATGAATTAGGGGTCTAACTTCATTGTCTTGCATGTGGATAGCCAGTTGTTCTAGCATCATTTCTTAAAAATATGTCTTTTCCCACTGAAGGGACTTAACACCCTTGTCAAAAACCAATTGACCATAGATGTATGTTTGGTTTTTTCTAGACTCTCAATTTGATTCCATAGATCTATATGTCTATCCTTATGCCAGTACTATACTGACTTAATTACTTAGCTTTATAGTAAGTTTTGAAATCGGGAAATGTGAATCCTCCAACTTTGTTCCTTTTTTTTCAAGACTCTTTTGGCTATTCTGGGCTCCTTTAATTCTCATAAAAATTTTAGGATCAGCTTATCAACTTCTTCAAAGAAGCTAGCTGGAATATTGAGGGGACTGTGTTGAATCTATAGATCAGTTTAAGGAGTCTTGCCATCTTAATAATATTACATCTTTGATCCATGAACATGAGATGTTTTTCCATTTATTTAGATTTTTAATTTCTTTCAACACGTTTTGTGGTTTTCATATTATTTTATTCTTTTTGATGCTATTTTAAATGAAATTGTTTTGTTAATTTCATTTTTTGGATTGTTCATTGACAGTACATAGAAATGCAATTGATTTTTGTATATTGGTCTTGTGTCCTGCAACCTTGTTGAACTTGTTTATTAGTTCTAATAGTGTCTTAGTGGATTCATTAGCATTTTCTATAGATAAGATCATGTCACCTGAAAAAATATATATATATAGTTTTATTTCTTTCTAATAGGGATGACCTTTATTTCTTTTTTCTTGCCTAATTGCCCTGGCTATAATCTCCACTGCAATATTGAATAAATATGGCAAAGAGTGGGCATTCTTGTCTTGCTCCTGATCTTAGGGCAAAAGCATTCATTCTTTCCCTATGAAGTATGATGTCAGCTGTAGGTTTTCATTGATGCTCTTTAGCAGGTTGAAGAAGTCCTTGGTTCTTAGTATGTTGAGTGTTTTAATCATGAAAGGTGGTTGCATTTTGTTGATTTTTTTAATTTTATGTTTATTGAAATGACTGTGTAGTTTTTGTCCTTTATTAATATGGTATATTGCAGTGATTGGCTTTCTTATGTTAAAATCTTGCGTTCCTGGGATAAATCACACTTGGTCATGGTTTATAATCCTTTATATGTTGCTGAATTCAGTTTGCTGGTATTTTGTTGAGGACTTCTGCATATGTATTCATAAGAGAGATTGATTTATAGTTTTCTTGTGATGTCTTTGTCTGGATTTTGTTGTAGGGTAATACTGGCCTCATTGACTTGAAGTGTTCCATCCTCTTCTATTTTTTGGAAGAGTTTGTGAAGGATTAGTGATAAACATACTTAAAACATTTGGTAGGATTCACTAGCAAAGACATCTGTTTCTGGGCCTTTCTTTGTGGAAAATATTTTTATTACTAATTCAATCTCTTTACTTGTTACAAGTGTATTCAGATTTTCTATTTCTTCTTGAGTCTGTTTTGATCGTTGTGTCTTTCTAGGAATTTGTCCCTTACATTTAGGTTATCTAATTTGCTGGCATACAATTGCTCATAGTATTCCCTTAAAATCTTTTTTTGTTTCTGTGAGATCCGTAGTGATGTCCCCTCTTTTATTACTGAGTTCAATAAGTTGAGTTTTCAACTAGCTAAAGGTTTGTCAGTGTGGTTTATTTTTTTCAAAGAACCAACTTTTGGTTTTATTGATTTTTATAGTTTTTCTATTCTCCATTTCCTTTATTTCTGTTTAAATTTTGATACTTATTTATCTCCATTCCTTCCTTCTGCTGTTTCAGGTTGGGTTGCTCTTCTTTTTCTAGCTTCCTCAAGTGGTTAGGTTGTTTACTGCAGTTTAATTGTTGTCTTCTTTCTCTGTCTCACAAGACAATTTGCAAATGTGAATGACTATTGCTGAATCTGAGTCATTCAGACCTTCTTTTTTGGGGACAGAGTCACAAGGCTGAATACCTGAGGCAGGTACGCAGAGAATAACTGATGATGTACTGTCCTCCCACTATGATGGACTCCCTGTGGTGCTGGTTCTGGGGTCATAACATAGGCTGGGGAGTCTGGCTGCCTGGGTGTGAATTCTGTCTCTGCCACTTAATAGCTGTGAGACCTTGGTCAACTTATTTAAGGTCTTTAAGCTTCAGTTTACGCATTTGTAAAACAAGCAGAAAGATGGTTACTACCTCATAGTGTTGTTGTGAGGAATAAATGAGCTAACTTGTGAGGTACTTAGCCCAGAGTTGGTACATGGCAGATACTCAGTGAAGATTTGCTTATTTTGTTGTTGTTGTTGTTGTTGGGTCAGGTAGACCTGTGCTGAGCTAACTCCATGTAAAATAGCTCCAGAGCCCAGAGTTGCGTTTCCATCAGTTTGCACTTCTTTGCTGACCATCTATGATCTCACCCACAGGCACTACCAGAATGAACCTCACCTGCGTTTGCTACCAGGTGCTGAGACACATTTCCTACTGGGGTGTGGCAGCCCTGGATGTTACTTTCAAACAAGAGATCTTTTCTCAGAGATCACAGACCTTACTTATTTGATCATCCATCCATATTATAATGATGATATGAGAACAGAGGCAGGAAATATATTTTCCTAAACAAATTTGAAACAAACTCAGGATGGGAGTACCATAAATTATGAAAATAGTATCATTAAAAAATTGTCATTTAAGTTTTAGAGTACCTCAAATTCTCCTCCTAAGGTGGGAATAGAAATGCCCTTCTCTGAACTCACTGGAGGAGCTAACATTAGAGTCCTGTTACCTGAGGCTTCATAGGGTAGCATGTTTTCCCATTGTAGTCAGGGCACATGGCTGCTGTTATGTGCCTAATGGGCATTTCTCAGGGATAAAAAAAGTAAACACATTGTTATTCTCATCCTTCAACCAGAGAATGGCCATTACTTTACAAGAAGAAAAAAGGCATGGATCCATCCTATTCTGGAATCTTCAGTTAGCATCCTTTAAATATAACCTCTAGTTGTTTATGAATGGTATTAGCTAAGATAATCCACAAACCTTCAGCAAAGTAATATTTTATTAACGATAGCTAGACAATATTTTAATGGTATTACCACTTGAATATAAATGTTAATGTCTAATATTAAAATAATAAGCAAACATTTTAATAATATATTGCTTCTCTTCCTGAAAATGCATAAAATTTTCATGTATACTGTATATTGTTCCCCTTGCAACATCTCTGAGGTTTTTATAGGGAAGTAATTATTTCCATTTTACCTGTAAGAGGAAGGTATCTCTTTAAAATAAAATATTTTAAAGAGATTTTTCCCAAGGTCTTCTAATTAGAAGACTAACTACCATCAGTACTACTTATTCTCCCTCCCTCCCTAATTTCCTCTCCCTCGCTCCCTTTCTCTCTTTCTTTCTTTCCCCATTAAACCTTTTTGTTAAAAACATCACTAAGTAATAGAAGGGATGTAGATTCCCCTTCTTTTTTCTGGCCCTGTAGATGCAGAGAAATTAGGAAATACTAAGGGAAAAGTGAAGAAAATAACTCAGTCTACAAATTGATAATCACCTTTCTTTGGTATATAAATTAAGAAGATGCATTTTATCCAAGGATGGGTGAAAAATAGATTTGTTTTTTTGGAAGACTGAATTTAGTATAAATAGTCAAAGATATAGTTATATTAATAATAACACTTAAATTGTATGTATTTTTTCATACATGGAGGATGCCATTCTTGTTCTTTGTGTAGCCATGCTTATAAATAACTACGTAAGGATGTGAGAGATGGGGCACGTGCGGTGCTGAGGAGACTGCGGGCCATGGGTTCTAAATCAGACAATTAGAGTGGCCTGGAATCAGCAGCCACACCCACTGAGGCAGGTGTAAAGGTGTGTGTACATGTGTGTATTATCCATCAAATCTAGACACTGGTCTTTGACAAGAAAAAAATTGATTATATAGAGGTGAAATCACTAACATCAAAGGACTCCTCAATTCCTGAAACTGATTCATTCTAGTTTCTTTTTTGTATCATTCAATTCCATCTGTCAATCCTCAATAAAAGTTCCACTGTGCTGTAAAAGAGCTAATAGATGACATTTGACTGCTTGAAGGTTACTCATGGTATAGTCCCCTCCTAGAACAGCACAGGAAGTAATTTTTCGTGGCTATTGGAATTTTAGGACCCTTGCACTCCAGTGAGTGCTGAGAGAAGTACTGGCATTGACTTCTGGGATCCCAAATGAGTTGAATCCCTGTTTGTTATCTAGACTTCTACTTATGTAATTGGACAAAGTTCAGTTTGAATAAAGTTGAACGTATTTTTATGTTTATTAGCCACAGAATTTTCTTTTCCTGCAAACTGCCTGTTTATATCTTTGCTCACACTCACACTTATTGGGTTATATTTTTCTCATTGATTTATAAGATCTCTTGCATATTAAGAAAATTGACTATGCTGTGTGTTGCAACCCACTCCATGTGTAGTTTGTTTTTTATTTCATTTTAATAACTATTTCGAAATTCCACTTAATGCTCAGTTTTTGATAGAAAAGTAATAATTAGGACCAATTTTCAGTTCAATTTGAAACTTAGATAAATTCTCAGTTTCAACACTAGCTACTCTGTTTAGTTGTTTAATTCTCCAACCTAAGTTCAATTATTAACTGATGTGTCTTCTGGAATATGTGTATGTGCATATAAAGAGTCTAAAATGGAGGGGTTTTTTTATGTAATATTTTTTCCTTAATTTCTGTAAGAAAACTGAATGTACTGTTAATGGTATTCTATTTCTTCAATTAATCATGATTTTTCTTTGTAGTTTTACTTCCGATAAATGCGTTAGTGACAACCACTCAAAAGAAATTTAATAAGCAGTTACTGTTAATCACATGCTTGTAAGTTTGAGGGATGTAGCTACTTCCTCTTCATAAAAGCGTATTTTCACAGTATGTGGTTTTCCAATTTAAAAAATTGTCCATTTGAATAATTATAAGGAGTCATGACTGATACTATTACTTTCATTAACACTTCAGATCAAAGTGATTTTCATATAAATCTTTTCATAGTTTCACTTGGAACTCTGATAATTTCAGTGTTGGCATTTCTAAAAACATACTGTTAATAAGCTCTTCCACTGCCATCATTTCTTGGTTTCTTTGTCTGTAAAACAAAGCTGGAGAAATGAGGTTCTTGTCAGGGCACTGAGGTGTCAGAGTCACATGGGTTTCAAACCAGAAACAAATATGGTGGAACTGATGGAGCACACACATACATGTCCTTCCTAGCCAGAGATGGCAACTGTTAATGCGACTTTATTCTTCCTAGCCATTTCCATAGTTGTTCACCAAACCACTAGAAAGATTGAGCTTTGAGGTCTTTGTTTCACCATGATTCTTAATAAGCTAAAATGTCTTACTATGATTTATGACTCCATGTTATAAGTCAAAAATATTTTGCCAATAGTTTGAAATTCTTGTCGAGAGCAATTATTGAGGGCCCAATTTAGTGAATTTCTGTGTGTATTCACTAGGCAGGGGAGGGATCAAAAGCAAATGCTTTGGATATACTTCAGAAAAAATTACCATCTTGTCAGACAAGCAAATGACAACTGTGCGAACAAACAAAAAACCTGACTACTGGTATATCTCATTTATTACAAGATGGTCTTAAAGTCTGTGTATAAGTTATAATTTTCACATGTGAACTTAGAGTTTATGTACGCTAGAAGTATTTTGCTATTTAGACAATGTTGTTGATGAAACAGGAATTTCCATCTATTTTGCAAGTCTGATTGCAAATGACAAACACATAATTGCCAAATGTTTATCAAAAGAAAAATGCTGAAGCAATGTGGCAGAAAAGTTGCTTGCAGAAAAGTAGATACCTGGATAAGAAGACTTTAAGAAGATGATTCTAGGGAAGAATTAGGAAGGAAAACAAGGACCTGGTTAGATAGAGAAAATAGAAAGTTCATCTTGGGGATTTTGTGTGTGGGTGTGTGTCTATTGAGGTTGAGAGAAACAAAGGGAAATTATGCAGGGCACTGTAGTCAAATATAACCAAAGATTTGCAGTTCATGATCAAAAGTTTGTAATGTTATGGATGACCAAGGATCACATCAAATTCCCTTCATGGGAGTAACGTGATCCCAACTGTACTTAAAGTAGTCAGTTCTTCCTACTGCTGTCAGGATGGTTACAGGGTGAGTAGTTATTAGAGACAGAAGCAAAGGGGTGGAAGTGGTGGAAGGTTGTTCATGGTTAGTGCTGAACCAAGTCATTGAGAAAAATAGAGGAAAAAAATTGGCAGAACTTAACGATAGGCTGCAAAGGGAAGAATGGGGGCCAGAACAAAGAGATTTGTTTATCAAATCATTTTAATTTTTCTGATGATTAAAGTTATATATGCTAAAGACATATAATATAAATGTATGTGTGCATAATGTTAAAATACAGAAGTACATAAAAAAATTTTAAATTACCCATATTCAATAGTCTTACCATCCAGAGACAATCAGTTAATAATTTGTACATTTTTCTAGTTTTTATTTCCATAGTATCAGTTGAGATCACACTGTACATACAGTTTCTGTACTGTTTTCTTAATCTCACATATAAACCTTTACTCATGACATTAAAATCCTTCATAAATGTAATTATTAGTGGCTATACAATTCATATAATTTTTAGTGGCTTATGAACCACTTTTTAAACCCATTCCCTTAAGGCCAAGCATTTGGGTAGTTTCTAAATTTATTATAAAGAATTCTGAGATAAACATCTTTGCATATAAACTTCATTTTTTATCGTTTCTTTAGGATAGAATCTTACTGACATAATTGCTGAGTGAAGGCAATGAACATTTCCCCAGGCTCTTTATATATGTTATAAAGTTTCTTTTTTTAAGAATGGTTTTGATCAATTTATACTTGTCTTACTAAAGAATGACATATTAGCATTATTTGTTAAAAATATTTGCTAATTTTATTGGTTAAAAGTGATATTGTTTATAATATTTTGCTTTAATATACAATTTGCTTACCAATGTAAGGTTGGACATTTTGTTGTGTTTGAGAGTCACTTGTAATTCCTAGAAGAGAGACATTAAAATATAAATACTATACATATATCATGTGTAACTTCATTGGCATATTTCATGTTATTAGTTAATAAGACATCTAAATAGATGATAGAATATTTTTTCAGTGGAAAAATGGAAAGCAAGGGCCAAGTGATGTGACTGAGGAGTGGACATAAAGGGTGGGGGGAAGGAGATCCTAGATCATAGCGTTGTGGGGACAGAGAGAAGGGAGGCCAGTCATGGAAAATCTGCAAAAACAGATCCCAGTCATTAGGGGAACTATATAAGAATAGGGTTATAAAGCAAAAATGGAAACAAAATGAACTCAACAAACAGCAGAAAGCTAAGGGGGTGGGAGGGCAGGTGGACTTAAAAGCCAGAGAGCAGTACAAGGGAAAGAGGCCTGGCAAGTGGAGAATGAGGGAGGTGCCCACTCATTAGAGTCCTCCAACTCCACTTTCCACGAGGCCTTAGGAGCGTCTCAAGAATTTTCCAGGCAGGTTCTTATTCATGCAAGTCTTTGTTTCCCTCAAATTTGGCAGAGGGTCCAGAATATGGACCCTTCATATAACCCCTTCCCCCATCCACCCACCCAGTGTGTCTCTTAAATTTGTGATTTATCTCTTTTAACAATGTTGGTCGCAGTGACTATATTTTGGCTTTTTGTTTGTTTGTTTCTTGACCCTAATAAGTTGTCCATACGTCCTTTTGAATAAAAAAATGGTGAAAAGTACCAGAGAAAACTAGAAGTGGAGAGGACCTCGGAGTTCCTACACAATGTATTTAGCAATGAAGTTAAGGATTGACGGAGTTCATTGCCTAAAACCTAAATTTTTAAAAATAACATTTTAATATGCTGCCTGATGATTAGCAACATCTACCCTGTACATTTGTGTTTTCACTGCTTATGACTGAATGCCATGCCATAAAAAGAGTTTTACCCCATATGACTGACATGGTATTATGGCACTACCCTTTTCCCAATGCTCACGCTGAAAATATTAGTCATCTTGGACACTGCCGCCCTACATGCCATCCATTAACCAGCTCTGTCAACACTGCCTTTAAAGTATAACTCAAAGTCAACTTCTCGTCACCACCGCAGCATTACTACTCTAGTGTAATTCTCTGGATGACCAGAACAACCTCCCAGACTATCCTCTGCTTCCTCTTTTGCATGCCTGTGATTTCTTCTCCACACCGGAATGATCTTAAGAAAAAGAAAATCAGATCACATCACTTCTCTCCTCAGAATCCTACAATATGCCCAATAGAACCCGAAGTCCTTAGAATAAGGCCCTCCTCTGACCCCTGCCTGCTTTGCTCACTCTGTTGCCACATTGCCCCTTTCTGGCTATTCTTCAGATACCCCGAGCTTGTTCCCTGCCACAGTCTCACCTTTCTTCTTCTGGATTGCTTTTTTTCTGGGTTTCCAAACTGCTTCACTTCGTCAGATCTCTGTTCCAGAAAGGAAGGACGTCCCTGACCATCCAGCCAAAACAGTCCCCATTTTTTCCTCCTAACCCTACTTTCTTCTTCCACATAGCATTTATCACTCTCCTCCCTCCCCAGAACATATATATTTGCTTGTTGATTATGTTTCCCCAGCATGATGGGAAAGACTTTGTCTTTCTTGGTTACCACTCTATCTCCAAGGCCTAGAGCGAAATCACGCACAGTAGATGATCAGTTACCATTTGTTGAATGATTGAATAGCTTATGTAACCAATTCAAAATCAAGTCTCCAGACAACAGTATGATGGTTACCAGAGGGGAAGAGGAGTGGGGAGAGGTTGGAGAGGGTCAAGGGGGTCAAATATATGGTGAGAAAGAGACAAAACTTTGGGTGGTAAGCATACAATGCAATATACAGATGATATACTGTAGGATTGTACAGCTGAAACTTATATAATCTTATTAACCAATGTCACTCCAATAAATTAAATTTAAAAAGGAAAAAGAGGGGAAAAAAATCGAGGGTCTTACAAAGTTACTATTTGCTCATAATAAGTTAGGTTCATTATAGCTAAACTGTTTGCTTCCGTACTATTTTACGTTCTTTTTCTTGAACACACACTCCTTTCTAATTTTAGCACCCTATCTAAACTGATCAGCCTTGCAACTGATCTTTTAAAGATATCCTCATGTTTCTCATTAATGATTTAACCAATGTTTAAAGATCCACAGTAGCCAAAGTTTTAATCCGTTACATTTTTATTGACATGGTTTCTGTTATTTCCATATTTTGTTCACATTTTTTTAGACTATGAGTTAGTAAATAGTGTTAACCCAGTGCCTGAATAACACCTCCGAGTTATTACTGAAAGTGCTCAGTAAACACCCACTGGAATGGAAAAGCACAGTACTCAGAAAATCCAGAATGCTAGAGGATTTCTGTGGCAATTTTGAGGAAATTAGTAAAAACATATTTATTAAAGAGCAAAACTGGGCGAAACCATGCGCTTCCTGAGCTCTTGTTAACCTGACTATCCGTTCTGAGGTGATCTACCTTTTTCATCGTGACTTGTGGGAGTTGCCTTTCTCTAGCCAATGTGCAACCCCGGGGTTGGACTTTTGCACATTATTTATGACTTTGAAATAGGTATCTCCTCTACACCCACATTCAATATTTATTCTGGACTTCCTTTTTAAAAAATAATCTGTTAAAACTACCACGGGATATATAAAGACTCATACTTGGTAAGCTTATGAGACCCTACAGTTTACTATGTTACAGGGGCAGCAAGGAATCACTATAAAATCTTAACAGGTTTCCAAAAATTAATGAAGAATGCTGCCTAGGATAGAGGAAGAGTTTAGGGAGAAAATGCAAAGAGAATTATTTTTAGATTTAAATTAGATTTTGTGGCTTTTTAAAGTTACGGCCTCATTCACCAAACATTTCCCTACCTGGTTGCAAAGATACCATCTCCAAAATTCCCAAGCTTTTCCTGTAAGAACAGAAATGCCTGTTACTGGCAGCAGAGCAGCAAGGTGAAGGGTGAGTAGGTAGATAGAGAGGTAGGTGATTAGGAACAAAGAAAGAGAGGAAGGGAGGGAAGGAGGGAGACAGTCAGTCTACTTACCTAGAGGTGGTAAAGTGTGACCTCTATGAGTCAGAGTCCCTAGGTTCAAATTCTTGCTCCACTGTTCGCTATTTTTTGTTCTTAAACAACTTACTTTATTTCTTGTCCCTCAGTTTTCTCCTCTGTAAAATCGGGACTAGTACCTACATCGAAATGCGTTTATGAGGATTGCATATGTTAATGTATATGAAGCATTTAGAAACAGTGTCCAGTATCCGACAAGGACCACAGAGAAGAGTTAGCTCAAGTTGTTTTATTATGAAGTCATACATTTAAGTGAAAGTTAGACGGGACACTTAGGTGAAGATTCTGCCTTGTGCCTCTTCATTGGCTGCCTCACCCAATGGATCCTTGTCACTGGATATAGGAAACATGGGTGCGTGAAGTCTGGGCTCTTCGTGACTGCTTTTGTGACACATTTAAATTTTAAAGTTAAACAAGAAATGTTTCTTGCTTGAGTAAAGCTTGGGAGAGAGGGAGTTGATTGGAGATGGGATGGGGTTATACTTTATCTGACTTATTGGGTAATTCTCTCAGTCACTTTGTCTAAGAAGTTACAGACAGGTTCTCCAGTAGGCATAACAACATATAATATTACAAAGCTTTCGGATTACCTCGTCCAGTGTTGGATGCTGAAACCTCAGATTCTGAAGCAAAGTGAGTAGTCCTGATCCACTCCCACCTATGTCTTCTTCTCTCTCTGAGTCAGTGTTCCTGGTCAAGGTGAACATTTCTAAGGATTAGGAGCTCATTCACGTCTGCAATCAGGGTGGGGCTAAAGACTATGATTAAAAGGAAGTGCAAGGGGTGGGAAGGAGCCAGAGTCCAGAGTCGAGGTGGCTGGAGAGAGATCCCAGAGCAGCCCAGCCTGGCCGATTTAAACCCTCTGAAGTTCCTGCTAACCTGAAAAAGTAGTGCAAAGTTAGTTTTACTTCAAAACAATCCTCCAATAGCATTATGTTCTCTTTTGGATTTCCTTTCACAGTACCAAGTACCCAGCTCCTCCTATTGTATTTAAGATGTCTGCCCCCTTGCCTATGTCCACATTAAGGAGCTACTACTTACTATGTAAACAGAAGTACTTGACATACAACTTAAATGAGTTTAGATATATGCTTAGATTAAAAGCATATCCCACTAGAAATCAAAGGGATTCACAAGCTTAATTTTTATAAGTGATAAATAGTAAATATATATATATATTTTTTTTTTAATATACTTTCCCTTGTAAGTCAGACACCATGCAGATCCCCCCCCACACACACACATGCCTATTCTCCTTTCCTGCTATTTTTTCTCCTTAGTTCTTTATCAATTAACATAGTATATATTTTACCGATTTATTTGTTCAATGTCTTCTCCACCACGAGTCTATAGGGTTCATGAGGGCAGGGACTTTGTTTTCTGTTTGGCTCTCTGCCGTAGCCCCAGTACCTAGAACAGGGCCTCACACTTAGAAGGTGCTTGATAATATTGATTGAGAATGAAACACATTAATGTTAGTTCCTGTTATAATTTTACTCTTTAAAGTGATGGTACTAATTAAGAGGATACCACTTTAAATTTTAAAATGAAAGCCCTCAGATTCTTCCTTAATGTCCAGATAAGATAAACTCTTCATCCCAGAGATGTCAGTGTCCATTATTTAATTCTTCCTGTTGATACCATTAATGGGATATTTAACAAATTAACCGAAAGAGGATGCTATGGTGGTTTTAATCGTACATTTGTGTGGATACTGCTCTATAAAAACAAAGAAAGACTTTGTGGTCTAAAGTGAGGACAGAAGGGGACAGGTAAAGGGATGTTACCGCTGTATTCAGCTGAGGCCACGCCCTTGTGTATGTTGCATGTGTGTAAACCAAAAGCTGGAGGCGTTAATCCTTGTTATAATAATATCACCATTCTTCTGGTAGCTTCTGTGTGTCACATACGTTCTTTAGGAGGACGCTCCTACAAGTGCATGCATGCCCTCATCTTTTTGAGCTCACTTTTTCAATGTTGATTAGTTAGCTTCGTGGCCAACTATTATTGCTGAAACCACCAATAAACACACTTACATGGCTTCAGTCCAATACTCAACACCTTCTCAGATGCAGGCTCGTACCTCAGCGTGTATGTGTGTACAATTTCTTCCTCTAATGCTTTAGTCGTGCATTAATACAATAAACAATTTCAGCAAAGGCTGAAATTCTGAATGGCATAAAATCTACTTCCGGCAAATTATATACTACTGTTATATAGAAAGCAAATACACACTCACTTGATCTTTACATTAGCTAATACCTCAGCCTTTAGATAAGTTAAAATACTTCTTGTAAAATGCTCTGACTAGGATGTGAAAGTGACCTTAGTGTATATTACTTATATTCAAAGTAGCCCACCTAGCAATTTCCTGCTTTCATATTATGTCTGTACCAGGGCTCCACTTCCTCCTCCCACACCTGCCTGAATCTTGTTTCTTGTTCTTTTTTCAAATCTACTTTAGAGCTTATCTGGTCTCAAGCTTCTATTTTGCATCTGTTTTTTTTTCTTCTTTTATCTATATTTTTTCTGATGTCACTCTAAAAACAAGGGCGATTTGTTAAGACAAAGGATCACTCCTCAAGAGATGACTTGAGCTTGTTGTAAGCAGATTCATCAGAAGTTAACACCGCGAATGTAGCAGATGGGACACATGGACTGTGATGCCACTGACGTATTTATACATTTGCCTCCCTCGAGGGCTATTTAGTAGGAGTCAATGTGAATGGCAGTAGCAGAAAGGGTGACTCTTACTCTTGTGCTGTGTACTTTTCTGTATTGTTTGAATTCATTATAGCTGGTGTACATTGTTTTTACAAAGACCATAGGTAGCTGTGTGCCTATGTGCATATATTTTTAAAATTAACTTTGTTCAAAGAAAAGGCAGGAAAAAATTGCTTATTTTTGTTTAGGGCAGGCCGTGATTGTAATTATTGCTTTCTGGTATTCAGTGAAAAGCTGCCCTGTCCTTACTACCTTACTCTTAAAATTTATCATCTTGATATGGTTCGTTTCCTAAGTTTTGCATTCTTGATGTTTGGTGTAAGAATGTGTATACATGTACACACACGCACACATGCAGACACCCGCTCACACACCAAACTTCCACACCAAAAATACAACCTTTCTAATGCTTACAGCATGCTACACCCCCAGAGTTTATAAAAAAAAATTCTTATGTAGTATACTCAATTACTCTTATAGAAAAGGCAGATTTTTTGGATCCCATTTGTAGCCAAGAGCAATTTAGTCCAAAATCAGTAGTTTTTTGGAAACACTACTTTAGTGTCATTGAAAGATTGCTTCAGTTTTCTTCAGTCAAAACCTAGCTATTTCATTTTATATTTTATTTAACATGATTATAATCTTAGACTTGGTCTGGATTTTGACTCTTTACTAACCTCCTGGTATTTTCTAGTCACTATTGATAGCTTCAGATTATGTTATTTGGGAGCAATAGAACTGTCTCTCTTAAAAAAATATATAGGTAAATAAATGACTTAAAACTTTCTTGTTCCCTTTGGCCTTTTTACTTCCCATCTGGGCTACTTCAAATTGCTAAGGTAATAGAATTTAATAAGGTTAACAATTACAGAATAACCACTAAGGGAAAACTGGAGACCACAATTTTCGTTTTAGGAAGAGTTACAGATGTGTTTCTCTCTTTGTATGCTATGTAGCTCGTTTTAATCCCAGTTCAGGTCCCTAGTCCCAGATGTCACTTGCTTTCAGGAGCCCGCATGGAGTCTTTCTGCTCCCCTTCCCCTGATCTCCCTACTGCCTGAACCAACACATTCAACCTCTGGATGTGGTTCCATCTCCTAACTGCTTGAAAAGGAGAGTATTTACTCTGCTTAAGTGCCTCAGGTCCGCCTGATCCGTTGTTATGTACAGACTGTTTTTATTATCAATGAATCATGTTTTAATACTCCCTTTTCTCTTTCTATGCCCCTTCTATTTTCCTCCACTTCTTACCAGTAAATCCATTTCCAGCTCCAAACTGATAAAGTAAGATAAAATGAGGGTTTAGTTCATGTGTAATTTTTTTCTACCAAGCTATCCTAAATATGATCGTTGGTACTGCTTAGGAGGAAAGCTAAAGGGTACTCAATCCAGATCATTTACCCCAGACATAGTAAGAAAAAAAGCAGTATTTGCTAAAAATATTACATTTCTAAGAAATCATAGTAATATTTTTGAGTACTCTCTACAGGCCAAGAAATTTTCTAAGCACTTTACATGTATTCATTCATTTAATCCCCAACAACAACCCGAATGAAGTAAGAATTATTGTTTTTCTTGTCTGAGTGGAAACAATACAAGGTTGTAGGTACCCATCTTACTCTAGGAAGGTAGATTTTAAAAAATCATTTGTTTCCTTTTGGTTAGTATTGGCGTTTGAATAAAATATTTCTGTTATGTTTCCTTCTCTGTGAAATGCCAGAGCTTCTGTTTTCTTGGGCCTTCCCCAAATCCATTTGTTAAGTGGGTTTTCCATGAAGTTTTGACTGCTGTTGAGCATTTTGTATCTGGCAGCTTGAACACCTCCCTTCCTTCTGTACCAACCACTCACAGCTCCTCCTTCCAGTTGCCCTTAGCAAATGACTCCCAAGGCATTTAAGTGGCCAAAGCTCATTGACCAATGAGGAGACGTGTGCTGTACATAGCAAAGTTACGTAGTTCCTGGGATCAGGAGCGAAGGTTGCTTAAGCAAAGCTTTTGTGACTATTAGCCTGTCGCATCCAGATTTCAAGACTGGAAAGGTAGGGTACACCTTATTTGTTTTACCTGTATGATAGGAGGAGACGGTTGTGTTTGGTTAAAGTAATTTAGATCAGGTCAAATAAACAAATGATCCGTTTTGTTTGTTTTTAATTGAAGGCAAGAAAAAAAATGCGAAGTTTGTAAGAATTTCAAATGCTGCACAATTTACCTTACCAGAAGCAAAACCAAAATTCTTAAGTTATGAACATTTCTTGAAAAAAAAATCAGTTAGTCTAGCAGCTCTTCACTTTGCACAGTTTAAAAAGCTAGGTCTTCACGAAGTCATTTTTTCATAAATTGCTGCTATTTAAACTATGGGATAAAAAGCAGAAATTTATCAATTATGTCCACTTTTGTTTTCCAAAGTCATTTCAGAGTCAGTCTTTAAAGAAGAAATTTCTTATTTTAAGGTATGAGATAATGAAAAAAATTAATGGAATTAGTATGATAATTACTACATAAAGGTTAGCGATAATGACATTTTCTCTTTGAGAAAAATTCTGGTATAAGAAGACTCTTGTATCAACCGTTTCTTCAAACCAATACTAAAGTTTATAAAATGGAATTAAGTGTAGGTTATATGCTTTAAAGACTACAAATTAGTTTTACTTTCATTATAAAGAATAGTTATATTTTATGTGCTATTTGAGATTTATTCTAATATTCACTCAAAGAAACCAGAGAAATAGAGTCTTTGCTTCTTTCTATCTGGAAATGGAGCAATTTGAATAGCATTTGAAGCTAATCCTCAAAAGAAAAACCTTCCTCATTATGAATAAAATATGATAAATCAATGTTATGACAAAATGTGTACATAAGAAACATATATTGTTATACTTATTCATTAGCCTACATCTAATGTTTAGTATTAGAAGGTAAATCGGGGTTTGAAGGAAAGTATAAGTGGTTTCCCATGATTGCTTTTTCCAGAGTTGGCTTAATATGGGTTTGTATTTTATAACAGAAATTAAGCAATATATTTGTTTAAAAATACAACATGAGAGATGGTACCATTTGGTAATTTTTTTTAAGGATTTCCTTAAAACTACTTTTATCTGTTTTGTAAAGAATTTTTTTAGTACACATATCACTAAGTATAAATGACTAATAATTTATCTCAGATTCCTCCTTTTCTTACTATTTTTACGTACTCATTTAAAAGATTCCATCCTGAAACTTCCTTCTTTTATTAGATTTGTTCAAATGCTGTTATATGAGAAGTCATTCTCAAGCCTCCCTCATAGTCTCTGACTGTGGTTGACTCCTTGGGGGAGGTAAATGTGGTTGACCAACAGTCACAGAGTTAACTATTCACAGCAGAGAATACTTGCTAGCCATCTTCTCCAGTACAAGTAAATGCTATTTCTCAACTCTACACTGAGGTTCAAAGGTTTAAACTAACTTCACAGATCAGAGGTCAGGCACGAATTGCTGCAATTTGTAGTTCGATTCTGCCGATATGACAATTTCACAGCTATGATGATTGCTTTTTTCCACTTCTGCACACAGGCCAGGCCAGGCAGTTAACAGCGTAATTTGTACAAGTCAGCCTTTGGCACCGAAGTTTAATGAATAACTAGCTGGTGCCTTAGGTTTCACTGGTACAAGGTGCATATTATAAAAAGGGTCAAATGTTAATGCACAAAGACGGAGGGGGTGGGAAGTGATATCTCAATAACTACCACCTAAGAATCATGTGTACAGGATTAGTAATTTGTATTTATTTTTAAAACCCTATTTCTATGATGTGAATGTTCGTATGTTCATTTTCTTTGCTAGTAAAAGAGGTAGATATTTTTTTTAATGTTAGCAAGAACGAACTGTCTGATTAGAGATTATTGACTGAGCAGTAGAAAGTGAAATTGCAAGCTCTGTTTACTCCTTTCATGGGGTCTCTGATTTCTCAAAAGTTTTTCAAAATGTGGTAACTTCAAGAATCTAGGGAACAAATTGGATAACCAGGGGTTTCTGAGCCCATATTAATGAGTCTCCAACATTAGTCTCTACTCTTTAACCAAAAAGCTGAACTCTTATATTTCTAACCCAAATTCAGAATACCTTTTATTGCTTAAAGTTGAATATTGGGACTCTTGAAAAAATTCTTAGACAGTGGGCCTTAACAATCCATGCGTTTGCTGTTCACAGTTTTGATTCCTTTTAAATGACTCTGAAACTGCAATATAAATACATAAAATTTGTCACTTTTGTTATAGCACAAGTTTAATTTTCTCCTCTTCCAGACTGGGGTGCAGAAGCAATTGGATTCTTCCATAGAGCAGAATAATTAAGAGCACAGATTCTGGTCTCAGACCTCCTGGGTTCAAATCCCAGCTTCATCACTTACAGCTAGGGGACCTTAGCTGATGGTTAGCCTCCCTGTGCCTTAGTTTTCTCATCTCTAGAATGAGAATAACTTTAGAATTTGCTTCATGAGGTTGTGGTAATGATTAAATAAAGCACTATACAAGAAATGCTTACCCCAGTGCCTGGTGCATAACGAGCACTCGATGAATGTCGGCTATAATTAACATTAATAGTATTATTAAGTTACATTGCTTGTGAATAAGCCTAGCCTACCCCGTACATCATCCCAACTTGGTTTAGACTTGGTCTTTGCTCTGGTCATTTCATGAGGCACACAAGATAGGGCATAGTTGGATAAGGTGATTTGAGAAAATTTTAGGATGCATTCCTTTTGAATATCATTGGGAAGTGTATTTTAAAATTCCCATTTCTAGTCTAGCACTCTTAAATGCTATCTTTTTTTTCCCCTAGGTGATTTGCTGTCACATGAAAAAGCTTGTAAAAAGAAATAAGTCTAAATCATCTGGTTGCCTTTCAGAGTTGTTTTCTTTCTGTTCTTTTGGTGAGAAACATTTTAGTTAAAAAAATCCTAAATGATACAATGATCAATGGGCTAAATTCTATCCCTGACGATATGTGTTATACTTACTAGAATGCATACTTTCCAGGAACACCAGAAATGAAAATCTTAAAAAGTGATTTTTTTCATTTCATTTCATTTCATTCCTATGAAACAAAGAATATTTGAATAAAAACATAATTTTTACAACCAATGATAATAAAAAATTACGTTCTTAGCATTAAAAAGGTAGTAACAATACCCTTAATTAAACAATTAAGCACCTACTGTGTGCTAGGATTGGGTGTGGGGCACTGGGATTATAATAGTGAGTCAGATCTAGATTCTGCCCTGATAAAGTTTACAACTGACGGCAGATGACCACTATCGTACCAATAATTATTAGATGAAACCATATACAATTGCCAGTAGTCTACAGTTTTTGTCCTCCAGAATGGCAGTTTCATATGATTGACCCCAGTCTTATGCGTGCTATGAAGGATTATAGGACACTGTAGGAACATATCCCCAGGGGCTCCAGGGACGGCTCTGAGAAGGAATGAAGTTTAAGGATGAGTATAAGCTGGCTATGAAGGGGGCCTGGCAAAGGTTTGAAGCATTGGGAATAGCATGTGTAAGAGGGAAAGTGACACAAGATGAGGCTGGAAAAAGGAAGCAATGTCTTCCTCATAGGACTTACTAAGGACATTAATGTTATCCCAGGGCAGTGGCAAGATTGTTCAGAGGCTTAAGCAGGAAGGTGATATGATCAAATTGTGTGTTTTTAAAAAGTCACTTTGCCTGCCATCAGAACTAGATTGATTGCAGTGGGCAAGAGTGGATGGGATGATCCATTGGGAAGCTGCTGCAGGCGTCAGGCAGGAACTGGTGGTTGGCAGTTTACAAGACGCTTTCAAATGTAGTATCTTATTTTATCCTCATAACAACTCTTCTTACATGAGGTGTTAATATTAGCATCAGTTAAGTGGCATACTCATGGTCACATTGCCGGTAGCAGGGAGAACTCGAATTTTATTACCTGACTCTTGCCCCTGGTGTCTTGGTCGCTTTAGGCCCAGGTACCAGCATCCCTGGGTGTGGACAGTTGGTTTCTCTTAAGAAAAGATTCGCTTTTTAAGAAACAGAATTCTCACTCCTTGGCGGTCGAGGGTTGGGAGTGAGAAGTTACTTTGAGAAAGTTACTTTTAGATGATGTTTGTGACTGAGAGTTGAGAGAAGCAAACAGAATGTGATGTGGAACTTGATAATAGACTGGACCATCTTTTTAGAAAAATACATTTAGTAATTTCATGTATTTATTTACACCCTGCCTCATTCCAAAAATGTAGCTTTCAAAACTGCATTTGCTATGACAAGAAGAAAGGGTAAAAAAATCAGGCAAATTAACATGATGCCACAGGCATCCCAAGTCCAACAAACATCTGTCCTCAGATCCCACCATTTGTTAAAGAGGGACTCAGAAGCAACTCCTAAGATTCTTATGCCCGGAAAAAAAAACACACACAAAAAAGCAAGTGTTCTGTTTAGAATAGCATTTTCCTTCTACTGGAATGTTGGAAAATTTCCCCATTTGGTCTTCATACAGATCCCATGATATAGTGACAACATCCATAGCTGTCTCACAGAATGAGTGGGCGAGAGGATGGGAGTGAATTAATTAACCCAATGTCTGGAAACCATTTCTTTTCTCTAGAAACTTCTCCACATGTCTTAGTGTACCTATTTATGTGCTTCAGTAAGACAGTTTCCTCCACAGTAAAATCAAGGATTGGGACTAGAGCTGGGCTTCTCAAACTAGGTGCCCTGGGGTACCTAATATTGTGTCAGGAGCAATGTGAAGTCACAGGACAAAAGTGACGTACGGGTTTTGGTTGAAGATTTTTTTTTTTTATGACAAAACGTTACAATTTTTATGAAATGTGGAGTCATTCTAGAAGCAAACAATTGAACCTAAGTGTTTCATTTTAAGGAAATGTTCTGTTACTTTGAATAGCAATGAGAGGAACATCAATAATTCTTCTTTCCTCCATGAAGATATGACAAACTACATGAAACCTATAATTTCATTGACATTAATAATTTGCTTTCAATTCAGAGAGTTTACATGTCCATTACCATGCCTTTTTTATATATATATATACACATAGGATTTCATTTTGTACTGCTATAACAATTTCATTATAAGACCAAGGGAGAAAAAGAAGGAAAAAAAAAAAGGGTAAAACCACCACACTGAGTAAACTTCTAAAGCTTTTCTACTTTTTAACAGAATTTTCCATCTGGTAGATTTATTGTCAGATCCCCTTCAAAACAGACAAGATGCTTACCATATTTGAAAGATTATAGGTTACCACTGAAAGGAAATTTTACACAGTCACTGTACATCAAGGTTGAAAAACTGTCCCGCATGAAAAATATACTTAGAAATCTTGTGAATAAAAGAAAAAGAAAACATTATTGTGAGTTAACACATCCATCACCTTTAGTGATGTACATTAAGCCTGTTTTACTTGGACTAGTGACAAGAAAAGATGAACACGTTAGCTAACAATGTCAAAAAGTTTAAAATTCAGTGTCCAAGCAATTCCTAACGATGCTTTGGGAGCTTTAAGCTCCAAATAGGATAGAATTTATGCATATGCATTAATGAATTCAAGCTTGGCAAATTACACCCAAGCAGGTGATTAAACTATGTATACAGAAAGTAAATGATAAATCCAGAATTAAAGGGGTCCTTCTGTTTTTTTTCTTAGAGCCTTGAAAATTGACAAACTTTTTGAGGACAGTTCTGTTAATATTAAACATTAGGTAACCACAGGTGTTGGGAAACCTAACGACACAAACTGATTTAAAATACTCAAGATGACATTGTAGTGTTTCATATAATTCAGTTTGTGGGTAAGGGCACAAGACACCATTTAACAAAAATAATCACGTCGATTGACCTAGAAATCAAATGCAAATAGTTATGAATACAATCTCCAAAATCTTTTTAAGTGAACATTAACCATTTATTCAGTTATACAAGAATCTGAAAGAGTCAAGTCTTCTGTGACATAAAGCCATCTGGAATAGTTTCATGTCTCAGCTGAGCAGGACGGAAGGAGACAGTGGACAGGCCCCACTTGGGTGGTGAGACAGGAAGACCAGACTCAACAGCAGCCTCCACCCTGCCTGCTGCCCACCCTAGCTGCCTGCATGTGTAGCGTTAGTAGCAGCGTGCTGAGGGCCAATTTTAATGCCATTTGCCTCATTATTAATGTCAAAGACTCCTTGGATTTTTTCATAAATTTCTTTTGCTGTATTAATAAATGCCTCTTCTACATTGGAAGCTGTCTTAGCAGAAGTTTCCATGAAGATAAGTCCATGTTCTCGTGCAAAAGCTTCACCTTCTTCTTTTTTTACTTCTTTTAGATTCTAAATCACTTTTATTTCCAATAAGCATAATGACCATGTTGGAATTAGAATGCTGGCGGGCATCTTCTAACCAGGTTGTCAAGTGGTTGAATGTATCTCTCCTTGTAATATCATACACTAGTAAAGCTCCTACTGCACCCCTGTAATATGACCTTGTGATGGAATGAAAGGATTCTTGCCCTGCCTTCACGAATCTGGGAAAAAGTCATGAATACCACTCGACATTTTTTAAAGGGGGAAATTTTGGCATTATGCGAAGAGTGAAAACTCACAATTCTGCAATTCTGCACAAATAATACATTCCAGTAATGGTGCTTTGTAAATATCTTCTCTCTTCTCCATATAATTCTGCAAGGAATTATCTCTATTTTATGAATGTGGAAACTGAAGCTCAGAAAAGTTGAAATAATTTGTCTGGATTCACTTAACTAGTAAATGAATAGTGCAGGAGTCTAAATTTTATTCTGTTCCCTCGACAGGGTAGAATTAACTTAATGGACACACCTTGTAATTTTTACATTTAGTTTTATTTATCAAAAACTATGATGTTGATCATTAGGTGCTATCCAGGTCGTAGCATTTAGGAAACCATCCTCACAGACTTGGGTGTGGATTATAAACTTTGAGAAGTAAACAGTTTAACAGATGTTTCTCTATAATTTATTTGAGAATGTGCCACCTTCCCCCCCCCCAGTAATTCATTGATAATAAGGATTAAACTCAGCTCATGGTTTAGCTTTCTTATGTGTGTTTCCATCAGGTTAGATCCCATTGGATGCTTTGTCAGTCACTGTATTATAAAGATAGTTACAGCAGAATAATTTTGGAGCTACAGCTGACTTTAGAGGCCGTTTATCAACAGATTCCAAACTGTGCTGTCTGTAGTCTTAAAGATCCTGTGGGGTCCCCACACACCCCCAGTGGACTAGAGCAGAATGGGTGGCGAGCTGGAGCTACCTCCCCATATCACCCCCCCCCCCATCTCTATTTCAGTCAGCTCCAGCTCCTGTTTTATTGATTTTATTTGTTTCTGCGTCTAGGTAAATTTTGTTAGAGAATGGGTGCTACACTTAAAAAAAAAAAAAAGGAGCAAAACAAAAATTAAAAATCAGCTTGAAACCTTCTGGCAATCCAACTCCTTTATTTTCTTCAGGGGAGCACATTTTGGCTCATCTAGGTGAAATGACTTGCCTAAGAACACAGAACAAGGCACAGCAGAGCTAGAATTAAAACCAGTCTTCTAGACACTGGTCTGGTGTTGGAGCGGCTGTGCCATATTGAATCTTACATGGCTTGATGAGGGCTCTCGATAGTTAGGAGAGAATATTCTTAAAGGTGGACAGATTATATATCCACCAGATGTGAAATAAAGGTAAAAGTTTTGTCCTTAAGATCTATTTTAATATCTCATCTGAAATACACTTACCCTAAGTCTCGTAAATTTGAATATTTTCTATTTCATGACTTTAAAGATTATCCTCCGACTCCAAATTCTATTTTTCGTGGGACTCTCCATGCAAAGAACGTCCTCAGCAGTGTTAACTACACATCTTAAGGCAGAACATCAAGTCACTTTTGATAGCAATTCTACTCAGCTGGATGGCAGTTCTTGTTTCAGTGGATTTTCAGACCCTCTCTGGATTCAGCAGGAAAGAGTGTGATCATGATCTATCTATTAGTGATGTGTAGCATAAACCCCCATTTGGGAGGGGCAGCCCATGAACTAGATATTACCATCCCTATCAATGTACCACCACCTCTTTTTAAGCCTCTATGAGCAAAAAGTATAGGCTGTACCTGTATTCCTTTCTAAACACTGTGTTGTTCATCTTGAAGTCATGGGTGCTCTAAAGAAAACAGAGGCAAAAATACAACAAATGGAAGAAACTGGTTATTTTCTTATTACTAGTGCTTGTTCAAGGATAGGAAAGGAATAAAGGGTTGTATTTCTTGGTTTGTAGAGGTCGTGATAGACTAATGGTAGTCCAGTCTTGAAACAAAATGGCCCCAAATTAGTAATGCATGTATGAAAATTATATTGAACTAGAAAACATTTCTCGCAATTTTTTTTACCCCTTAGGATTTGCCTCAAAGGGCACTCCAAAAATTGAACTGAGAAATCCCAAGCACGCTGTCTGAATTTTCCTGTATATTCTTGTTCTACATCCTATAAAGGACCAGACAGATCAAACGGGTGGTTTTTGGTGAGTACACCAGCTGGTGTCCTTTTCTCCTTAAGGAAAACCGTAAATTTTCATTCCTATCAACTAAGCTATCTGCTGCTTACACGGGGTGTACCTTGTGTGTGTTTATGTGGCAAAATAGTGGTTATACAAAATGATAAGTCATTTTGAACCCACAGTATAAATCCTTATTGTGGCTCAAGGAAAAACTGCTACTGTATGCATGTGTGAGCATTTTAAGAGTTGAGATGAGGTGTGATGATTATGTAGTGCTTATAATCTGTTTTTTTTCTTTTATTAAATTAATTTCAGGTATACAAAACAACATAATGATTACACATTTACACCCCTCACAAAGTGATAACCCCACCAAGTCTTCTACCCCTCTGACATCGTACACAGTTATTACAATACCATTGACTGTACTCCCTATGCTGCACTTTATATCCCATGATTATATATATAGTACATATATATGTACTATATATATACATATGTAAAGTGCATATATATATATGTACATACATATATATGTTATCGTTGACATTCAATATTATTTTATATTAGTTTCAGGTGTATAGCACAGTGGCTATAATCTGTCTTTTATGCCCCCCCCCCCCCGCAAAAAAAAGTCAAGGGTATATTTCAATCAGCATTGTCTTTTGAAAGTGCTGGATATATAAGGAAGGGTCCTTTGTACAAGCTAGAGAAGATACTTGTATGTTTTTGAACAATTCTCATGTCTTCTCTAATCTGTTGCCTTACCTGTAATATAAGGTAAAAGTAACTGCCATGTCAGGCTCTCTAAATCATGGCAATCCGGTGAATTGTAACATATATAAATACACTTTGTATATGTGCTGCCGAAGCGAGCACAATATAAATACACTTTGAAAACTACATAATTCTCTACAGTTAGAGGCATTATTATTCTGTGATAATTTTATGTATGCTGTGGACATGAAGCATAACCCGGAACCTTGAACAGCCAGCCCTCCCCAGCCCCAGCCCCAGCCCTCCTATAGCTCCAAAAGGGAGAAGTAATAGATCCTCGTATGTCAGGGAGGGGCTGCTGGTGACACTGATGTGCCCAACAGCACCCCCCCGCCAGAAAAGAGTCCCTTCTTTTCACATCCTCTTATCTGGGATCTGGACTTAGTCCACTAAATTTAGGAATGCGGAGAGCTAATTATTTTTTTAATTATAATTTTTTTCTTTTTATGAAAACATATTCATTAAAGGAAACCTGGAAATTAAAGAAACAATATAAAATTACTTATAACCCCACAATTCGAAGAAATCACAATTAACATTATGGTATATTTATTCCTTTTTTGTTTTTTTTGAATATTTCATATATATATATTCTATATACCGTATTTCCCTGAAAATAAGATCTAGCCGGACAATCAGCTGTAATGCATCTTTTGGAGCAAAAATTAATATAAGATCCGGTATTATATTATATTATATTATATTATATTATATTATATTATATTAACTCGGTCTTATAGGAAAATAAGACCGGGTCTTATACTAATTTTTGCTCCAAAAGCCTCAAGAGCTGATTGTCTGGCTAGGTCTTATCTTCAAAGAAACAGTGTAGTCTTAAAAAACATATATATAAATATATATATATATATATATATATTCATTCTAAAATATTTAACAAGGTTAACATAGTAGAGAAATGAAATAAGTATTCTAGTCTACAACTATGTCGTAATTTAGCCATTTCCATACCTTTAAACATTATATTTTTCACATCACATAAATATATACTATTATTTTCATTACATTATGTTGTAAGTACCACTGTGGTGAACATATTTTTTTTTTTTATTAAATTTATTGGGGTGACAAATGTTACTAAATTTACATAGATTTCAGGTGTACAATTCTGTATTACATCGTCTATAAATCCCATTGTGTGTTCACCACCCAGAGTCAGTTCTCCTTCCATCACCATATATTTGGCGGTGAACATATTTGACTATAAATTTTACCTGTGTCTCTGATTATTTTCTTGGAGTAAATTTCTATAAAGGGATTCACTGGGCCAATGAGAATGAACTATTTTTAATGAACACTGTAAAACTCTTGATATTGTCAAACTGCCCTCCAGAAATGCACCAAATTGTACTTGCCCTCCCATGTGCCCCTACCAATGATATAGGATAATGTTAATTTCACTGCACACATGTGAAGATTGAGTTCTTACTACTTTAAGAAGGTTTAAAATTATCAATATTTCTACAAAAGCTCAGGAGATAAAAGCCCATTCCCTCTCCCTGGCCCACCCCACCCTAACCAATGTAAGTCTCTGGAGTAGAAGAGAGTGTCATCTGATCAGCATTGTGCGTTAATAGTAATGTCTCAGATCTCTTCACGGGGAAAAGCATATATGAAGCCTGCATTCATTCACTTGGTATTTATTATCAGCAGTTTCCTTCATTCTGTACTACGTGCTTCAGGAGAACAAAAGATCTTTTCATTGTCAATGAGAAGTTTAATTCAGTTGGTGAGCCCAGACAAACAACAAACTCAAAAATCCTTAAACTTGGATGGTTCACTTAACTTCTCAAGGTCTATTTCTTTTAAAGTGAAAGGCTCAAATTTGTCGATTTCTAAAGAGTGTCTGAAGTGGTTTTTAGTAAAAAGATGTGAGTACACACACAGGTAGTGACAACAATAGAAGTCATTATGTAGATATGTAAACTTAACTGTAAACAACGTAATACGTTGTATAGCTTCCATTATCTGGCAATGAAAGCACTTCAATTTCTTTAGGAGAGAAGTTTCCCTGATTAATTAAATATTAGGAAATGTTTTCAAGTGAATCATTTTTTTAAATGTAAAATTAAAGTAGTAGGAAAATCCTTCAAGATGGCCTCTAAAGTTCCTTTTAGCTCTACCACCTATAATTCATAAGTAATGGATAAAATACCAAAGACTGGGGGTCCCCAAAGCAAAGGATGGTCAATGAGCTTCACAGAGAGTTTTGTAGAATCATGACTAGGATTTTAAAGGTGACACATTCTACAGATTGGTGCTGTCTCATCTTTATCCGTACCCTGGCACCAATTGCCAGCCCCAAACACACACACACTAAAAGTCTACACTTGCACTGTTCATGGATTTTTATCAGATTTTCAAATTGGAACACACAAAACAGGTTTAAGGGGTAAATAAGCTCATGATATTTAGCTTCCTTCACCATTACCCCCCTACACCTGCCAAAATGTTAAAATTGTATAACTCAACTACTGAGCTGTACTGAGCAATTTCAGGGAGACTGAGCCAAAGTTGGGCAAGAAAGTCTGCCACTGGACAACTGCTCTTTCTCTCTGAGGTAGATTGCCTCTTGCATATTAACATAGAGTAGATATTTCATAAATATTTTCTGGGTTCCTCTCTACTCAGATTTTGTGCCCCTTTATAATAGTGGTTTGTTTTATACTTCAGAAAATATATATATTTAAATATATGTTGGGACAATTTCCAAAATCTAAAAGTATGAAGGAACTGTAGTAATTCCTCAAATTGGCTCTAATCTTGGGACAACACAGCCACTTTTTGACTAGATTTCTTCACATAGTTAAAGTCTCATTTGCTAATATATTGATCTCTTTGCAATTTGAATCACAAACATAAAGAAAAAAGTGACATAGCCTAGTACATCATTTTTCTAATCATTTTCCTGTCTTCTCTGAAAAATCTGCATTCCTTCCTCCCTTTTATTCCATATGGTGACTCGACTAGTTTTCCACATCTCTCTATTTTTTTTATTGTGGTAAAATATGCATAACAGAGGCATTAAACATATTCACATTT
Organism: Rhinolophus hipposideros; assembly: GCF_964194185.1. Taxonomy (NCBI): domain Eukaryota; kingdom Metazoa; phylum Chordata; class Mammalia; order Chiroptera; family Rhinolophidae; genus Rhinolophus; species Rhinolophus hipposideros. The sequence continues at coordinate 36,713,426 of NC_138047.1, forward strand.
TTGTGTAAATATCACCACCATCTATCTCTAGAACTTTCTCATCTTCCCAAACCGAAACTTTGTATGAGTTTGTACAAGTTATTATTAAACAATAACTTCCATTCCTTCCTTCCCCCAGCTCCTAGCAACCACCATTCTACTTTGTCTCTATGAATTTGATTATTCCAGGTATCTCATATAAGTGGAATTACCCAATATTTGTCCTTTTGTGTCTGGCTTATTTCACTTAGCATAATGTCTTCATGGCTCATCTATGTTGTAGCTTGTGACAGAATTTCCTTCGTTTTTAAGGCTGACTTAATATTCCATTTTGTATATATACCATATTTTGTTTACCCATTCATGCACTGAACATTTGGGTTATTTCTACCCTTTAGCTATATGGGTAATACTGCTATGTTCATGGATATATAAATATATGTTTGAATCCCTGCTTTTAATTCTTTGGAGTATACACCCGGTAGTGGAATTGGTGGATTATACGACAATTCTGTGTTTAAGTTCTTGAGGAACCACTATACTGTTTTTCACAAAAGCTACACCATTTTACATCCCACCAGCAATGCACAAGGGTTCCAATTTCTCCATAACCTTGTCAACACTTGTTATTTTCTGTTTTTGTAGGGGTCGTGTTTTTTTTAATTTTAGTTTTTAATAATAGCCATCTTAATGGGTATGAAGTAGAATATCATTGTGGCTCTAATTTGCATTTCCCAAACAATTAGTGATACTGAGAGTCTTTCCATATGCTTGTTGGCTATTTGTGTATCATCTTTGGAGAAATACCTATTCAGCCCTTTGCCTGATTTTTAATTGGTTGGTTTGTTTTGTTGCTGTATTATAGGAATTCCTTATATTTTATAGATATTAATTCCTTAATGTTTTTAGAGATTAGTTTCTCCCATTCTGTGGGTTACCTTTTCACTCTGCTGATTGTGTTCTTTGGTTCACAAAAGTTTTTTGTGTCGATGTAGTCCAATTTATCTATTTTTTTCTTTTATTGCCTGTTCTTTTGGTTTCATAGCCAAGAAATCAATGCCAAATCCAATATCATGAAGCTTTTCCTCTATATTTTCTTCTACGAGTTTTATAAGTTTTAGCTCTTACAGTTAGGTCTGTGATCCGTTCGAGTCAATCATTGTATATGGCGTATGGTAAGAGCCAGGATTCTTTTTAAAGAGGTGCTTTTCAATCCCACTAAATCTCAATGAATATGTGTCAGACGGTTAAGCAAATAGCACATGTATTGACATCTAAAGCTCATCCTCACTTATTTTTCTACCTAGTGGAGGCTTTGGTGGTTTCCCAACAGACAGGTTATAGAAAGTTAAAGCAGCTGGGAAACTAACAGCTCAGCCGGCTCAGCTCTCAAAACTAGGATACAGCAATGAGGGGGTGCCTGGGATCAGCAAGTGTTTTGATGTCAACATGCTTGATGAAATCCCCAACAAAAGCAACGAAGAGGTAGATAGATAGTGTTTTAGGCCAAAAAGAAAAGTGTGTGTTATATATGTACATAGGTTTGGCAGCAGAGGAAAACAGAGAAGACACTCCATGCTGAATGGGGCCATAGTTGTGGGCTACAGCCAATATTTATTTGTACAAAAATTTCTCTCCACACTGCTTTAGAGAAACAAAACTAGATTAGCCACTGTTAGGTTTCCAAACGGTTTTCCACAATAGCTATTCTAGTTCTGTTTTATTGTAGACAGCATCTAGATGTGCTTATGGGAGGGTCTGGGTAGCTCACTCAAGCCTTGCAGTCTTGAGAAGTAAGAAGAAACTCTCAGGCTGTGTAAGCTGCCTCACCTGGTCGCAACAGGACCAAAGGTCTGCGGCTGACTCTAGAGATAACAGCCCACACGGAGATTGCTCATAGCTGCAGGATTCTCCACGCGAACTTGTGGAGATTCTCAACATTAGAACACAGGATTGGTAGTCAGGTGTCCAAATCCCAAATCACTTAGTGTTACATCCACTAAGACTATGGTATCAGGCCCCTCTTTGTTTTTATGGGGACTGGTTTATGAGGGTTAAACTGCTGCTATAGGTCCTCATTTTCTCTTTGCCATAAAAGGGGCTTTGGAGAAAGAGGAAATAACTAAGCCAACTAAATTTTCTAAGGCAGGGTAAGATAAGATAAGCCATGCTTTCTAAAAACAGTTTGCAAGACTGGTGGTATCCTATATTTCCCTTGAAGCATTAAAGTCATTTCACACTTTATTAACTCAAAGAATATCCAATATTTCTCTGTGAGACTGGGAATAAATGACCAGCTCAGCTCAAATCAGGGACATTTTTACTGGTATGTGAGTTTTTCATACTGAAACAACTCAAGTGTACATAATGAAAGTACAGAGTATGTGAGACGTGAACGGCAATTATAGTCCAACACTAGTCCCAAGAGTTTATTATATCTGGAATATATAAGCTTCCTGACACTTGAACATTTCATTCTAAATGCTCTAGGCTCAGTTGAACTCTGGATATGTATTTTCTGTTCATTTACATTCTTAAAAGTCTACATTTCATGAGTTTCTTTCATTAATATAGTTCTGCTTTCTATGTAACTTTTATAGTCTTTGTAACTTTTATGTACATTTCCAACTAATTTTAACTGTCTAGTTAAATTATAGAGACTGGGAAAACTGGTTCTCCTTCCCTTTCTTCTTTTAATAAATATCTTTCCACAGACTAGAACTTCGATTTTTTCCCCCCAAATATCTTCAAATTCTACCTCAAAAAAAATTATAAATTTAGCATTTAAATAATTTGCAATTGTCTCTTTTCCCTTCTCTAGTTTTAAACCATATATTACTACATTTGGTTCAAATGGTGAATACCTGTTAAAAACTGGGGTGCGTATGTGTGAGTGTGTTTTATTTAAACAATTAAAACAGACAGCTAATCATACATTGCTCTATTCTTATTTATTACTCTGTGGTACTTATTAACCAAGGTAATTACATTCGAAAACCAGGGATATTAAATGAGAATTTAAGATGAGGATAAAAAGCAATTAAGGAAAAGGCCATGGAAATGTGAATATAAAGAAGAAAGATGACAGGTGGTAATGCTTTTTTCGACTGAAACCAGAAGTCCCTGTGTTGCTTCCCTACCTTTTCTCCTCTGTAACAAGAGGTAACTTCCCTGTGTGTCACACTCCCATGAAAAGTAAAAAGGTAGATAAGCGAGTGACATTGAATTGAGAACCTTGGATTTCTTATACAGACATTTGTGAACTTCTGTATTATATTGTTAGTATCCGATTAATTTGTGAGCTGCTTTCCAACTCATTAAGATTCACCACTGCATGGTAGAGAACTGCCTAGGAGCAGAGACATATCAGGGAAGAAAGGAGCCTACCCGATTCTAGTGCACATGAGCTCAAGCACGGTAATACCCAGCTCCTCGAAATACCTGTACATAAAAAGAGCATTTGGAAACTGCCTTTGGTCGGTCACCATCTTTGTGGCTATTTCCTTGTGGCATAAAATGTCTGCCAAATCCCTGAGACAGTGTGGTATAAGCTAAGCATATCAACTTAAGGCAAAAGAAAAGTCATGGAAATTCTACAGCTGCCTGACCAGTGCCTGCTTTACCAAGGAGGCCCTAAGGAAGAGGTTAAGATTTGCATTCAGTATAGTCCATCAATGGCTGATGCGGCTTTTCCCCATTGACACGGCTAGTGCCTGAACGGTGTGGAGTGCCGGCTCCCATACCAAAGCCAACCTGTCCATTCTTTAATGGGATATTTTTGGTCATATAGACACACTGCTGGGCAATACTTGGGATGACAATACTCGTATTTGTACATAGTTCTGAATGAGGATAAATCACACACAAACATAAATAAATGAAAAAATAAGTCCAAAGCAATTTACAGGTAATTATGTGTGATGATAAAATTCTTTTTGTAGTTTCATCCTCCCATGTTTCTTATAAATGACAGTGCTCGTTCACTGGTTCTTCCATTCCTTAATTCCTTATTAAAACATTCTTTCCTTCATTGCTAGGCACTGGGGATACCAAAATAAGGGTTCCTGCCTTTGAAATGTTTCAATTAGAGCTAATGAAATAAACCACCTTATTTTAATTTTCTATTATATTTCCAATAATGTAGAAGCAAGTTGAAATAGCCTAAAATATCTAAAATCACTTCATAATAGGTGAATTTTACTTTCTCTGTTATTAAGGAACCTCTCTCAGATGGCCCCATTTCTAACAGCGTCCTTTGAAAACACTGAAAAACAAATGAAGTTGATAAAACATGCCACGACATTCACAAATACCCACCCAGATTCCTTCTCATGCCAATGAACTCATGCTCTTCCCTTCTTTTCATTGTTTTCATAATAAAGAATTAAGCTATTGGGTATTAGGGTTTAACCTTAGCAATACTGGAAGGACCTACCTGTTCATTTGTTTCTCACAATACTCATATTAAAAAAAAAGGTCCAAATATCACCAGAGGAACAACGCTAAAAAGCTAGATAAAGAGAGAACAACATTTAAACGTTTAGTGAATAATAAAAAAATGTATTTTCTGGATTTGTTTCAAGCTGCATTTTAATGCATATTGTCTTTTGACTCCCACCGGAAAGCTCACTTCCTTTTATGTTTTTCTCTTTTTTTCTCACAAAGAGCCTATATAGTCATACTATCATGAAATATTGTTATGGTATTTGAAAATATTTTTAACTTCAAAAATACTCCACATTCAGTTTAAACATTTATAGAAGAAAGTCATGACTTACTCAATGTTGAGAGTATTTGTGGCTTAATGCCATTTCACCTATTGTCCTGAGGTGTACTGGTCAATGGACCAGTCCAAATACAAGGACATCAATATTAAATAGGATGTTTTTTCCTGTGGTAGTAGACATTGTTACATGGTCACAACTGAAATGACTAATATAATCAAATACAATCAGAAGGTCACACTTAAAACTGAAGCTAATGTTTGACCATCTCACTCTATTTCAGAGCCTTTGTTTCAGGTCAGGCAATTTGTCATTTTTCTTACAAAAAGACCTGTGATATTCTTGTATACTACTATTTCACATATTGCTAGAAGATAATGAAAGAACATATCCTATAGAGTATGTACTCATGTCTAATATGAGATAGTAATAATAGACTTCACTAATACTACATAACTACTACTTGCAAACTACTAATACAGTTTGAAATTGGGAAGAAAAGAATAGCAGTTACATATTATAAAGACTGTGAAAGCTTATACTGGGGAAAGTTCATTTTCTAAATCGGTTTCGGCATAAATTCAAGAAACCAAATGAATGAAAAATACCCTTTACATACAAATTTTAGAATTTTTTAAAAGCTGTTTATATGTGGATCTCTATTATATATGGACTGTTGAGTTTTGTTTTGAATATAAGCAAACTCTACTGTCAAATAGAAGTTAAACTACAGACTGTCACCCCAAAGATAAGGCTTCTTTATTAAGTCATAATCCCAAATTTACCATTATCTAGTGATGTTGAGCTCAGCACATAATTACCCTTGTTCTCAGTTTCTACATCAAGAAAATAATACTGATACTTTTGCATAGTACTGTAGGTATATACAGGGAAAGTATATGCAGGAAAAATAGATGATTGATAGATAGACAGACAGACAGACAGATAACTTGAATCATATTCTTAAATTATGACATAGGGGACTTCCTATCTACAGGAACTCTTATGAACCTCTTTGCAAATTAAATATGATTTTTATAATAAAAATGATCACCCATGAAACTGACAGATCATACATTCAAATGCTGGCCCATAAAGTTTTTCTGAGAGTATTATGCCCAGATTTCTTCAAGTTGTGTTGGTAATTTTAATATCTCATAGTTAATAAACAATATTTAGGACTTACTACATCAATGGGTAGGCACAAAACATCAGTGTAGGTATACTAAATAGTATAAAAAGAATATGATACTTACAAAATTGGACAAATATCAAAAAAACATAGTATTTTTTATATAATCATTAGTGTAAAAAATGCGTCACTATAAATAACCATTTCACATTTCAGTGACTTAAAGCACTTTTCCATATAAATATCGAAAGTAATAAGCTACGTAAGTTCCCTTCCAGTTCATCCACAAATTTTTGAAGTAAAATTCCCTAAGATTCTTTAACTTTTGAAATTACATTGTCAGGCAGAAAATTTGTGATTCTAAACGGTGACTATATAGTTCTCTACAAAGAGAAGATCCTTGAAAAACATCTACTGGTTTGACCAACTGAAATGATAATGATAAATGGATTTGAGCATTTACAGTTGCCACGTTCTTTTCTAAGTGTTTTATATGTATATTCTCATTTAATCCTCACATTGTGAGGTATAGTATTACCATTTTATAGATGTTGAAACTGAAGCTCAAGGAGATTAAGTGCCTGGTGTGAAGGCACTTGTTTCTCCAATGGGGGAGCCAGGATATGAAGGCAGACAGTCTTGCTCCAGAGCTTAGGTGTGTCACCACCATCCCCACTGCCTCGTTTTAGTCCCATATTCTCACTTAAGCATTTAGATTACGTGAATTCCAGTCCTTAAACATTTCCATTTAAGAATCTAATTCAATAAATTTTTAAGCCGAAAAAATATAATTTAAGCATGTTACTTACTCTATTAAGGGCCAAAGATCGGCTATGGAACAGTTTGCTGAACTCTCTGAAAGCTTAGAGAAGAGGTGGTGAAGGTGGGGAGGTGCAGTGAGGTATATGGTAGAAAGGAATGATTTCCCAAGAACTTTATTGTGGATCTGTGTTTGAATTTCCTTCAACTGTATCAACCAGTGTCCATTTCTCACTGACAGTGGGATTATTCTGTTAACACTGGCTATAGCAAACCCTGTTATCACTAAGAACATAGCAAAGACAGGGTATCATGGTAGAAAGAGCTTGGGCTTCATCATCAGCGAAGTTTCAATCTGAGTGATCTTAGGCAAGTTATTTGATCTGTCTGAGCCTCAACCTTCTGATCTTTAAAAGGGGGCAATGATAGCTAACATTATCAAACCCTTACTATATATAGTAAGTCCTCACTTAACGTTGCCCATAGGTTCTGCGATTTTAAGTGAAATGATGTATACAGTGTACCATAGGCTAATTAATAGAAACAAAAGTTAAATTCCTACCCATCTCATCAATATTGTAACAAAATGATATTGAACAAAATGATGTTATTCAAGAACCTGCTGTATTTGGTTTTGTTCTAATCTCATTTATTCCTCCCCGTGACACCTTGAGATAGTGATTATTAGTATCACTGTTCTCATTTTGCCGATGAGGATGATGATGAACTAAGACGTTAAATAACTTACCAACATGCTACAGCTACACAGTTGAAGAGCTGGGGCTCACGCCCAAGTAATTGGACCCTAGAGGAAGGGTATTTTGCTGTAAAAAAAACAGACAGTAAATATTTTAGGTTTTGTAGGTCATACTGTGTCTGCTGCAACAACTCAACTCGGCCACTGTAGCATGAAAGCAGCCATAGACAGTATGTAAACAAATGGGTATGGCTATGTTCCAATAAAACTTTATAAGAACAGCTAGAGGGTCAGATTTGGCCCATTGGCTGCAGTTTACTTCAGAGCCCACGTTTTCAACTTTCACTCATAGGGATATCACGTAACTCTCTGAGAGATTATTTCTAGTCCATCTCCTTCCCACCAGGGAGGATTGAATTTAAGTCATCTATACTCTCTTACTGCCACTTTCTTTTTAGCATGAGTAAAATACACTTTATAGACACTTTTCCAGAAATACTAGACATACCATGGAACGGTGTCCTCTGAAATTACCTCACTGTGCTAAACGTTGGCAGTCAACAGAGTGGCTCAGAAAAATGCTCAATAAAACGGATTTTGATTTTCATGATTTAATTTATTTGCCACAGTGCGACATATAATTAGTTCTGAAAGTGTAGGAGGAGAAGGAGAGAGCTCTACTCTTGAAGATTTTCCATCTCTAAATAAAACCAAACGTGGAGATTTTCAGTCCTTGTCCATCTTTTACAGCTGGATTACTCCTTGGATTCTGCGTTGACCCATGGTTCATTGTCACTTGGACATTTTACTAAGCTGCTGTTGTAGCTTTGGCACTCAGTAGAATATTCACTGAAAGAATATAATGTGACTTCCTGGGGTTGGATAATCCTGTATGGCTGCCCATCTTTGCTAATGGTGGTCCCTCTGCTGCTCTCTCTTCCTCTCCCTCCTCCTTTAGCCACCCTGGTAGACTAGCAACCCCAAGGACTGTAGAGTAGTCATACTCTATCCCCAAGCACCTACTTTGGCCTAGTAGACAGCAAATGTCCAATCAGTATTTGAATGAATGAGTGAATGAATGGAATGCATACACAAATATTGTTTAATTATCTATCCATGAGATGACCCAGGCTTTTTGCCTAAGGGTTAAGGAGGGTTGATTTTAGTACCGGTGAATTGACTGTGGCTCAGGAACACATAGTGTATCTTAAAACAAAACAACAAAAAACTCTTAATCTTAAGTGAGGCATTCTACATTATGGAAGAAACCAGCAGTGACATTTGAGAAAAGTCCAAATCTTAAAAACCAGATTGTCAGCAGTTTTCATGTGTCCGTGAAGCAAAGGGGTCTGAATTTAAATAAGGCGGTGGAATGGCTTGGCAGATCCCTTAGCCTGATTTCAAAAATGGTGTTTGTGTGACCCAGGCTTTTCAGCTGTTCTGCGATGACAAATCAATTTGACACCAGAATGAATCAGTCTGATAGGGCTTTATGGTGGGAGTTGTTTGGTTTGAAAAATTAAATTGATAGGTGTTCAAGCAAAATAAATGAGTAGTTTGGCATCACAGAGACACTACCTTGGACCTTTGAAAAGTGTTGCACATTTCTCAGTCTTGACAACCTTGACAGTAAGAGCCAGAACAAGACTTTGAGCCCATGCTGGGGGTGGAGAGTATAAAATAACAACATCTCTGACTCTTTAATTTAATACCTGCCATGTGCAAGTATGTAATCTGTTTAGAGCTCCAAGACTTCATCAGGAATTCTCGACAGTGAGCAATTTTTGGTTGTCAAAACATGAGGAGTGGGGTGGGGTCTTCTGGCATCTAGGGTAGAGGGAAGGGGCGCTATGAACATAGGACAGCCCTCCACAGCACAGAATTATCACACCAAAAATGTCAATAGAGAATGAGGTTGAGAAACCCTGGATTAAAGGATACCTAAAGTCCTTTTGCTGCTAAAATTGTGGGGTTTTATGAAATTAGATAGTAGACGTGAAATAATTTTATACATTGCAAAGCACTGTATAAAGTCAAGTTACTATTTTATAAGCCTCTGCTGCTTCTCCTTCTTCCTTCTCTTTTTTGGTATATCTGCTGGTCAGCCTTTCTGTGCCTAACCTGATCCTCAAAGATTTTGGTCAAAGGAGCCAAGGGAAGGGGTGAAACTAGAAGTCCCTCCGACTGCTTGTTCAGAGTTTGGGAAAACATTGATCCAGGAGGCAGACGTGTACTGAATTTACAGGCTTCATTATTTTCAGCATTACCCCATCAACCTGGTGAGAAAAAGTATAAATGTGTAATGCTTATTTAAAGGAAACAAGATAACAGATTCTTAACGGGTATTGGTGATATCGCCAAACTCCACCCCTTTCAGGTGGGTGACTTTATTCCTGGGAACCCACCGCAAAATATCTCCTTTTCAGGGATGTGTTGATAGAAATGCCTGGGAAAAGCGAGCCCCTTGGCTTTGCGTCTGTTTATCAAACACAATCCTTCACCGAATGATGTGCTTTGCCATAACAAAACCTGTACAGGCATAAACACAATTTAAGATCCAGTATGAATTAACTCTTCTCAGATTAGCGAGGAATAGACTGAAGGAATGGCCCAGAATGTCATCATCCCACTGCCTCTTTATCCTCTTAGGATTTTACCTAAATAAGAGAGTCATGGAAGGATTTTTATGTGTCCCAAGGGTCATGCCCTCAAATAGAATAAGGCTGCCAGCTGAGATAGAAAGTTTCAGTCTTCAGCTTATTGTTTGGGCCCCCAGGTAAATTCCTAGGACTCTTGCCTCCATTTGGAGCACAACTCCTTTTACACTTTCAAACTCTGAGGTAACAGAAATGTCCCCGTGCCAGAGGCCTGTCTGCTGGTGGGAGTGCTCTCTCTGCTGTTTACTCTAATGGGTGGTGGTAACTTGGCCCAGGGCAATAAGATAACCGCTCAGGGTGAGGCCAAATCTTGGAAACTTTTTGCAGAAGCTGCCCTTCGATTCTACTCACTCGCCACCCCAATTTGTGGCATTAAATGTCCTTTAATCCTGGAACTAATAGTCTGAAATGGGTGCTATTACAGAACCATCTTAGAAATGTGGAAATGGAACTGAGGTAATTTGCCTTGTATGACATGGATAGTGAGTGGCACAGTCATGATTTGAACTTAAATTTCTTTGACAACAAAGTCTTTGCTCTTAGCCAGTACAGTATGTATTTTATTATATCTGTACATTGTGTATGTCAGGTCATGCCTAAGAAGCGGCTAATAGTAAAGACAAAAATTTTATGATGTAAATAAGGAACATCAAAATAGAAATCTAACCACAAACAGATAGAATTACCTCTTGGATAAATGCATTTTTCCACTGAATTAAATTCCAGCTAGCGCTGGAAGACACTGCTCCCCACTGAAATATCTTCAAATTGCAATATGTCCATAAGTCAGCAAATAAAACTCTCCCAAGAATTCCAAATTGCACACAAACACACACACACACACCCCAGGGCAGTGAAACAACGTTAACTGGTCATTTGGATAATTCTAGAGTAAAAGCGTGCCTGTTTTGGATCCTAGGAATGACTGGATGGTAAACATGGGAAATATTTCCCAGTACAGCGGGTATCCCTTGCCCTATAAAACTCCCAGCGCAAAGTTAAAATCCTACTGAAAGGTACTCTGAACCGGTAGTAAGAAGGGCATTCAAATCCTGGATGATTTCTGCTTTAAGTCTGAGTTAACCCTGAAATTTTATTTTACCCTAACAAGCTCAAACTCGATCTCAAATAAAGACAATAAAAAGTCTAGTTAATAGTTCAGATTAAGAATAGCTTGATTTGAAAGGAAGTTTGTCTCTGTTTTACATGCCAAACTGTGAATAAGGGATTTGTTTCCAACATATTGCCATGTTTGTTTCATGTTAGCAGCCTTCACTGAACACTAATGCATTTTTAGGGTGTTCGAGGATGGCTATGTATTGGGAGGGTCCTGCCCCAAGAAATGTGGCATCCATGTGGATGACTGGAACTTTTGCATACAATGCAGCAAGTCTCTGCAGGTTCTTTCTGTCAGAACCTCGGCAAACTGCTATGGCCAAGGGTTAGGTGAGAAACAGGCTTGCACGTGGATGCCTGAGCCAGCCACTAGCAGAGAATCGCAGTGCCAGACAGTACAGCTGCTAGGAATGGAATCTGGGAGACGGGTACGTGAGTCCACAGCAGAACTCACAGGCTAGGCTTCCCGTACTGACTGGTTTGGTTTAACGCTGGGTAGGATAACCCCTTGCCTGTTTCCCTGGAAACACAAGACTCCTATACAGCGGCAAGATTCTTACCTCAAGTTCAAAAACCTTTTTTTCTTCTAAGAAACATTTTTAGTTGAGCACTTAGTGCTAGGTTTTACACTAGGAACCCCTCACCACAGCCCCTGAAGAGTCACTTAGGGGCAGGTGTGGAACGGACTCTAAACCAGGCTGTCAGGGTTGAAATACCAGCTCTGATGCTTATGAGCTGAAAAATCTACTGAATCTCTCTTTGCCTCCGTTTTCTTTGTGAGGTAGAGATCCTAATATCCCATACAGACATTGTGAGGATCGAAGTGAGTGGAATACATAAAAAGAGCTTAGCATACGAGTACTGCCTGGCACATAATAGTTATTCAATAAATATTGGCTATTGTCACTATTTTAAAGATGAAGACTACTGAGGCTTAAAGTGGTTGAATGGCTTTTCCCAAGGTTTACATCTAGTAAGTGGAGGAGCCAGTATTTGGACCTAGGTCTGTCTGACTCCAGAGACTGCATTTATTCAACAGGTTAGGCAGCTGAAATCAAATTATCCAATCCATTTAAAAACTGTTATATGTTGATTGGATGAAACTGGGTAGTTCTGTTCTGTTTATCCAGATTTCTTTTTTATTATTCACACACAAGGTTCAACTTAGGGAGTCTGCTTATTAGTCATTCTGTCCACACTTCTACCCAAAGGAGAATACTGTCAATCAAAAGATAGTATTTCTCTCTCCTCAGTCACCACCCACAAATGTACTGTCACACACACACACACACACACACACACACGTACACTCCCACCTTTCTAAAGAGAGTTTTTAAAGCACACTTCCAATGGTGGCTGGGTTTTAACTTGGGGAGCTATAGCCTTACGAGAAAGAGATTGTTAGTAAAATTGAGGTGCGTCTCTTCTGAAGCAGTCCCTGGTCATTAAGAATGAGTACAAACTGCCTTCATTCTTAACTCTTGTATTTGAAGCATAATTCTTTAGTTCCATTAACTCAGAGGTAAGTTCCATGAGGATAAGATGTACGAGTGCCTGGCACATAGTAGGTGTTCAATAAATATTTGTTGAATGACTGAATAAATAGACACAAACCCATCCGTGTTGGTGTCTCTTGAAATCTTAAGAAATTGTTGTTCACATATAAGTGTTAGGGGCTGAGCTAACAACCTTCACAAGATACCTTTTCTTCCAGGTCTCATAAATTGGACCCTGCAGTTAAATGGAAAAGAGTTTAAAATGAGGGAGAAAAGGCAGCTCAGGAAGACTGTCTTTAAAATATATTACAATTTTAAAATTGGTCCTGAAATTGTTTCCATCGCGAGCACAGGAAACGGAAGAGTGATTGTAATACTTAGCAGTAGGTATCTATATTATTTACCTTCAGTGATGTCCCTCTGCACATCTCCTAGCGTAGAGGTCGGCAAACTTTTTCCGTACCTGGCCAGATAGTAAATATTTGAGGCTTTGTGGGCCACACAGACAGAACTATTCAACTCTGCCATTGTGGTGCAAAAGCAACCCATTTTAAGGGTATGGCCATGTTCCAATAAAACTTTATTTACAGAAAAAAATAGCAGGCTATATTTGGACCATGGCGATGGCTGGCCAAGGCCTGGTCTAAAGCATATCTAACTGTAGTAAGTTACACATTCTATTACATCTCTAAGAGAAGCAGCTACATAGTTCCCCCTTTGAAGGCATTAAATAAATTATCTTTTATGTATCTAGGCCTTTGGCTTCAATTCATTGTGCAGCACATCATATAATTTATTTAACTATGTTATATTTGCTATGACAATAAGGAGAACAGAGTTTGTGGACCATAAGATTTTCTTGAATATGTTAAACTGAGTCAGTGTACCATTTTTTAATGGCCTCCAATGAAATCCTAATTTTATGGAATCTTAGTTTTGTCCTTTTTGTATCTCTGAGCCTTCTCACTTTTGTTTTTTTAGTTTTTTCTTATTGTTGTAAAATATACATAACACAATTAACTACTTTAACCACTATTAACCATTTCAGATCAGTGACATTAAATACATTCACACTGTTGTTTTCACCATCCCCTAATAAACTCAGTAAACACTGAGTGTTTACCCCACTCTCCCTTTCCCGAACTCCTGGTAACCACCATTCTACTTTCTCTCTGAATTTGACTATTCTAGGTACTGCATATATATGGAATCATGTAACGTGTGTTATTTTCTGTCTAGCTTATTTCACTTAGCAATAATGTCTTCATGGTTCATCCCTATTGTAGCATGTATCAGAATTCCTTTCCTTTTTAATGCTTAGTAATATTCCGTTGTGTATACATACCACATTTTTGTTAATTCATTCATGCGTCAATAGACATTTGGTTTGTTTCCACCTTTTGGCTATTGTGAATAATACTGTTATTATGATCATTGGTATACAAGTATCTGTTTGAGACTCAGCTTTCAATTCATTGGGGTATATACCCAATAGAGGAATTGGTGGATCATATGATAATTCTATGTTTGTTTTTGAGGAGCATACTGTTTTCCAAAGCACCTGCATGATTTTACATTCCCACCAGCAATGTGGAAGTGTTTCAATTTCTCCACATTCTTGCCAACGCTTATTTTTTTTTTAAATAATAGCCATTCTAATGGGTGTGAAGTGGCATCTCATTGTGGTGCTCACTTGTTTTTATGTCAATGTTTACACTAAATGTAAAAGACAGTTTAGATACTACATAAATCAATGTCTGGTGCAAATTAGATTGGGGTGTGTGTGTGTGTGTGTGTGTGTGTGTGTGTGTGAATCCACGTGCACATTTATTCATCTAGTAGCAAAATTATGTGAGATGGTTTCTAAGAATATGTAAACAGTAAGATTAATAATATAAATAGCTAAATTCATGGCATTGGAAATATAGAAGACTAAATAAATGAAACTATAGTCCAAATTAAATGAACTTGAGTTTTGTAATGTTACTAAAATTGAAGTGACAGAGTCAATCCTGAACTTCCCCGTGGTGAAAGAAAAAAGGGAAAGAGCACCAATAACATGATTCATTTATTCCAAATGCTTAAAACTCAAGAAAACAGGCTTTTCTTGGCTCGTAGATACAAGAAATAAGCTATTTTAAATGAGATAATGTTACAGATACCAGCCGCTTTCAGACTGAAAGCAAACAGAATTTTTCATGAATTTAATGGGGTTTGAATTGACTCCCATAGCCCGACAATGATAAGACTTTTTTTGTGTGTAAAATTGTAATTTCAGAGTACAATTAGGAAAACAAAAGTAACTGCACATACCTCAGCAGAGCAATAAAGTCTATTCCTTTGAACTTTAGTCAATGTTTTATGTAGTACAACATGTAAGATCTTGAATTGCCTCGTACATGCTTATATATGTACCTAGCATTTCCTTCCCAGGCACAGATTATAAATACATATGTGTTTGTATAAATAGTATTCTTAAGAATATATCTTACCTTCCATTTGGAAGGAGGAAAAGATCTTCATATTCAAATCTGATATTGAAATTTTTGTTTCAACTTGAAACTACAGGAAAGAATATATCATTTTCAAATTTGGACTAGAAAAAAGTACTTCATAACTGGATAATGTTGTCAAACCAGCTTTCAAGCACTTGAATAGCAAAGAAAATTTAAAAATAAGAATTGAAGCCATATCAAACATATTTTTAAGGAACTGAGAAAGTGTCAAAATTACTCTCAAATTGAAAGAATTCATCTGAAGTTTTATGAAACTTTCACCAGAAGTTTGTATGAAAGATAATAATTGACATTTCCTGAGCATTTACAATGTTCTTGGCGCAGTTCAACATGCTTTGTATTAACTCACTCCTCTAAACTTAGTATTAATCCTCCTCATCGTTCCCATTTTATAGATAGGAAGCTGAGGCATGGAGCAGCTAAGTATCCTTGCTCCAGGTCATGCAAGTAGGAAGTCTTAGAGCTAGGATTCACACACAACCGTGGAGTGTGGCTCCAGAGGCCACAATTCCCCACTAAACTATAAAACTATACTGCCTGTTGATGTCACTGCAGGTAAACCAGAGAAGTATTGACTTGGCCAACTGGCAGATAAGCATCTCAGATTGTTGTGTCACTATAATTTGTTTTGTTTTTTCTTTTGATGAATTTAACTATCCTTCAAATTTCCCTTACTACTCTTGGATACAATTCCTAGTGGTAAATATTAAAAATAAATGATGCTCTAGGTTCTAGTTAAATGATGAAACCTTATGCAGCCGTTAAAAATTATATTTTTACAAAGAGTTTTAAGACCACAAGGGAATGCTTATAAAATGAAGTAAAGCAGCAGGATATAAGTAATATTATCATTAGTTCCAATTTCTCTATGGGGAAGTAGGCTCAGAAAGGTTGTTAGAAGCCAAGCTCTACCCCTGCCCTCAAAAAAACCCATTTTTAAAAAGATGGGAAAGTTTCATTTTGGCTATCACTAGGTGATAGGTGAATTAGGAATGATTTATTATTTACATAATTGTCCGTAAAATTTACTTGAATACTTTCAAGTAAAAATAGAAATAAAGTAGAAATAAAACTTCATTTTTTAAAAGGTCAATCAGAGCTTTTCATTACAAAAGCCCAGTACCAGCTCCTAGTGATCACTGTATTGTATGATTTAAAATCATTTCCACAGAGCCCTGAGCTGTATAGGTGAAGGTGGCACAGCTTAGACCTGTAGTGTCATATGTGGCCATTTAATTTTAAATTAGTTAAAATTAAATAAAATGAAAAACTTAGTTCATTAGTCATATTAGCCCCATTTCAAGTACTCAGTAGCCACACGTGGCTAGTGACAGCTTTTCCATCATCACAGAAAGTTCTAATGCACAGCTCTGAGAATCTGGAGCCAGACAATTTGGAATCAAGTTCTGTTACAAGCTGATAACTTGCTGTGTGAAATGGGCAATTCACTCAACCTCTCTGAGCCTACTTCCCCATAGACAAATTGGAACTAATCATATTACTTACCACGTAAGGCAATTAAGAAGATCAAATAAGATAATGCATGTGACACTTCTCTGAAAACTATAGTGTGGTTTACCAGGTAGTTGCTGCTACACAAGTTCCTTGTTTGAACTCAATGTCTCTGTGGACTGATTCTAAATCCACGAATGGTTCATACCAAGAATTCTGCTTGAATGGCATCACAAAAACAAGACTTAGCTGCTCTTTACCACAGCTCCTAGGCCTAGTCCTGGGCAGTTGTGTATGTTCCATTGCTTCCTTGTAAAAAGCTTCAGCACGCAGCTCTGTATCTATCTTACGTAATAACAACTCAAAATTTTCCTTAACAGTGTAAGTAGATTGTTCTATTTCCATTAGTAAGGGGGAAAAAACTGTCTTTAAAAAGAAAGCAAAGGAAGAGGCTTTGTCTGCCAACGAAATAAATGGGGTAAAATGCTAGTATAACTAAAAAGTAATTAATCTGAGTGGACAGTGCATGCATTGAGCAAAAAGATGTTGCCATCTGCTGCAAAAACATGAGGTTTTCACTGGCAATTACAGCAAGTTCCCCATGCTTCAAAGCTGTTGGGGTCCCGATTAAGAGGAAGTACTTGCTCATTCTGATTTTTTTTTCCTTCGTCACTTCTGGTTTTTCCTGCAAAACAACTTGACTAACTTAGACTATTTTAGAGGTGCTGCGTTTCCAGAGCGGTCTCCCTCTGACTTCTCCTTTAACCATCGTAAGGTCAACGTCTGAGTCTTGGATGTCTTCGACCAAAAGGGGGTGGGAGGAGTCAAGGTCTGAGTCACCTCCGTGCAGATTCCACACTCACCCTCCCTCTGTCTCCTCCAGGTTTCCGCACGCCGTGGATGCCTTTGACATTATGACCGCAGAGGATTCCGCCGCAGCCATGAGCAGCGACTCGGGCGCTGCGTCCTCGTCCTCGGCGAAGGTGCCGGAGGGCGTGGCGGGCGCGCCCAACGAGGCGGCGCTGCTGGCGCTGCTGGAGCGCACGGGCTACAGCATGGTGCAGGAGAACGGGCAGCGCAAGTACGGCGGCCCGCCCCCGGGCTGGGAGGGCCCGCACCCACAGCGCGGCTGCGAGGTCTTTGTGGGCAAGATCCCGCGCGACGTGTACGAGGACGAGCTGGTGCCCGTGTTCGAGACCGTGGGCCGCATCTACGAGCTGCGCCTCATGATGGACTTCGACGGCAAGAACCGCGGCTATGCCTTCGTCATGTATTGCCACAAGCACGAGGCCAAGCGCGCCGTGCGCGAGCTCAACAACTACGAGATCCGCCCGGGACGCCTGCTCGGCGTGTGCTGCAGCGTGGACAACTGCCGCCTCTTCATCGGGGGCATTCCCAAGATGAAGAAGCGCGAGGAGATCCTGGAGGAAATCGCCAAGGTCACGGAGGGCGTGCTCGACGTGATCGTGTACGCCAGCGCGGCCGACAAGATGAAGAACCGCGGCTTCGCCTTCGTGGAGTACGAGAGCCACCGCGCCGCCGCCATGGCGCGCCGCAAGCTCATGCCTGGCCGCATCCAGTTGTGGGGCCACCAGATCGCCGTGGACTGGGCCGAGCCCGAGATCGACGTGGATGAGGACGTGATGGAGACCGTGAAGATCCTGTACGTGCGGAACCTCATGATCGAGACCACCGAGGACACCATCAAGAAGATCTTCGGCCAGTTCAACCCGGGCTGCGTGGAGCGTGTCAAGAAGATCCGCGACTACGCCTTCGTGCACTTTGCCAGCCGCGAGGACGCCGTGCATGCCATGAACAACCTCAACGGCACGGAGCTGGAGGGCTCATGCCTCGAGGTGACGCTGGCCAAGCCCGTGGACAAGGAGCAGTACTCCCGCTACCAGAAGGCGGCCAAGGGGGGCGGCCCGGCCGAGGCCGCAGTGGTGCAGCAGCCCAGCTACGTGTACTCTTGCGACCCCTACACGCTGGCTTACTACGGCTACCCCTACAACGCGCTCATCGGGCCCAACAGGGACTACTTCGTGAAAGGTTAGTGGGGGCCGTTCTCCTGGGTAGGCCCCTGAGAGCCACATCTGCGAGGCAGGCAGTGACAGAGGTGGTGTGGCTGTAGTTGACTGAGCTGGTAGACGCCGACCCCCTACCCACCCACCCTTGTTTGGGTGTCAGTTCTGTGTTCTGCCATTTGCTGGCCCTAAAGGCATTCACTTGTATAGCACGGAGAGAGATTCGGGTCGTTCTTATGTATGGGGTGTACGGTAAAATCATGGGGGTGTTTATTATGTAAGCTCGTCTTGTATGGTGCCCTTTCAGCATCTACCCAATCGGGGGCTAGTCTCTAGGTACTTAGGTTAAAACCTACTTGTGAAATTATATCTTTAGAATATTGGAGAGTAGGGGGCACACTGTTGTTGGTTTGGGGTGTGTTTTTTTTGTTGTTGTTTTTAAATCATTTGGTTAGGGTACAATGAAACTAAGCATTGTACTAGGAAACAAAATACCCAGGTTCTGGGTCCTGCTCTCAGAATAATTGGTTCTGTGACTTCAGTCAGTCTCTTCAACCTCCCTACGCCTGTTTTCTCACACATAAAATGAGGAAGGTGAACCACCAGATCCACTTTCAGTTCTAACTTTCATACAATCTGTAAATGTTTTTCTTTATTGAAATTGCGATTGCAATCCTAGGAACTCACTCTGCAAGTTCATCTCTTGCATCAAGCAGACATGCTTATGATGCAAATCTGGGCTAGAATAGAATGTTTGAAGCATCTTTACCAGCTCTTTGAAGAACAAAGGTGTGTAGCCCCCTGCAACTTAGACTTAGGGCAAACACCTACATGCCGAGAGCCTTCAGTTAAGGTCTGCCTCCTGTACTGTCACTGTTGGTTGCTCATCATTTTTTTGTATTGTTATTATAAGCAGGCAGCATAAGAGGCCGGGGTCGAGGTGCAGCTGGCAACAGAGCCCCGGGGCCCAGGGGTTCCTACCTCGGGGGATATTCTGCTGGCCGTGGTATATATAGCCGATATCATGAAGGGAAAGGAAAGCAGCAAGAAAAAGGATATGAACTTGTACCGAATTTGGAAATCTCTACTGTCAATCCAGTTGCCATTAAACCTGGTACAGGTCAGTATAAACCAGAGTGAGAATGCATCCATTCAGCCTAAACCCCAACCCTCTCTTTGAAGTGACCCCAGACCTACCTCGTGCTCGTTCATCTGCACATGGGTTCTTCTTCTCATAGGCAGCCAGAGTTTTAGGCAAAGAATGTGGCCTCCTGGCCTTTCTCATCTGGAACGTAAAAGGAGGATCTAGTTCTGACCATGCTCAACTCAGATTTTCTAGTAGTGGGTTTTTCAAATGGATGTCACCAAATGTTAGGCTTTTTCTCAATCTGTGACTGAGTCGGCAGAGTTGGAAGTATATGAGGCTCTTCTGTATCTTCTACCAGTTAAAAACTGTCTTCCTTACTGAAGCCTATTTCTGCCCGTCATTAGAAGCCAGAGGGTGGAGCTTATTGCCATTCTGAGAGTTGTAGAAAATTCCCCTCTGAGAGCAAATAGCACAACTTGTCCTTTGTCATAGTCTTAACAAACCAGAATGCCTGTGAACCAGGCAGCGGTGAAAGCTTTTGCAGCTGCTTATTGTCTGGATTCTAATTCCCAGCACTCATTTCCTTCTCTTGCTGAATCAGTAGATTGGAGGTTGGGGTGCTCAAGTAATTCATACCAGGGACCTTGAACTTGACTTTCACCTCCAGGCCTCACAAACCAGTTTACTAACGTTGTCAGTGCCCTTTGGTGAAACACGTCTTCTTTCTGGTCCTAACCTGCAAGGAACTTTATTTAACTCTTCAGTGTGAGTGTAGCACAAACACCTGATTAGCACACCCACACAAGCTTCCACACACAAAAATCCAGTTGTGGGTAATCAGAGAGATCCTCCTCCACACCTCTTCCTGGTTTAATGGAAAGTAGGTTGAAGAGCTCTTCGAGAATATTCTCACTTTGAAGCTCAGTTACTCTGATTTTCTCCTGGTTGAGGATTTGTATGCTCTTTCTAGTTAAAACAGTCAAGGAATCGGTGCATTTGAGGCATAGGTTTGCATTGGCCACAAAGGGCTTAAAAGCATTTTCCCATAGAGCTTTCTTTTGAATTAATCTAGTGATAATGAGTTGTTTTTGTTTTGTTTTGCCTATGAAAACTTTCTGCAGTTAAATGAGTGAGAAGGAAGGAACTCCTTAGACTGGATTTCCTTATAAATGCCATTGGTATTATAAGCAAGATCCGATATCTCTGTAATTCCATAAAACAGAGCCTGGAGATAGGAGTTCTCACTTTTGCTTGTTGGGAAAGGGACTCCTGTTGTCAAGTTGCAGTAGCTCAAACCATCTTTAAGCTACTGGTTGTGTCCTGGGGCTTGAGGTAGAAATTCCTGTGAGGGTGATAGCCAGAGCAATCCAAGTTACTTAGTACAATCCCACTGTAACTATACCTCATACCTTCTCTGGGCCCCATCCCCTTGGCCTCTATTTCTGATTCATCCAGAAACTTAGAGCTTTTTATTTTAAGAAAAGCACCAGGACAGTGGTGAAGTATCTGGGCACAAGACCATATGGTTGGAAAGAAAGGTAAAATATCTGGTTAAGGTTTTAGGTATATTTTATTGAATGGCCATGCCATTGTTGAGCCTACAGTTAAATCTGTCTCTTTCCCTTAAATCAAATCAGCTTTCATTAGAATAAATATACCTACAGTTGGAGGAAAAACCGTAAATGAAAGGATATTTTGTGTATGCATTTCTTATTCTTGCTTATCCTTTCAACACATACATACACCATGCACCAACACAAACTCCTCCAAATCAGAGCTAGTATTTTTTCATTTTTACCTCTCTTTATTATACATTGACATTCAATAACTGCTGTCTGTCTGAATCTCTGGTTGAAATGAGCCCTTTAGACTAGACTCATAGAAACACCTTCTTTGAATTAGCAGGTTGCATCAAAAAACTAGTCACTGCTGTTTCACTAGTATGAGTGGACATTAGAAAATTAGGGAATTTTCCGTCTTTTTATTCTGTATGTTTCTGTGAATCAGTAATGTTGAAATCTGAAACACAGAGTGGGGAAGATGTACACAGACCTCTGAGTTCTCAGAATGAAACCCTCCACGTCACCTGTTTCTTAAAACATGGTGAAAGTGAAAAGGGCAGTAGGTCTGGTAATGAGTGAGGTGAGTGAGAAGGAAGGAACAGGCGGGCTTACTCTCAACTTGTTGAGCCTCAAGCCTCTGATCTCACTTGTTATTCTGAGCCTGTTTTCTTTGTTCGAAGGCCCTTTCTTGTTCTGTAGGACATCAAGAGTAAGATTCAAAATGAGATCTTTCTCTAGAAGCAGTGGGAAATGTTGGTGCCGAAACCTAACTCTAGACTTTCCTTCTGTGATGATCTATTGGGAGCCTCCACCCGACCCACATGCTTCCATTTGAAAGACAAGCAGAGGGAGTACCCACCACCTCCCCTCTCTCCCTCTTGGGTAGCACCTCCTTACCTGTACTCAGAGAGCATACATTAGCAGGGAGAAGCCCATGACTGCCCAACTTGGTTTTCAAAAATATCATTGGGAAAGTGATGGACCTTCCTCAGTGACTGAAAATGCCTGACCTGTGTTTCCCTGTGACTTTTCTCTTGCAGTGGCCATCCCTGCCATTGGGGCCCAGTATTCCATGTTTCAGGCAGCGCCAGCTCCTAAAATGATAGAAGATGGCAAAATCCACGCAATGGAGCACATGATCAGCCCCATCGCCGTGCAGACAGACCCGGCCAGTGCTGCCGCTGCTGCCGCCGCCGCCGCTGCCGCTGTCATTCCCACTGTGTCAACGCCACCACCTTTCCAGGTAGACTTCATGGTGCGGTCATTGTAATTTGTGTGTGAGGCTTGGCCTCTCTCTATCATGGATTCATTTAATATTCAGCAGGAGAATTTACTCTCTGCTGAGCTCTCTGTTAAAACTATGGGATTGGGTGACAGAAAAAAACTTTAATATAAATCATGACAGGACAGAAAGGTTTTTAAAGAATAAATTTTTAAAATCTATTAAACATTTATTTAGAATATTTAAAAATTTATTTAAAAAATTTTAAATAATAAATACACTAATATTATCACTATATTAAAGATGGGAAGCAATATGCAAAAATGACATGTAATTTCTCAGTGTCATCATATTGTACGGACCATATGTTTTATGACAGTGGGTAATTGTAACTCTTCTTTTTATTGTTTTAGCACAGACATACAAAACTCCAAGGAGATAGTTCCCATTTTCCCATTCAAATTGCAGTTCAATGAAGATTTTTTTTTAAGTTCTCTCTCTCTCTCTCTTCTCTCTCTCTCTCTCTCTCTCTCTCTCTCTCTCTCTCTCTCTCTCTCTCTCTCCCCCCTTCTCTTAGTATGTATGTGTGTGAATATATACATAGTATTTGTATACTTATATATATAAGTTTGTGCAGGAGAGAAATAGTTGCAGAGAAGCAGATATACGAAACTGTAAAATCTGCCCTTAATCCTCTCCTCCAACCATATCCAACTATTTTCAAAAATATCACATCTCCCATTCTAATCTCACTATTCCAGCCTCCTTTCCCCACCTTTGCTCAAGTGTTCTCTTATCTAGGGTTTCTTTTGTCTCATCTCTTCTGTAGAATTTTTCCCAACCACCTAACCTAAGGCATCGTCTCTCCTGTACTCATTATCTACACGTTTACTTGGCATATGACTACCAATACGTTCTGTCACCCCACTTATAATGAAACTTTTCCAGACCAACAGCTGTATCTTACATTTCTTTGTATCTTTAGTGCAAAGCTCATAGGGAATACCTAGAAGTGACAAGTCGTTCATCCAAACAGAAAAAAAAAATCTTGTTAAAGCGAGTCTTTGTGAGGCAGTGAATCTCAAATACTTTATCAATCAACAAGCACAAATACTCAGGCCCGGGGACTCTTTTCTAATTGGATAAAAGTTATCCAGGGAACGTGTTTAAAAAACAGATTCTTAGACTCCAACCCCAGAAGATTCCAATTCACAGAACTGAACTGGGGTTCTGGAATCCGTGTTTTGTACAAGCTCTTCAGTGATGCTGAAACAGAGCCAGGCTTGTGAGCACCGACCGCAGTAGGTCTGTTAGTTGCGTTTGCCCATGTGAGTACCAATCTTGACTGCATTATTCAGAAAGGTTAGAGTTAATTCATCCATCAATATGTCATACTGTGATCGTTCTTTAACTCAGGACTACCTGAAGCCAAAAAAGGAATAGGTTGTAAATGACTCACACTGTAGAATGACAGCTTAGTGTAGTTATTACTTGTGGACTGTAAATATCTACAGTTAACCTACAAGCAATACTTGCTGGAATTCCAGTAATATTTCTAATTCCTCTTTGTTGAGAAACTCATCAACTTTTGTCGTTGGCGGCATGTAGCATCAGTTCTGATTAGGTCTAAGTTACGGGCCTCACAGTCCTCTTCAGAATAGCAGGCTGTTTCTATTTTATGTCACTCTGTCTGGATGTCACCATCATGGTCTTTATTCAAAGTCTTTGCTTATGAATTTTTCAGTGCACAATCCTTATCAATTGCTTACCTTGGAGATTTTTTCCCCTCCAGCATATTCTGCAGAACACCTGGTGCCGCTTACTTATTTAACCTGGGGATGGCTTCTTTGCGTGTGTGTGGCTTGGGTGCTGCCCCTCCAGTCCAAGTACTCTGTGTCCTGCCTCTGAGTTCTCTGACCTTGGTTCTCTGCCATGTTCAGTCCTCTGCCCCCTCTGTATTTTCTGCCAAATTGCAACAGAAGAAGGAGCATTTTATGCCCTAGTGATTGGTGAATAGAACACCTTTCTGAGTGGAGCCACACTAGAAATCATTTCCCAGTACAGCTTCCAGAACCTTCCTGTGGAACACCCTCAGTCATCCCCTGTCTCACAGGTGCTCAGAGATGTTCCTGGTTAGCCATTTTATAGCCAAGATTTCCAATAGCCTTTATAAGTAATATAGCAAATATTTATTGGTGGAGGCAGTCATTTTTTCAAATTGATTTCTCAAAGTTTTCTCAATCTTCACAACAAATCTGTGGTATAAAGTAGAGCAAAGTTAGCCATTCCTGTTTGAAAGAAGGGAAAGCACGTCTTTTTCTCTGCCCCTCCCCTAATTCCCCACACTCAACCCCACCCCATCTCTGAGCCCAGTGTTGGGCTGAATTGTAGCAATTGGAAAGGTTTCTCTCAGATGTCTTCTCTGCGATTTCCTCCCTTTGTGCCTTTGTCATTAAATGTATGTCCACACATTTGGAAAAGATTGTATCTTGCTGTGAGCCACAGTCTTCCCAGCTCCGAAGCTTCTCTCCCTGGTTGTAAAGCTTTGCCCATGAAATATTCATTGTTATAGGCAGTAGGAGGCAAGATAATGTAGGCTAAAAGTGCGATTCCGGAGTCACATCCCGCAGCTTAAAAGCTGTGTCACCTTATACAAGTCCTTTAACACATCTGAACCTCCATATACTCATAGTGCCAGCTTCATTGGTGGTGGATGACTCAATATGTCATACAAATAAGGCACTTAGAACCTGGTACCTGGTAGACCCTAATCTCTCAGTTATTATTATCATTAGTGTAATTATTATTTTGGTTACAGTTGGGAAAAAAATGACTCTTAGATTATGAAATTCCTTTGAACGTAATTTTGTGACTCTGATCTGCAGATTTTGTAAAGGAATGATAACTTACTGCTTTATAGAAATCCAGGGGGAAATAATTTTTTGAATCTAATTCTCCATATATCCTGAATTGCTTTTTTGAAGCTGCATTAAGACATAGCGACAATAGCAGCATTTGCTACAGGGCATTCTGTGGAAGATAAATGCACCAGATATTTTGTTAAATGTGTTTTCTTTTACCAAAAATCCACTTTTCATAACAAACACTTTGGGAAATACTGAACCATAGTCTTCTCTCACTATGCCTATTTGCTCTGAAAACACAGTATTTTACACTTTTCAGTAAAGAGAAGGAAGTAACAGGGACTTTTATAGTCAGTGGTGACATCTACAGTGAGTCAGCCTTACATAGCTTGTCTCCCACTTCCTCCTAATGTGAAAACTCCTCCTTATCCTTCAAAACCCAGCTCAAATGTCTCCACTTCTGAGATGCTTTCTCTAACTCTTCAAATTAGTTGGTTCCTTCCTGAAGCTTTTACAAAATGTCTACATACAGTGGTGTTGTATCTTAGGTGAGAGATGGTGGAAACCATTATTATTTGTTGAAAATGGTGTATGATCACAATTTTTAAAAGACACAGCTTAAGAAAGCTTCCCCTTTGGAGATCTACCGAGGGTGCCAAAAAAATGGATACAAGTGGACACTTTGGTCAACGTTGCTCAAGCAGTAGTTCGCCATAATCCAAAGTGTCTAGACCCGGATAGTAATCACTTTGAGCACCTCTTTGTTAGGCATGGCCGGAGGCTGGAGGAATGAGTCGGGAGACCAAGATTGGTCCATTAGAATTTATTTGGTGTGTTTGAGCTGTGGGAGGTCAGGCTGTGGCAGAGGAAAAAGATCATAACCTCTTCCAGCAAAGAGGGGTATGGAGCTTTATAGGAGGGGGTAAACGAGGCTGTTCCCCCTTCAATGACAAAGGGTTTCAGGGCATGACCAAGCCCTCCAGTTCCACACCCTGGGCCCGGGCCGCCCAGGTTTCTAGGAGAATAAGCAAGACAGGATCAAGGACAAGATAGATAAGGTTTCTGCTCCTGGCCTAAATATGGCGTAACACTCTTGTAATTGCAGAAGTCAAATGTGACCTGTATTCATCTTTTGTTACCAGCATATATTGAATATTACAATTTCAATACAGTTTTCCTTTCTTAAACTGTGTAGACATTTTTGGGCACCCTCTGTATATACTTTGTCCTATACTGTTGTCAATCTATTCTCTTTGTTTTTGAAACATCCTGTTTCTTCAGTTAAGTATGAGTGAGGCAGCTGGCATATATTTTAGGGCCATATTTTAGGAAAAATACTTATTTTTAATTACAGGGAGATCAACTGAGTAAAGGGTAGATTCTCAACTCCCTTCTCTAGCTCCCTCTGGGGTTTGTGCTGATTGAGCACAATGGTGGGTAGGAGATTCTAGAGTAAATTAACTTTCCCTCAGCATTCCAGTTCTCTTTCACCAGTTGAATTTGAATTAGCCTTGAGTATGCAACTCCACCTTAGATTAATGGCTCACAGCACTTAACAATAATTGTTATTTGTTTACCCTTCTACCTCCCCACCCTGAGAGTGGACACCTCCCTTTTTACCTCTGAGAGTTGAACAAATGAATGGAGTTGTTGAATGAATTAGATGACTAAACAGGATAGGTACCTACAAGCGATCAGTAAGGAATCTTTTCCTCTTCCTCAGGGCCGCCCAATAACTCCAGTATACACGATGGCTCCAAACGTTCAGAGAATTCCCACTGCCGGGATCTACGGGGCCAGTTACGTTCCATTTGCTGCTCCGGCCACAGCCACGATCACCACACTACAGAAGAACGCGGCCGCCGTTTATGGAGGATACGCAGGCTATATACCTCAGGCCTTCCCTGCTGCTGCTATTCAGGTTCCCATTCATGACGTCTACCAGACATACTGATTCTGATGACCAGAGCGGAGACAAACCACAAAACTACTACTGAAGGAACACTTTACTATTTATGAAGAAACAACATGTTGGATTAGCACACATATGAAACCTGAAAGTGAAGAATGTAATCAAATATCATACTGAAATATTTTATACACATGAAGTTTCCATTAGTTTTTTAAAACTATTTTCAGTTTTGCAGGCCCGTGTTCATACATTTCTAAGAGACTTACACAAAGGTTCGTACCTTAATACCATCTCTTAAAAATTTGTATGCTGTAGTACGTTTGTATAGAGGTTTTTGTTTTTGTATTTTTAAGGATATATTTTCAGTATGAAGGTTATTTTCTTAACTTCTGCACTCCAGAGATTCTATTTTGTAGTACCTTCAATAATATATCAACTATATATTAAAAAGCACACTTGAGCAGCTAGGGAACTATTTTGAAAAATATATTCAATATTTAAAGAAACAAACAATAGTGCTTTAAAAATACTACATAAAACATTATTTTAAAAATTATACTGGAAAGTGCAATTTTAAAATTTCTGCTGGCATTAAGGGTTGACGGTGTTACTGTGTGTTATCCACTATGGTTCTATTTTTTTAAAGAAATTAAACACTCAATCTCTCCTTAAGCCAACATTGAAAAGACTTGTCACACTTCTGAGTCCAAACACTGGAAAGCTCTCACCTGCCACCATTACCCTGGGCCCCTGCTCTCTACGTGTCCTTGCTCTTAAACACGTTCCCTCCTTCCTCCCCTAGTCTTCCCCTCTTTCTATCCCCAGTTCCACCTCTCTGTGTGGCAAGTCTAGGGCAAATGAGTCACTGATAGAGAAAACGTTGATGACTTTTTTACTTCTTCCTGGGTTTTTGTTGGGGTTTTTTGTTTTGGTTGGGGAGGAATTTTCAATAGCAGACTATGTGTAAGCACAAGATTTTAACAGTTTGCAGAAGACATCTTTGCATCGCCATTGAATTGTCCCATATAAAACTTCAATTCCTTTTCTAATGCTTTTATTTTATTTGTTTTTGAAGTATGAGTTTGTAGAGACAATGAATGTTATTGTAGACAAGGTCCCCAAAGACTCTTGTTGCAGAAAGTTATGCTTCTAGTTGCCTTATCATGTTTCATGCGGAATGTCTGTGGTAGTCGAGGGTGTTGGAAATACTGTGTTTATTGAACAGGGCTTTCCTCTGTTGCTGTGCACGTGGCAGGTGAACTGAATAGGGGCGTGCACATCCAAAAGGAGGAGAAAAGACCTGCAGGAGTTAACAGATAGTTTGTAAATATCTCCTAATGCTCCTTTTTAGTTGTTTTATGTTGCTGAAGTTCATAGTATATTGTTTAATGCAAAATGAAACCATTTTTATTTCAATGTTATTAAAAAGTTGTTTTATTAGGAGGTAAATGTATTGTTGCAGTGTTTTGTGCCTGTTTGAAGGCTTTCGTTTAACAGAGTGAATGTAAAATACAGTAAAATTTTAATATTGTCATCTACTTTATGAAATACATCAACTTGGAATTTTTTGAAAGGCTCTGTCAAGGAAGCGAGGTGTGCAATAGGTAGCAAGTAACACAGTTGTGTTTTTATGTCATATTAGAGATCCATAAAATCTTCCCACTCACGGAATTTTTGCTGGTGGCTGAATTCTTATTTGTTAATAAATAGGATTATGATTTAGATTAATAAATAGGATCATGCCTTAGCACATATTTTAGTTTTGTTTTAAATTTTAAATTAAGAGAGTCCCAAATGGCTTTTTCCCCTCCTCGTCTTAAGGTGGGATGAATTTTTTATATATAAGCAATATTTATTTATTGTGTAAAATTAGTGCGTGCCTGCAAAGGCCTTTAAATATTCCTAACATTCCTTTCCATCATTCTTAAATGACATAAAGTAATTGTGCAATGTTCCTGATGATGTACCCAGCAAGCTTCATCCAAACTCAAACCGATTGGAATGAGCAGTCCAACATAATGCAATTTGGATCAGGTCTTCATCCCTTGACTTTGTGTGAAAGGAGTACCCTCCGTCCAGTGTAGGATTGTCACAGAGGTTCACTGGATAAGACTCTGACCCAGCGGTCTTACTGTATTTTACATGTGCCTGTAAATTATTTGGGCGGGGGGAGGGGGGAAGGTAATAAAAAGAAAAGAAAAAAATGATATCTTAACATGGCAAATACCAAACTACCTTAAAGACAAATGTTGGTGACATAGCCAGTTAAGTATCAGTGAGCCTCTTAACTATTTCTGTTTCAAAACCATTTCACGTACACTACTGAGGTAAGTTTATAACTTGAAATGTGAAGTTTTTTTTTTTTAGGGTTAAGAACAAACTATATAAATGTAAAAAAAAAAAGCTTTAGAGTTCTCTGTTTTTAAACATGCTAGAAGTTTAGTTATCTTTAGTTGCCGTGTATTTGAAAAGCTTTTAAATTTATTTAGAGCCTGCTCCATTTACAATACATTCTTAGGATGTACGTAGTAAATAAAGCTTTCTTTAAAGCAATTTCAAGACGTTGTATTAAATTGTGTTTTCTTTCTTTATATTGATTTTTTCCCCCCTAACAAAATTAGAAAAACCCTTACAGCATAGAAGGAATCGACTAATTCAGTATTTTCAGCTGGAGAAACCAGCAAGTTGCTATCATATTATTTGGTTTGGAATTACCACTGAAGATGGGGAACATAGTAAAAATTGTGAATTATCACTGTATCACCTTGAGGTCAGGTGATTGAAGGTTGAACACTTAAATCTGGATTGTTCATTATTTTTCTAACGAGAAAAAGCATCTGGATGGGAATAGTATGTGGCAAAGCCTGTTATTCTCCGTACTGAAGTTTGCATATGATCCCGAGAGCTTTACACTCAGGAACTCTAAATTGAGGCAATTATGTAACATTGAGTTAGTTGTTTGGTGTTTTTTATGAAAGTGCTGGGGTGACCTAAATATGGGTCACTTCATCTGGAACCAAAGCCTTCTGTTTCTCATTTTCACAGTACACCGCAAGGTTAGCAGAACACTTCCTTCCCTTTTCTCTAAAGATCATCACTGACATTAGGCAGTATCCATCAGCAAAGCCAATCAAATGATTCAAGGGAAAGGGATGGGTTTTCAATGGAATTACTTCTAAAAATTGCCCCACATGGTTTTGCCATTGATTAAAATGAATGCTTTTACCTTCTTAGTCTTGAGCTGCTGGGTATGGCCTCCCAATCCACATTTCTTGGAATACTAACTTCCTGCTTCCTCTTAAAAAGACAAAGTCCTTTTTAGAGGCAGAAGAGGCTGGGAAACTTTCCAAGATGACAGATCACCAGGCAGCATTTTAAAGGGCAACAGATCTGCTGATTTCCTTCTTGTTCTAGGAGAAAGTACAGATGCACTTCAAGAAGCAGAATCTTGCACTGTTTGATTGAAAAAGAATTAACAATCATACAAAAATGTACATTGCACTCAACTAGGTGCCAGGCTTTGTTCTAGGTGCTGTGGTGGCTACAGCATGAACAAAACCAACAAAATCCTGCACACATACAGCTTACATTCCAGTAGGAGAACACAGACAAAAGGAGCAGGTAAATAGCATGTCAGGTGGGGATAAAGACTATGATTATATGATTCATTAGGCTCTTTGGCTCCCATTATCTCAGGTGGACCTCACAATAACTCAGTAAAGTAGGCAGGGCAGATACTGTGACTGGCCAAGGTCACACAGCTGGTAAAACCTGGACCGAAATCTCTGCTCAGACTCCAAGTCCCAGATTCTAACAGCACACTGACCCTAGAAATGGATAAAACCAGTCATGCCAGTGACCGACTTCAGAGTTTAGAAAAAGAAAAGCTTCTCTACAAGTGTAGTTTCTTTTCTGTTGCCTAAAAAGTGTGTTTTCATAGGCAACCTCTTTCTTTGGGGGATGGGAACTGAAGGTAGAATAGCTGAAAATACCTACTCTCAGCGTGGAAGACTTAGCAGCTCGAAGTGTGGCTGCTAAAAATGTATACACTCACAGATTTTAAGAAGTTCTACAAGGCTGTCCAAAGATGATAGACGAGGCTAAGGCACTAACATAGAAAGTCAACTATACCCTCTGATTCTTTACTAGAATAGGTGTCCCATTTTCTTTTTATTCCAAAAATATCTGTCATGACCGTATACATAAGCACTTAGTTGCAAGTCACAACAGTTAGAAAACAAAGTTCTAATTTTTCTTTTCTAGTGAAAGATAATTCTATGGACAATCCAACATTCATCAGGTGCTGTTAGCATACACTGTGCAAGGTGTATTTTGTTAACTATAATTGACCTTACCAGCTTACCGGACCCTATTTTAAGGGCATTAGGGTACTTGATTATTTAAAAGGAATGTATAGTATATTACCTCAAGTATTATGTGGTATCTTGATTATAGTCCTTTGGGCACTCAGCCTTTATATCAAAAGAATATATATATATATATATATATATATATATATATATATATATATATATATATATATATATATATATATATATTTTTTTTTTTTTTTTTTTTTTTTTTTTTTAAACAAAATGTGGTCTGGGTGTTTTGATGAAATAACATTTGACACCATGACTCTTTAGAAAAAAAGGGGGGGGACAACCAGTTAGCTCAGTTGGTTTGAGCTTGGTGCTTTTAACAACAAGGTTGCCGGTTCAATCCCCGCATGGGCCACTGTGAGCTGCGCCCTCCACAACTAGATTGAAACAACTACTTGACTTGAAGTTGATGGGTCCTGGAAAAACACACTTAAAATAAGTTTAAAAGTTTAAAAAAAAATCTTCAGCTTTAAAAAAAATCCCGGGTAGGATGATACAGGTAAACCTGCTTTATCCTTGTCCTACCACTGTCTTGATATATTCCCTGTCTCTGACCACTCAAGGTCAAGGGCACGATTAGGTTTAAAAACAGATGAGACTCAGGAGATATCACAAAGTGTTTTGCTAATTTCAAGTTCTAAGTTGTCAGACTGGGAATAGCCTTTTCTCTCTTCCCTCATTAGTTTAACCTTTCTAGGTACCCAGTATTCCTCTGTTTCCTAACTCCTTATACCAGGGGTGTCCAAACATTTTTCAACGTTTTTCACCAAGGGCCATATGCGGTAAAATACACAAACAGCCGGGCCACTCACTCGAGGTGAAGTACATATTGCCTCACCTGGTTTATTTAAGTAAACTAAATATATTTTTGGAATTTGCTGCGGGCCAATAAAAAATGGATCGTGGGCCGCAGTTGGCCCGCGGGCCGCAGTTTGGACACCCCTGCCTTACACCAATAAAACTGAAAAAAATGTAATTTCTCAAATACTCTCTGAGCAAGCTTTGTGGCGGAGTGGAACAAGGCTGGGTTTGCAGTCAGGATGCCTGGGAGGTGAAACCCCAACATTGCTTCTTACCAGCCATGGGACCTTGGAAAAGACACCTTGCCTGTCTGAGTACCAGTGTTTTAATTGGTAAAATAGAGATAATCCTGACCTCAATACGGTTATTATGAAAATCAGATGAGTTAGTTAATCTTTAAAAAGCCAGGTATGTTGTAGCCACTCAAGAAACACTTCTTTCCCTTCTCCTTTATAAATTAGTGTGACTTCATTCCACTATATTAACTCCACTGAGTCTTTCATTTTATGGCTTTTTACTCATTTTCCTTCCATTTATTCAATAAACATCTGTTGAATGCCAATTGTGTGCCAGCACAGCATGAGGCGCTGGAGAGACCATGATAACAAAATTGACCTCTCTGCCCACCAGAAACTCCCAGGAATGATAAGACAATGTTGCAAGCCCTGTGAAATGCAAGGGGGCCCCCACACAGCCTTGGGCAGGGGGTTAAGAGGGATTTGGGGAGGAAGTGGCATCTGAGCAAAGATCTACAGGATGAAGAAATAATGAGCAGGGAGAAGGAAGAGGAAGTACCAGATCCAGAAGGAAACTCGTGGTTTACTCAAGTACTTGAAAGAAGTATGGCCACCTCCAAGGCAAAAGAGAAAAGGTGTGGAGTGAAGAAGCCCAACCTTTGTTCTGTTCAACATTAAACATGGTCCTTAGATCTGTGTTAATTGTGGAAGAGAATTGGTCCCTATAACAGGGAAGTGGGAAGAATCTTAAATCATTCTTCTTTAGGACTTTGAGTTTCTTTCAGAAAATAGTGGAGCCCAGCATTTATCTTAACTGCAGAAGCCTTGGGATTGTCTAGCAATCAACAGTGTGGTGCATTTGAGTGTTCTCCCTAGTGGGCACCTCCTTCCCTTCTGCCACCCTAACCCCAGGTGCCCACCAACCCTGATCTTGTGAGGGAGAGGTTTTCAGCAGCAACCAAGACTTATAGTTTCCCACCCCTTCCTTCCTTTAGATCCAGGATCCAGCCTCTGGGACTGTCCACCCTTTTCTCTCAAATCATAGAGCAGCTACGTGTGTGGGCCAGGGTGTCCCACTCGCCTGTCTGGTTGCCCTATGAAGGCAGGCTTAGCAAAGGTGATGGAGGCCTATAGTCCTGCAGATGACTGAGGGAAGAGGAGGGTCCCAAGTAAAATCTTCAGGGGTACACTGGCTTCCTCAGTGGAATTGTATTTCCTTCCAACTCCATTCCACACAATTATACCCACAATCAAAAGCAACACTGAACCCTGCATTTGCAAGAAATATGACCTTTCCTGAGCTAATTTTTAGCCACCCTTCTTTCTTGGCTTGCTCTACTTTGTTTGTCAAAAATCTTCATTAATGATTAACCAACCACGAGATTTAAATAGGCCTTAGTCATTCTGAGGCAGGTAAGACAAGTTGCTGAAGTCAATTGTTCCTGAGATGACCTTGCTGGGGGCCCTGGGTCAAGACATTTTAAGCTTATGGTATTATGATAACACTGGGGCATGCCAATTGCGTTTTGCTGGGATTTTTCCTCTCCTTTTCTAGGACCTTAATTTCAAACAGTGGTGGCAACAGGAAAGGGGGTCTCTATCAGTCTTGGTAGCCTCACCCACGCCCCAATTCAAATATGGTCATTTGACACTTTCTCAATCTTATACGAGATCAGACAATTAAGTTCGCGAACTTGTTGCAATGATGTTGCTAACCTCTTTTGATATCAGAGGGATTATTCATTATGAATTTGTACCGACAAACATTTAACCAAGTTTACTATTTGGAAGTGCTTAAATGGCTGTGTGAAAAAGCTAGATGTCCTGAACTTTTCGCTAACAATTCATGGCTCTTGCATCACGACAACGCACCAGCTCACATGGCACTGTCTGTGAGGGAGTTTTTAGCCAGTACACAAATAACTGTATTGGAACACCCTCCCTACTCACTTGATCTGGCCCCCAATGACTTCTTTCTTTACATGAGGAGAAAGGAAATATTGAAAGGAAGACATTTTGGTGACATTCAGGACATCAAGTGTAATCCAACAACAGCTCTGATGGCCATTCCAGAAAAAGAGTTCCAAAATTGCTTTGAAGGGTGGACTAGGCGCTGGCATCAGTGCATAGCTTCTCAAGGGGAGTACTTCGAAGGTGACCGTAGTGATATTCAGCAATGAGGTATGTAGCACTTTTTCTATGATGAGTTCCCGAACTTAATTGGCAGACCTCATACAAAGTGTTATGTAAATAGCTTCCTGAGAAGCCCCTAAGCTCCCCTTTCCCAATAGGATGCTCCCCCCCAAAAACAATTCTAGAAGTGCAACTGATTCTAAATGTGCTCTAGCATTTATAGAAGAAAGCGCTCTGAACGTTGGAGACAATAACAAAAATAACCTATTTAGCACAATTTCTTGGCCCTTAAGTACAAACAGCCAAAACACTGGGCGCCCAGTCAAGGCCCGCTCTTAGTATTTCTTTTCTTTGTTCCTCGTTTTCCTTATGTTTGGGGATAATGTTAAAGCCTTAGAGGGTGATCACTTGGTGGGAGATAAAAGTAATGACTACAGTAACTTAACTATATGGCAATTGAATACTTACTATATGTCATGTCGTTTGCATGGACTTTTAAAAACTTTTTATTAAGAAATAATATAGATACAGAATTATGCACCTATCACATACAGCGTGATGAATTTTCACAAATTGAGCATATCCATGTAACTAGCATCCAGATGAAAACAGGACCAGCATTCCAGAAGCTATCCTATGGCCCTTTCCAGCCATTCCCTCCTCACCAAGGGGAACCACCATTCTGACTTTTAACAGCATAGCTTTGTTTTTCATGAGTCATTTTTTTCATACTTGAGAGAGCTACTACTATTATCCCCATTTTACAGATAAAAAGCAAGGAGGCAGAAGGAGGCTTAATAACTTCCCCAAGTCACATAGCTGGTAAGTGAAAGAGCCTGGATTTGAACCTGGGTTATCTAACTCCAGAGCTGGGGAAGGATTTAAAGTCATGTGTTTGTTCTAGAAGTTACACTGACCTAAAAGAGTCATTGGAAAGGAAAGGAAAAAAATATCAGCATGCATGGCAGAACACGGGGTACAAAATTTGGGGCCTAGAGTCTCCTGGCCCTGTTGAATTACCTTTCTACATATTTTGTTTCCTGGTAGCTTCCAAATGTCTTGCACTCTAACGTCCTCTTTATCAAACTTTGCTCTCAGGAAGGGAAAGAATGAACTAATTCACATGACGGTAAGTTATGAATTTTTGACTAAGGACAAATCCCTTGTTCAATAAACAGGAAGAAAGCCCTAATTTTGGAACTTAAGGCCATAGCCAGTCAAATAAAGAGAATCACTTCAAGGGTTGGGAGGTCGTCCAACTGCCCAGGACCTTGTACCACAAAGGCAGCCTAGTGTATGGAGCTCAGCCTAGGAATTCCGAATTGCCAGCGGCCAAACAATGAGACACTCTGGACAGTTAACTGCACAATGTTAACGACCAGTGTCCCAAACATGAGACGTATTGAATCAAATCCTGGAAAGACACTCCAATCAGGGAACTTCCTTTATTCTAAAACACTAATCATATTATCAACTTACCTTTGAATGGCATTTCACTGTCCACAGAAAGCTTTCTTCAGCTCTGTCTCACTTGAGCCTCAGGACAATCCTTAAGATAATTATAAAAGATGTTCTTCTCTTTCCTCTTCTGTTTCTCCTCCTTCTCTTTGCTCATTTTATTCAACAAATGTTCTTCTGAGCATCTACTGTGGGCCAGGCTTTGTGGTAGGGCCTAAAGATACAATGATGAGCCTTATCTCCATTTTATCAAGGACGAAATTGAGGCACAAAAAGTCTAAACAACTTGCCGGAGGTTACATTGATATTCTGAAAAAATAATTATATGTTCATCGTCTGCCAAACACTTTAATGTAGAATCTTGTTAAATCCTCACAATTCTATGAGGCGGTTACTATTATTTTAACTCCCATTTTACAAATGAAGAAACTGAGGGTCAGAGAGAGATTACATGACAGCCCCAGTTGTGTAGATGGAAGAACCAACATTCAGACCCTTGGTGGTCTGACTCCAGAAATGAGAGCTTAAGCATTACCTTACAGATTCAACAACCGATGATATCACTGGCTCATCTGGAACCTAAATGGAACTCTCTAGAGCTTTGACACTGATGCAAATAACAGATAAAAGCTCTATGATTCTGTGGAAGTCTGTAAAATGACTTGGTTAACTCAGCATAAGCCCTACTTTTTGGGTTAAATAGACCTTTCAGTGCATCTTTTACAGAACAGATTTTTCACCCAAATATTAAATATATCCATTCAAACAGGACTGGACATAAAGCCCTTGATATTTGAAATTAAAAAAAAAAAACATGCCCCAATAGATCGATGCCTTAATTTAAACATTTTGCTCTCAGTAAACTGGGATACCCCAGGGATGGAACAGAGATTGGTCATTGAAGACTTCACTTCCACTTTTCAGGTTTCCCCTGGTAACCCAAATGTTTATGTACCTCCCTTTTCCCCAAAGTTAGTCCCACCATGAGGCAATCACATGAGGAGTGTGTGGCTCCTTGCGTTTTGGGGGTCCAGAGAGAAGAGATAGCACCCTCACTTTCTCTGTGACATACCAACAGTATCTAGTATCAAAAAGCCAGGACCAACAGTATCTAGTACCATGTATCTAGTACTAGTACCGAGTACTAGGTACCTAGTATCTAGTACCATGGTGCAACATAGAACTTGGGTGCTGACACCCTCCTGCCTCCATTCTTGCCCCCCTTCCATTCACTCTCTGCACTATAGCCAGTGTGATCTTCCTAAAATTAAATCTGAATGTCAAAAATATTCACTGACAGTACAAAATTCAGACACTAGCTTAAAACACACAAGGCCATTTATAACTGGACCTCTGTGCATCTCTCTAGAAGTATCTCCTGCCAGTGGCATGCAGGCAGAGCTGATATTCAGACACTATGCACCAGCATAGCCATCCCAGCCATTCACCACTGGTGTGTCCTCTGACCAACTAGAGCCTGTGCTGTTTACTGCAGATTTTGACTATGTTTTTTCACCCAGTTACTATTCTTTCCAATTACACCAAACTATCTGCAGTTCCTTTAAGAAGTTCGCTTCCCTCTAGTAGTGTTCCCCCAACAAACTCCCACTTATTCGTCAAACATTTATTGAGCACTTACTATATATTCTAAGCACTGCGCTAGGCATTCAGAATAGAGAGCTAATGTTCTGATTTTAAGAAAATGCTGGTCTAGTGGGAAGACAGTAAAGTGAAGAGAAGAGTTATAAAATGATGGGAGAAGTTGTAGGGTAGAGATAAATCCCAGTATTTGGGGAGGACAGAAGAGGGGCCCTCAACTCAGACACAGGGTCCAGATTGCTATTCCTGGAGAGAGAAGATCTATGCTGGATTCTGAAGGCTGAGAAGGGGTAGAAGGAATTTTGATAAAGGGAGTGATGGGTCTGTAAATAGCACGAGAGAATTAAAGTCTAAAATGGGAAGTCGGGCTAGTGATATGAGGTTGAGGATATAGGTGTGTGTGTGTGTGTGTGTGTGTGTGTGTGTTTTGAAGGTGTATGAAGTGCAGAGGTGGTCGGTCATTCAGGTGTGAGATTCCAACCTGACTGCAGTGGGGAGTCGATAATTGATTTTCATCAGGTGAATGATTTGATCCTATACCCATTAAGCAGTCCCTTTCCATATCCTCTACCTCCAGTTCTTGGCAACCACTGATCTGCTCTCTGTCTCTACAAACTTCCTTATTCTCTCCATTTATTTTCTATAAATGGAATCATATAACATGTGGCCATGTATGATAGGCTTTTTTCTCTTAGCATGTTTTCAAAGTTTATCCATTATATGTATTAGTACTAGCATGAGAAGAGTTGTGGTCACCAGGTTAATGTAGATTCTGGTTTGGTACCAGTGCTGAGCTTGGAGAGACTCAGCCAAAGTCTCAGAACACACCAAGGCCAGTCACCATCTGCCTGGGGCCCGTGGGCTCTGATAGTTTTCCAAGAAAGAATGCAATGAGGAAGGGGCTGGCTGCTCAAGTTGAAAGCGCCTCCGGCATTGTGCGAGTTAGGTGGGGCTGGGTCCCAGCTGATTCAGCAGGACGGGCGAAGCAGCAGAGCTCACCAGGCCAATCAAATTCAGATTTGGCCTGTGGGGGCAGGCTCAACATAGGAAAGATGGCGCCTGCCTGCACAGGAGAAAGACTCCTCACCAGGAAAATGCTGATTGTCTTCCAGTCCTCCCCTGAAGCCACACACTTCAGTCTGCCCCCATATGTCTCCGAGGGCCCCCAAGTCACCATCCCTCCGCTAGAGCCTAAGGTGAGTGCCTGCGAGCTACTAAGTCTGTGTGCGGGCCATTTAAGAGGATGTCTGGCTTTCCTGCAGCCTTCTGTTCCACCTGATCAGTAGGAATCCCCACTATTTTTCACAGCCAGATGTTGTGGGGGCTCCTCTTCCATCCACCAGTACTCTGGGCTGGGGACCTTGTTGTGGGGGACTGAGGTCCCTCGCTCCTCTGAGGGGAACCTCTGAGGCTGAGATAGCCCTCCTGATTCTCAACTGCCACAGGTTGGTTTGGGGCCTGTTCTGCATCTGTGTTCCTCCTACCAGTCTTGTTGTAGCTTCTTTATATTTTCAGTTATGGGACTTCTGTTCAGCTAGACTTCAGATGGTTCTCCGGGTTGATTTTTCTATAATTTAGTTGTAATTTTAATGTGTTCACAGAAGAATGCAGGCATGGTGTTTATCTAGTCTGCCATCTTGGATCTCTCCTTCACTTTTTTGATAATGTCCTTTGATGACAAATGTTTTAAATTTTGATGAAGTCAAATGTATCTGATTTTTCTTTTGTTGCTATGCTTTTGGTGTCACATCTAACAATACATTGCTAAATCTAAGCTTATGAAGAATTTTTTCTATGTTTTTTTTCCCAAGAGTTTTCTAGTTTAGTTCTGGCATTTAGGTCTTTGATGCATTTTGAGTTTATTTTTGCATGTAGTGTGAGGTAGGGGCGCAATTTATTCTTTTGGATATTTAGTTGTCCAAGCACAACTTCTTGCAAAGACTTTTCCTTCCCTATTGAATGGTCTTGGCACGCTTGTCAAAAATCAATTAGTCATAGATGTATGGTTTTATTTCTAAACTCTCAATTCCATTCCATTGATATATATGTTTATTCTTATGTCAATACCACACTGTCTTTATTTCTACAGGTTTGCAGTAAGTTTTGAAATTGGGAAGAGTGAGTCCTTCAACTTTGTTCTTCCTTTTCAAGATTGTTTTGACTATTTGGGGTCCCTTGCAATTCTGCTTGAATTTTAGGATCAGCTTTTTCCATTTCTACCAAAAAAAAAAAAAAAAAAAAAAGCTGTTGGGATTTTGATAAGTATTGTGTTGGATCTGTAGATCGCTTCATGGAAAATATTCTTAACAAAATTAAGTCTTCCAATTCATGAACATAGAATGTTTTACCATTTATTCAGGTCTTCTTTAATTTATTTCAGCAATGTTTTGTTGTTTTCAGTGGACAAGTGTTAGTTAAATTTATTTTTAAGTAGTTTATGCTTTTTGATGCTGTTGTAAACGGAATTGTTTCTTTAATTTTGGGAGGGTTCATTGCTAGTGTACAGAAATATATCTGATTTTTGTATGTTTTTAGTATCCATTTATAACTCCTTGTTTCATTTCTCAGTTTATTCAGAATATGGAAGGAAAAAGTGGTTCTATTTATTGGGACCCTTTTAGAAACCAACACTTGATATACAGATATTTGGTAGCTGAGGACATGGAATGAAGATCAGAGAGGAAGAGTGTGCACAATGAAAAAGGAAGGGTCAAGAATGGAACTTTAGTGACCACCAATGATTAGGGGGCAGTTAGAAGAAGAGTTACCATGCAAAGATCTCAGAAGCCACGGTCAGAGAGGAAACTATGTGTTTCATTATTTGTTGCTATGTCAAACTCCACTACAAACCTTAAATGCTTAAAACAACAACTGGGCCATCTCTCCTTGCTCTCATTTCTGCCTGGTATTTGACAAAATAGTTTTGCCCCATATAAAATAAATCTGGAGACCACTAAATTAGATTGATGTGTCTTTTTAGTCTGAAGATTTAAAGTTTTGGTGGCTGTGATGAGGAGATAATGGGCTAGGACAGTGGTTTGCTACTAAATGTTTAACAACTGGCTCTCCAGAAAGAGAAGGCCCTGATTTGTAGCCTTTGCCAATTTCCATGATATAAGTACTCCCACCATGGCTGATTTCAAGATGCCAAGGTGCTGTCACCAAATGCAGAGTGGGGAAGAGTACAGTAGTCCAGCTTTATTTAGTATTTCTACCATTCAGATAAAATAGTATAAATAACCTTAACAGCATAAATAATAGTGGTAAGTTTTGAGTATTTTTACACTTGTTTTTAATATAATTTATTTCATTGTAGGTTTATATAATTTTACTTTTAACAATGGCTATTTAATAACTGGTTCACAAAATCCCTGAAAATTAAATAATTAGCACTAAGGAGCTAGCACAAGTCAGCTTCAGCCTGGGCTAGAGGCACACTTAGAGCTAAGGGACACATGTCCTTGCATAAACAGAAGAGCATGGGTAAGGAGGACAGACCTCTCTTAGACTGACTTCTTCCGAGAATTTGGGCAATTCACTGAAACTGATAATAGTTTTTTCTCAAGATTGTTATAAAACTTAAAGATAAATATATAGAGTCTGATCCACAAGAGGTGTTCAGAAATGTTAGTTTAATATTTATTTTTGCATAGCTTTAAGCATAGCTTCAGTTTTACTTTGTACACAAAAGACACTTGAGTGTCACCAAGGATACAATTGGGAATTACTAAGTCCAACGTTGGGTATAGCACTTAAGTGAACACACAGATGCAAATAAGTTTCACTTATTACCGTGTTTCCCCGAAAATAAGACCGGGTCTTATATTAAGTTTTGCTCCAAAAGACATATTAGGGCTATGTTCAGGGGATGTCATCCTGAAAAATCATGCTAGGGCTTATTTTCGGGGAAACACAGTATATACTTTGCATGGCAGAGCCTTAGAAATCTTGCCTCCAGGAATTTGGGAGGAGGGGAAGCAAAGTATCATGCTCACAGCAACCTTAAAAATTGGGGAATCAGACTGATTATGTGAAGACCCCCCTATGAGTCTTTCCTGTTTCCCCAAATATAGTTCTGACAGACGGCTCAGAAACTTGAAAATTCTACCCTCTAAGTTTCCAATGTGTTACCTAAAGGGAGTAGGGGTTGGCCCTGAGTTCATCACAGAGATCAGCTTATCAGTCAGCTTGCAGGGCAGAGAGCAGGGCCCCAGAGGAATGTCACATGGAGCAGGTATGTGTTATGGGACAAAAGGAGGGAGGACTGGGGCAAAGCTTCTGGCGTGGAGTGGGGCTTTGCTGGGGGCTGTTAGGACGTGAAGGAAGGAAAAGATACCAAGCAGCACTGAGAGGGAAGGGTCAAGAAGAGACACAAAACCAGTTCTGCCCTACCTCCCAGCACTGCTGGAGCTTCCACCGCCCTCTGAGAAAGCTGACAACTTTTTCACTTTTCTGTGTCCTCAACTGCAAGTGCCAGGGATATAGTTAATCAGGAAGTAAATGCACAGTGGCTGGCACCTGATCCACCTTCAACTCGTTTGTCAACATTTCACAGCCTCTTTGGAGAGGCCTGTGGAGAGATGAGCTGAGAAGTATAATCCTTTCCCCCTGGGGAGGCCAGGTGTTTTAGTTTTGGGTGGTGTTTTTTTTTTGTTTGTTTGTTTGTGTGGCTTTTTTGTGGTTTTTTTTTTTGAATACTGGTCATGTAGGAAAGAGCAGTTGCAACCTGTCAACCATGTTTTAGGTATGGTAAATCGAGCATTCTCACAATCCCAAAACAAGGTCTTACTTCAGAGAGTGGTGGCTGGCAGTATGTTGGGAAACCTGGCTTTGTGCTCAACTGGGGGTCCCTGGGCCAGTCACCTGGCTTCTTCAGCCTTCCATATCCTTTCTGTAAATCAGAGATAATAGTACCTACCTTGCAAGGTTACTGTGGGGAGACATGATGCAAGTTAAATGTGTTGCCCAATGGTAGGTAATATTGTAGTAAGTGCTCAATAAATTGGAGCAACTGGTGTATTACTACCGCCTTGGTGAACTTGGGCAGGTTATTTCATCTTTCTAGGTCTTAGTTTCCTCATTTGTGTATTGTGGGCTAGATGACCCTGGGGGCATTTCTGATTCTAGCATTTCATTATTCCACAACAAACAAGATTCTTTGCCTCAGCTCTGGCCCTGCTTATGTACAGCAAGAGATTAGGCCATATGCTTTTTCTGTTGCAATGCTCAAATAGCAAAGACCTTTGACAGCCAAGAAGGCT
Organism: Rhinolophus hipposideros; assembly: GCF_964194185.1. Taxonomy (NCBI): domain Eukaryota; kingdom Metazoa; phylum Chordata; class Mammalia; order Chiroptera; family Rhinolophidae; genus Rhinolophus; species Rhinolophus hipposideros. The sequence goes on from NC_138047.1 coordinate 36,756,495, forward strand.
TGTTCACTCCTCCCCCTGAATAGTACTCCAAGGCTCTGGGACAAAGAGCAAACTAAGGTGTTTCTCTAACCACAGGATTAGAAGAGGGGTCAGGGTGCTCGGTAGCAAGACCTGGGTGTAGTGCAAACAGGGTCTTCAAAAGACTATCTAGAGCGGGGGGAATAGATGTGATCTTTGGCGGAGGTCATGAGAGACATGCCAACATTTGCTCAGGGACCTACCACCATCTTCTGGGATCCTACCCCCAAAAGAGATGGTAGAGGGGGGATGAAACAGCTCTCGCTTTCAGAAAAAAATTCCCCTCTGGGCTCTGGTTGAATGAGGCAGAGGCTTATTTTTTCTGAATGGGGCTCTGTGAATGATTATGTAATAAAGTAGGAAAGATGGGTGTCTTACGGCAAAGCTTTTATCTCTGGGTTGAAGGAAACAGAGGGCTAGGTTGAAGGCAGGTGGAATTCTTTTAATGCATTTAGCCCTGCCTAATATTTCAAGTTGTCTTAATGTCCCTAATTCAGGTACATAATGGGACAAGAATTGAGTACCGTGGACACAGAGCAAAGGGAAAGTCTTTTCCTCAGACAGACCTAGGTCCGTAATGCAAGATGCTAAGGAATTCAAGTTGACTTATTCCCAAAATACCTTGGATCAACCCCATCTCCATAAAAAAGGAAAGGAAAGGAAAGGAATGAAAGGGGAAAGAAAAGAAAGAAAAAGAAAGGAACCTATGAATATGTGTACAGAACATTTTCTACAATCCATGTTTTCCCAGAGTCTCATTTCTTTTGGGGCCTCCCCTCATTTCCATTAGTGATTTCCAGATGTCAGGTAAGGAGATGGTTTCCAGCTGGAAGAAAGTGTTGCTCATTAAGAATATTCACAAGACCCCAGGCCTTTGGCTGAGAACTCACAGGGTTTCTGTCACCCTCCCAGCTGGAACATCTCTACTAAATGACAAACTTCCTGAAGTTTTTCCCTACACATCTTATGCTGTGATAAAATTTCAAGGGCATGTTTCAGTTTTTTATACTGTCTCTCATTTTGTGCCACTAATTCCATGCCTCTCTGTCAGTATCAAAGAAGCATATGTCACCAAAAAAAAAAAAAAAAAAAAAAAATGGTTTGGGTGATCAAAGGCCAACCCCACCCAGCCACAACCCAGCTGCCATCTTTGTCACTCTGTCACTCTGTTTCCTGCCTGGACTCAGAAGAATGGGAGCTGCAAGGGATCTTAGAGATCATGTGTTCTCATTTAATACGAGCTTGCCCATTGATTCATCATGCCATAGTCACTCTTTTATGCTAAATAACAGCAATATGGCCAGCATACCCTCAAATAGGAGTATCGGCCTTGTAGAATGCCCTTCCACTTAAAAAAGTGTTCAAAACTTGAAAATTGTATGATGTTAATCAATGTTACCCCAACAAATTTAATTTTAAAAAGTGTGCCCATAATGAGCTCCCGGGGACCTGGGGAGCTCTCTTTAACTATGGGACCGTCACTTGCATAATTCTGCTATGTGGGCAAAAACAAAGAAAGGTGAGTGTATTGGTTTGCTAAGGCTGCCATAACAAAATACCAATGACTGAGTGGCTTAAAAAACAGAACTTGTTACTCACAATTCTGGAGGCTAGAAGTTCATGATCAAGGTGTTGGCTGGTTTGGTTTCTCCCGAGGGCTCTCTCCTTGGCTTATGGATGGTGATCTTCTTGCTGTGTCCTCACACGGCCTTTCCATTGTGCATCCCTGCTGTTACTTGGTGTGTCCAAATCTTATAAGGATTCTAGTCAGATTGGATTTAGGCCCAATTTAATGTCTAGCTTTAACTTAATCACCTCTTTAAAGACCCTGTCTCCAAATACAGTCACATTCTGAGGTACTGAGGGCTATGGCTTCAACATATAAATTTTGAGAGGACACATTTCAGCCCATAACAGTGAGAGTTTCTGCTTTCTTTTTGTTGCTGCTGAGGAAGAAGAAGAGGAGAACATATTCTAGAATTTCAGAGGAATATAAACAGTCAGGAACTATCCAGAGGTTAGCAACTAGAACCAAGAATGTATAATAAGAAGAAAAGTTAAAAGAACTCGGATCACTGGGCCTGAAATAGAAAAGGCTGATTTTCTTTTAATGAAATATAGGGGAATGGCTTAAATATGCTCACCACACAACTTGAACGTGGAGGGAAAATATTTTCTTTGTGTTGTCACCTTATTTGTTGTTATTTGCTGGGTAAAGAGGAGAAACATAACTGCATGCCCAATCCAGCTTCAACCTTAGTATAAATCAATCACTTAATTAGTCCCTTTTGTGTCTGCTCAAGGTCTTCACTTTCTTCTGGCTTCTCCCCCATTCTTAGAGGTTAGAGCCATCTAAGGGGCTCAGACACATCTGAGACTTTGGCCCACGGCATCATTGGAGGGAAGAAGGCACCTTGTTTTATGTAGGCCCTTAAATGTGTCCTTGCCCCTAGCGGTTCAGTTGGCCCATACTACTAAGGTCTGCAACTTGTGTAGCTCCTGGTCTGGACTTCCTATCACTTGTCCCCTGGCTCCTCATCTCACCTCAGCTCCTTCTGAAGCTGTAGATCCTTCAGAGCTCTGCCGCCACCTCCCTCTGCCATTCTGGGCTAGCTCACTGGCTCTCCAGTGGGAATGGAGAGAGGTTGGGGACTGTAGAGTTAGGCCCTTGCTCTCTGCCTGATATGCAGCCTACCATGTTGGACTGTCGACTCTACCTTGGCCCAAGTCCAGAGCAGAGACTGCTACCAGACTTCTCCTCATAGTCTTAAACAAACAGGGAGTAGGGAAGAGACTTATCTTCTACGTGCTTCTCAGCTTGTTGGACATGCCTTTCAAAGGGGTATCAGAGCATATATCTCACCACTTGCCCTCATAACAGCTTCCATCCATGGCCTCTTCTTCCCATGATGCTCCGGGACAAGAAGTAGCAGCAAATTCATTTATTTCCAACGCTTTATAGCTTCCTGATTCTAACGTAAATATAACCTACAGATTCCTGGCTAAACCTAAATAGTAAACAGAGTTATCTTCTTTATCCTATGGGAGAAACTCTATGCTCTAGACCAACTGGGAGCTAAAATTATTTAGAAAAATCCCTTTTCTCACCCCAAGCCTAACATTCAAGTTATTGTCTTGCTGTGAAATCCTATTTTGAATGTCAGACACTGAATACTAATTTTTTTTCTCTTTGAATTTCTTCAAATATCATTCTATTTACTTCTCCAGATAAAAAGACTTCCTGCAGAAAGAAAAAAAGAAAAGCACATTCATCCCTCCTCCCATTACAGTAGTGTGTCTACTTCTTGAAGGCAAAGGTACTTCCCTGAAGCTCTTGTTTAATGTTATTTTACGGAAGGGAAGGGGAAAGTAGGAGGGAAATTAACATTTTGAAGATAATAACTATCCCCCAATTTGATAGGAAACAACAAGGAAAATTTGGGTTGAATCAAAACTCTTTTGAGCAGTTGGAGAGAGGCTGAGTGTGTAACCATACTTGGGAATTGGAGTAAGGAAGAGTAATCATGCCAAAGACGAAGAGGTGTACTAAATGGCCTCTGCAAATCTCTTCTAGATCACACTCCTGCTCTCCTAACACTGAGAAGGCCTAGAGACGAGGTTGAACCATCTTTTCTAGAGTCCAGAGTATGTGTGTGGTCACAGGGGCCACACCCAGCATAGTGGCCTCTATGAGAGCAGGAACATTATAAGGCCAAGAAGTTTTTGGTTCTATAGAATGTCTGTGAAATCCTTCCCAGCAAGGCAACTGAAACTCGGTAAATCTCAGGAAACTCAGAGGCTTCTGGGAAGAAGAAAATCAGAGAAGCTGCAGAGATTCTTTCACGCATGGAGCTTGAGAAGCTTGGTTTTGGAGGCGAGTGAACTAACTCCACCAGAGGGCCTGCTTGGTGGCTCTATGGGGGCTACTAGACAGGGCTCCAGAGAAAAAGGTCACAGCCTTGGCTTCTCCAAGGCTCAGTTTCCTCATCCGTAAAAGAGGGTTTTGGTGCCTATCTCCTATGTTTATTGAGCAGGTTACATGAGATAACATAGATCCAGCACCCAGCACAGGGCCTGGCACATAGCAAGTTGGCAGTAAATGACAGCAGTTTTTATAACTGCCATTATTTTTAGTGAAATCCCGAACGAAACAATACAGGGAAGGCAGAGTGGAAAAATCTTCAAGAGGATCCTCTGTTATATAAAATAAACAAAAGATTGCTTTGTATGGTGTTTTGATCCCCTCCTCCTGAGTAAACCAAGGAGCAAAGATATGATTGTAATGTTGCAATCCGTGTTGTCAACGAGGACATAATGTGACGAGGATCGTCAGGGGTTTTACCAAGAAAATGACAAGGATATTTGACCCCGTGCTGTAGGGCAAGGATCACATGCTGAGAGCTCAACCCCTCTCACGTTCTCTTGTGACCCCAGAAAAGTCAGAACCCTCAGGCTGAGTGATTTGGGGCAATATATGCATGATACTGAGTGGGAGGACTCGGGTTGAGCAAAGAATGGAAAATTCCCATTTTTATTGTGGCTCCATAACTGTGTGTTTAAAATGAACAAGAGAGATAGACATAATACAAACCAGAATTAAGGGTGGGAGAACGAGGAAAGTCAGGGACTCAGGAACTAGAGTTGAAGGGGGAAAAAAAACACCTGGAGTTAGAACCATAATCACTGTGATTCAGCAGCTCAAAAAATCTTTACAGTCAGCACTTCCCCTGATTTTCCAGATAAGGAAACTGAGGCTCATGAAGTCAGATTACTTCCCCAAGTCCACAGTTAACAAATCTGGGTCTCCCAGCTTCCCTATAGCACTCTTTTCATATCCAGGGATTAGAGAGAAGACCCTCAGAGGGAAACGCTAAGAAGAAGAAGAAAAAGTCATTTCTATCCAAGTCTCAAGACCTATGATTGGTTAGCTGGCAACTTTCAGCTTCATGAAAAGAAACTTGACTCCAAGAATTGCAGCCAAGAGAAGGCCCTGGGATAGAGGCCCAAATGTTAAAGAAACAAGAGGTTGGAGTTGAGCAATGGATGGCAGGACTCCAGGCACCAGAAGGGAGCAAATGCACCTGTTTAGGTACTGAAGCACGACAGGCCCCGGGCAGGCCTAACCCCAACAGGGGGGAAGCTGCAGGAGGGCAGAGCGAAGGACTTGGTTGGAAAAACTCACTTTACAACACTATCCAAGATTCTGGGATTTCAGTGAACATTCTTCCTCTTCTTTCTTTTTTTTTCTTGCTGCCCAGCATCTAAATCCCCCTTCCTAATGCTAAGGAATCCCCCATGTGAGTCAGAGCATTCTTCTGGCACCAGTATCTCAAGAATTAACCAGAGGATAGGAACCCAGGGTGACTATGTTGTATCTTCTGATTGTTAGCCAATGCCCGCATAGTCCCGAAGCAAAAAGGAAGAAATCTTGCCCTTCTTGTCCTCCACTGCCAAAGAGCACAGGTTCTAGGTCACCACCACCAGGGACTCTGGACTGTGCAGAGTCATAAACAGTGATGTGGGATCCACGGCGGCAGCTGAGGTGGTCTAGCATTAAAATCAATGTCAAAGGATAGTGACCATGGTTGGAAATAATGGTGGCAACCTGGTTGCATTGCATTAATTCATTTTCCACCATTATTGGCCAGCATCCAACTACAGATACCTGGCTAACACAGGCGCCATTCCTCACCTGCAACAGGAGTTTGAGAAGGCTACCGGTCAGCTCACCTGTGCATCTTACAAAGGCAGAAGAGGGAAGAGCGTGACAGATGATGAAAAGCTCCCCAGGGGGAAACACACTGAGGAAATACATTTGTAAAACCATCTGTTGTACTTGCTAAAACCACGTACGTGATGCTGGGAGCAAGACCACGTCAGACAGTCCTGCCACTGCTGCTCTCCATTAGAGACAGACCCACATTCAAGTTGGAGGTTTAGAAAATTGCCCAAGGTCACACTAGTAACCAAGAGGTAGAATGCTGGGAAGATGTTGGGTTCAATTGAACTTTGAAATGTGAGGAAGAAAAGAGGCTTTGGTTCCTTTTAAAAAGAAGCATTAGGTGCTGGTCTGGTCTGGATTATACAATCTGTACCAAGGAGTTCCTCAGCTTCATAAACAATGAAGCATTGATTGAGAGAGAGAGGGAGGTGAGAGCTGTTTCCTGATTGGAACAAAGAAGACAACCCTAGGATTTTTAAGCTTTGCTGAGAAAGTTATGTAATAGCTTCACTGTCTCCCTGCTTTTCCAGGCTGATCATAAGAGAGGAAAACAGGAGAAATCTGTGGTAGATATGAGGAAATACCCTCTGATCTTCTGTTAGGCTACCATTAGGCTACCATTTAGCCTAATGGTACCATTAGGCTACCATTTTTTAGGTCCAGGCCCTGTGCTCCCTTTTCATTCTTTGTGACAAGCCCCAAGGACTCACCCTGTGTTAAAAAAACAAACAAAAACCCCACAGGCCCAGAACGGCATTACTCATGCTGAAAGCCCATGATACCAAACCTAGATTTAGTACCTGATTTAATTGCAGTTTCAACCTTTCCCAGAAATATAATCTTAATCATCAGTCTGGAATTTTTTGGTCGAGCACCAGTGAGATACTCTCTTGTGTAGGCCTTCTCCATCCCCTATAAGAAGAAGAGTCTATCAGCATGATAAAACCCTTAAGTTCCCTATACCCCAGAAAAGAAGATGCCCCAGTCTAAAAATAATCCTTTCTTTTTCTTTTTTCTTTTCTTTTTTCTTTTTTTTTTTTTTTTGGCTAATCACCCCCCTTCCATACTCTTCTTCTTCTTCTTAAAAAAACTCCCATTTTGTACAACCCCAAGAGCACACTCTAGTTGCTAGATGGAATGCTGCCTGATTCATCTAGCAATAAAGCCAGTTAGGTCTTCAAATTTCCTGGATTTCCTTTCTTTAACTTCTGTTTTCCATTTCCTCTCTAAAGCTGCTCCCACCCACGCTATTCCCTGAAGTTCTTATAACTGCTCCATCCCACACCAAAATGGCTACAGAGTAAGAACACCTCATTCCAGGTGCCCTCCAAGACAAATATAAGCCCTTATTCGCCTAAGGATTTTCTTCCTAAGCATTCAGGACAAACAAATGGGACAACAAAAATACAAAGGGATATTTACACAGCTTAAGAATCTTCCAAGGTCCCCATAGTCCTGATTCTCGCATGTTGAAACAAGACGATACTAAGTATGGCTGATTTTCACCAGACATTGGGCTAAGTGTTTCGGCAGGTGTTATTATATTCCCAAGAACCCTATGCATTTTATTAATGGGACTGAAGCTGGAGAGATTAAGTAACTTTTCCAAGGTCAATTGGTAGTTAGTTGCAGGATTGAAATTTGAACCCATCTGTCTGATTCTGTATCTGGTGCTCTTCTTTTAAATTTTATTTTAGTTTTGTAATGCTCACTTCCATCCTTGTCCCTTCTTCCCATCCCTTCTCCCCCTTATAAATAATTTCTATTAATTTCTGATTTATGCTTCTAGTGTTTCTTTTTGAGAACACACACACACACACACACACACACACACTAAAACTGGCGTTCTTTTTCCCATGCCTAGCTGAATGCCTCCTATGTATTTTTTTTAAAGAACAAATCAATTTAGTAAAAAAGAAAAACTTTTCCAGAGCCAAATAAGAGGGGATCTATAGGAAGTGAATGCTTCTTTGGATGGTTGAAATAGATACATAAGGATTTCTCAGCATTCTCTAAAACCTCCTGAACAGCTTTTTAAAGTGTCTGCAGTAATAATATTGGTGTTTGAATATCAGAAACAAAAGTGTGAATAAATTGGAAATTGCCTGAATATAAATAGAAATCAGGTGTAACACCAGTAAAAGCCAGGTGCCCAAGTGGCCAAGTCTCTGCATAGAGTTGTAACAGAGTGAAATGCTCAGTCTCTCTGATTCCATCTTGTTCAAACCTGCTTTGTTCCCATGGCCTTCAGGTTAATAGCTTCTGCCTAATCTTGCATATAGGCATGCTAATCATTAGAAGAATTCTGCTTGCAGCTTGAGTTTTACAAAAACAGCCCCTTACAAGAAAGTGCCTTTCCTGAGGAGATAAGGGAAGTATATACAAAAAAAATGGTTGTTTATCAAAGATTTGCAGAAACCTCACGATGAGATTCACATCAACTAGAGTCAACAGACTAAGAACAAAGAAGTTCCACAATCTTCCATGGACCCTTGTTGGCCCCCAGATGTCTATGGGCATCAGTCATCCCTTGCCCCTCTTGTTTCCCCTTCTTGACGTAAAAGAAACCTGAACTGTGTACTTTCTCAGGATGGTTCCTTAGGATGCTAGTCTGCCATCTTTTTGGCTTGCTGCTTTTCCAAATAAAGTCAGTTTTCTTGGCCCAACACTTTGTCACTCTACTTCTCCTCTGTGATATGGTGAGTGGTACAAGCTTGGACTCAGTTACAGAGTCACTTTCTTCCTGGGGCCACTGCTTGGGTTTTTGCCATTGCCCACCAAAGATTCTCTTTGTCCATGGTAGGAGCTAAACACCCCAGTGTTTCGGTGAGCAAAGAGTTGCCTCACCCAAACCAAAACTCTCAAAGAGTCCTCACAGACTCAGTCTTTGTAGTCTATCTGTCCTGTTGCCGTAGTAGTTGCTTCTCCATGTGTTCTTGTCAATAAGCCCCCAGCTGCTGGGAGGCGGTGTATATCAATGGCAACAGATGAGGAATAATAACATCCTGACACAGCTTACTTCCTACTTATATCAAAGCAACTTTTTTCTTTTTCTTTTGTCTTTGTCATAAACAAGTAGATTACAACAATTTCACTTAAGTCAAACATGTGGATTTGGAATCATATTAAACCAATACACAACAGATCTCTCATAATTCCCCAACCCCATCTCCAGCCATGCTGTCCTCTTCACTAGTCCTGAACACACCAAATGAGCTCTTCCTTGGGGTCCTTACACTTGCTCTTCCCTCTGCCTAGAGAGCCTTTCCTCAAGATAGCCACATGCCTCACTCCCCTACTTCCTTTAGATCTCTGTTCAAATATCTCTTTATTAAGAGGCCTTTTTCAAGTACTCGATCTAAAGAAACACTTGCACACATTTCACCCCAGCACTCTCTATCTTCGTTACTCTGCTTAATTTTTCTTCATTGCACTATTGACTCTCACCCCCAATAGAATAGAAGCTCTGTCTAGGCAGCGATTTTGCCTAGTTTGTTCACAGCTGTATTCCCAGAGCTTAGCAATGTTTGATACAGAGGCGGAATTTAATAAATAAATAGCTGCAAATGGATGAATGAATGAATTCCTCCGTTGCAAAATGTCAGTTCAACCACACTATTTTTTATTTTTTGGGGGGGTGTATGAAATGAAACAGGTTATCATTAACCAAAATATATCCAACTGAGGGCACCAGGTGTGACTTTTAACTTGCTAAAGAGAAATATTAGTGGATAGAAAAAATTTTGTCCCTCCTCCCTCTTCTTCCCACTTTCCCAGCCCTACTCCAATATCTCTGAAACAAGCAAAGTATGCTGAATTAAGCCTGAGTGTTCCCCCTGGTGAGGTGCCCTGCCTAGTTTGGCTTTGGTGAGAAGCAAAGGGGAAGGGTGTTCATGGACTAGAGCCATTGAGAGAATATCCTGCAGAGCTCTATCCACATTGAGGAAGCCATACAATTCCAGTCTAAAACCCACAGCAAAATCAACAAAGAAAGAGAGGAGACTCAAGGACAGAATCCACAATGGGTCATCCTGCTCCTATCATTACCAGAATAACCAGACCCTCAGTTTGCAAAGGGAGGGAGGAAAAGGAGGAATGGAAAGGAGGAAATGGATTTTTGTTTAATGCACTTATTTTTAAATATATTTTCCTTATAAAATATAACGTGTTGGAGAAATTTAGGAAAATCTAAAAGTAAAATAAAGCAAATAACAATTTTTCATAATCCTACTACCCAGGTATAGCAACTCCTCAAATTTTTAGTTTTTTTTTTTACAGTTGTCTTCCTATGTATTTTTTGTTAGTCATGAAAACAGTACGATAGCCTCCCTTTTGTTGGCCAACTTTCTGATTATTTCCATAGGTTACTGCTCTAAAATTTGTACCCAAATAGATGATCATTTTTAAGGCATTTTGAGATGCATTGCCTAGTTGCTTTCCAAAGCAGTTGTACTAATTTACATTCCCACTAGCAGGGCATGAGAATACATACTTCACCTGGCTTCACCTCCGCTGGCTCACTTCACCTCACTTCACCTCACCAATGCTGACCAAAATCACCTTGAAAACATTTGAATCATGACATTGTGTTAAAAGATGAAATCAATTGTCATTACCTTCTGAGCACCTTAAACTTCCTGGAGAGACAATGAAAAGAGAAGAGATAAAATTTGAGAGATTGAGATGCCCTCTTAGTCTAAAATACAATGCTTCTCATTACCCGCCTAGGCCTTTTATAACCGCCATTAACTGCCTCTCCAGCTCTCCCCAGTCAAACCCTTGCCCCTAGGGCTTCTCTTCTTCCCTAAGCGATCTCTCATTTTTTTTTTTGTGATTTCCCTGCTTTAACTCCTTAGGAATCCCCTGAGCTCAGAGAGCAGTGTCCTGCCCTCTTAGCTTTCTCAAGAGCTCTCAAATTTGGCCTCTCCCATTCCTGCAAAATTGCTTTCTCTTCCTCTGTCATTTGGAGATGAGGAGAAAATATGCGAGCATCCCTACTCTAGATTGTGTGTGTGTGTGTGTGTGTGTTTAAGGACTCAAAATATTTCAGAGATGATGGTGATAATGAAGGTGATGATGCCACTGTTCTCGGGGGTGATGACTGAACATTCCATTCATTGTGCTCAGCAGCTGGATACATGTGTCTGCTTAAGCCTCACAGGTATAGGCACACTTGTCGTCTTAATCCTCACTTAACCCTCACCCTGTGGGAGGGGCACTATTATTACATTCGTTTTACAGATTAAGGAAATCTAGGGAAGGAGGTTTGATATAGGTCACTTAACCTGTAAATGGCAGACCCACGCCTAGAGCAATGTTTGACTCCAAACAACAGTATTCATAAAACTTCCCCTGCGTTTCAATGTATCTATGTCAAGATTTTCCAACATTTTCACTCATCCATTCCTTTAATCACATAACAATAATAATGATGTCTTGAAATCATATCTTATATATTTGCAGGATACCTATTTCCCTTCCAAAGGTTTCTCAAGACTTTGGGGGAATGGAGATTGTTGTCACCCTCACTGTAGACCGCAGCTCCAAGCTGCATTGTGGATTGCTCATGCCTTCTGAGAACGTTTCTCCGGGCAGTGGTACACCCAAACACTATGTCTTTCCCAGTGTACACACAGCTTCACCCTGACTTCTCCCTTCATGACACCACTACACCCAGAGTTGAATATATACAGATCATTGTACTGCAGGCTTAGGAGGAACAGGAGTTGATTATAGAACAGAACAAGAGGGTTTGAAATTGATTATCAGAATTCATTGCTGTGAAGTCTCATATGAGACAGTATAGTAGGGTATATTCAAGGGTACAGGCTCTGGAGCCCAAGTCCTGACCCTTCCACAAAAATGCGTGTTCTCTGTGATGAGGCCATTGGTGTTGTTTACAGTGGCCTCTGCTCTGATTCCTTAGAATTCATGCTGGCATCTGTTCTGATTGGTCAGTTGTGAATGTTGCTATCAGCATCATGCCTGTCATTAAACATTTTGAATACCTTACTCAGTGTGTAAATTTTAGCATTTTTTGTGCTTCATTTTCATCATCCTTTTACTAGAAGCCACAAAGCCCTTTGCTTAGAGTAGGGGAGGCTACTTATTATAGTAACTAACATCTGAAGATAGATAAGAGGAAATGAGACAGCTCTATACATTGGTTCTAAAATAAACCATCAGCCATGTAACTCGAGGCCTATCTGGTTAGAGTGGGACCTGGATGGCACCATGAAAAAAGTCCTAAGTTCACATGATTGTTTGCTTACAATTACAATTTCATGAGGGCAAAATCCATATGTGGTTATCGTGTAAGAACTCCTTGCAGGAAAACAGCCTTCTGTCACCTGCCCCAGGTCAGTGAGTTTCAGATGAATGCGTATCAGAGGGGTCACTAGAAATAAGATAAGGGAAGATTTCCTGGGAAATGGACAGAATTATAAAGAGCTGCTGCTTTAAGACTAAGTTTGCATCAGAGGAAGAACTCACAATAGATTTAAGTATATAAAACATCTATATTATTTTGTTTAAAAAAATCATTCAAAGATGAACCACAAACTAAAAATATATGTTACAAAATACAGCAAGCAGTCTAATCACTTTAATATTAGGTTGGTGCAAAAGTAATTGAGGTTTAAAAGGTTAAAAATAATTGCAAAAATCTCAATGACTTTTGCACCAACTTATTATATAACTCATACCATTTAGTGATGTTTGGAGGAGAGTAGCAATATAGAGAAAACACTGTCTTTGGAACTCCCATTTTTTAAAATGGCCAAAAAACATGAATAGATAAAACATCAAGGAGGAAATATAAATGATGAAAAAACTTTGGAAGAAATATTTTACATCACTGATAACTGAACAAATTTTACTTTTGAGAAAAGATTCCTTGCATGTCAAATCATTTATCCATATGGATTGCATATTTGAAAGTTGCTAAGAGAGTTGATCTTAAAAGTTTTAATTAGAAGAAAAAAAATTATAACTATGTATGCTAACTAAACTTATTGTAATGATCATTTCACAATATACATAAATATTAAATCATTGTGTTGTACACCTGAAACCAATGTAATGTCATTTGTCAATTACACCTCAATAAAAATTATTCTTTCATTCAACAAATAAATATTGAACACATAGTATGTGCAAGACACCTCAGACCCTGGAACTTCAGCAGAAAACAAAGTAGACATAAACCCCACCCTCTTGGAGATTTCATCCTGGTGTGGGAGGCAGACAATAAAAAAAAAAATTACATGTAAAAGACATAATATGTTAGATAATACTAAGTGCTCAAAAGTAAAGCCATGGAAGAGAAGGCCTTAAGGATGGTGAGTGGGGCATGGTCTTTTATATAGGGTGGCCAGGGATGAGTAAGTAGCCAAAAGAAAGGAGGGAGTGAGCCATTCAGGTATCTGGGGAAAGGGCTTCTCAGTAGAGACACCAGAAGGTGCAAAGTCTGAGGCAAAAATGTGGCTTCTGTGTGCAAGGAACAGCCAGGAGGCTGAAGGTCTAGAGCAGAACGGGCAAGAGAGAGAGCAATAGTAGTAAATTCAGAAAAAGAGGGTGCAAGCCAGATGATACAGGGCTCTGTAGGTCACTGTAAGAGCTTCAGCTTTAACTTGGGATAAAACTGGAAGCCACAGGAAGGTTTGGGGTAGAGGATGATGTGATCTGATGTATTCATTTGCTGGAGCTGCCATAACAAAATACCACAGACTGAGTGGCTTACACAACAGAAATTTAGTTTTTTACAGTTCTGTAGGCTGGAAGTCGGAGATTAAGGTGTCAGCAGGCTTGTATTCTTCTGAGGCCTCTCTCCGTGGCTTGTAGATGGCCACCTTCTCGCTGTGTCCTCACATGATCTTTCCTCTGTGTGCATGAATCCCTCCCTCCCTCGTGTGTCTTCTTCTTCTTGTAAGGATACCAGTCAGATTGGATTAGAGCCCACCCTAATGCTTCATTTTAACTTAACAGTTCTTTCAAGGCTCTATCTCCAAATAGAGTCATACTCTAGGGTACTAGGGGTTAGGACTTCAACATATGAATTTGGGAGGGGGGACACATTTCAGCCCATAGCAACTCATTTACATTTTAACAGCATCACTTTCATCGCTGGGTTGAGAATAGAGTCTAGGTTTCCAAGAGCAGAAACCAAGAGACCAGTTAGAAGGTTATTACAACAACCCAGACAAGAGATGACAGTGATTAAATATTTATCATTTGCATCTTTTCATTGTGAAATACAACACAAAGACACAAAATTACATAAATGAACTGCTTGATGGAAAATTACAAAATCAGCACCTATGTAACTAGGTAAAAGAATAGAATATTGTCTACACCCCAGAATCGTGAGATTCTTTTTAAAACCATTTTTCTGCATATTACCTCCAAAATCTTCTATTACTCTTTCTATCAATTCTTTTTTTCATTTTTTATTATAGTATATTTTATTACCATAAAATTTACCATTTGTAAGTGCACCATTCAGTAGAATTGTACAACCATTACCATCATCCATCTCCACAACCTTTTCCATCTTCCCACACTGAAGCTAACTTCCCCTTTAGGGGAAGTTAAATACTAACTAACTAACTAACTAACTAACTAACTAACTTCCCCTTTCCCCTTCCCTCAGCCCCTGGCGACCCCCATTCTCATTTCTGTCTCTATGAATTTGTACCTCTATGTACCTCATATAGTGGAGTCACACAGTATTTGTCCTTTTATGAATTACTTCTTAAATTAAAAAGACTATTAACATTTACAAAATAAAACTGAACTCATAAGAATCAGTTCAGCTTGGCTGAAATCCCATGATTCACAGCAATAATCAGTTCAAACATGATTTCGTCAGCTCACCGAATGTCTCAACATGACAAGACTTTAGCAGTTCCTTGGCAAAGAGGTATTTTTGGTATATGACTACCATTCTCAACTTTCCTCAAAGCACATTGGGTGGGAGTGGAGCAGAAGCTACAGAACAGGAGAAAGGCTTAGGGATGCAGAAACATCATTAGAGTGTGTCTGCCACCTCACCCCCAATGACACTTGCCCTGGAAATGCTCATAGCAGAACAAATCTACAGTAGGACTATTCATAATTAATCATACCAGCTGTCATCTATTAAACACTGACTGTGGGCTAGGTCCCATTTTAAACACATTAAATGTATTAACTCATTCAAGCCTCACAGCAGCTCTGTGAGACAGATATAAATATTATCCTCACTTGCAGATGAGGAAATTGAGGCACAGGGAAGTTGAGTAACTTGTTCAAGATCACACAGATAGTAGGAAGTCGAGCTGGCTTCAAACGTAGGCGCTTGCTCTTTACCAGTGGTTCTCAGACGTGAGTGCACACCAGAAGCCCAGGAGGGCCTGTTACAACACTGATCACTAGGCTGCCTCAGAGTTTCAGATTCAGTGGTTCTTAGGTGGAACCCCAGAATTTGCATTTCTGACACATTCCTAAGATTGCTATGCCGCTGGTCTGGGGACCACACATTGCAAAGTACTGCTCTAACAAGGGGTCAAGGTAACTTCTATGTCATGAGCAGCCACTACGAATCAGGCACTTTACAAGAACACTGAGCGCTTATTCCCATTTTACAACTGAGTATTTGAGAATCAACAAGATTCCTTAATTCCAAGATTCCAAAGACCTCCTCAGGTTCACAGAAGTGTAAGTGCAGCAGCCTATGTTCAAGACCAGCTTTCTGAATGCCAAAGCCCTTGTCTTTTATACCCCACTGCCTCAATGGAAGAGTCAGACTGGGTGTTTTACGCAGGCTTATAGCTGGGAACCTCATCGAAGCAGTGTTCAGTAAGTATTTGTTTATTTTAGTGAAGGCAGGAGATATGGATTTTCTATTACTAGAACTATACACACACTATATATATATGTGTATATATATATATATATATATATATATATATACACACACACACACATATATGTATATAATGTTTTTATGTTCAAAAAGAGAATTAATCTCCTGTACTTAACATAGCCTAGCATTTTACATTTTAACCTCGCTCGCAGTGTCTTTCATTTTATACTATTTCTGTCACTCATAACTGGGTAGTAGTTGGTCACTCACACTCATTAAGAATGACTTAACAAATGTAGTTTCAAAATCTTGTTCGTTTGTTAAGTTTGCCTCTTTTTTCTTTTTTGATTTTTCCTGTTGGCATAATACTCATATTTCCTTTGTTTCTAAAGGTCTTTTTCTCCCATCTGTGTTCTTATACAATTTAACGAAGTAGACAAATTCTGAGACAGACTAGGAAAGGGTTTAATGTCTGACTTTCAGTTGGTTCTAGAAAGCAACATTATATTATTATCAGCTGCTTTGTCTCCGAGTGGGTGGGTCTGCAATTGGACTACTCACAACATATATGGAAGAATTTTCTCTCCTGATTCAAGGTTGCTGTCTACTAAGTAGATACCTGGATTAACTGGTGCCCTATTTTCTATTTTTTTCCGGTGTTGTCGTGGTCCACACTGTTGGCTATCCAACCAAAATCTTCCTTGCCAACAGAGCCTTACTGTTGTTCAGGTATTAGGGGTGCGCAATGTGTTGAGGGAAAGTTCACCCCTTCCCCAGCCCCAGGGAATACATCTGATTGTTGTAAAACCAGTCATGCAATAATATGGACCAACCTCTGTCAGTGACTGGTCTAGGGATGAACATGTGACCAAGTTCTGGCCAATGAGATAGAGAAAGAACACTGCTGGGGCTTTTGGGAAAGAATTTGCTCCCTGATAAAAGTAGGGAATGCATTCTACTAATTCTTTCTCATTGCACATCTTTTTGATAGCACTTGTTCTATTTGCAGAACACGTTTTAAAATAGTATAATTTACTGCTTAATTCTCTTAGTTGAACCAAATGTTAGAACTGGTCCCCATAAAAAGATAGATGCCTGCAATTCTGTGGCTTTCACCCTACAGTAGTTGTCCAAGATGGGACAGGAATTGGAATGCTCAGAGTCCACTCTTAGGGACAAAGAACACCTGGGTGTATGTCATCTCTCTGCTCAGTAGCTTGTTTCTGGACCGTGGCCCAGGTATCTTATGTGGGAATCTCAATTGCTATATGCTACAGCTAATTTACATATGAAGCCTCAGAGAGTCTTCTTAAATAACTTCCCACAAACCCAGCTATTAGGAACTCAATGTAGCTGGTGCAGAACAAGACAAATTGCTATCTATAGATAGGTTTTCTGGATTACAAGGACACCTGTGGGCTACATGTAGGCACTTGCAACAGTTTAATCACTACCATAGCCATGTACCACTTATTAGTTGAATTAATTAAGAAAACAAGGAATACAGCATCAACTTTGGGCTGGGTTTTATTTCAACCTAGCCCAAGACTCTCAGGGGTGGGGTGGAGAGGGAGACACTTCTTCAGATCTCCAAGATCTTGAAACAAGGCAATTCACTTGCTTTGGGTTTATTTATCAATCTTCTAAACTTGGGACCTGCAAGTGGAGTTGTTAGTCTATACATGACTGAAGTCAGCAGGCTCCAACCACAGTCTTCAGGCCAGAGACAGGGCAAAGAATACCATTCCTTAGCTTATAGCCAGAAAGGGGACGTCACAGCCAGAGTTTGTCAAAATGCTGTTCCCCCAAAACTTAAAGAACGAGACTTCCATTGTCTCCATGAAAACACTGAATTATTTTATAATTTGTGATTCTGAATTTTTTCTGTCTCTTCTTCTTACCTAGTGTTTCTCTCCTTTGGTTTTCCACACAAGTCCTCTCAAAAAGTTTTTCACATTGATCTTTTAATATCCCTATCAGCCAAGATGTAATCAGGTTTACTTCCTATAGTTGAGTTAATGAAAATAATAGCTATACGGAATAATCTCTTTTGAACCAAAGACATTTCTCCATTCTGTTGCATTTCCAGTAGGTAAGATCCCTTCCCCAATGTGAGAATGTGAGCTTTAGCCTTAAAGAATAATAACCCTTGTACTTTCAAACTATGGTGAGTCATTCATTTCTAAATGTGATTAAGGTACATATTGTGTAAAGTAGAAACTTTATTATATTTGGGTTTCTCTGACCTAGATAAGGAAACATGTCCTAAAGAAAGAGAATTTTTAGGACATCTCCCAATCCCCATCCCCATCCCCATCTTTACTTTTCTCATGGTTACCTATTTTATTATTATTACTTTACTCCCCCCAATTGACATGAATTATTGGCTACAAATCAGTATACATTTTGCTTTTATTACACTTCCCCTTAGATCACTAAAACTTTATTGTTTGTTCTATAAATTTTTCTTTTAATATAAAGATTCTATGACTTCAATTAAATTAAAAAATTATTTTATCAAATATCCACTACATGCATATTATCAGTTAAATTGTTCCCCCGAAAAGGTATGTTGAAGTCATAACCCCCATAACCTGTGAGAGTGACCTTATTTGGAAATAGGGTCTCCAGGTATGGTCAAGATAAGATGAAGTCATACTGGATCAGGGCAGGCCCTAAGTCCAGTGATTGGTGTCCTTATGAAAAGAGAGAAGTTTGGATACAGAGACAGAGACATGCAGAGAGAACACCATGTAAAGACAGAGGAAGAGATTAGAGAGTTACAGCTCCAAGTCAAGGAACGCCAAGGATTGTGGGCAACCACCAGAAACTGGAAGAGGCAAGGAAAGGTTCTCCCCTAGAAACTTCAGACGGGGCATGGTCCTGCAGACACCTTGAGTTTTTACTTCTATCCTCTAGAACTGTAGGACAATAAATTTCAGTTGTTTTAAGCCATCCATTTTGTGGTATTTTGTTATGGAAGCCCTTGGACACTAATACAACACCCAATTTGGTGGTGAGATATAAAGATACATAAGATACAATTCTTGTTACCAAGATCCTCACAATCTAAGAAAGAAAAATGTGGACATTTTTAAATTACAAATTTTTAGTGTGTCATAAGTGTAAATATAGAAATTGATACACACTCATAGAGACAACACAAAAAAGGGAGCAATTAAACTGGGAATATAGGAGAAGCTTTGCAAAAAAAAGTGA
Organism: Rhinolophus hipposideros; assembly: GCF_964194185.1. Lineage (NCBI taxonomy): Eukaryota > Metazoa > Chordata > Mammalia > Chiroptera > Rhinolophidae > Rhinolophus > Rhinolophus hipposideros. The sequence continues at coordinate 36,775,298 of NC_138047.1, forward strand.
ATTTAAAAATTCTTAAAATTTTTCTTTATATACAAAAGCACTGGCCTTATTTATTTATTTATTTATTTTAAATTTTATTTCAGGTGTACAAAACAATGTAATAGTTAGACATTTATCATTTATACCCCTCACAAAGTGATAACCCTCCTCTCCCAATCTACTACCCCTCTGACATTGCATACAGCCGTTATATTTCCACTGTCTCTATTCCTAATGCTGTACCACTTCTTGTGACCATATATATACACATATATATTAAATTATAGTTGACATTCATTATTGTTCAGCTTCAGCTTCAGGTGGACGGTGTAGTGATCAGGCATCTACATCATCCTGAGGTGGTCTCCCTAATAAGACAAGTGTCCATCGGATACCCTACAAAATCTTTGCAACATTATTGATTATATTCCCCAAACTGACTTTTGTATCCCCGTGGCAATCTTGTGGTAACCAATTGTGCTTTCTAATCCCCTCACCTTCTCCCTCATTCCTACCTCCCATCCCATCGAGCAACCCTCAGTTTTTCCTCTATATCTCTGAGACTGTTCCTGATTAGTTTGTTCATTTATTCCTTTCTTTAGATTGCACATATAAGTGAGATCATATGGTATGTCTTTCTCTGTCTGACTTATTTCACTTAGCATAATGTTCTTTAGGTCCATCCATATGATTGCAGATGGTAAGATTTCATTCTTCTTTATGGCTGCGTAATACTCCATTGTATAAACGTACCATAGTTTCTTAATCTAGTCATCTACCGATGGGCATTTTGGTTGTTTCTATGTCTTGGCTATTGTGTATAGAATCACTGGCCTTTTTTAGTGAATCTTTTCTCTCTTTTTTGTTTGGCTCCCTTCCTTCTCTCCATCCTTTACAACCCACATCAATGAGCACTCTCCTACCCTAGTTAATCTTGTTAATACTCTAGTATTTATTTTTTCATATTTTTCTCCAAACTTAGGTGATCAATCATACTCATATATGTATAATGTCGTCATTGTTCATTTTATAAAAATATGATCATATTGTAGATATTTTATGTATTTTTCTTGTCTCAACAAAACCTTGTAGAACCCTTCCATTTCAGTCAATATAGCTCTAAATCATTCTTTTTATTGATTGTATAACGTTGCATCCTGTAAGTATACCATATTTTATCCAACCATTCCCCTGTTGATGAGTATGATAAGCATGTTGTAACTGACATCTTTGGACATATATTTTTATTTGCTGTTGCATCTATTTCTGTGGGCTAGATTCCCAGGAGTGGGATTTTGTGGCAAAGGACATACTTTAATATTTTTAAATGCTGCCTGGATGTTTTTCAAAAATATTATAACACTTCACATTTCCACTTGTGGTGTATAAGAGTAGCCCTCCCTTCTTACTCCCAGTCCCACCAGCTATAGACATCAAGATCTTTTTTAATATTTGCCAGCCAGCTGGGTAAAAAAAAAATGACATAGCATTCCTTTAATTTCCTGGGCTATTCTTATATTTTAGCAACTTTTTATATGTTTTTTAAGCCATATCAATTTGTTTTTCTGTGAATTGCTTTTTCATATTGTCTGTTCATTGATTTGATTGAGTTGTTTTTGATCAGTTTATAAAAGCAGTTTTTGAATATTAGTAGTATTAATGATATATCCAAGTCTATCATTTATCATTTGACTATTTATTATATTGATTATACTCTTGTCATGTAAAATTTTTAGTTTTTGTAATCAAATATGTCTGTCTTTTCTTTTATAGTTTCTGATTTCTAGATTATGTTACGAAGACCTCAATAAATAAGTCATGGTGACTATAGTTAATAATACTGTATTGCATATTTGGAAGTTGCTAAGAGAGTAGATCTTAGAAGTTCTCATCAAAAAGAAAAAATTTTGTACCTATGGTGACAGATATTAACCAGACTTATTGTGGTGATCATTTCACAAAATATAGAATTATTATGTTGTACACCTGAAACCAATATAGTGTTATATGTCAATTATACCTCAATTAAAATAAAAAAATCTTTTCTGCTACTTACATGTACGCTCCTAAATTTTCTTTTTTCCCCAGCTTTATTGCGGTATAATTAACAAGTAAAAATTATATAGATTTAGGTAGTATAACATGAATTTTCAGGTGTACCAGGTGATGATTTAATGTATGCACACCTTATGAAATGATTACCACAATCAAGTTAATTAACACATCCATCCCCACACATAGCTACTGTGTGTGTGTGTGTGTGTGTGTTGAGAACACTTAACATGAAGATTTTAATTCTTCATTCTGTTAATGTGGCCTATCATGTTTATTTATTCACATCCCAGGGATAAATCCCACTTGATCATGATGTATAATTCTTTTAATGTGCTGCTGAATACAGTTTGCTAGTATTTTGTTAAAGATTTTTGTATCTGATTCATTAAGGACATTGGCCTATAATTTTCTTTTCTTGCAGTATCCTTAGCTGGCTTTGGTATGAAGGTAATGCTGACCTTATAATAAAATGAGTTTGGAATTGCTCTCTCCTCTTCAATTTTTGGAAAGAGTTTGAGGAAGACTGGTATTAATTCTTCTTTAAATGTTTAGTACAATTAACTAGTGACGCCATCTGTTTCTGGGCTTTCTTTGTTGAGAGGTTTTTGATTAGTGATTCAATCCCCTTTCTTGTTATTGGTCATTTCAGATTATTTATTTCTTCATGATTCATTCTTGGCAGGTCGTATGTTTCTAGAAATTTACCCATTTCTTATAGATTGTCCAATATGTTCGTGTATAATTGTTCATAGTAATCTCTTATGAGACTTTGTATTTCTGTAGTATCAGTTGTAATGTCTCCTCTTTCATTTATAATTATATTTATTTGAGTTCTCTCTTTTTTTTCTTGGTTAATCTAGCTAAAGTTCTATCAATTGTTTATCTTTTCAAAACACCAATTCTTAGTTTTGTCGACTTTTCTATTGTCTTTCTAGTCTCTGTTTCATTTATTTTTGCTCTAATCTTTGTTATTTGCTTCCTTCTGCTAACGTTGGGTTTAGTTTGTTCTTCTTTTTCTAGTTTCTTGAGGTGTAAAGGCCCTGAGCAGACAGGAGCGGCCCCAGACCATGGCTGAGAAGAAGCTGGAACCAAGTCACAGGGCTTCTTTAGAATCTGCATTCAGACCAAGGCTGGCAGGCCTGCCTTTGGGGACATGGAAGTGTGTCTCCTACTGGGCTCCTGGGCAGGCAGGACTGTTCCTGGACTGCAGTTGAAAGGGCCTGGAACTGAGTCATAGGCCTGTGTCAGGATTTTAGTTAGACTGAGTAAAGAGGGCCTACCTCCAGGGGCACGGATAGGCAAGTCTCCTGGTCGATCTCTGGGCAGACAGGAGTATTTTGGGCCCATGGCTGAGAGAGGCTGGAGCCATATCATGATCTGCAGTCAGACTGAGATTGACAGGTCTATCTCTGGGGACATGAATGGGAGAGTCTCCTGCTGGGTCCCTTGGTAGATGCTGCTGATGGGGCTGCAGCCAAGTCCAGAGAAGCTGTGTCCAGGTCTGTAGCTGGGACCACAGTTCATGAGTTTGCCACCTGGCTATGTGCCTGCCTTATCAAAATGTCTCTCCTAAGCCTTGGGCTCCACCAGGGTTTTACACTCTGTCTGCATCCCTCGACGCTCCCACGAGGTACTTTTGTCTGTGAGTAGATGCCAAATTATTGTTGCTCGGCGGGCATCCAAGTCAGGGACCTTCCTCAAGTAGGGGACCTTCCACCGTCTTGCTCATGTCCTCCTAGTTTTTCTTACAAGGTCTACGTCATTTCATTTTGTTTTTTATGTTTAAGTCTATAATCCCTCTTGAATTAATATTTGTATCTTATTTAACATAGAGGTCCAATTTATTGTTTTTTAATGGGTAGCCTTTCCTCACTGATTTGAACTACCCTCGTTGTCATGTATGAAATTCTCACATACACTGAGACCCATTTCTGAATTCACAATTTTACTGATTTTGTTCATTTGCTTTTGTCTATTCTTAGGCCAATCCTAATTTGATTTGCTTATCATGGCCTCCAATATCTTTTTAGGCAAGTACCCCTCATAGTCTTCTTTTGCATATTTTTCTTGACTGCTGGTATTTAGTATTAATTCTTCCACATAAACTTTAAGATTCAAGGTCTCGGGTAAGAGTATATGTCTAGCTCAGCCTGAGTCACATGTCCACAGTGGGAAGCCAGCTTTGCTCCTTCCTTTTTAACCACCAAACACCAAAGGTCTTATTTCTATACCTCCTCTCACGATGAAGACCCTAATTGCTCCCAGAGATTTCAGACTCTTACAACAGAAAACGGCTGATAACTTCTCTTGCACGAGAGGACAGGGTGGTTACTTTTTCTTCCAAAAAGATGACTTATACTCCTGGAGTAAACAAAGGATCACCTCTTACTAGAGCAGCAGAAAAGAAAATATACATATACGCATTTCTAATCTCTGATATATCCTATTATCCAACTTGTAGGTATTTAGTTAGCAATTTAAAAGCTTTAGGTGGAAGAGTCACAAGATCAGTTTGACAGCAGTGAAGAAGATGAATAGAAGGGGAAGAAACTGGAGGCAGGAGGCACAGTTAAGGTACGAGTACACAAGTCCACGCAAAAATGACAAGGACCTGAAATAAGGCAATTGCCAGCAGTATAGAGAGAAGAGGATTTGAAAACCAGTTAGCAGGTAGAATTGACAGGATCAGTGATGGGTTTGATGTTGGGTTAGATAAGAATCCAAAACAGCTATCTGATTCCTGGCCTGGGTAGTAGAGTTGATGGTAGTACAGCTAAATGACACAGACACACACACAGGAAGAGGAGTAGACTTGGGTGGCAATGGAAGTAATGAACTATTTGGAACATGATGAATTTGAAGGTCTGTGACATATTCATGTGGTGGTACTCAGTTGACATGAAGATTATATTGGGTTTGGAGCTAAGGGGAGAGCAAGCCTGGATAAGTGGTTTTGAGAACCTTCGGGGTATATGTGGCAGTAAAAACCACGAGGGAAGAGAGCTGAGGATAGAACTCTGAGGGACGTCAACCTTTACCAGAAAAGGAGGAATTGGAGCCAGCCAGGTGTTCTGAGAACAAACCGTTTAAGAAGCAGAAAGTGGTGACACAAAAGACAAGAGAGAAGTGCTTCAAGAAGGAAATGGTCAGTTCTGTTGAAGGCAACAGTGGGGCCTCAGAAGTATCCAGTAGATTTGGCAATTACCAAATGGTAAAGTTGGGAAGAGCCGTTTCTGTTGAGTGGGGTAAAAAGAAGTCAGGTTTTAAATGTAGAGTGAAGTCGAAGAGTGAGGGAATATGCCAGATGTCTTCCCGTGTCCCTTCAGATCCACACTCTACTCTTCACCACTCTGCTCTCTGTCCCAGATATAAGGCAACATCAACAGATTCCTGTGACTCCATTGAGTTTGGTCAACAGTGAGCCCTGGGAGATTAGAGGGAAAAAGGAGAGTGAGGTGGGATACATAGTCCCCCAATTCCCTCCTTACAGAGTCTGCTGCATTCACTCAGCCAAAGGTCATGATTTTCTCCAGCTGGGTTCAGGTATCCACTCTCTCCTGCCTCTTCTCTGGCCTCAGAGTGGTAATAGCTCTGTTTTACTAGTCTGAGGCTTCTCTACCATGTTTTGTGTTTCTCCATATCCTGACCACATCTTTATATAGAGTTCTTTATTAAGCCTTCCTTGAATTATCCTACTTTGAGCATACCATCTGTGTCCTGCTGGGGTGAAACCTGCTGGAAATCTGAATGATGTGAGCTGGGAAGAGAGATAGAAATACGCAAGGACAGGGGAGGTTTATTCACAGGGGTTGTTTTTTTAAGGGTTAGAGAGTCTTGGATATATTGACAAGCTCATGAAGTTTTAACAGCCAGTGCCTCTTTCAAAGGTGTGACCTGAGAGGAAGGAAGAAATGGGCAGAGAGCTCTTTGCTAGCCCCTGGAGTTGACATTACAAGCAGCCTCACCACTGTTGCTCAAGCTTTTCTAGAACCTGTGTTTCCAGTTTGACCAAGACAGTGCTTTTGCCAGGTTTGCCCATGGCTGTGTTGGCAAGTGTTGGTTTGAGCAATGAGCTGATGGAAAAGTAGACACAGAGTCTAAAGAAGGAGAAAGAACAAAGGTCAGGATCTCAGCAAACCCAGGCACACTGCAATGCACCAAGACAGTCAGACAATAAACCAAGTCATTGGTATTCTATTAAATTTTGCAATGCTCTGCCTGACCCGACTTTGCCCACCTTGCCAATCTCCTCTATTCTTTTCAGTTCACTGATTCCATCGCATTTCTCTGTCTCTGGGGCCTCCTTTCTCTGTCTCACATAATATAAGCCCTGCTCGGCTCTTAAGCTTGAATTCTGTCCTTTCCACTGCCTGCAACCTGGCACTTGCCCAACTCTTATCCTGGCAACTCCTTCCCCCCTCAGATCTTATCTTAACCACCACTTCCTCAGCAGGCCAACTACCCGATCCAAACCAATCTCCCTTTGTTACTCTCCTTCAGAGAGTTCTGGACTCCTCTTTCATAGCAGTCACATTTTAAAATTGATCAACATGGAGAATTTTATTTAGAAAGTCTCCGAGATTTTCTTATAAGCTTTTTGTTTGTTTTCACATCTAAGTCTTTAATCCATCTGGTATTTATTTTTATATATTGTAGAGGATAGGTACCCTTTCACAGTCTGTACTTCTACAGCACTTTGTTGGAACCTCCCACAACTCTTCCTTTCACTCACTCATCGATTCACCAGTGGTTTAATGACTAATGACCTTTTACTAGGCCCCTTACTGCACACAAAGAATAAAAAGAGAATATCCTTATCACAAAGGATAAGAGAATAATGACAGAGCTTCTGGGTCTGAGGCCTGGAGAAGAACTAAATATGCTTAGGGAAGCAGACATGTGAATGGAGAAATGGCAGCTTAACAAGGTAAATGCTTGGTGACGCATGATGGCTATAAGCTTCTGTAGTTCTGGCAAAGAATGTGTTTCCATCCTTTTGAGTCTCTCACAGTTTATAGCACTCTGTCTTACCCCTCCTAAAAATCAATAAATACTTTAACAATTAACCTGAGTGTAAAATCTTTCTTTTTTAAGCTTTCACTTTTCTCCTAAGTGCCAAACGCATGTTCAACTACTTACTAGATATTTCCACCGAGATGTCCTATAAACATTTCCAACTCAAGATGTCCTAAATAGAATTCTTCCCTCCAAAACCTAGTCTTCCTTTATTCGTCATGTCTGTTGCCTGAGATAGGAAGCTCAAGAATTATTCTCCATGCTACCCTCTCCCTAACCCCACATCCAACTAGTCAAGTTTTGTCTATCCTAGATCATAAATAGTTTGTGACTCTTTTTTCTTATTCCTTGGGTCAAACCTGTATTATCTCTTCCCTGTATTGGTTAAAAACAGATTCCAACAGATCTCTCTGCCTCTTCTCTTTTTTCTCTACAATCTTGTAGTCACCACCACTGTCTTATTTCTGAAACACAAATCTAACACTATCACTCCCTTGCTTAAAATCCTTTAATGGCTCTCCAATGTTTTGAGGATAAAGTTCAAATTATTTTAGCATGGCTCAATAGGATCATTTCAAAGTGGCTATAGACAAATCTATCCCACACAGATCATCTAAAATATAGGAAAACTTACATACAGAGTTGCTCAGTGAGTACTGCATTAGCTTTCTGTTGCTATTGTAACAAATTATTGCAAATTTATGGCTTAAAACAACACAGAGGAAAGGTGGAAAGATCCCTAGACTTTGTAGCTCTGGATTTATTTTTGTGTAGATGAATAACCTCTATCTGCTTACGTCATGATCCAATGGGTTTTCTGTAATTTGAAGACAAATGCAATTATAACTGATAAAAGCACGTCTTTTTTTTAAAAACTTTTATTTATGTAAGTGTGTTTTTCCAGGACCCATCAGCTCCAAGTCAAGTAGTTGCTTCAATCTAGTTGTGGAGGGTGCAGCTCACAGTGGCCCATGTGGGGATCAAACCGGCAACCTTGTTAAGAACACTGCGCTCTAACCAACTAAACCAACCGGCCACGCCAAAAGCACTTCTATAATTAAAATGAGGAGGAAAACTTTTCTGATTCTAAGTTACAGTTCCCCAACTCTTTGTTGTCCATTCCATAAATACACCAAAGTCTCTGTTCTTCTAAGCTCTGTTCACACTCTTTTTCCTAATGCCTCCCCACTTCTTTCTCTAGCAAACTCCTACTCATCCTTCAAAGCCCTGTTCAAATATTACACCCTCACAATTCTTTCCCAAGGTTTCCCTCAAACAGATTTATCATCATTGTTCCATGTCATTTTGTCTATGCTTCTATGATAGCACTTTGTACACTACATTGTATTTGTCTATTTTCTTGACTGTCTCCTCTACTGAACTGTGCAGAACATGTGAGCAACTGGAGGGTCAAAGCCATATTTTGCATTTGTTTCCTCCAAAGATGACATGACACTCAGTATATAGTAGGCGCATAATAAATGTTTTTCTAATTAGTAAACACAAGACTGAAAAACAATGTCCGTATGTTGCTAGCCTCTGGAGTTGATGACATTATAAGTAGCCTCACCACTATTGCTCAAGGCGTTCTAGAATTTGTGTTTCTAGTTTGACCAAGACAGTCCATTTGCCAGGTTTGCCCATGGTTGTGTTGGCAGGTGCTGGTTTCAGCAATGAGCTGATGGAAAATGTTGCTACATGTCACCCTCTCTTTTCTAAGTTAATTCCTGACTTCTCTCCACTTCTGTTCTTTCGTTTGTTTTTAATCCATAAAAGAATAGTTGAGGAGTTAGAAGTTAGGGTATGGGTCTTAGTACTTGGATCATTTTAATCAAGATGGGAGTGGGGAGAATTTGAAGTCATGTTTGATTAAAAGTAGGAAAAAGGTTGAGAAGCATAGTAAGTAATTTAGGGCAGAAATTGAGAATTAAGAATGAGAATCCCTCGGTCTCTCCTATCTTGAATCAGAATCTCTCATGGCCAAAAGCAACGTGGCTTCAGCAGACCTTGCCCTAACTCAGCCATAGTGTTGAGAGTTTGAATCCCAGCTCCATTTAGCCACCTAGTTGGATAGAAACAGCTTCTTCCTCTGAGAAAGAGGACTAGAAAGACCCGCCTGCTAGCTCTTAGAATGTTGTGGCCATCAAAGGGGATCAGCCTATGCCTAAGATTTGCTATAACACCCAACATAAAACTGAATCGTGGAGCTTTATTGCATGTAGGAGAAACTCCATAAATGTTTAGTGAATAATTGAATGAATGAATGAGTGAATGAATGAGCCCCGTTTGCTAATTATCTTATTTAAATCAAAGACTAAATACAGAAATGACTTCATCTTTAGAGTTTATATAAAACTTCACCAACACATATGACATCATCATTATGAAGGAAGCTCTTTTCCCCACTAAGCTGCTCATCCTTAGACTTTCTTCATCAGGACAGAACTTTTTATTCCATCATTTGTGATACGGCTTGAAATGCACCGTGCCTGAGAAAGATAACATCGAGACTTGAATGACATTAAGGAATACATGACTGTTTTCCTTTTTTAAAAGCATGTTTTCATAAGGACTAAGGGGAAAATTTGATTGGTTTTACATTTTAAACAGTAATATAGTGTACTTTGGTATCTGCACTGCTAAAATGGAGAATAATGTGTGATCTAGAAGCTAGCCACGTTCCGCTCAGGTAGGCTATAAAAGCGTCCTTCTCTATGTCCTCCATCTTTCTACCCATGAAATTTTGGAACTCCTGCTTAATTAAACCTGACAGGTAGCTATAATATTGTTTTGAAGTTAAAAATAAAAAGACAATATAAACACCTAAATTATAAATTATATATATATATATTGTACATATATCTATATCTATCTATAGCTTTCTATATCTATATCTAGACATACATACCTGACTTGGAAGACTATTAGAATAGATTACAGGGAATTCTATTAATTTATCCCCACATAACAACTGCCCACTAATCTGCCCTTGCTATGATCAAAATAGTCATCACAAACACCATAATGAAAAAAATCCACATGAAGAAGCGGTCTATGACTTTTGCAACCTTCTTCCATTCGCTCCCCTTGGAATTGGTGGCCTTGTGGTCTTTGAGGCATTTGGCAATGTATTCGATATTCCTTGTCAACACTTTGTACCGTGCACAGTAGCTGTCAGCATCCCGTGAGTTCCCACCCTGGCACCCCAAGTCATTCTTTAAGAGTTTGTTCATTTCCTTCTTTCTGGGGAGGTCTTTGTTCCTGGCTGTTTTCAGATTGGTCTCTGGAAATTTGCCATAAACCTTGGTGAGGTGGTCCCGCTCCGTGTCGTGGCGGGGGCTAAGGCAGCTCTCCCCCACGTCGTAGACAAACAAGATCCTGGACATGTATTTCAGGATGACCACGCGGGCCCAGTGTGGCACTGGCCGGGCCTCGGCTCCGCAGAAGTGGATATTCATCACCATAATGGTCAAGGCAGTGGAGGCTGTGATCAAGGCCATCGTGGCTATGTAGTATTTGCCTGGAAAAGAACAACCAAGTTAGCTTAAAAGTGGCCTCATGTGTGGCGCAAGAAACAAACACTTATTCTAAAGAAGCTATACACACTAATGGTTACTAGTATAGACTGTCGAATCAAACTTCCCGGGTTCAAGTCCCGACTCTGCCACTTCCTAGACTTGTGTCCTGAAATAAGTTATAAAATCCTGCAAAGCCTCAGCTTCTTTATCTAACTCATAGGAATAGGGTGAGGCTTAATTGATACATGTGAAGTCCTGAGCACTGTCCCTTGCACTGAGTTAAAAGGTTTGTTTAGGTTTGCTGAGAACATGATGTGAAAAACTTCCACTTTCTGAAAACAAAAAATTAACTATCTGGGCCAGCTCTCACAATTGTCTTTGGACCTCATTAACGTGAAAGCTCAAAAAGGAGACACTGTGACACTATTAGTCTTTAACGTGTGATTGCATGAAGCAAACATCCATGAATAAGAAAAACTAAAGAAGAAAACAATGAAGATAAGGGCACAAATTTATGACATATAGAACAAAAAACTAAGAAGATGAACAAAACCAAAAGCAAGCTATTTGAAAAGAGTAATAAAATTGATAAACTTTAATAAGGCTACTTGTGGAACAGAAGTAGGGTGGTAGGGGAAAGAGAGGACATTAAAAATAAAAACAAAACAAAAATTTAGAAAACAATACAATAATATAAATAGCTGAATGACAATACACTTGAAAAACCTAGATAAAATTTCTAGAAATATATGTCAAATTTATGAACACAAATTTTTGTGAAAACAAAGAACACTTGAATAGAAATGGGAATTAATAAAATACCTCTACTGCGCACCCTCCAAAAATGCTCTAGGGCCAAAAGATTTTATAGGTGTGTTTATAGGTGTGTTTTACCAAACTTTTAAAGGACAAATAAATCATATTTTATGCAAGTTGTTCCAGAAATAGAAAAAGAGGGAAAACTGTCTCACTAATTTTGTAAAGTCATTTTATCCTTGATTCCAAAAGTAACAAGAAAGGCCATTGCAGTTACAGACATATTTGAGAAAATTCTAAAAAATTATTAGCCAACTAAATCCAATGGTGTCTTAAAATTGTAACTTACCATGATAAAGGAGAGTTTAGTTCAACATCAGAAAACCTAATTCATCTTTTTTTATGGTAGATTAGTATTCAATTGTATGTATATACCAGATCTTCTTTACCTAATCATCTATCGAAGGACAGACAGTTGTTTCTATGTTTTGGCCACTGTAAATAAAGCTGCAATGAGCATCAGAGCACATATATCTTTACGAATAAATATTCTCAGATTCTTGGGTAGATACCCAGGAGAGGGATTGTTGGGTCATATGGTAATTCTAATCTTAATTTTTTGAGGAACCTCCACACTGCCTTCCATAACGGCTGCACCAGTCTGCATTCCCACCAACAGTGTATGAGGGTTCCTTTTTCTCCACAGCTTCTCCAACACTTATTCTTTGTTTTATTGATGATAGCCATTTGGAACAACATGGATGGATCTTGAGATTAATATGCTAAGTGAAGTAAGTCAGACAGAAAAAGTCGAGAACCATATGATTTCACTGACATGTGGGATATAAAACTGAAAGCAACAAAGGAACAAGACAAACAAACATAGAAACAAAAACTGATAGACACAGACAATAGTTTAGTGGTTACCAGAGGGTAAGGATGGAGGGGGGTGGTAGATGAGGGTAAAGGGGATCAAATATATGGTGATGGAAGGAGAACTGACTCTGGGTGGTGCACACGCAATGTAATATATAGATGATGTATTACAGAATTGTACACCTGAAACCTATGTAACTACTAACAGTTGTCACCCCAATAAACTTTAATTTAAAAAAAAAATGAAGAAGGAAAATTAATTAATTTTTAAAAAAGAAGAAAACCTAATTGACTATATTTATGGGGTAAAAGACAAAACTTACATGATTATCTTAACAGATGAAGACAATGTATTTGATAATGATTATCAATGTATTTGATAATGTTCATCATCTGCTTATTACTTGTTAAAAGCTCTAAGTAAACTGAAAATAAATGGGACCTTTTTTAATACGGTAAAGACTATGGGCCAGAAGCCTAGATTAAATGCTACATTATGAAGAAAACTTCAACACATTTCTCTAATACTGGAAGTATATTTCATAGGTGCTACAAATAACAAATTGTGATCGTTAATAAATATTCTCAAGATCTGTGTGTACCCTTCCTTAAAAAGATATGTTTGATATTATCACAGAAACAGGACAAGTAATGCTGACAAAATTCCTAAGACATGACCTAAGACATCTCTCTTCAGAAATTGATTCAGCTTGCTATTGAATGTCACTACTAAAGAAAAGAGAGGGATTTGCCAACTGATCCTGCCTCAAATAGGTTTATGATTCGATGTCCTCACTGTCAGTCATTTCTGCCACCGGAAAAGTAATAAAAATGCTGATACATCTCTTCCTCTTTATTAGTGGTGGTGGTAGTGGGGCGGGGGGAGGGATGTAGAGAACTTTCTGTGTCTATTTCTTTATAAGGGGTGTGTGTGTGTGTGTGTGTGTGTGTGTGTGTTTTCTTTGGAGAGACATAACAAGAAAGAAATTTCCAAACAGAGAAACCAATGTATAACATCTGAATAGTAGTGAATACTGGATTCAGTAGAGGGTAAAACGGTACTACAATATCCCTTTGATAGTGGTCTTTAAGTCTTGGTGTTGTGAAATTTCTCCTCATTGCTTATTTTAAGAAACTACAAATTAAGTCTAGCTTCTTTTTTTTTTTAGGTCTAGCTTCTGATTTGGGTAAGCATCTATTACAACAGCACATCACTGAGATAGAGGGTGGCAGGAAGTAGGTATTGAAGGTGTTAGGAGGGATTTCAGAACAAGGAAGGTAAACAAAATGGAAGGTAGGAATGGTAGTCTCAATCTACACTCCTACCCTTAAAGAGACATTTCATTATTGCATTTTTTTCTTTAATTAAAGTTTATTGGGGTGACAATTTCATTATTGCAGATTTCTGAAAATGTGTTCTACTTTATAATCACCTCAGATTCCCAAATCTTGCCCAAGATTGCTAAATCAAACTTTTTGTGCATAGGAACTTGCATTTTAACAAGCCCTCCCACACCTATTATACCAAGTAAAGGTTGAGAATTATTCTATTAAAGATAGATGGTAGACTGAAAAATCTACCATTTTTATCATGTCTGTTATTTTCCCCAAGAAGAGACCCCTTTTGATGTGATAAGATAAAAATAGTCACTGTTTACTTGGTACATACCATATGTGCCAGGTTCTGTGTTAAGCAATGACCCGTGAGGTATCAGTTACACATTTTACAGATGATGAAGCCGAGAGTCAAAGACTACATAACTTAGCTAAGGTGGATCAAGCAATGAATGGTGAATTCAAGAGTTCAAATACAGATTTCTTCAACTTCAAAACCAAGGCCTTCACCTATAAGTCAGTGTTTTTTAGATTTGAACAGAAAGTGCACCAAAATCACCCAGAAGACTTGTTAACACAGATGCCAGCCCTCACACCCAGAGTGTCTAATTCAGTAGGTCTAGGGTGGGCCCTGAGACTTTGCATTTCTAAAATGTTGTGGGGTCTGGGAACCACACTTTGAAAACAACTGGCTCTAAACTATAGTGCCTCTCACTCTTCTTTTGTATCAACCTGGGGACCAAAAGATCAGTTTTATTTCCAACAACCACATCTGTATTCAAAGATACAGAAGCTACCAACTGAAGTATGTGACAGCCTGTGTTGAGTGTGAAGCTGACCTAATTGTTACGAGTTTAAAGGCATAGACATAACCTCAGTCACTACAAAGTGAGGCTTAAAGAATAAGACCCTTTAACTCACCTATCAGAGGCACATTTTCTGAGGCCGGCATGATCTCTGCCACCATGAGCTGAAATACAGTCATGGCCAATAGGATGGTCACTCCCAGGGAGACCTTTTCCCCAGAGGCTGCTGGTAGATAAAAACTCAAGGGAGCCAGAAAAGATATAAGGACGCATGGGATAAGGAGGTTGACGATATAGAATGAGGACCTCCTCTTCAGAAGCAAAGTGAATGTCACATCTGGGTAAGGCTCAGAGCAGCAGCCATAAGAGATCACGTTCTTCACAGCAGGCATTCCATGGACCTCCCACTCCACATCTTCAATGAAGTCAGAGAGGTCACCACTGTCCAGGGCATTGAATATGTCCACCTGATTGCCATTGTAGGTCCAGGAACCAAAGGTCAGGTTACACTGCTGGTTATCAAAGGGGAAGTAGGTGACATCAACCACACAGGAGCTTTTGGTGATAGCTGGCGCATCCCAGGTGATCAACCCATCATAACGCAGGACCACATTTGTGTTCACAGGCCCAGAAGATTCATCATCAGCCCTGGAGGTTAGAGGAGGAAAATGAAGCAGCTTGCTAGAAGACCTCACCAGCTTATCACTCCAGACAGCTCACCAACCTGTGCCCATCACTCTAGTGTCTTTGGCAATGGATCGCCATTCTCCCTATCACCTTGGCTTGAAAATCTGGTATCAATCCTAATTTTCCCTTCTCTTCCATCTCCTGTCACTAGTCAGGGCCAAGTTCTCTTGGATTCTTCCTTTAAAGCATCTCTGCTCTATGTCCTTTCCTCTCCGTTCCCAATGCCACTCTCTCCATACAGGAATAATGATTTATACATTTGGCCAAAAGATAAACCTGTCAAAACCAAAATCTGACAGGGAGGCTCTGCTTACCTGATTTTATTAACTTTGGGCACAAAAACATTAACACTGCTTTTTGTTTCTGTTGGAAGAGTTGTACATGTTTATTGTAGAACATTTGGAAAACAGAAAAAAATTCATTCACCATAATCTACGAGATAATCATTTACTCTGGATAAATTTTCTTTTTGCTCTGTCAACGTTTATGCCAAGCATTTTTGGGTGCAGAACTTCTATTTTCCTTTAGGGAATAACTCTGTCACCACTGCCATTGCAAGGCGGATGGATTGTTGACCAAGTGAGGATAGGAGTTATGACTTTCTGTCAAGGGGCACAGCCAAAGATAGACTCTATAGGAAGGGAGCTAGGGAATGCATACCCTAACCTCGCTTTCTTTTCTCCCTCCAACTGCCCACTGGTGCTTCCCATTGGCCAAACCCAACCAGAATACAGAGGGTAAGGGAGCCCACTGTCTGAAAACATCACCCCAGCTACTCAGAAGGCGTTTAAAAACATGGCTATTTATTCACTTCATGACCCATGTCTCATTGCTTTATCTCTCTGGTTTCTCTGATCACATCATTTTACAGCCCAAAATTTGCAATGGTTTCTTTCCTATTGTCCACCAAATACTTCCAAAGTTCCTTAGTTTAGTGTTCTAGGTGTTCCATAATCTACTTCCATTCAACTTTCGACCCTGATGTCTTCCATTGGTCTCCTTCACTCACACTCCACCAATCAAGGCGGAAACCCTCACACATCTTGTGAGTTTCTCTCTTTTACTCAAACTTTCTTCTATCTAAAATATTCTGCATGTACAAATCTAATACATCCTTCAAGATCCACATCCTCTGAGCAGCCTTCCCTGCCTTTCCAGTCAGATGAACTCTCTGTCTTTGAAGAGCCATGGCACTCTATTTCTATATAATAAGAGATTTGCATTTTTACGCAGTATTATATGATTTTATGTACATTTCTTATTAGACTATTCCTTGAGGTCAGAGACTGAGTTTTTAGCCCCCAACACACTACAGAATGCCCTGCACAGAAGAGAGATTTAACAAAGAAGGGTAGGTAGGTAAGTAAGCGGGTTGGTTGAATAAATAAGGCTCATTCTCCTTTAGAAAGTGGCATGATATAGAAATATCAGAGACTTTGGTTCAAAACCTGGTTCAGGTTTTGTAACCTCAAGCAACGTATATCTTTATCACTTACCTGTAAGAGTAGAACTTCAAGGTTTCTTTTTAATTTTTATATTAAGTAAATAACTATGTATATTAATTTCTTACTGCTATTTTAACAAATTTTCACAAACCTAGTGTCTTAAAACTACAAATTTAACATTTTTATAGTTCTAGAGGTCAAAAATGATGTAGGCAAAGTTGTGTTCCTTCCAGAGGCTCTAACAAGGCGAATCTGTCCCCTTGCCTTTTCCAGACTTTAGAGGCTACCTGCCTTCCTTGGAACAGGCTTCCTTCTTTCCTTCACTCTGACCTCTGATTCCTTTGTGGCATCTCCTACTTTGACCCTGCTGCCCCTTTTATAAAAACTCTTGTGTTTTTATGGGGCCCACCAGGATAATTTCATCTCAAATCCTTAATTTAATCACATCTGCAAAGTCCCTTTCACCAGGTAAAGTAACATAGTCATAGGTTTCAGGGATTAGGGTATGGACACTTTGGGGGCCATTATTCCATCTACCACACTATGTAAAGCCCACCTCTGCCTGACACACAATAAATGTCCGAAATATGTTACTTTCTCCTCTTCCCCTTCTTTCTGTTTCTAACTCCGTCCCATGTTCTCAACTAGAATATGAAAACATTAAAAGAACAAACTTTCAAAATGGAGGTCAAGAGAGCAGTATTCAATAATATGACCCTAAGAGAATATTTAAATTGTTTTACTTTCAGGCAGTCCCTCCTCCCTTTCTATATCTGATCAAAGACTGTGCTGACTGTAGTTGTTTCGCACTTGAGTCCAGCCTTTTCCAGTGCAGGCTATAAAAATCCCATTCCCTGAAAGTGGAGGAGTGGGCTGACACCAGAGAACAGTGAGAGTGGAGAGAACCGTGAGAGTCAGTGAGTTCTTTCAGTCCCCAGAGAGTGCCTGGAACCTCAGCATAGCCTGTCTATTTACTCAGTCCCACAATCCATTCCTTTTTCTATCTCCAAGGACTCCATCTCTCAAGTATCTCCTTTCGTCTCTCCCATGTTGAAAGTTACCCTCTTTCCTTCCAAGGATAACTTTCCTTCCTGCATTGTGATTTCTTTCCTCCCAAGTCTCCTTCAGGATGTCACCTCTCTTGGTCTCTCTGGCTCCTCTAGTCCCTGCCCAACTCTGTTCCCAAGTCTATCTTGCCAACTTCCCTTCCCACCGCTCTTATCTCTTTCTGCACCCCGCTCTCAAGAGTAATCAATACCTGTTGCTGTTATTTTTACACCTTGGTTTTATTCTTGCCATTTGACTTCTTACTAATGTGTGCTCTTTCAAAGGTCATTCATAACTTGCAAATAGGCAAATCAAAAGATCCCGTCTCTGTCCTCTCAACCATCTGGGTTACTTAAATGAAACTTAAAGCTAAATTCTAGATAAACCTTTCTGAATACAATAGGGCACCCAATTCTTCTCTAGGTCTAAAATCCAAGTATTAAAACTTCCTATTAAAACCTAACCATTAGAACTCTCTTGTAATAAATGCACATTTGGAATTTCTGTAATCCGCTCTTTACCTTTTCTACAAATGTCAGGAATCTTTGCAACCTCTTATACTAACCATTGTATTGGCCATATCCTTATACTAAACAACCTTACCAAAACTTTGAGTCCCAATTTGTTTATTCCTTAGTGATTTGGTAATAAAGCCAGTATCTGCTTAAACCATTATATTCATGAAGAGTTCACTACCTCTTGGAAAAATTAATTGCTTAAGTTATTAGTTATTATTTTTTAAAATTGCTTATCTTCTCTTGAACTTCTACTCATTGTCTTGGGTTTTGCCCTCTGGAGCAATTTTGTCTCTTTTTTCTACCTTATTTTCTCTATGATTGCCTAGGATGGCCATCAAGTCTTCCTAGGAACTCCTCTCTTCCAAACCAAGAATCAACAAATACAACTCCTCATTTGAAGCAGCTTCCAGGCCCATCAGCATCCTGATCACTCCCTAACAAGTCTAACACCTGGGTTCAGGCACCAATGGTGAATCTAAATATTAAGCATTTTCCTGCCCAAACTATCTTTATCACACCTGACTGGATCACCGCCTGGATCACCCCTCTTTCCCTCCATTACCACTCAGAAAGCCCATTTTGTGGTTTACGATGTTCTGTGCCATCTTCTGAGAAGCAGTTATATTATATTTGGGATCAGAAGATTCTGTGGGTCCAGAGATTCAGCTAGAAGGACCAGGGTCTGGGAAATGGATAGGACTGGGGTCCCTCCTTTGCCCAATCCTTTAACACTCTTCAGTTCTCTTGTCAGTTGGCTAAAAAAAGGCAAATGACATCTGACCATAATTACATTTAGAGTTTTGTCTAAATAGTAAAATTATGATATTTCTGAGAAGGAGAATGCAAAGAAAAGAGAGGATCTGAAACAGAACTATCTGTGACAAGAGGGGAAGGAAGACTCAAGAGTCAAACCAGAGGAACAGAAAAATGTTGATGAATCAGTGTATTAAAGGCTTTGTGTGTAAAAGGATGGAGGACAGAACTCACACATTTCAAGGCCAATGATCTGGGGTGGGGAGGGAGAGAGAATGGGGACAGAGTTTATCAAAGCCATAGAAGGTTTATGTGAACTCATGAGCACATAACTGGCTTCTCTGATAAGTGGGGACTGGGGTAGGCTTAACTTAGGTTACCATGCAAGCTTGCAAAGAAGCATTTCTGCAGGAGCTGGTCATTGCTTCAGCAAATTAAAGTGGGAAGGAGAGGAAAACCAACATTCTTTTGTTTTCCAGAAAGAATTGTTAGAACTTATACTGTGTTTCCCCCAAAAGAAGACTGGATATTATATTAAAGTTTGCTCCAAAAGACTCATGAGGGCTTATATTCAGGGGATGTCATCCTGAAAAACCATGCTAGGGCTTATATTCCGGTTAGGTCTTATTTTCGGGGAAACATGGTAGAATGCTATTGCTGATCTACGTAACCTGTATTCTCCGATTACTTTCCTGCACCCTGTGGGTGAGATGAGGTAATGGACATGTTTCCTTCTCGCCATGTGTGTTTGTGTGTGTGTTTGTGTGTGTGTGTGTGTGTGTATGTGTTGTATGTGTATGTGAGAGAGACAGACAGAGGGAGCGAGAGAGAGAGAGAGAGAGAGAGAGAGAGAGAGAGAGAGAGAGAGAGAGGTGGTGAGCTGGAGTAATAAAGCACTACCACTTGGATGTTATCTTGCTAGAGAAAAGATATGGAAGATTCTTCTGGCCACTCAGAGTGGGGATTGGTTAGCAGGATCAGTTCTATGATTCAAGAGGTCGTAATCCTTGGAGGAGCTCTCTGGGTAAAGAGTAAGACTAAAATCCAGGCTCCAGGATACCAGTGTTGCTTCCTGAAGAAAACTCATTCCCACTAGAAGGCTGAGCTCTCAGAAGAGCCCCTGTGAGCTGCCCCTCATTCACCTCATTCTGAGTCAGAGGAACCTTTCCCAACCCACAGAAACTTGAGTTCCAGAATAAAAAGAGAGAGAGAAGCCCCTTTTGAAAACAGATGAAGCAACTGAGCCTGAATTGTGGCCAAGCAATCTAGTTCCTTCTCAAAGTGTGGTCCATGAACCAGCTGCACTAACACCTGGAGCTTACTGAAATGCAAAATGTCAAACTCTACCCCAGACCTACTGAATCACAATCTGTATTTTAACAACCTCCTCAGGTGATTTACGTGCACTTTATAGTTTGAGAAACATAAACCTTACTTACCCGTTTACTCAAGGCTCCTTGCTCTAGAACCAGGAAAACGCCACTGGTGATTTTAGAATCTAGTTCATCCTCTACTCCACACAAAGTTCAAAATCCATAGGCCAGCTTCTAGCTGACCCATTCTGATTTAATCTTAGTAGTATCATTGTTATTGATACATGATCTTGGACAAGGGATCACCACTACTATGGGTTGAATTGTGTCTCCCCCAAATTCGTGTGTTGAAATCCTAGCCCTCAGCACCTCAGAACGTGATCTACTCGGAATAGTCATTACAGATATCATTAGTTAAGATGAAGTCACACTAGTGTAGGGTGGGCACTTAATCCAGCACCTTATAAAAGGGAAAATGTGGACATAGGCAATACATAGAGAGGACACCATGTGAAAATGAAGGCAGCGCCTTGGGTGACACTTCTACAAGTCAAGGAGCAACAAAGATTGCCAGCAACCACCAGAAGCCGGGGGAGAGGCGTAGAACAGATTCTTCCTCACGGCCCTCAGAAGGAACCAACCTTGCCCAATACTTGATTTTGCGCTTCTAGCCTCCAGAACTGTTAGCCAACACATTTCTGTTGTTTAAGCCCCCCCGATTTGTGGTACCTTGTTATAGCAGCCCTAGAACACTAATACAGCCTCTACAACAGTTTGTTCTCTGAAAGGGGACTGTTATCTCTAAGCTTTTATGTGCTATTATTTTATCATCTAAGATTTTAGTACCACAATTTCAGGGCCTAACAACATGAATTGGTACTGAATGTATGCATGCTTTAAATATTCCTTTTTCATTATGTTAAAATTCTGTTAAATCAATATGTTCCTTCCTGAGAAACTACTGACTTGCACTTACTTGTTATATAGGACAATATCTGGCCTCCACACCAGGTCGCTGGGGATCCTGATGGAGTCCAGACCGTCATACTGGTCTCGATTCCACGTGAGATATGCATCATTCCAGATTTGGCGGATCCACAAATAGACAGTCAGAATTTGGTTTCTTTCATCCTGCACAATGAATCCAGATACAACTTTGTCCAGCAGACACCTCAACAGAATGCCTTCCATCTCTAGAACACTTGTTCTTCACAACAGGATTTCCAAAAGCACTAATCTATTTTCAGCACATAAGTAGGAGCTTTTTCAGTCCATCCCCTTGCTTGACTGCCTTAGTGTTTGGAATGTAAAGTGAACAAACATTTAAGTCATCAGATCTTGGCATGGACCAACTGCCCAAATTGCCCCCAAAATTGATCAACTGGTGGTCCACTTCAATGAAAAAGTGAGGAAATATTTCCAATGGACAGAAAAAAAGTTTTTCCAGTTTCATAATTTTGTGTAATTAAACACCTGTAAGCACTACATAATGTATGTCATCTTAAAACACCACTTTTCTTTGTAATTCATATAAAATTCACATAACATAAAACTCACCATTTTAACCACTGTAAAGTACACGATTCAGTGGTTTCCAGTACATTCACATTGTTGTACAACCCTCACCACTATCTAATTCCAGGACATTTTCATTACCCCAAAAAATAAACCCTATGACCATGAAGCTGTCCCTCATTATTCCTTTGTCTTTCTCACTGCCCTCAGCAACCACTACTCTACTTTCTGTCTCTATGGTTTTGCCTATTTTGGACATTTCATAGAAATGGAATCATATACTATGTAACACCATCTTTCTTTAGATGATCTAAGACTATTACTGTTAATGACCAAGATTAGGTAACATTTAGTGAAATTAACGTTGTAGAAAGCTTCCTTTCCCTGGTGTCTCCTTCTTCCACCAGCTTGCACCCAGGGGTATCTGTTCTCATCCCCTCTCAAATTCGCAGTTAAAGCATCCCTCTGGAAAGCATTATTAGTTTCCTTCTAAGCAACATGCCAAAGAGTCACCACTGTATGATACTCACCATATCCTTAATCTGAGAAAGTGTAATCTGCAGCGTGACATTCAGGACTTTATCTGTATCTTCTACTGGACGAAGAGCATTGGAATAATCTTCAAAAAGGTCATTAAACAACTTCTGAGCATATTTTCCATCTGCTGTTTCAACAGCTGCTCAAAAAGAGACATATCAACATTCAGTGTCATGTATTTCAAGGAAAATAACAACAGACTGAGGACTAGAGTTGGGATGATCCAGCATTGGCTAAGGACAATCTTTGGGTCGATGAGAATTATTTTTCTGGCATGCCCTACCGTGATCAGCACCAGTCAGTAAGAAGTATGGAACACTTCTTTGCAGTTAGATCATTGGTGTGTTTCCTGTTCCACCCCGCCTCCCACTGAAAAGGGCACCCACCAGCCTCTTACCCCTCAGTCTAGAGGCAGCAAAGTAAATCCAGTAAAAGGAGATGCAATAATGGGGCCAGTTCATCTTTTTCCTGAACCTCTATAAATTCCCAGCCAGGCAGCACAATCTTCCTCTTTCTTTTGTGAGTGGGAAGGATCTAGGTAAAAAGATACCCACTCTGCTGCAGACTCCAGTAGCTGATGGAGAGCGCAGGCTTGCACCGCACAGAGAGCCCCAGGTCCTGAGATCCAGACCCGCCCTCCCTCCCCTCTGGTAATCCGAGACTGGCAGCTCCAGCAGCTGAGATGCCGGGAGCCCCAGGTGGGTTAGGTCAGGCAGTGCTGCTCTGGGGGGGGGGGAGGGGGGCAGGAACCATCCCAGTTGAGGGTCTCTAGTCACCCTCAGCAGGAACATCCAGTCCAAAATTTTGGTGGCAAGAGAGGTAGGTGCTCAATACCCCTAAGATTTTACCTTAATAGAATGGGTACTTTTTTACATCTGTAGCAAGCAGATTCAGCCTGAATCCAGGGGCTAAAGGAAGCTGAGCAGACCCAGCCATGGGGCAGCCCTCTGGAAAGCCTATATGCCCTTTGAGCAGCATTTGAGGAAGGAAAGAGAAGTTCCATGATCTCCAGAACAGATGGGCATTTGGGTTTCTTCTCTGCCTTCAGTTGTCCCACTAGATACAGATCCTGTGTAGTATGTGTGCATCTGTGTGTGGGGTGTGTTGGAGGGGAGAAGAGCATTTCACCCCCTGTGGAAGCAGTAGCATGTGATTTGGACCTAAGTTGGACTGCCAGCCCAAACCCTTCCTAGTTCTATAATACTGAGCCTCCTGAAATAGACTGGGAAAATAATATGCCCTCTCTCCCAGAGTTGCTGGGATACTGTATGCAAAAGCACTTTGAAAATGGTCAAGCTCTCTGTAAATGTTAGTGATTTTCACCTCTGATTGGCTGTGCAGATCCAGAATTTCCATATTTACCAAGTCCATATTTACCAGGGTTTACTGGCTCTAAAAAAAAAAAAAAAAAAAAAAAAAAAAGTTCAAAGTCTACTAACTAAATCAGCAGGAGAATGATTCATAAGTAGTGATGGTGTTTTCAAGGATGCGATCCCTTTGCTACTTCATACAATTTCTCATATGTGATCTAATTTTGTTCCCATAAAAGAATGTCAATTTTCAGTTGTCATAGATAGCCTGCTCTCCTCTTGCCTGGGGAAATTGCCTTGGAAAACCAAATGAAGATCTTTTGGTCGCCTGGAATCAGAGAAAGGAAATTGGATAGCTCTAGTTGGTCAGGTTACAGCTGGCTGATGAGTCACCCTGTCCATCTTCAGGAATATATCCTCCAAATGGAACAGACACTCAAGCTGTCAGCTAAATGTGTTTCTTAATTGCCTATGCCCTTCTGTTGATTGTGAAGACATTATTTTCCTGACGCCCTAGTCTGACTCACCCATCAAATGACACAATTCCTAGTGCCCACACTCAGGCCTCCTTCAACAAACCATCCACTCTGAAATCTCAGAGGCTAAAGGTTCTTTTGAAGTTGAATTGACATCTTCTTTCACATGAGGAAACTAAGGCCCAGAGATGCCCAGTCTCTAGCTCTTCCTTAGTTCAACACCATACAAAAAAGAGAGACAGACAGACAGACACCGACAGATAGACATAAAGACAGAGAGGGAGCTGTAAAATAGTGGTCCTATAGCTTGCAGGACACCAATAGGAGAAGAAATCCATTAAATTCACTATTTAGAGTTCAGTAAGGCTGAAAGCAGCTGGAGAGGCTTTAGACTGATTTTCTAAAATATGGGCTCAGACCATGAAAATAATCTGAATAAACTTCAGCCATACAGAAATTTGGAACCTTCCATGTGTACCCCATTTCCTGAGCACCCACTAATTTAGGATTGGTCCTATCTATTGGCATGTTAATTAAGGTTCACAGAGCTCTAAAACTATTTCAGTTTGGAAGTTCATGATTCTCATGCCAGCAGCTACCTTTCCCAGGCTCATGGGTAGAAATTCTGACAGCATCTCACCACAGTTTTTGCAAAATCATCCCCTGAGGGAGTATACTCTGGCCAGAGAAAAGGGACCCGCAATTCAAAATATTTCTAGAGAGCACAATAATCCTTTCAACATCTGCACCTTTTGAGAAGCAGGAGTCCCAAACCACAGTAAAACATTCCAGCCATTTCAGAGTTTCTGGGAGCCAAATCCTCCGCTATAAACCAATGCTGAGGCACTTATCTATTGCCAAATATGATATTAGGATATTAGAGACATTCCATAAGATATTCATATTTTTTAAACATAATTTGTATTATATAAGCAACACATGTCTACTGTAGAAAGTATAGAAAAGCAGGAAAAGAAAGGTCACCCAGAGGAATCCAACCAGGCAGAGACAGACAGGGTTCCCACAGCAGCCATCTTTCTTAAATGCTCATGTCCTTGAGATCTGGAAGGATACAGGCCATCAGCACAACTTTGTCTTGCTCCAAACAGATCCTGAGTACATAGAAGTGAGGATGCTTCTAAATGGTCTTCCTGCTCTTCTGGGGTTGCATTGTAGTTCACACACAATCTGCTTTGAATGGTGTACCATCCTTTCCTGTCCCTCTCTCCTCCCCTCAGGGTCCCTGCTCGACCCTTTTTGGTTGAAGCTGCTGAGAACCCTTTGCCCACTGGGGTCAGGTCTCCTGGAGCAGCCCTGGCTCCATTCCAGAAGGCTGATGGCAGTGCTCCAGTCCCTTGAAATAGAGCCCCTGCCTGACAAAGAGTCCCAGTGAATTTTTTTGCTAGAAGACCCTCTCCCAATAGAAGAGAGGGAATGGAAGAGGACAAAGAGGTAAAGAAGACAAATACCTTTATTCTGCTACACGTATTTTTCTTAACAAAAATTGCAAAAGTCAAACATAATGTTGTATAAAGGGTTTTACCCCCACAAATTAATGTGGCATGAATATTTTCTCCATTTCATGAAATCTACAATCAGAATATTTTTAACCCACGAAGAGCTCTTAGAGACCATCTAGCTGAGGCCCCTCATTTTACAGATGGAAAACTGCAGCCCAGAGAGGGGGTAGACAGGAAAGGATGCTGACTCTCCACTGAGAGCCAAGCCAGAGACCCACAGCCTCTCTTAGGAGGATGAGCTCTAGGCAGAAGAGAGCTATCTTGGGTGCTCAGAGCTGTGACACCTGCTAAACACTGCTCCCCAATTCAGTGAAACCTCAAGAGATGCTCCATGGGCCTCCATGCCTGAGGGAGCACCTATATCACTGCTACTTTCTAAATTTGCTGGGTTCATCCTGGGCATGTACCTCGAAGTTAAAAACTCAAATTCCTTTAAAGGAATAATCTCCCAATTCTTTCACCACACACTAGAGTCTGGGATAAGTTCTGGTAGCCCGAGGGCCAAGTCATGCCCAACAGTCTACCCACTAAGGCAGAGCTCTCTGAACATTTTCAGGGTTCTTTCTGTCTTTATTTTTATAATAAAGAAAAGCAATATAATGCCAAGTTTAATAGCATAAATTCTGGAGTCGAACTGCTTGGATTCAAGACCGACCACCTATCACTTACCAACTGTGTAACTTTGGGCCGATTACTTAACCTCTCTCTGCCTCGGTTTCTTCATCTATAAAATGGGGACAATTATAGTAGTGCATGCCTTTTAGGGTTGTTTTGAGAACCAAATGAGTAAATATTAGGTTGGTGCAAAAGTAACTGTGGTCTTTGCAATTATTTTCAACCTTTTATTACTTGGGCACCAACCTAATATATATGAAACCCTAGAAACAGCACTTTGCCATAAAGAAGTGCTAAATAACTGATATTTAGAGGGGGGGAATGCACCCAAGCATTTTTTTAAAATATTGAACATGTAACCTGTAGCCACAATTCCATCTATCTATCTATCATCTATCTATCTATCTATCTATCTATCTATCTATCTATCTATCTATCTATCATCTATCTATCTATCCATCTATCCATTTCTCTCTCTTCCAACCCCAACCACTGTCATTCTCTCTCTGTTTCTCTCTCTCTCCCTCTCCCTTCTCTTTTTCACCAACTTCTTGAAAGACCTGACTAGAGGATAATTATTTTATCTGACAAGCAGTTTGTACTATGGGTGGGAAAATATCAGTCCTGACATTTTCTTGTTGTCCTTTTTAATTGCAATATTAATATTATTGTCAATCCACAGTAGATTTAATTATTTACTTAGTTTTGTAGTAGTTTCTCTTTTTTTTCAGATTGAGCATATAATTTATTGTTCAAATCAGGATACTTTTGAGAGTGAACTGGAAACTATGCTGGGACAATTCCAGAGCAGCAGGCTGGATGTTCACCCTGGACAATCTATTAGGCTCTGTGCTCAAACCCTCCTAAGAGGAGACAAAACAGAGTTTTCTAAACATAAGAACTTGCTTAAACTCAAAGTAGCTTTAGTCCAAGATAGCTTTATTTTAAAAGCGAATTGTGTTATTGAAGAAAAGGCTATGTTCTCTCCCAATTTTGACGGTGGTCCAGGGCTGCTTTGGAATTATGAAGATGTGTAAGGTCCTGGGCCCCGGGTTTTTGAAACAGGCAGGCAGGAATCAAGGTACTTTGGACCAGAAACAAGAAGTAACAGACCTTGCTGAAAGTATTTTCAAGTTATAATAACCTGGTCCTGGGCCTTCACGCCCGGGCTCCGACAGAGGGACGGCGACCAGAGAGGCAGACTGAGATGCGTGGCCCAGGGGGAGCCAGAGAGCTACCATCCACCCACCCCTCCCCTCCCCCACCCCCTCAGTGCGGTGTCCCTCTCCCCTCATAGTTTTTAAATCCTCTTATCCCCTTTGTGAGAGCCAATCAATTTAAGTCTAGCACACGGTTGGCAAGCTCATTTTATAAAGGGCCAAATAGTAAATATTTTCAGCTTTACAGGCCGTATGGTCTCTGCAGCAGCTATTCTTCTGTGCCATGGTTCTGGGAAAGCAGCCATGGGCAATGTGTAAGTGAGTGAGTGTGTTCAATCAAACTCTCTTTATAAAAATGGGTGGCCAGCCATAGTTTGCTGACCCTTGATATAGGTCATTGAATCCTTAAATCCACTTGTCGTGCGGGGTGTCCGGCGGGGCTGCCTGCGGCGTCTCTGCTCCCGCTCCCCACATAAGAACACAGGACATGGTGAGGCCAAAAAGGAACACCCACGGAGCCATAGATAGGGAAGTCATACCACTATGGTCTCACTGGAGGCTGGGTTTACACGACGTGCGACCTGCTGTCCGCTTTGCTGCCAACCGACCGACTCTCCTCGACTCTCCTTACTCTCCTTCAGTCTCCTCCTCCACTCTCCTCGGCTCCCCTCCGTAGCCGCGGCAGTTATATCAGTGGCCAATGGCTTAATGACTACAGCTGATGGCCAACCAGCCACAGCTGACGGCCATCCACTATCTGAGCCAGCACCTCTCCACATGAGGCCGAGAGCCTGGAAACTGCTTTCTGGGGCTCTGTCCCCATACCACTTCACTAGGCTCAAGAAAACTGCAGTAGGGGCCAGTGTCCCAAATGAAGATGGAGCACAGCCTGAAGGGAAAAGAGTCATGATCACAAGCTCAATGTGGGCAGACTCGCAGTGAGGAAGGGACTGACCCTGAGTGTAGCTCAGCCGGTTAAATTCAAACTGTGTGTCTGTCATACGGGGTCTCTGGTCCCACTCCCCACACAAGGACGCAGGATATGATGAGGCCAAAAAGGAACACCCACGGAGCCATAGATAGGGGAGTCATATCACTATAGTCTCCCTGGTGGCTGGGTTGGAGACACAGGAAGCAGGAGCCACACGATCCACAATCTGCCATTCACTTCTCTGCCTGCCAACCAACTAACCAACCAACGCAGCCACAGCAGTTATATCAGAGGCTAATGGCTAACTGGTAACAGCTGATGGCCCACTAGTCACAGCTGATGACCATCTACTACCCAAGCCAGCATCTTTCCTCCACGTGAGGCCGAGAGCCTGGAAACTGCTCTCTGGGACTCTGTCCCCACAAAACCTAAAATTCAACTAACTCTCTATGATAATTTCCTGTTTTGTTGAACAGTTTCCGTCCACTAAGTCATCTGTCAACACCTCTCCAACAAATTAGAGCCCTTTTATGAAGGATTGTTGGGAATACTTGCATCTGCACATTTTTAAAATGTTCCCAGGTAGACATTTCTCCTCAGTGTCATCATAATTATATTTTTCCAATCTCTTGGGCAAGATGAAGTTGTTGTTTAACAAGGCAGTGCACACTGAAGATGTATTTATTCATTACAGCATTTAACAAATTGTATGTCATGCAGGGTGTCACGTGGGGTCTCAGCTCCTGCGGAGCCATAGATAGGGGAGTCATACCACTATAGTCTCGCTGGCAGCCAGGAGAGACACACAAAGTAGGATTCACATGATCTGCAATCCGCCGTTCACTTCTCTGTCCGCAAACCAACCAACCAACCGACCAACCGACCAACCAACATAGCCACAGCAGTTATATCAGTGGCTAATTGGCTAACTGGTTACAGCTGATGGCCAATCAGTCAGAGCTGATGGCCATCTACTACCCGAGCCAGCACCTTTCCACGTGAGGCTGAGAACCTGGAAACTGCTTTTCTGGCTCTGTCTCCACAGTGTCCCAGTGCCATATCAGAGTCCTAGAGAAAGGGAGCTCTCATGTATAGAAGGAGCCTTTCCATGAGGAGCCAGAAACATGGCAACTGGAGAGCACACAGCAGCCCTGTCTGGAGTCTGGGCAGGTCTCCTCACCTCCACACAGTGACCATTTGAGTGTCAGGGACAAGGAAGCAGACTCCCCGAATATGGGTTACATGCCCAGTGATGAAAGCAACTGTGGGTGGCTACCGCCAAGGTAGGGGCTGAGAGGAATGACCAGCAGGGAGATGTTTCAGAAGTAGGAGGACATGCGAATCCCCCTCAAGTTCCCATGAATGAGACAGGGCTCTGGTAAATTCACTGAGTCACAGAACCCTGTTTTATTCCTAGGATAGCAACCCTATTCCTCAACTGTACCCAAATCCATTTGGTGTGGGGAAATGCAGGGGAGATCAGAATAAAAGGGATTCCAGAGGGAAGGAAGGAGGACCTCCAGGAAAACAGGAACAGTAGGCCACACGTCTCAGTGTGGTGCTGGCACCAAAAAGTGTTCATGCTGGTGTGGGGCCGAATTCCTCGTTTTGTAACCACATATGTCTGTGTCACATTCTTTCCCCATGTGCTTCTGGCAATGTGTGCGGTAGACTAGAAAACTCCTTATGGCAAAACCCAACAGGACAATCTCTTGGTGCGTCTGAGCAGAGTGAAGAAAACATTCAACTCCCAACTTTTCTAAACATGTCATAAAACGGGCATCGTCTCTGACTCTTCTCAGTCTTATACACCTCAGCATTGGTTCACTAGTGCTGTCATAACAAAATACCACAGACTGGGGGGCCTAAACAACAGAAATTCATTTTCTCACAGTTCTAGAGGCTGGAGGTCCCAGATCGAAGTGTCTGCAGGGCTGGTTTTTTTCTGAGGCCTCTCTCCTTAGCTTGTTGATGGCTGTCTTCTCCCTGTGTCTTCACACAGCCTTTCCTTTGTGTGTATTTGTGTCCTAATTTACTCTTCTTATAAGGACACCAGTCATACTGGATTGAGATCCACCCCAAAGACCTCGCAGGACTTTAATTACCTCATTAAAGACCTTATCTCCAAATACAGTCACATTCTGAGGTATCAGGGGTTACAACTTCAACATTTGGATATTGGGGGACATAATTCAGCTTATACTACCCCACATCCAATCTGTCAACAAATCCTGGCAGCTCCACCTTCACAACAAATCCAGCCACCTCTCAACCCCTTCACCACTGTTATCCTGCTTCAAGCCATCGCCAACTCCCCTCAGCACCACTGGGCTTGCCTCATCACAGCAAACTTTGCCCCACATTCCATTCTTCAGACAGGGGCCAGGTGGTCCTTTTAAAGCACAAGTCTGACCATGCCACTACTCTGTTCAGCCTTCTCCAGTGGATTTTCATTTTGCTCAGAGTAACAGCCCAAATCCTTACTCGCAACAACAAGGCCTGTACTTTCCATCTCTAAGATTCTCCCCCTTGTGTACTGCACTACAGCCACACTGGCCTCTTTGCCATTGCACAAACACACTACGCCACTCCTCGTCAGGGCCTTTGCTCTTCCTGTGCCCTCCTCTTGGGGTGTCCTTGGCCATATTCTGTTGGCTCCCTTCCTTCTTGGTTCAGCTTAAATGTCACTTTTTCAGAAGGCCATTTTTTGACAAGCCTACGTAAAGCAACACTCCACCCACTCTGTCCATCTCCTCTTCTTCACTTTCTCATCACACTTATGATCGGTTGACATTTGTGTGTGGGTGGGGGGGAGGCACTTGTTCGCTTATTGTCTAATCTCCCTACTAGAAATTAAGTTCCATGAGAATAGGGAGTTGGCCTTCTTCTGTGCTGTACAGAGAAGATATTTATTGGTTGAATAAATGAGTGACATCTAGAATGGGAAAAAGAAATCTAAGGAATTAAACAGTAAGAAAAACTCCAGCTTTCAGACAAAGGAAGGTGAATGTATTTCCTATGATTCGTAAGCTTACCAGAATCTTTTTAGCACTCATCGGTGGGATGTTTTTTATAGCCTTACATTGCTAGTCTACTGCTGTATTCAACTATTTAAACCTATGACAAAGGAAAATTCCTTGAGAACGTGGATCATAATTTCTACTTCTCTATTTGTAACCTGTGCCTTATTTATAGTCCAAGCTCAAGAGGAAAGACCACCAAGATTAATTAACAGTGTCTGCTATTGATGCAGGAAGAGGGTATAGGGGTGTCTCCCCCATGTCTCTGCTAACATAATGCAACAAAAGTAACATAAACACACAGGAGGAGTCCCGTGGTCCAGATTCAAGTCCTGGAACCACATTCACTCATTACGTGAGCTTAAGCAATCACATAATTTCTTCAAGTCTCAATTTTCTCATTTGTAAAAAATGATAATTACAACATTTACTTAAAAGGCTATTGTGAGGATTCAAGAGAAACAGATAAAGTGCCAGGCACATACTTGGCATACAGCAGGCTCTCAATAAACGTTAATATGATTCCCCTGCTGAACCACACAGGCTCCCGGAGTCCGCAAAACCTCCACTGGTAAAAAGAGACCCATTGGTTGCCAACAGAAGAGCCAAGTTCATGAAGAGACACAAGCAGGTGATAAGGGATATGCAGTTTTCTGGGTCAGGAGAACAGCTGACACACGATACAGGATATCCGATGTCTACAGGTGAATGATCTGGGGACTGTGGCAGGCTCTGGTATCTGTGCTTTGTCAGAGGGCGCATGCTATTCTCCCCGAAATCCCCTAAGGGAATATATTTGAAAGCCATAAAATTATACACAGTTGAGTAGGGGGAGTACCCCATGGCTGCTTGTTATTTCTGGGTTCTTTCTTCATCGTGAGCTGAGGTGCCCCCAACTACAAGACCCTTTGGGCATCCTTGTTAGGCCACTTGCTTCTTACAGCTTTTCTGAAATTTTCCTTTGTTCTTGAGTTTCTGATCCTTTCTCACTCCAGGATGTTCTCACCCCACTGGCTTTTTAGTTCCTCTTTTTTTAGCAGCTTGTGTGGTTACAATTGCACAATATTTTCTTGCTATTTGTAGTCACCATCTGCCTGATGACAATGCAAGAGTTAGGTGAAAGACAAGCCCTGCAGACTTAGGGAGGTGGCAGGAGGGGAACTCTCTTCTCCTCTTAACAGTAGCACACTCCCTTTAGGTTGCTGATCTGCATGAAGAGGGATGGGGAGATGCAGAGACAACACCACGCACACCAAACTCATAGCCTCCACGGGCACCTTTGAGCTATACTAACTACCCACATCCTCCACGGATGTGCCCCCCGGAGAAGTGGTATGTCTCTGTGGCCCCAGATCCTCACTTATCCCTTCCCGCCCTTGCCCTGGTCCTGGTAAGCAGGAAAAAAAAAGGGGTGTGTTAAGATAGGAAAGAAATGAGAAGGGGCTTTCTCACCAGAGCAAGACCCTTGTCCATCTCCCATCGCCACCTGCTCTCAGCGTCCGAGCGTCCGAGTCTCATCTGCTCAGGCCCACCTAGCAAAGAGAAGTTCCGTGGGAATGAGAAGTACGTTTGGGAGAAAGGCAGAAGAAAGAGTGTCCTGATAAGTAAAACAGGAGAACCAGAAGACTTTATTCCCAATTTTTTCCCCCAAAACCACTTTTAAATTTTCTATTCTCTATTTCTTCTCACCTGTCATTGCCACTGACCTAAGCTCTTTACACTAGATCTAAATGAGAAGAGACCGGGAAAGCCACAAGAATGTCAAGGTCCCTGGCCACAAATGAGCCAGGTCAAGGAGTATGCCATCGGTGCTTTTCCGAGCCATGTTGAAGTCTGAGACGCACAGGAAAATCAGTAATGCTGATCCTGTATTTATGATTTTGATATTTTTGTTTGTCAGGCCCTTTTCACACTAATTTTGAATTTTTAAAATACTGCATTAAAATGTTATCTACATTCATTGAGAATTTTGGGACCTCGTTACATAAGAGCTGGTGTCGCCCTTGTCTTAGCCCTGGTTAGATTTAATCCAGCTGATGACGCTCCTTGCCTGGTTGGTTTCTTTAGGAAAGAAAAGCTGGAGACTATAAAAAAATAATCTAAAAGAATCAAATTCTATTTGATAAAATATGTAACTTCAATCCTACAAAAAGAATTGGAAGAAAGAATGAAATTCTCAACCACGAAAACAAACCAAATTTTAGACACAACGTAGATCTTTTCTAACAAAGCCAGGGTACTTCACCTTTTCAGCCACAAGGTGTCTCTGTAAACTCCCTGCAGGTCCCTGCACAGGCTACTGAGGATAACGTCATACGTGAAATCTGCGGCTTTTAACCAGCCCTAAAGAGATGGTACCAAAAACCAGTTTGAAATGTAACAGGCGTAAATACCAAATCTTCAGAGAGCCATCCATTTATCCAGGATTTCTGGCTACTAGTTAAATGCTTCTGATAATAACTCTGTTAACAGGTTTAAGCTACGAAATAGGTTATTAGAGTCAGTTTGTCCTAACCAATGTACTTTCTAGAATGTTCCTGCATTATTCTTTCTTTATCTCTTAGCCAGATTAGAGAACAGAAGACCACCCTGCCATACCCAGATAGGATATCCCAGGAGGGTTTCGGAGGCACTTGTTTTACCTTATTTGCAGCACTAGGTCTCTCACTCCTTTAGGGCCGGAAATTTTGAAAACAGTGTTCAAACCATCTGCTTATGTTAAAAAAAATAAATGCGTGAAGTACTATGGTCAAGATCCAGAAAACAAAGTGGTGGAAAAGGTGTACAGTTCTTTAAGTTTACTTATGCGTGTTATCATCCTCTCCCTTCACACCATCTCATCCTGCCCTCAGAAAGAAATGTGAACAGTGAACACACTATTTCCTCTGACCTTATTTTTTTCTGAGTTTATTCTGCAAGTCAGCCCTTTTCCATTGGACACCCTAGAAGGACCATAGGTACCTGCTCCAAGGGTCCACGAAAATGACTTTTGTGGGCAACCTCTGTGATGATGCTTCTTGAGTTTCCCCAGCTTGTCCAAGACAACACCCGGTTTTCATTCTTAAATTACTACCAATAGTAATCACAACAGGAACAATGGTTAACATTTATAGAGTATTCACTATGTGCTCCATCGGTCTGATAAGAGAGCCTGACAAATATTACGATGTCCTTGAAAAGTCTTTGCTCTGCGCTTCCAGGACTGTTAAGCTCACCTGGCTTTCTCCTATCTTTCTGGGCAATTCCTCCTCAGATTCAGTCCCAGGCTATCTCCTCTTGGTCAATGTAGCAGAAAATTGTAGCCGTTAAAATAAAGTCTCAAACTATGAGA
This sequence comes from Rhinolophus hipposideros, assembly GCF_964194185.1. Taxonomy (NCBI): domain Eukaryota; kingdom Metazoa; phylum Chordata; class Mammalia; order Chiroptera; family Rhinolophidae; genus Rhinolophus; species Rhinolophus hipposideros. The sequence goes on from NC_138047.1 coordinate 36,809,817, forward strand.
AAAGAGGAAGCCACAGCGATAAATGGCTTCCAAGATGGGTTCCAAGATGATAAGTTAATTGCATGTCCTGAAGAGAAGTGCCAGTGCCAGTTTGATTCCTCAGCTCCAGGTATAATAGATAAATTCTTTATATTAGTGTGTCTCTGCTTTAAAGTGTAATCAAATCACAAGGTGGGAGTGGGAGTAGGGAGAATGCTAAAATGCAGGCACTGAGTCAACTTGTTTGAAGTGAGACTGAGATTCTTCATTTCACATGATGCTTATACTGCTGGACCATGGACCACACTTTGAGTAACAAGGCTCTAGAGTACTCTACAATTATAACAAGGTACTGATAAAGCATACCTAAGTTGCCAGTGACACCAACAGACAAGATCAATTATAATAATGGCTGAATTGTGGAATGGAGAATATCCATTATGAGAAATTTAAAGAAGATATGCTTCGGATTTTCAAAACTCAAAATCTATTTGAACTTAAAAGGGACATAAAATTCCTGTGACATCAGAAATGAGACTTGATTGTTTTTAAAATGGCTCAATCTAAAGAATAACTGTGCAGGTTTGAATTACTAGGTCCAGTATCCCCACCAAGAATCAATGATTTGATAACTCAGACTGTGCAACTTTCGCTAATCTGAATTGTGTGTGTGTGTGGGGGGTCTGTATGATTATTGCAACCGTGAATTGATGTAGAAATAGGAATCCCAGGAATCTACAAAGTAAAAATAAGAATTAAAATATGGATAACAATGGTGATGAAGAACAAACAACCTTAAATCCAGGGTAGTGATCATATTAAAATAAGTATTTCATAGTAGTTTCTGTAATCATTGTGGTAATTAATGTGTGTTTTGTCAGCTTTTTAAGGTGTTCGATGTGTGTATGCATTTAAGAAAATCCAATATGCTCATGTTGTGACTTTAATTAAATGAATAGAAAAACTTAATGTAGGCTTGCAATCGATGCTTAACTGTCTGGAGAAAATTATTTTCTCAAAAGCGTAAGTTTTGCTTTATTAGTTATATCGTACCGTATAAAGACAGATATGCTGACTATTTATGATTATTTAAAAGAACGGTAATTGCTTAATAAAATAATGACCATCCCATTGACCTTTTAGTGTATCACACACTCTAAGTTCCCCACCAAAGCCAAACGTCGGCAGGTCCTTTTGCCTGGAAAGTGCTTGCCCCACTGTTCACATATCTATGTGTGTCTTTAGTGTACTCAGTGGTTCTCTTAACCTGAACTGAGAACTCCCAACCACTGTAACCCTCAGAGTCCTACAAAGTTACTCGTATTATCGCATGTATGGATGAGGATGGGGCTTGAGAGTTCTAAGTACTGTGCCAAGTAGCAGAGCTGGGATGGAACCAAGGTCTATCTCACTCATGAGCCCTTGATCATTGTTATTATGCTGAATCCAATAAACATGATTCTCTAATGCTGAATGATAGTGCTGCTCAAGTCGTCTGCTGTAGTCTGCAAACACAAGTCACACAATTACAAAAAACTCCCAGTACTTTTCCCGAAAAGAGAATTGGGGATAAATCTTTAAACACTGCTTCCTTGAAGGACCAATCATGGGAGAGCACGGTGAAAACATACAGCTATAATTTAGGCCTTAATATAAATGATGCCACCTGCCCTTTATAAAAACCTATGCTCTGATGACAAAGCGAATGCCATGAGAAATATTTCTATTATTTTTTCTATTCTATTCTATTCTATTCTATTCTATTCTATTCTATTCTATTCTATTCTATTCTATTCTATTCTATTTCTATTATTTCTATATTTCTTAACTTTTCCACATAGCAGCACAGCACCATAGTTAATTGCCTCTAAAAGGATTCTAGGTCCAGATTATCTGGGCTCAGATCTTGGAACTGCCACTTTTTAGCTGAATGGCCTTGGACAAGTCACTTAAACTCTGTGTGTTCAGTTTCCTCATCACAAAGAAGGCATAATAAAGGACCTACCATGAGGTAGTTCTGAGGACTGAATGAGGTAATATATATAAAGAGCTCAAAACTGTTACTGTGTCTCTAAAAGTGGTAGCAAAGATTTACTACACGTCTGATAATCTATTACAGACACCCAGCTGGTGAGTTAAGGAATCAGCACTTGAACCCAGGACAATTAGACTTTCATCTCTTTTCCACCAGATCAGATCACTGCCTTATCCATTTTGCTAACATTGTTACCCTGTAGGCACAATATGCCCCCCACCTGCCCCTTTCTATTGCTGCATTTTTCACTGTGTAATTGAAAATCCAACTGCAGGAGAGTTATTTATAGCTAGAAAAAATTAGTGTTATTTAGCTAGAGCTTTTCTGAAACCTTCAGTCCATTACTGTAGGAGCATTTACATGGCAACATCGTTCTGTTTTTCCAATGACTTGTAATCATTAATTAGCTACTCAAAGCAATGTTTATTGAATGTCTACAGAAAGAGAAGCCTGATCCAGGCTTCTTCCATCAGAAACCAGCCGTCTTCCCTGAGATCAAACACCCATATACCAACCAGCTCTACTTGAATGGCTTACACGCACTTTGGACGTTGCCAAAATTTAATTCACCTTCCCCACTGACTTTCTCTCCCACCCTAACCCCCTTTGTTCCTGTTGTTGTTGAATGGAGCTACCATTCTCATCTCCCATGCCCAAACTGGGAGTTCTTCTAGACTCCCCTCACACATCACCACATCCCATCTCTCACCAAGCCTATTGGTCCCATCTCCTAACCCCATGCTGTACCTCTCATCTCCCCTGACACACAAGGTAGTGTGATCTGGACTATTGCAAATCCCCTCAGGGACGGTCCCTCTATTTCAATCTCTTCCTCTGCTAGTTCCTCCTTCACTTTGTCATTACACAGATTTTTTGAAATCTGACCATGTCACACCCTCTTCCCTACTTGAAATCTTTTCATGCTCCATCATCCATGGAATGGAGTCACACTTTAAGATGTAACATCTCAGGCCCTTCATATTCTCAGCTCTGCCTTCCCCATCAGACTCATTTTCTGCCATCCCCACACAGCGTTTCTGCTGCATTCCTTCCAGCCTCCGTTCTGTTGAGCATGTCGTTCCCTCAGCCTGTAATACTCATTCTACCTTGCCCAACCAGTGAACAATTTCTCCTCTTTTTAGACTCATTTTGAGAGCCGCCTAATCAATGAGGCTTTTTCTTAACTCCCCTGGGCAGAATTCTATACTTCCTCTATTGAGTTCTTAAGGTTTCTCATACGTGCTTCTGTTATAATGCCTATCCTATTGTTTAATTGTTTACCTGTTTGCCCCCCAACCAGACTGAACACCTCCCAAGTGCTGTATTTGTCTTGGTAACCCCAGAGCCTAGAACACAAGAGGTGCCCAATAAATGCTCATGAAATACATGATCATAGTGGCAAGAGCCTCTCCTGATTGCCAGTAGACCTCCCCCCATGCCACTTCCCCAGGTGGTCTTGGCTGGCCTCCCCTGACACATGGTGCTGTCTGATGCCCACTGTGAGAGGATGGTGGGGCTGAGTGCTTTGAGTCTTAACCTGTCTGTGCACACATATTTGCCAAGCATGGCTCCGTAGAGGGCAGCCTTAAGAGGAAGATGGAACAAACCCAGATGTAAATGCTCCTGGCACAGAAACCAGCTACTTGTTCCCAGGTCATTAAGGTCCCAGCTGGTCAGAGCAGATCCCTGTTTCAGAAAGAATGCATAATAGAGTGTGCTGTGTTTGGCCTGAGAACCAACAGATTCCAGTCAGAACAGAAGGAGCTAAGTGAATTAGATTCCACCTTTGACCCAAATCCCAGGTCATAAAAGCCAAGCTCTGTATGAGTTCAAGATTCTAAGCTCCTAGAGAAAGAAAACTGTATTGAACTTACCTTAGATTACAAACCCTTCCTCAGGGGGAAATGTCACTTAATTGGGTGTTTTTGGTGAGAATAATGTTTTCAGATAAAAATGAAAACTATTTGCTAGTTTCCTAGTACAAACAGGCCCTGGGCGGTATGTTCTGACCTGAACTCTGTTGCTAAATTCACTCTTACTCTAAATATTTACTGAATGCTGGGCAGAGAGGTTACAGAAGAATTAACACGTTGTTCCTTCTTCAAGGTGCTTATGGACTATTTGAAGAAAAAAGACAAACTTCTAAGAAAAGTTGAATGATAATAATAATAACAATAATAGGAGAGTTAAACAATGAATATAAGAATATGCTGGGTGGTTGGTTAGCTCAGTTGGTTATAATGTGGTACTAATAACACCAAGTTTGCCAGTTGGATCCCTGCATGGGACATTGTGCCCTGTGCCTTCCTTAAAAAAAAAAAAAAAAAAAAAGAACATGCCCTAAAGCGGTGACTCACTGTAAATGAGATGTTCAGAGAAGAGAGAAAACCTTGGCCCCCAGAGTGGACAGACTCAAAGGACACAGAGACAGTGTGGGGTTCTCACTTGACAGGTTGGGCCAACAAGATAGAGGGCAATGGGGGTGGGGCATCTTGGTAGAAAGGAAAGAGCAGGTCTTTTGGTATTAGAGTGAGTTTCTGTTCTGCCATTTATTAGCTAGAGATCGTGGGCATTTTTAAACCTCTCTGCACCTCAGTTTCCTCAACAGAAAAACAAGAATAATGTTATTTACTTTATAAGTTCCATATATCACTCCAGACCACAAACATTTAATACAAACAGATGTTAAACCCCCAAGATCTACCACATAAGGAGAGGTCAGTAAAGATTAGTCCCCCTCTTCCTTTACCCTTCAGGTGTCTGTCACTTTAAAGGATGGGTAGCCAGATTCAGTGGACCATTAATAAGAGGGATGCAGGATGTGGGTTCAGAAGTTAATAGACAGAATAAGCTCTTCACCCTCCATTTTGGAAGATTCCTGCCCTCCTATGTCACCTTCTATTGGAAGTGGCTCTGTTGCTCCTGAGGCTAGAGCTCCTGATAATGCAGCCTCTCCCTTGAGCTGTGATGAAGCCTATAGACCCCAAGATCAAAAGCAGTAACCCTTAGTCACCTGCTGTCATCACTCAAAATGCCTGCTGTTTACCTCACTTAATTTTTTAATTGCAAAAGACAACCACTAGGGGTCCTAAGAGTCAGAGTTGGGCTCTGACCCTGTTTATCTGGCAGAACGTCTTTTGTTCTTGCTGGAAAATGTAGTAGTCAGAATCAACAAATCATAGACTGTGGGCCGAGAACAATATTTTCTGCACCTTCTGCAAACTCTTCGTAAAGAACAGAGCTCCCTGGAGGCTAACAAGCATTCTTAACTCAGCCCATCCTCCACAGCCCATCAGGCTGGACCAAGGGTTTCTTAGCTCTGAATCCATTTTACAGTATTTCCTCCTGATTAAAAGCCCTTTGGCTCAGCAGGATTATCTATAATGGTAGAAATGGCTCACGTGATGATAAGGCAATCTTTTCACATCTTGAGCTGCAATTCATCTTGTAAAGCCTTGCCACTGTCTGAATTCACAGCCCTGGATTCTCAGCAAAACCATTCACCTGGGGTTATTGGTTTGGGCTCTTGTTTCCCACCCCCATCCCCACCCAGTTTCCCACACCATAAGCAGAGACTTGAATATCTATCGTATTTTACATACTTACAGCAATCTTCATTACAGTCAATCACTCATATGGAAATGAATAAATAAATAAATTCAGCCCACTGTGTGCCTCTCAGGTCAGGATAACTCAAGTCCTCGTGACCAAAACCGAGTGACAAAGCTTGTTTTTCCTTATCAAGAATCCTCTTTCACAAGGGTTCATCTCTTACATTTTCTTTGAAACACTCACGCACACTTTGAGACACTCCACCAACAATGAAAATGAACATGATTTCCCAAGCAGGTTGCCTAGTAACCACTCCTGTGTTTCTGAAACTAATTTAAACATGAAAATTCAGCTCCTGACTCATGCCAGTAATGTATGTCATGGTTTCCTCTGTATTTCACTCCGTTTTTTTTTTCCACATTACAAAATAATGCATGGTCATTGAAGAAAGATTGAAAATAATACAAAAACATAAAGGTTCAGAAAGAGAAAAATCTCCTATAATCTCACTATCTGTCAGAAGCAGCCATTGTTGTCATTTGCGGATATTTTCTTCCAAGCCCTTTTTTTCTATGCATTTTTAACATTATTGATATTAATACTGAATTTACATAGATTATACTTTTTCCACTTAGCATATTGTCAGCATTTCCCCATCTGGCTAAAATTTTCAGAAATCTGTTTTTGTTTTTTTTAACGATTGCATTATATTACGGTCCATATTCCTTTATTTACTTAACCATTCTCTTAATGCTAGACATTCAGGTTATTTCCAATCATACCATTTTAATATATAGTGCCATGATCATCTTAGTACAAAATATTTACTATATCTCTATTTCCTAAGGATAAAGTCATACAAGGAGTTTCAAAAAGCCTGAACATTTTTGAGCAATGTTTTAAAAAATTGAACTAATACATGTATGATTTTTTAAAAATATGAACAGTACATTAAAAAGTAAATTTCCCTTTTTTTCTATCTAGTACCATTCCCTAGAGGTAAACACTGCTACCAGAAGTTTCCTATGAATATAGAAGCATGTCGTTGGTTTGTTTGATACTAAAAATTGCTTTATCCCACTTGCCTTTTTCACTTACTTGATCTTGGACAGCTTTTCACATCAATCCAAATTGATCTATTATTTTGAGAAGTTGCACAATATTCCATTAGATGATGTACTATCACTTATTGCCCTGGACAGAACTTCTTAATGCACTCAATACACATTCGGTGAGCTAGGTTCCCGCAGTGGGTCTGAATCTACACTGCTTCATCCACACCACACTTTTGCTAAGAGTAAACAGACGATGGCAAAGATAACAGACGATGGCAAAGATAACAGCCTTACCTGGCTGGAATTAGACAGTATTATGGTCTACAGATGTCTTTAAACTTTGCCATTTTTTGTTTAACTGAAAGTTGGTATCTTTTAACTGACCTCTCCCCATTTCCTCCACATATAAGTGATGCCATCCAGAGTTTGTCTTTCTCTGTCTGGCTTATTTCACTTCGCATAATGCCCTCCAGGTTCATCCATATTGTTGTAAATGGCACAATTTCCTTCTTCTTTTTTTTTTTTTTTGAGGCTGAATAATATTCGTGTGCGTAAAACATTTTGTTTATCTATTTTTCCATCAACAGACACATTGTTTCTATACCTTGGCTATTGTGAATAATGATGCAATGAATACAGATATCTTTTTGAGTTAATAATTTTGTTTCCTTTGTATATACTGGGGTCTGACAATTAAGTTCATGAACTCATTCTAGAAAAAATGCTACATACCTCTTGCTGAATACCACTATGGTCACCTTCGAAATACTTCCCTTGGGAAGCTATGCACCTACGCCAGCACCTAGTCCACCCTTCAAAGCAATTTTGGAATTCTTTTTCTGGAATGGCCATCAGACCTGTCATCATATTACCCTTGATGTCCTGAATATCATCAAAATGTCTTCCTTTCAATATTTCTTTTATCTTCGGATAAAGAAAGAAGTCATTGGGGAGCCAGATCAGGTGAGTAGGGAGGGTGTTCCAATACAGTTATTTGCTTACTGGCTAAAAACTCCCTCACAGACAGTGCCATGTGAACTGGCACATTGTCGTGATGCAGGAGCCATGAGTTGTTGGCAAAAAGTTCAGGCCGTTTTCGTCTAACTTTTTCACACAGCATTTTCAGCACTTCCAAACTTAAAGATTAACTGTTTTTCCAGTTGGTACAAACTCATAATAAATAATCCCTCTAATATCAAAAAAGGTTAGCAACATTGTTTTGACTCTTGATTTGGACTGATGGAACTTTTTTGGTCATGGAAAATTGGCTGACTTCCATTGTGCACTTTGACTCTTTGTTTAAGGGTCGTATTGGTACACCCATGTTTCATCACCAGTCATAACATGGCCCAAAACATTGTCTTGCCTCTCCAAAAGGTCTTGGCAAACTCCTTTGCTTTTGTTCATCAGTGAGCTCCCTCGGGACCATTTTTGCACACACCTTTCTCATGCCAAGGTTTTCAGTTAAGATTTTCCTAACTGTTACTCTATCGATGTTTACTTGGTCTGCTATGCTTCTCACAGTCAGCCGATGATTTTGACACAAAATTCTATGAATGTTTGCAATTTTTTCGTAGGTTCTACTCATTACTGGCCGTCCTGACCTCTCTTCATCAGTGACTCATTCTCTCCCCTCAGAAAAATGTTTAATCTATTTGTACACTGCCATTTTCTTCATGGTATTATCCCCATAAACTTGGATTAACATGTCCCTCATTTCACTTCCACTCTTGCCAAGTTGAACAAGAAATTTAATGTTTGTTCATTGCTCTAATTCAAGCTCAGACATTCTCGCGACAGCACATAAAAACACGCAACAACAATAATGTATGCCACTCAGCAAGACACCACCACACATCAACATGAACACAGCTGTGAGACACTGATGTACCAAGGTTATGAAACATTACTAAGCTGTTTGTACAGCGCTGCCAATGTAAGCACACTATGGCAAGTTTGCGAACTTAATTGTCAGACCAAATCAAGTTCCATCAGTCCAAATCAAGAGTCAAAACAATGTTGCCAACCTTTTTTGATATACCCAGAAGTGGGTTTGCTGGGTTATATGTTAGTTCCATTTTTAATTTTTTGAGGATCCTCCATACTGTTTTCTATAGGGGCTGCACCAATTTACGTTTCCACCAATAATGCATAAGGGTTCCCTTTTCCCCACATCCTTTCCAGAATTTGTTGTCTATTATCTTTTTGATAATAGGCATTCTAACAGATGTGAAGTGATATTTCATTGTGGTTTTAATTTGCTTTTCCCTGATGATTAGTGATGTTGGCTGTGTATATGTCTTTTTTTGGGAAAATATCTGTTCAGGTCCATTGCCCATTTTTAAATTGGGTTATTTGATTTTTTTTGCTACTGAGTTGTATGAGTTCCTTATATATTTTAGGTATTAACCCCTTATCAGATGTATGGTTTGTATATATTTCCTCCCATTCAGTAGGTTGCCTTTTATTTTGTTGATGGTTTCCTTTGCTGGGCAGAAGCTTTTTAGTTTGATGTAGCCCCACTTATTTAGTTTTGCTTTTGTTGCCTTTATACCTTCAAACTTTTCTGATCTCCACGCCTTTGATTAAAATTTTGAATATGTTTGCTCTGCCATTTATGTGTATTTAGTCATTCGTAAATTATATACTGTAATACTTTATAAATATATTATTATTTATATGATAGAACATACACAAAAATGAACACTTTAATGGGTTGAATTAAAGATGAACTAGACATTAAATTTATTTCTATATATAATTTTACTATATAAAATTGTATATATTTAAAATATATAATATAAAATATAATCATATATTTCATATCATAAACTTTTATGTATCAAAATAAAACTATAATATAAAATGAAATAATAAAATCGTTTTACTTTTTTTGATAAGAGCAGTATGATTGAACATGCTTTATTATATTTCAAAGTATTGGTTTAACATCTTGTATTAGTTATTCTGGGGTCTGAATTTAAGTTTAGCTTATTACAATAGTTGATTTTAAGGGCTGACATCACAGGAAGAGACCCCTCATAAATATATAAGGGGCCAAAAAAAATGTATACATATTTTAAGAAAGGAAAACTGTATTAAAATTGTAATACTCAATATATACCGATAACAAAAGATGAATATAAGTCACATTTGGCTTCTGCAATTACAAGAGGTGCTTAAAGTGGTTACCATCAGTGTCCAGACACTTCTGATTATGGCGAACTACTGCTTGAGCAACATTGACCAAATTGTCCCCTTGTATACATTTTTTTGGCACCCCCAGTATGTTTATCCAAACGGAAGAAGAGTGTTGTTGGCCCCATTTTATAGTCCGGTCCACCAAAAATGCAGTTTTTTTGGAAATTTACTTGTGCTTGCATTGTTAAGATTACTTTGATTAATGGTTACTTTGGAGATTAATTTTAAAGCCAGTTATCCATTTTATAAGGTTTTGCTTAATTAAAATCAGACAGTATATTCCATAAATCCTTTTCGTCCCCACAAATCCTTTTAACCAGGCACGTGTCCAAAATCAGACTTTCAGTCTTCCACCTCAAACCAGCTCATCGCAAGACTTCCCTGTCTCAGTTACTGACAACTCAATCCCCTCTGTTGATCAGGCCAGAAACTCTGTGCCTCTTCTTTGCCTCCTTTCTTTCTCTCAGCTTCCCACAGAATTCACCAACAAATTCTATTAGCTCTGCCTTCAAGGCATGAAGAACCTCTAGAACCTGAGCACTTCCTGTCTCTTCTGTTACTGTCCTTGTCTGTTACTGTCCATCATCTCTCACTTACAGTTGTTATAATTACACCTTGACCATTGGCTCTGCTTCTGTGCTTTCCTCCACAATCTCAGCATCACAGCAGCATGTATGAACCTCTTAAAAGTTGTACTATTTTTTTAATTGGAAAAATGTCAACCTTACAGAAAAACTGCAAGAATAAGAAGAGTATAAAGAACACCATGTTCCCTTACCCCATATTTACCTATAGTCAATATTTCACCCATCTGTTTGTTATCTATCTACCTATTTATCCATCGTGTACCTTTCTAAAGGGCGTATGGTGTGACCCTGTACTCCTAAGCGCTTCGGTGTGTATTTTCTAAGAATAAGTATATTCTCTTGCATAACCATAGTATAGTTACTAACCTCAATAAATATAACATGGATACAGTAATTTATCTAACCTCCCATCTGTCTTGCTAGTTTGTCAATTGACCTAGTGATATCATGTATGACACTTTATTTCCTTTAGTAAAGGATCCAGTCTGAGATCAGGGTCAGGTGTATTATTTAGTTGTCAGGACGCTTTTGTCTCCTTTAATTTGGAACATTTTACAGTCTTTCTTTGTCTTTTATAATACTGACATTTTTAAAGAATAATAGTCCTTTTTTCCTGTTTTTGAATGGAATCTTCTCATTTTGGGTTTTTTGATGTTTCCTCATCATTGAATTCAGGTTATGAATTCCTGGCCTGAACATTACATAAGTGATGCTGTGTCTTTCTTAGGGTATCTCATCAGGAAACAAACAAGGTCCATTTGCCTTACTGGCAGCATGGATTTTAGTCACGCTATCAAGCTGTGGTCTGACTTCACTGTGTAGTTACTGTTTTTTCCCATGTGACTGATAAGCAATCTTTGAATAGGTACTTTAAGACCATGCACATATCCTGTTCCTCACTGAAATTTCCACTTAGATTTAGCAACCACTGATGATTCTTGCCCAAGCCCATCTTTAATTAGATGATTAGAAATGGTGATCTTTGATCTCCAGCACACCTTGCACATTTACCAGTCTGTACTCTGCATTTCCTCCCTTCCCCTTTATCTACTTATTATCAGTAGGGATGTGTGGATTCCTATTTTTCAACAGTTATGACCCATTGCTATCCTTAATTATGTAGGTGTTCAAATTGCCCCAAATGTGGGCAGTGGTAGCTCCATCACACTGGTTACTGTACCCTTGTTTAAAATTAGATCACATAACTGCTCTATTGTAATGGCCAACCTTGCCACCTCTCCAAATGAAGGGGCCTTTTCTAGCCCTGGTTTTAGAGCCAAGAAATAGCACGTTGCCCTGGATAGTCCTCAGATATAAGGAAAGATTCGCCCTGAAAATCTCTGAATGAAAAGGTCTCTATTAAAGGTATTACAGTGCTGGTGTATACATGGCTCAATTACCGAACCCTCCTGCGGGCTAGGGACTATGCACTGTGTAGTCCCTAGTAACACGGAGCTCAGGAAGCACGCAGGTGCGACCTCACCAGACCTGCTCTGATGTCTAAATGAATAAAGCAAAGAGAGGCAGTGCTGCATAGTGGTTAAGAGCACAGACTCCGGAGCCAGCCTGGCAGGACTAAAATCCTGGTCTTCCACTGCATAGCTGTATGACTTTGACAAGTTGCCTCATATGGTTGTGCCTCAGTTTTTCCTATCTGTAAACTGGGCCTTAACGTGGTACCTCTATCTCATAGCATTGCGGCAATGATTAAATGAGTTAGTACACGTAAAGTACATCAACAAGTGTCTGGCACACAGTTAGCTCTCAATAAGTGTTGGCTATTAAAATAAAATATAGTAAGTAGATGTGCCGTAAAAAATAAGCTATATCCATCTTGGGAGTTTTGAAAGAAGTAATAAGTGAGCTGGACTAGAAGGTGGAAAAGAAGGACTCCCAAGCAGACTGGGTGGGGAGTGGGAGTCCGGTCATACATTCAATGACTTCTTGTTTATACATTCTTGGTTTTGCCCTTGTGTCTCCTTTTCCATTGAAGTCATTGTTTTCCTTATTGTACGAGTTCTGACAATTAAGTTTGCAAACTCATCCTAGAAAAAGTGCTACACACCTCATTGCTGAATATCACTATGGTCACCTTCAAAGTACTCCCCTTGGGAAGCTATGCACCGACACCAGTGCCTAGTCCACCCCTCAAAGCAATTCTGGAACTCTTTTTCTGGAATGGGCGTCAGAGCTGTCATCGTATTACCCTCGATGTCCTGAATGTCATCAAAATGTCTTCCTTTCAATATTTTCTTACCTTCGGGTAAAGAAAGAAGTCACTGGGGGCCAGATCAGGTGAGTAAGGAGGGTGTTCCAATACAGTTATTTGTTTACTGGCTAAAAACTCCCTCACAGACAGTGCCGTGGGAGCTGGTGCATTGTTGTGATGCAAGAGCCATGAATTGTTGGCGAAAGTTCAGGTCGTCTCACTTTTTCACGCAGCCTTTTCAGCACTTCCAAATAGTAAACTTGGTTAACTGTTTGTCCAGTTGTACAAATTCATAATGAATAGTCCCTCTGATATCAAAAAAAGGTTAGCAACATCATTGCAACAAGTTTGTGAACTTAATCGTCAGACCTCAGATGAAGGAATGAACCAACTTACCAACATACATACACCATACCCCATGACGTAGTGATAGAATTTCACAATGATCAGCATCACTTAAGCTCAGTCAAGATTGACTGTCTCCCATCTAACCCCACCTCTGCAGGCTCTTAGTGTCCTCACAAGGCCTGCTCTGACTTTTTTCCAGGCCTAGGCTTTGGGAAACCAGAGAGCCAATCCAGGGCCTGGCTTGGGATGATGAAGGGATGGGGTAAGAGTCAGGAACTCAAATGTAGGAAAATAGCTAAGAGTGAAAATGTAACTAAGAAGGTAATAGGAAGTACTTGGGACTGTGAGAGCTGGTGCTTTCGTGACCAACGCAAGCATTCCAATTCACTTTTTGAAAACACTGTGTGGGCAAGGGTGATATTAAAAGTATTATAACTAACAACTGGTATCACATGGACACCAACCCATTAGAACAAATAGCAGCAGAAACAACCAGCAGTGGTGCAGACCAGCTGACTGCCAGCCCTACACTGTGGGCAAACCAAACATATCCATAGTTAAGACTCTGTGTCTCCTTTTCCATTTCCTTTTCCATCTACTCAACTCATGTGCAGGTTGCTTCCCCTGCTCTAGTCAAAGTCAGAACAGGAAGAGCAGGTATCAGACCAGGATCATATACAGCACTGTGCAGAGGCGCTCAATTAAAGTGTGTTAAATGAAGAGGCAGCATGGTTAGAAGTACGGATTCTGGAACCGCGTAGCATTGGGCTAGAGTCCTAGAGTCCTGGCTATGCCATGAAGTATGCCAGTAACTTGAACTCTCTGTGCTTCAGTCACCTTATCTTTAAAGTGGAGATATAATAGTTGTAAGAGTAAATTAGAGAATGCATGTTAGAACAATGCCTGGCATATAATGAGAGTTCAATAAATAATAGTTATCAGTATTAGCTGTGTAGCATTGAAAAAAGAAGTGTGGCGGGGATTCAGGCCAAGTCATCGAAGCTGACACAGAAGGTCTGGGCTACTAGTCAGGCAGAAGGAGGTCACTACGTCGGCCAGCCCCAGGAAAGAAATCGCTCTCACTTAACTGAAGCCAGCCAGTTTTATACCAGAGTGTCAGATAAAAATCTGCCTTCCTCTAAAACTTTCTGTATCCCTTCTCCTTTAATTCCAGGCGTAGTTTTCCTAACATCCTAGTCAGAAGGAAGATGTCATCCCAGTGCTACATCTGGGAGTGCCTGGGCTCATCTGATAGGCCAATCTCTGGGGAGCCTGTCTCAAGTCCGGAGCAAGGCTGAGGGGCTAAGGGACAAGAGGCATGCAGGCAGGTGCCGCTTTTCCTGGTTGGATGTCCTATTTTGTCCTCTTCCCGACACCATAGAACTCATTCAGTATATCTCATAGAGCTAGAACAGTAAAATCTCACAGCCATGGTGACAACCATCAAATGAGTTCACTATCTAGCCCCAAGAAGCAGACAAGGTGACATTTTTGTTTGTGGACTAACTACTTATTAAAGCACCTGTGCTACTGTTTGTGGGCTATTTGTAAAGAAGTTGAGCGGTGGTGGCTTATGTTTCTCCTCTTCTGGGAGGGAATAGGAGGGTTTTTTTCCCCCCTCAAACATAGTGTGTTTTAGCAACTGAAAGGAACTCTAGAAGGGCTTCTTGGCTAATCCAGGTGCCTTTGGGATCCCCATTTCCTCGAGATTAGAGTGTTCACAGCAGATGCCCTCTTTATCAACCGGCTGCATGTGCTTCCTGTTGCAGTGGTTTGAGATGGGCGACTGCAGCTATAACTACCGGATATAAACAGAGACTTTACAACCACTAGGTTCCTTGTCTGTTGCTTTAGCCCTCCTGTTTCCAAAGCTCATAGAGAACTAAAGTGGGTCTCTGGGCCAACAACTTCATTTCTAGCCAGTTCCTGCAGAAAAGAGTTCTGCTGATGGATAACAAGGTTGAAAGGATAACTGGGAGCCAACGATTGGTTATCTATTCTTAATTATCCACAGCAAACATTTAATGGAAAAGAAAAAAAATGCATTCATTTTCTATTTAACTGCTTAATTTTAGGTGCCAAGACGGTGTTATATAATGTCATAATGTTAGAGCAGGAAGGGATGCAGGAGATCAAATTAAGTTACCTCATTTTAGAGAAACTGAGGCCCTGGAATGTTAGACTTTTTGAGTTTCTCTCAAGGCCATGTCATTGGCTAGCAGCAGAGCAAAAACTAGAACCTCAGTATCCTGCCTGCAGATCTAAAGCATTATTCTTTTGCACCAGTGGCATTTTCTCGATGGCAAAAGAGAAATATGAGAGATTTTAGCCCTGGAAGCCAATCCTTCTTGGGTCTGAACATTCCTCACAACCTCAGCAATATTCTTGTGGAGGTGCTGCTAATTGTCTCCAAAATACATTCTCCCACCCTTCAGTAATAAAATGCCAAATGTTAGCAGGGCACATGGCTGCTCAGAAAGGAAAAGAAAACGTCACATTTCCTATGTCTTATAATGAACTCATGTCCAAGTTCTAGTCAACAAGACGTAAAGGAAAGTGGTGAGAGCTTTTTGGGACTAGAATGTACCCTTCTCTGGTCCTTTCCTCCTGACCAGTGACTGGAATGCTGACCCAGGGTCTGGAGCTGGAGCAGCCATCTTGGGCCACAAGGTAGAAGAGGGTGGAACAACATAGAAAGAACCTGGTGATCAAGGTGTCACCACACCAGTTCTGGGTTGCCTCTGTTTACATGAGAGATAAATCTTTTTTAAGCCTGTCATTTTGAGTTTTCAGTCTCAAGCAAAGTAATGTAACTCCAACACCAGAAGTAAAAGTATTTTGAAAGTTTCTTGGAGAATTTCCTGGAAAAAAATATGAGGATTTCTTTCCCTGGACCTAGACACCTACTTAACGAGAAGGGTCTATTCTGTAGAAAAAGGTGGGAACCGAGGAAAGATCCACATTACAAAAATATAGCCATTTCATTTCCTGCCAACTTGACCTCGTTTGGGTTTTAAACCAGTTCCTCTTTTCAAACAAATGTCTCCTTGGAAAGCTAAGCTCATTGATGTTTCACAACTGAGAATCAGAACATGCTCTACTGATAGGTAAGGAGTGTTGGGAAAGGAAGTTGTTGTGACTAAGTCGGAGGAGGAAGTGATACTTTAGCGAAGGTAGGTCAAGGTCAGGTGGCAATGATGGGGTTGGGGGAGTCCCAGAGCCAGGGAAATAAAGAGGTGAGAAAGGCCAGAAAGGGAGGTGCAGCAAAGGGATTTTGCTGGGTGCTAAATCGCAGTGGGGCTACATTGACCTGTATTCAGGACACTGGGACACCCCTTAACCACGAGAGGGCAGCAACAGGAGACGAAATTCCAGGGACTAATTCCAGGTCTCCAGTGTAACCCGGAACTTCCTATCCAACCTGAGTCTCTCTGTGGTTTTTTTTTTTTTTTTCCATCTAAAATCACCCACTTCAACCTGGAGGAGTAGGGAAGGAGTTACTTCCCTGAGCAGAGGAGGCTGGGCCAGCAGCTGTCACACATCATTAGATCAGGAGTCGTTGCCTCCTTCTAGTCCATGGTTTGTCATCTCTGTATCACATGTTTAACATTTTATTAAAATAGACTTTAAATTGGATTTCATTTCTTTACTTCACCTTGCCTTAAGTAATAAGACCTGTGAAACGATGGGTTTGGTGTTTGGTATGTTAGATATATATATATACGTATATTTAGGTGTATATATACACATGTATACACCTATATATACGTATATATATATACCCATATATATACACATATATATGTATATATATACATATATATAACATATGGCATAATTATTACATTTAAAAATGTCTATCACCAGAAAATCATCTCGCTATCACAAGTGGTATGCATGTCACACTTGGAGAAACATTGCATTATTTCAGTCAATCCCCCCAAAGACCCAATGAAGAAAGTAATAATATTATCCCCATTTTATAGATGAAGAAACTGAGGCTCAGAAAGGTTAAATAGCTTCCTCAAGAGTTTTCACCAGAGCTCGGACTTGAACTAAGGTCTGTTTGACTTAAAAGGCAGTGGCTCCGGCTTCCCCTGAGGAGATGGAAGGCAGAGACCCCTAAAGCAAAAGAAGAAGAGGAAGAAGAGTGAAGACTTCCAATGTGACGTGAACATCCTCCCTTCAGCTCCCTCTCACTTCCTCCTTTTTCTTCTTTGTCTTCAATTTCTCCCTCTCACCAAAACAGAACACTCCAGAATGCAACCCTTATGAATAAAGGCTGCCAATTCCACATCGGGAATAAAATTTCATTTGGAAATTTTTATCACTTCTAAAATGATGATAAAGAAAGTCAGCTGTTTATAATTTTGGATGCAGTGGGAGAGAGGAAGAACTGAAGTTTCTGGGGAGTCTCATAACATAACTCCCAACCTGTGGGAAGCAGAGTAAAGTGGACTTATCACTCAGCCCAGAGGACTTCTGTGGATACAAACCTTAACATTTACCTGAAGTAACTTCTCATACCTGAGAATTATGGCAACAGGTATGGTAAAAAGAGAAAACCCTAGACTCTGCCGCTTACCAGCTATGTGACCTTGGGCAAGCCACTTACCCTCTCTAAGCTTCACTTACTCCATCCCTAAGAGAGGATAACAATCATTGTCTCAGAGGGTTATCATACTGTTAAATAAAGTTAGTGCTAAAACATGCTACTATTATTATTATTATTTTAAATTACTGTGAGTGTCAGAAGGACCTTCATATTCAGAACTGAATCAGCTTAAACATATTGCCTTTTCTACTAAAGTTGACTTAAGAAAAACACAAATGATGTGAAAGAGCCTAAAGTAAAATGCAATTGTTAAATTTTGACATATTCCTGACCCCAAAGTCCCACTTCAGACATCGTTTCCTCTTTTCCTGATATTTTAGCCCAACACTCATAACCCTTTACTTCTACCCCAGGGTCCCACTGGAAGAACACATGGGACGTGTCTTTGCCCAAATTGGTTTTACTTCTTTCCAACCAGGCCAGGGTCACAGCGATGGAGAACTGTCTTCCATGACACTGAGGGCTGCATTTCTGTTTTTTATCAATGCAAGGCAGGCAAGAACATTTAACTCAGAGAACTTGGTAATGCCATGAATTTTTCAGCTGCTAACTACACTAGTACCTCATCTCTTTTCTTTGTCTTCTTTTCTTACCTGCAATCTAGCAGGCATCCATGTTCTCATTAACAAAGCCACCTATTAGAACCAATGGTAAAGAACGATGAGCGAAGCAACATTAGTCTACTACCTACCTACCGTCTGACTTCAATAGAGGAAAGCTACATATTGAGAATAGCAGAGAGAGAAAATAGAAGGGAACTGGGTCCCCAACATTATGAAGCCATATACCAGCTCTGAAAGCTTATTCATGATGAAATCATCAAGAAGCCTTCTAAAAACCAGATGCCCCTGTCTTTCTCGGGACCACTACCGTTCTCCATAGCTTTCTGCAAGCCTCATTTCCAAACTCACCCTGCTCTGTAGAAACATAAGCTCTGCACAAATAAAAGCTCTCTAGAACTACAGAGAGCTTTGGGAGCCTCATTCTCTTTGCCTCATAAGTGTTTCTATTTTATATCTTTTCCTGCTCCTGTC